>NC_138299.1:70577500-71245000 GCF_965601325.2 Salmo salar | reverse complement strand
CAGAGCTCTAGAGTTCATCTGTGCAGATGGGAAAACCTTCCAGAAGGAAAACTATCTCTGCAGCTCTCCACCATTCAGGCCTTTATGGTAGAGTGGCTGGACGGAAGCCACTCAACAATAAAAGGCACATGACAGCCCGATTGAAGTTAACAAAAGGCACCTAAAGACTCTCAGACAATGAGAAACAACAATCTCTGGTCTGATGGAACCATGGTTATTTCGCCTGAATGCCAAGAGAGGAAGGAAACCTGGCACCATCCCTACGGTGAAGCATGGTGGTGCTGTGGGGATATTTTTCAGCGGCAGGGAGACAAGTCAGGATCGAGGGAAAGATGAACGGAGCAAAGTACAGAGAGATCCTTGATGAAAACCTGCTCCAGAGTGCTCAGGACCTCGGACTGGGGCGAAGATTCACCTTCCAACAGGACAACGACCCTAAGCACACAGCCAAGACAACACAGGAGTGGCTTCGGGACAAGTCTCTGAATGTCCTTTTGTGACATAGCCAGAGCCCGGGCTTGAACCCCGATCGAACATCTCTGGTGTCATTACGTTGGCCTCTTTGGGTTTTCTATGCACCATCCCCCTCCATCTGTCTCCAACCCCAGGCTGAGTGCGGTCATCAATTCCAAAGGAGAATGTCCTGCCTCATGGCCACTGTATAAAGATACAGAGTGTTTTCATGGAGAGACAAAGGAAATCTTCTACCTCACAGGATGGGGGAACCGAACGACATTTATGTTCTGGAGCAGGTATAAAAGATCGGTGAAGAATCCAGCTACGAACTGGTCCGTTTGGTACAATGTTGTGAAACTCATGAGAGACAATACGCCATATTACCATAATAATGTTGATATAATAGCCTCAGCTATGGGACTTACATCTAAATAGTTGTATCAACTGAATGAATAAGGATAAAGCTATTTGGAATATGTTGAGATGCTATGTACTGATGTTAATGTGAGAGAATTGTATTTCTGTTCAGTCTTAACTAAGTCATCGGCACGCCCCCAGGGACACAGACAGGACCTGGCGTCATGTGACAGACTTTTCTACGTTCAGTATATAAACCCCCACCCAGGGTTTCTTTCTGTTGACCAGGCCTCCACTCCATTACGAGTTGGCCAATAGGTTTGACCATGCGTCCCTCTGCTGAACTTTAACCATACCACATGGTTAACTTTTTAGACTATCGATACCGACAGAATAATAGCATGTCTTTGATATTAATTACTAGTCTGCAGCTAAGAATTCGGTATCATTGAACGCGAAGACCGACGAAACATCCATACTATAACGACATTAATGAATGTCGCTTTGAAAGATCCATTCTAACCAAGAGAGAGAGAGAGAGAGGACAAAACTCTCCAACAAAGATCGCGACGACACACTGAGCGTAAATATATATATTGATTGCAATTGTTTCCAAATGAGTGAGCGTTCATGTGCAAAGGATTAGCATATCAATTGTTAATATTTAGCAACTCTGTAGGGTCTTCTCAGCTGACCCCCACTATCAACTTTCGTTTAACAAGCCGCCATGCCGGTTTAGCCCACTAGGGAACATTCCTCTACCATTTCTTTGTAACGATACCTACTGTTTTGTATGCTTTCTGTGAATTACTTAGTTTAGTAAATCAACTATTTTAAGACAATTGATGTATGGATGACTTAGTGAAGACTGGGTTCGTGCAGATAACAAAATTTACGACGTTTGGAATGAGACTGACGCGAGATAAATAATAAGTCATTAAATCAGAAGTCTCATAGATGAGATATTATGATATCTGGAAAGTTATATTAGGAAAATTATAACTTTGTAATCTGAATATTTTCCTTGGTGCCCCGACCTTCTAGTTAATTACAGTTACTCGATTAATCAGTTTAGTCGCGTAATAATAATTACAGAGAGTTATTTGATAAACATGTCTACAGTTTTAATGATGCCCAAAGACACGACACTGGAGAGAGCTGAAAATAGCTGTTCAGCAACACTCCCCATCCAACCTGTCAGAGCTTGAGAGGATCTGCAGAGAAGAATGGGAGAAACTCCCCAAATACAGGTATGCCAAGCTTGTAGCATCATACCCAAGAAGACTATGCTGTAATCGCTTCCAAAGGTACTTCAACAAAGTATTGAGTAAAGGGTCTGAATACTTATGTAAATGTGATATTTCAGTTCATTTATTTTTTACAAATTGGCAAAAAACAAACAATTTAATCAATTTCAGAATAAGGCTGTAACGTAACAAAATGTGGAAAAAGTCAAGGGGTCTGAATATTTTCCGAAGGCATTGTATATATACACAGTACCAAAGAAAAGGTCGGACACACCTACTCATTCAAGGGTTTTTCTTTATTTGTATTATTTTCTACATTGTGGAAAAACAGTGAAGACAAACTATGAAATAGCACATATGGGATCATGTAGTAACCAAAAAACTATTAAACAGTTCAAAATATATTTTAAATTTAGAATCTTGTAAGTAAAAAGAAAAAGATGTACCAAGCAGACAATCGATCCACTACGAGAGATCAACCCACTTACCACACATTGTGCGAATACCCTCTCATTCTCACAAGAAGATGCCAACAAGCTCCAGCGATACTATCAAGAGCAGTGTGCGGCTTCCTTCTATTTTCTAAATTTGGATTCTTCAAAGTAGCCACCCTTTGCCTTGAGGACAGCTTTGCACACTCTTGGCATTCTCTCAACCAGCTTAACCTGTACCTAATAAACTGCCCACTGAGTGTATACACTGAGTATACAAAACATTAAGAACACCTGCTCTTTCAATGACAGACAGACCAGGTGAAAGCTATGATCCCTTATTGATGTCACTTGTTCAATCAGTGTAGAGGACGGGGAGGAATTTGGTATACAACTGTATATACACACAGTATATATACTGAGAAGTCGGAAGTTTAAATACACTTAGGTTGGAGTCATTAAAAGTCGTTTTTCAACCACTCCATACATTTCTTGTGAACAAACTATAGTTTTGGCAAGTCGGTTAGGAAATCTACTTTGTGCATGACAAATCGTTTTTCCAACAATTGTTTACAGACAGATTATTTCACTGTATCACAATTCCAGTGGGTCAGAAGTTGACATACACTAAGTTGACTGTGCCTTTAAACAGCTTGGAAAATTCCAGAAAATGATGTCATGGGTTTAGAACCTTCAGGTAATTTACATAATTTGAGTTAATTGGAGGTGTACCTGTGGATGTATTTCAAGGCCTACCTTCAAACTCAGTGCCTCTTTGCTTGACATCATGGGAAAATCAAAAGAAATCTGCCAAGACCTCAGAAAATAAATTGTAGACCTCCACAAGTCTGGTTCATCCTTGGGAGAAATTTCTAAATGCCTGACGGTATCACGTTCATCTGTACAAACAATAGTACGCAAGAATAAACACCATGGGACCACGCAGCCGTCATACCGCTCAGGAAGGAGACACGTTCTGTTTCCTAGAGATGAACGTAAGTGCAAAAAGTGCAACTCAATCCCAGAACAACAGCAAAGGACCTTGTGAAGATGCTGGAGGAAACAGGTACAAAAGTATCTATATCCACAGTAAAACGAGTCCCATATCGACATAACCTGAAAGGCCGCTCAGCAAGGAAGAAGCTACTGCTCCAAAACCACCATAAAAAAGCTAGACTACAATTTGCAACTGCACATGGGGACAAAGATCGTACTTTTTGGAGAAATGTCCTCTGGTCTGATGGAACAAAAAATAGAACTGTTTGGCATAATGACCATTGTTATGTTTGGAGGAAAAAGGGGGAGGCTTCCAAGCCAAAGAACACCATCCCAACCGTGAAGCATGGGGGTGGCAGCATCATGTTGTGGGGTTGCTTTGCTGCAGGAGGGCCTGGTGCACTTTACAAAATAGATGGCATCATGAGGCAGGAAAATGATGTGGATACATTGAAGCAACATCTCAAGATATCAGTCGGGAAGATAAAGCTTGGTCACAAATGGGTCTTCCAAATGGACAATGACCCCAAGCATACTTCCAAAGTTGTGGCAAAATGGCTTAAGGACAACAAAGTCAAGGTATTGGAGTGGCCATCACAAAGGCCTGACCTCATCCTGTAGAAATCTGAGGGCAGGACTGAAAACGTGTGTGCGAGCAAGGAGGCCTACAAACCTGACTCAGTTACACTAGCTCTGTCAGGAGGAATGGGGCAACACATTTATTTTTGTTCTACTTTTATTTTATGCACTTTTTGATCTTGTATCATGAAAAGTGCATTACAAATGTAATTAATGTATAATAATAATAATAATAATAACTATTAAATAGTTTAGCTGTAAAACACTTCATGGACTCCATGTTGGCATCAAGAGTTAAGACAATTGCATTTAAAGTAAGAGAGCAAATTAGAATGTAAATTGCAACATTTGGTGCCAGCAGGGAAAACAGTTTGCTCTGATAAAATGAAATATACATTTTTGCTTTTCCAAGCCACTGATGTTTCAATCCTCTCAAGAGCAAACAGTGCATTAGTTAATTTCGCAAGTTTGCACGGGGTATGCAATCTTCATCAAGTAAATTACTCAATACAATATACACTGCTCAAAAAATAAAGGGAACACTAAAATAACACATCCTAGATCTGAATGAATGAAATAATCTTATTAAATACTTTTATCTTTACATAGTTGAATGTGCTGACAACAAAATCACACAAAAATAATCAATGGAAATCCAATTTATCAACCCATGGAGGTCTGGATTTGGAGTCACACTCAAAATTAAAGTGGAAAACCACACTACAGGCTGATCCAACTTTGATGTAATGTCATTAAAACAAGTCAAAATGAGGCTCAGTAGTGTGTGTGGCCTCCATGTGCCTGTATGACCTCCCTACAACGCCTGGGCATGCTCCTGATGAGGTGGCGGCTGGTCTCCTGAGGGATCTCCTCCCAGACCTGGAATAAAGCATCCGCCAACTCCTGGACAGTCTGTGGTGCAACGTGGCGTTGGTGGATGGAGCGAGACATGATGTCCCAGATGTGCTCAATTGGATTCAGGTCTGGGGAACGGGCGGGCCAGTCCATAGCATCAATGCCTTCCTCTTGCAGGAACTGCTGACACACTCCAGCCACATGAGGTCTAGCATTGTCTTGCATTAGGAGGAACCCAGGGCCATCTGCACTAGCATATGGTCTCACAAGGGGTCTGAGGATCTCATCTCGGTACCTAATGGCAGTCAGGCTACCTCTGGCGAGCACATGGAGGGCTGTGCGGCCCCCCAAAGAAATGCCACCTTACACCATGACTGACCCACCGCCAAACCGGTCATGCTGGAGGATGTTGCAGGCAGCAGAACGTTCTCCACGGCGTCTCCAGACTGTCACGTCTGTCACATGTGCTCAGTGTGAACCTGCTTTCATCTGTGAAGAGCACAGGGCGCCAGTGGCGAATTTGCCAATCTTGGTGTTCTCTGGCAAATGCCAAATGTTCTCTGCACGGTTGGGCTGTAAGCACAACCCCCACCTGTGGACGTCGGGCCCTCATACCACCCTCATGGAGTCTGTTTCTGACTGTTTGAGCAGACACATGCACATTTGTGGCCTGCCGGAGGTCATTTTGCAGGGCTCTGGCAGTGCTCCTCCTTGCACAAAGGCGGAGGTAGCGGTCCTGCTGCTGGGTTGTTGCCCTCCTACGGCCTCCTCCACGTCTCCTGATGTACTGGCCTGTCTCCTGGTAGCGCCTCCATGCTCTGGACACTACGCTGACAGACACAGCAAACCTTCTTGCCACAGCTCGCATTGATGTGCCATCCTGGATGAGCTGCACTACCTGAGCCACTTGTGTGGGTTGTAGACTCCGTCTCATGCTACCACTAGAGTGAAAGCACCGCCAGCATTCAAAAGTGACCAAAACATCAGCCAGGAAGCATAGGAACTGAGAAGTGGTCTGTGGTTACCACCTGCAGAACCACTCCTTTATTGGGGGTGTCTTGCTAATTGCCTATAATTTCCACCTGTTGTCTATTCCATTTGCACTACAGCATGTGAAATTCTTTGTCAATCAGTGTCGCTTCCTAAGTGGACAGTTTGATTTCACAGAAGTGTGATTGACTTGGAGTTACATTTTGTTGTTTAAGTGTTCCCTTTATTTTTTTGAGCAGTATATTTTAAAAATACGTTTATATTATTAGTGTCACAGCTTCAGTGTCTATGATCTTGGATACCTCGCCCCTTCATTGATTTCTCAAAACAAGGATAGATTTTCTTCCCTGAAACAATATTAATTATAATACAGTGAAGAACGATATAATAAATCATTCACAACAATGCCCTGATTTCACCTACCATCAGATGACTTCATGCATGGGCGAAATTAATATACTGTACCTTTCACATTTTGCCACGTCTTTTTTGGCCACACCGTTTCTGAGCGGGAGAATGTAGAGAAAATATGAAAGAATGTAGTTTAATTTCCAACGTGGTCTCAGGGCAATTTGTATGATTCTGTATGTAAATCTGTGACACTCCATTTAGTATGATATGTTACATTATGAATGGAATAACGGTCGTACAATATCATACGAATTAGACGACATATATCATACGCCTTACCCGGTCTTACAATAGCATATGAAATGGGATAAGTAATTTATCATACATCTTGGGGGACGTATAGTGTTGCACGTCTTTACCTGAGACCAGGTTACTTGTTGCACTGTAACAAAGGAGATTTACGGAGAGAATTTATGTTGTTGGTTAGGGTAACTAACGACAAAGGTTAAGAGAACTAAAATGACAAAGGTGAGGTTCATTTACCAAGCAGGTTAGGTGAATTGGGTTAAGTTTAGAATACGGGCTAGGTGAAGGGTTAGATGAAAAGCAGTAATTGTCCCCGACTCGACTCAAACATGCAACCTTTGGTTTTCTAGACTGTTGTGGATTACTTCCACCCATCCTCCCTGACCAACCTTTCTACTTTTGTTCCATGTCTCATGTAACTAGACCATTAGTAGGTTTCATACATCTTGGAGGTGCTCAGAAATAGGGTACGTAAAGTATATTTCGTATGCCTCTGAGGCCAGGCTGTAATTTCAGGTTAACTTTTCTTGATATTAACTCTGAAAAGTAGTTGTGCATTAACACAGGAAACACATCAGATTATTGTTTAACGGTGTCATCTGGGATGTTATGGAGTCATTTCATGAACTAGTGCAGGTTATACTGTAATAATATGGCCATTTATAAGATTTATTCTGTCCAACGCAACTTACAGTTACCATATTCAGTATACTGTATATATCCACAAACCTGGTGTTGCAAGCAGGATGTTGTCACCTACTGAGCTATCAGTTATCGTTCTAAGTAACAAAATTACCTTCTATTGTGAATCTACCATACGGTGGCTTGCGAAAGTATTCACCCCCTTGGAATTTTTCCTATTTTGTTGCCTTACAATCTGGAATTAAAATTGATTTTGGGGGGGGTTGTATCTGATTTACACAACATGCCTACCACTTTGAAAATGCAAAATATTTTTTTATTGTGAAACAAATAAGAAATAAGACCAACAAATTGAAAACTTGAGCGCGCATAACTATTCACCCTCCCCAAAGTCAATACTTTGTAGAGCCACCTTTTGCAGCAATTACAGCTGCAAGTCTCTTGGGGTATGTCTCTATAAGCTTGGCACATCTAGCCACTGGGATTTTTGCCCATTCTTCAAGGCAAAACTGCTCCAGCTCTTTCAAGTTGAATGGGTTCCCCAGGTATACAGCAATCTTTAAGTCATACCACAGATTCTCAATTGGATTGAGGTCTGGGCTTTGACTAGGCCATTCCAAGAAATTTAAATGTTTTCCCTTAAACCACTCGAGTGTTGCTTTAGCAGTATGCTTAGGGTCATTGTCCTGCTGGAAGGTGAACCTCCGTCCCAGTCTCAAATCTCTGGAAGACTGAAACAGGTTTCCTTCAAGAATTTACCTGTATTTTGCATCATCCATCATTCCTTCAATTCTGACCAGTTTCCCAGTCCCTGCCGATGAACAATATCCCCACAGCATGATGCTGCCACCACCATTCTTCACTGTAGGGGTTCTTGGGGTGATGAGAGGTGTTGGGTTTGCGCCAGACATAGCATTTTCCTTGATGGCCAAAAAGCTCAATTTCAGTCTCATCTAAACAGAGTACCTTCTTCCATATGTTTGGGGAGTCTCCCACATGCCTTTTGGCGAACACCAAACGTGTTTGCTTATTTTTTACTTTAAGCAATGCCCTTTTTCTGGCCACTCTTCTGTAAAGCCCAGCTCTGTGGAGTTTACAGCTTAAAGTGGTCTCTGCCTCTCTGATTAATGCCCTCCTTGCCTGGTCCGTGAGTTTTGGTGGGCAGCACTCTCATGGCAGGTTTGTTGTGGTGCCATTTTCTTAAAATGTTTTAATAATGGATTTAGTGGTGCTCTGTGGGATGTTCAAAGTTTCAGATATTTTTTTATAACCAAACCCTGATCTGTACTTCTCCACAACTTTGTCCCTGACCTGTTTGGAGAGCTCCTTGGTCTTCATGGTGTCCCTTGCTTTGTGGTGTTGCAGACTCTGAGGCCCTTCAGAACAGGTGTATATATACTGAGATCATGTGACAGATCATGTGACACTTAAATAAAGTCCACCTGTGTGCAATCTAACTAATTATGTGACTTCTGTAGGTAATTGGTTGCACCAGATCTTATTTAGGGGCTTCATAACAAAGGGGGTGAATACATATGCACGTACCACTTTTGTTTTTTTATTTTTTAGAATTTTCTGAAACAAGTTATTTTTTAAATTTCACTTCACCAATTTCGACTATTTTGTGTATGTCCATTACATGAAATCTCCCCCCCCCCCCCAAATCTATTTAAATTACAGGTTGTAATGCAACAAAATCAGAAAAACACCAAGGGGAATGAATACTTTTGCAAGGCACTGTAGCCTTGACTGGAAGAGAGGAACTGGTGAGTAACAGAGGAAGCTACATTTTCTGTGTAATTACCACTTAAGCCTGCCTGATCACAAATACACCTAAATTACCAGATCATATCCAAGGGGAGTCTGCCCCTAATAGATAATTTACCCCTTTGTGGGTCTGGAGGCTGGAACCAGCAGGAAGGCTAATGATGAAATAAATGGGGGTCATGGCTAAACAAGAGCATTGTATTTGCTTCACAGTTACATCTCACTGTACTCCCATTACTTCTGTGTTGTTTACAAAGGCTCTGGAGAGAAGAAAAATATTGGCAAGTTGGACGACCTGGACCTGGCAACACTTGGAACGAGGGAAAGTGGCAAATGAAGGCACTCAGATCAAAGGGATTCACTGCCAGGGCAAAAGGTCTGTTGGTGTCCAGGATGGCTAGGGAAATAGTGGGGGGGGGGGGGGGGGGGGGAGAATCTGGAACATTTCAGCTTGATTTTGTCATTATGGATAGAGCCACAGATGACATGGCTCTTATAGCAGATTGATTATTAAAGCGTCCTCTTGACTCTTATTACAACTATTAATACATGTTATTTTGTCACAGCCATTTGAAACCAAAAGGTGAACTTGAGAAATGAACTTAGGCGAACTTACTAAGAACCAATAAATGTAAAAGTATGAAATCAATATTTATATTGCTCATATCTTGTTTCATTCATCGCCTAACACCCCTTCCTTGGTAATGACCTTTCCATGAAACCCCGTGCTTTACACATGTGAGTAATAGGCTACATTACTCATAGGCTACATTAATCATAGGCTATATTAATTTATTACAGTGCCGATTTTAGCATGTAATTCTTGGTGGGACAAACTAAGGACAAAAAAATAAGTTGTTTTTGATGAATGCCAGCAAAGCCAGTACACAACACAACACTAAACAATACATGTTTTGCACTACAACGACCTTTGGGTGGTGGAACATACTTTATACACATGGGAAAATGTTGAGTGTGAAAAACCCGGCATTGTTGCAGTTCTTGACATAAACCGATGCACCTGACACCTACTGTACTACCATACCCCATTCAAATGCACTTACATTTGTCTTATGATATCACCCTCTGAATGGCACACACACACAATCCATGTCTCAATGCTTAAATATCCTCCTTTAACCTGTCTCCTCCATTTCATCTACACCAATTTGAAGTCGATTTAACAAGTTACATTAATAAGGGATCATATCTTTAACCTGGATTCACCTGGTCAGTCTGTCATGGAAAGAGCAGGTGTTCTTAATGTTTTGTATACTCAATGTACATGAAAATCCAGAAATATTGCAACGAACAAACCTTGAAAGCCACTATATCATATTCTGTGTGCTAGACTTATCTTCTGCATGTTTGACTCTGCTTTCCTGACATGTGTTTGTGCCAGAGGTTCTGATAGGGAATTAGTTATGCTAATTCCAAGGTGTAAGTGTCCCATCTGTTTCACAAATCACACACACAATTTAGAAGTATAATTTAGCTACAAGAAGGCGTCATGCACATTTCTCTATTGTCATGCACACAAGGATTCACATTTTGTTCCCACAACCTATTATAATCCATCTACAAAACCATATGTGAACATTAGGAATGATTGGGCAAAGAAAGATTCATCGCATTCCGTTCATCATCTGTAACACTGAGAATAAATGGCTTGAAGCTACTACTACCCAAAAAGTCCTTACCATAACAAGGCGTATCATTTAGTTTGTTATGCTCCAAATTCACTGTTTTCTTTGGGAAAAGATCACATGAAAGTGATCCCAAGACAACTGCACTTGCAATATTCCACATAAGGCATCAGAGGAGCTATACTGGCCTTGACAGTGGTCTTTTGTGTAGACCTCCAAGTTCTAAAAAAGATGACTAGCAAATGATCTTGACATTTTTGGAATATCAATGTATAATACATCATGTAGTTCCCGTTCATATTAAAAACAATAAACTACGGTTTAAGTGTGAAATAAGCATTGTTCTGAAGTTGAAAATGGGAATTCACATGAGCGCCACAATGCATACTTCACCCATGCTCTACCAAGATTTTCCAGCACACAGATTTGACCTACTACAGTAGCTACTGTATGTTGGTTTATTACTTC
Organism: Salmo salar; assembly: GCF_965601325.2. Taxonomy (NCBI): domain Eukaryota; kingdom Metazoa; phylum Chordata; class Actinopteri; order Salmoniformes; family Salmonidae; genus Salmo; species Salmo salar. The sequence goes on along the minus strand of NC_138299.1, from coordinate 71,233,909 downwards.
AAACAATGTGTATGCAGGTTGCTTAGGATTCAAACCTTCTCAAACACCTGAAAAACTCAAATAATTGTATTTCCCTTTTCTTTTGACCTACATTTTAAATCACATATTCAGGGGAAATCCTGAATATCGAAAGTTTCACAAGAATGACGATGTATGCTCACACAATGTACATAGTGTAAATTGTGTCAAAAAGCCAGGTTGACTACTTTTGGGAAAGTATTTGGACGTGGATGTCAAAATTGTTTTTGGACTCTAATCAAATTAATCTTTATTTGCCACATGTGCCGAATACAACAAGTGTAGACTTTACAGTGAAATGCTTACTTACAAGCCCTTAACCAACAACGCAGTTCAAGAAGAAGAAAATACTCCATAATCGAGCACTTTGGGTTTGAACGAATAATGAGGCAATATTAGGAAGGTGTCCTTAATATGTTGTACACTCAGTGTGTGTGTGTGTATATATATTTATACCAAGGATGAACCAGACTTGTGGAGGTCTACAATATTTTTTCTGAGGTCTTGGTTGATTTCTTTAAATTTTCCCATGATCTCAAGCAAAGAGGCACTGAGTTTGAAGGTAGGCCTTGAAATACATCCACAGGTACACCTCCAATTGACTCAAATGTCAATCAGAAGCTTCTAAAACCATGACATAATTTTCTGGAATTTTCCAAGCTGTTTAAAGGCACAGTCAACTTAGTATATGTCAACTTCTGACCCACTGGAATTGTGATACAGTGAAATAATCTGTCTGTAAACAATTGTTGGAAAAACGATTTGTCATGCACAAAGTAGATGTCCTAACCGACTTGCCAAACTATAGTTTGTTAACAAGACATTTGTGGAGTGGTTGAAAAAAATAGTTTTAATGACTCCAACCTAAGTGTATGTAAACTTCCGACTTCAACTGTGTCTATGTGTATATATGATATTGTCTCTCCGCTACAGGTAACTGCAGAGATGACCTTGACACAGACAGGAAGTATGCTTACTGGACTGTTCCTCTTCATACCAGGTCTTCTGGCTGTGAACGAGGTGAGTTTAACCTGCACAGAGTTGATTATCTGTGCATTACAGGGAACAACTACGAAAGTAAGATGCCTGTATCCACCAAATAGCAAACATGGATACACAAACCTTTTCCGGTTTAAAAAGCCACGCGCAGTAGTACACACACCCTGTCCATTACCACTCAACAATACTCTTTTAAGAGCCACCTAATAATTGAATAAAAGCACACGCCATGCGTGCGTTTGCAGGCCGGTGTGTGCATTTCGGGACTGGGAGGGGGGTTTCAAAACTATGCACTGAAGAGAATGGTCAAAATGTCTCCTCAGAACTCAGAACCTTCAGATCCCATGGTGACGTTAACGCTTATGCTGCTAACACTGTCATGAACGCATTATCTTGACACTCCTTAATTGGACAGTCTGGTGAGGACAGGAAGCTTTTGTTGTTAATTTACTCAGTACTAATTGAATGTTTTTTTTTTTTTTACCAAGGATGATAAATAGAGTCTAAAACAGTTGATATGTTGAAAACAGTCACATGCCTAACCAAGATAGCAACTATGGCGTTTTCTTTTGACTGCGCATAGGTCACGCAAGCAAGCAATGATGTTGGTGTTGTTTAACTTGGGTGCATTCGTATCCCCCTGGCTACTTTTTACTTGGATGGAGACTTCAGGTTTGGGAATACGTTGAACATTTGGATTATTATGACAAGAATAAAATTCCATTGACAGAGGGAGCATACTGAATCAATGCATAACGTAAGGGCTGTCACGTAAGCTAGCTACATTGTTAAGCAAGTCAGGTTGACTAGTGTATGGAATAACATTATCTAATGTTAACATGAGATGAGCAATGCCCATTGCATGTATTATACAGTGGCTTGCGAAAGTATTCACCCCCTTGGCATTTTTCCTATTTTGTTGCCTTACAACCTGGAATTAAATTGGATTTTTGGGGGGTTTGTATCATTTGATTTACACAACATGCCTACCACTTTGAAAATGCAAAATATTTTTTCTTGTGAAACAGATAAGAAATAAGACAAAAAAAATTAACTTGAGCGTGCATAACTATTCACCCTCCCCAAAGTCAATACTTTGTAGAGACACCCTTTTCAGCAATTACAGCTGCAAGTCTCTTGGGGTATGTCTCTATAAGCTTGGCACATCTAGCCACTGGGATTTTGCCCATTCTTCGAGGCAAAACTGCTCCAGCACCTTCAAGTTGGATGGGTTCCCCTGGTGTACAGCAATCTACGTCATACCACAGATTCTCAATTGGACTGAGATCTGGGCTTTGACTAGGCCATTCCAATACATTTAAATGTTTCCCCTTAAACCACTCGAGTGTTGCTTTAGCAGTATGCTTAGGGTCATTTTCCTGCTGGAAGGTGAACCTCCTTCCCAGTCTCAAATCTCTGGAAGACTGAAACAGGTTTCCCTCAAGAATTTTCCTGTATTTAGCGTTATCCGTCATTCCTTCAATTCTGACCAGTTTCCCAGTCCCTGCAATGAAAAACATCTTCACAGCATGATACTGCCACCACCATGCTTCACTGTAGGGATGGTGTTCTCGGGGTGATGAGAGGTGTTGGATTTGTGCCAGACATAGCGTTTTCCTTGATGGCCAAAAAGCTCAATTTTAGTCTCAGTGACCAGAGTACCTTCTTCCATATGTTTGGGGAGTCTTCCACATGCCTTTTGGTGAACACCAAACGTGTTTGCTTATTTTTTTCTTTAAGCAATGTTTTTTTTTATGGCCACTCTTCCGTAAAGCCCAGCTCTGTGGAGTGTAAGGCTTAAAGTGGTCCTATGGAGAGATACTCCAATCTATGCTGTGGAGCTTTGCAGCTCCTTCAGGGTTATCTTTGGTCTCTTTGTTTCCTCCATGAGTTTTGGTGGACGGCCCTCTCATGGGAGGTTTATATATATTATATATATTCTTAAAAAATGTTAATAATGGATTCAATGCTGCTCTGTGGGATGTTCAAAGTTCCAGATATGTTTTTATAACCCAACCCTCATCTGTACTTCTCCACAACTTTGTCCCTTACCTGTTTGGAGAGCTTCTTGATCTTCATGGTGCCGCTTGCTTGGTGGTGCCCCTTGCTTAGTGGTGTTGCAGACTCTGGGGATTTTCAGAACAGGTGTATATATACTGAGACACTTAAATAAAGTCCACCTGTGTGCAATCTAACTAAATATGTGACTTCTGAAGGTAATTGGTTGCACCAGATCTTTTTTTTCGGGGCTTCATAGCAAAGGGGGCGAATACATATGCACGCACCACTTTTCCATATTTTTTTAATTATTATTTTTTTTAAATAAGTTATTTTTTAAATTTCACTTCACCAATTTGGACTATGTGTGTATGTCCATTACATGAAATCCCCCCCAAAACCCATGTAATTTACAGGTTGTAATGCAACAAAATAGGAAAAACGCCAAGAGGGATGAAAACTTTTTCAAGGCACTGTACATTAGCAGTGTGGCAGTTTCCCAAAGTTTGGTGTTGACTATGAACTTTACTTAGCTAGCTAGCTGTGCTTTGTGGAAGAATGTGAGAGATCAAAATCAAATCAAATTTTATTTGTGACATGCTTCATAGGCAACAGGTGTAGCCTAACAGTGAAATGCTAAGTTACGGGTCCTTTTCCAACAATAAGTTAAAGATAAATAAAAAAATATATAGAAATAGGGACACAGTAAATAACAAATACAAATAACTAGTAAAAATAACATGGCTCTTTACAGGGAGTAGAAAATAACATGGCTATATACAGGGAGTACGAGTACCAAGTTGATATGCAGGGGTACGAGGTAATTGAGGTAGCTATGCACTGTACATATAGGTAGGGATAAAGTGACTAGCAGCAGCGTATCTGGTGAAAGTGTGTGTGTGGCGTCAGTATGCATGTGTGGGCAGTATGTGGTTCTTGGTAACGGCTCATGACGAGAGGCGCGGAGTGTTTTGTGTACCTCCAATCAATTTGATTTCCAAATTTTCATCGACATTGGTGTCATATTGGCTTAAATATGATGGTAGGGAGATAGGAATTGAACATTGACCTTTAACCAATGCATACAATAATGCAGTATAAAGCAACCAAGTTATATTGGCCTATATTTGAAATCAATAACACACAAGCAAACAGAGTTTGAATACATTGACACTATTTCGTACAACGTAGAAATTGTGCAACCTAGAATTGTGTATCGTTGAAGTATTCACTTGCAGAGAGATGGGTCTACCAAACAAATGGATTCACATGCTTTATTCCAGTTTTTTTTCTCGCTCAAACTGGGGAATGGACCACCCTGAAAGTGGCTGGATATGTCCGGCAATTGAAATACCCCATCTATACAAACATAACATGATCACCAGCTTTTCATCGCATATGATATGCATGCGATGCAATCTGCAAATAAATAATTGCCTAAGAGTGAGCAATTTCAAACCTGTCCTCTGGTCCCCCTCTTTCCAGGCTCCATCATTTTCCTTGACATGACCCTTGGAGTTTCTCATCTCATTGTCTCAGGTAATATGATGTAAATTCATCTGAGCATAAAGTTCTACCCCTGGGAATAGAAGACTGATGGAGAGGCTTTCTCGCACAAACATTGTTTTGTTTGGCGCAATCAAAAGGGCCTCCTTATTACTATTGTGCAGATGCATGGAATTTGTATTGGGCTTTTGTTCATATCATTCCAACGCCTGATCCTTTATCACTTGTTTCCCCCCATCACTGCTTATATATCATGTTTGAAATGCTATCAATATTGTATCACTTTATTTGTCAAGGATGCTGGATGAGGCTGCTTCTTAATATACTGTCAAATCGTTGTATTGGTTTAAAATCATCAGGCAGACTATTCTGTAGTACGACATTTGTCTTGTGGACTTGCATCCATGTCGGTGGACCATTATTGGTCAAAGTCAAGTTGTGTAATCAGTATGAAGTCAATTCTTATCACTCATCTTTGTTATTTCATTGTTAGTTCAAGTAACCTCTTCCTGATTGTGAAATATACATAACAAACTTAACTGAGATTACAGTGTGAAATATGTTCAGGGGCTAAAAAAGTGGGAAATCATTTATGTCATTAATGGAGATGTTGATGGTATATCCTCACATACAAACAGAGCTGTCACAGAAGTGATATGAAATGTTTCAGCTATATTCCGACAGAGTGTCAGGCATCCCATATTTACTTATACATAAAGTCGGTATATTTCGTTATTTGGGTTATGTAGTTATCACACTACAACGTGCTATGTCTCAATAAGGGAAGGATTTGAGATGTGTGTCAGCAACATGTGTCCTGCCTCCCTTTACTAATACTCATCCTTACATTTCATTCAGTTAGTTTGCAGGTACTAGCAGACCATCTTTTCACGTGGTAAGTATCTTCTGTAATATTATTTTCACTAATAGCATTTCTCAATTCACACAGTGTAAACGGTGTCAAAAAGTTAGCTTGACTACTTCTGGGAAAGTATATGGACATGGATGTTAACGTTGTTTTTATACTCTAGCACTTTGGGTTTGAACGAATAATGAGGCAACATGAGGCAAAAGTTTTGTGCTAAAATCTAAATCAAATAATTGATTTGGATATACAAAAGTCAATTTTGAAGAGATTACTTTATTGCACTGTTGGAGCTAGAAACATAAGCATTTCTCTGCACCTGCGATAACATCTGCAAAATATGTGTACACGACCAATACAATGTTATTTTATTTTAGTGTACAAAACATTAAGGACACCTGCTCTTTCCATGACAGACTGACCAGGTGAATCCAGGTGAAAGCTATGTTCCCATATTGATGTCACTTGTGAAATCCACTTCAAATCAGTGTAGATGAAGGGGAGGGGACAGGTTAAAGAAGTAAAAAATATTTAAGTGCCTTTTTGTGTCAAGAACTACAACGCTGCTGGGTTTTTCCACACTCATCAGTTTCCCGTGTGTATCAAGAATGGTCCACCACCCAAAGACCATCCATCCAACTTGACACAACTGTGTGAAGCATTGGAGTCAACATTGGCCAGCATCCCTGTGGAACGCTTTCAACACCTTATAGAGTCCATGCCCCGGTGCAACTCAATGTTAGGAAGGTGTTTGGTATACTCAGTGTATATATATATATACAGTACCAGTCAAAAGTCTGGACAAACTTACTCATTCAAGGGTTTTTCTTAATTTGTACTATTTTCTACATTGTAGATTAATAGTTAAGACATCTAAACTACAAAATAACACATATGGAATCATGTAGTAACCAAAAAAGTGTTAAACAAATCAAAATATATTTTATATTTGAGATTCTTCAAAGTAGCCACCCTTTTCCTTGATGACAGGTTTGCACACTCTTGGCATTCTCTCAACCAGCTTCACGAGGAATGCTTTTCCAACAGTCTTGAAGGAGTTCCCACATATGCTGGGCACTTGTTGGCTGCTTTTCCTTCACTCTGCGGTCCAACTCATCCCAAACCATCTCAATTGGGTTGAGGTTGGGTGATTGTGGAGGCCAGGTCATCTGATGTAGCACTCCATCACTCTCCTTATTGGTCAAATTGCTCTTACACAGCCTGAAGTTGTGTTGGGTCATTGACATGTTGAAAAACAAATGATAGTCCCACTAAGCGCAAACCAGATGGGATGGCGCATTGCTGCAGAATGCTGTGGTAGGCATGCTGGTTAAGTGTGCCTTGAATTCTAAAGAAATCACAGACAGTGTCAACAGCAAAGCACCCCCACACCTCCTCCTCCATGCTTCACGCTGGGAACCCCACATGCGGAGATCATCCATTCACTTACTCCGCGTCTTACAAAGACATGGCGGTTGGAACCACAAATCAGAAATTTGGACTCATCCGACCAAAGGACAGGTTTCCACCGGTCTAATGTCCTTTGCTTGTTTTTCTTGGCCCAAGCAAGTCTCTTCTTCTTATTGGTGTCCTTTAAGGGAAAGGGGGATACCTAGTCAGTTTTACAACTGAATGCCTTCGCTTTAGTAGTGATTTCTTTGCAGAAATTCGACCATGAAGGCCTGATTCATGCAGTCTCCTCTGAACAATTGATGTTGAGATGTGTCTGTTACTTGAACTCTGTGAAGCATTTATTTGGGCTGCAATATGAGGTGCAGTTAACTCCAATGAACTGATCCTCTGCAGCAGAGGTAACTCTGGGTCTTCCTTTTCATTGGCGGTCCTCAGAGCCAGTTTCATCACAGCACTTGATGGTTTTTGCGACTGCACTTGAAGAAACATTCAAAGTTCTTGAAATGTTCCGTATTGACTGACCTTCATGTCTTAAATGAATGAGTGACTGTCATTTCTCGTTCCTTATTTGAGCTGTTCTTGCCATAATATGGACTTTGTATTTTACCAAATACTATAAGGCTATCTTCTGTATAGCACCCCTACCTTGTCACAACACAACTGATTGGCCCAAACACTTAAAAATAAAATAAATTCCACAAATTATCTTTTAACAAGGTACACATGTTAATTGAAATGCAATCCAGGTGACTACCTCATGAAGCTGGTTGAGAGAATGCCAAGAGTGTGCAAAGCTGTCATTAAGGCAAAGGGTGGCTACTTTGAAGAATCTAAAATATATAATATATTTTGATTTGTTTAACACTTTTTTGGGTTACTACATGATTCCATATGTGTTATTTCATAGTTTTGATGTCTTCACTATTGTTCTACAATGTAGATAATAGTAAAAGATTTAGAAAAACCCTTAAATGAGTAGGTGTGTTCAAACTTTTGACTGGTACTGTATGTGGACACCCCTTCAAATTAGTGGATTCTGCTATTTCAGCCATACCCGTTGCTGACAGGTTTATAAAATCGAACACACAGCCATGCAATCTCCATAGACAAACAGTGGCAGTAGAATAGCCCGTCCTGAAGAGCTCAGTGACTTTCAACATGGCACCGCCATAGGATGCCACTTTTCCAACAAGTCAGTTCATCAAATTTCTGCCCTGTTACAGATACCGCGGTCAACTGTAAGTGATGTTATTGTGAAGTGGAAATGTTTAGGAGCAACAACGGCTAAGTCGCGAAGTGGCAGGTCCATACAAACTCACAGAATGGGACCGCCGAGTGCTGAAGTGCGTAGCCCCCAATATCATCTGTCCTCGGTTGCAACATTCACTACCGAGTTCCAAAATGCCTCTTTATGCAACGTCAGCACAAGAACTGGCCTAAGGTCCCCATACGCAATGCATGCGTCGGCTGGAGTGGTGTAATGCTCACCACCACTGGATCAGTGGAAACACATTCTCTGGAGTAATGAATCACGCTTCACCATCTTGCAGTCCTACAGACAAATCTGGGTTTTGCGGATGCCAGGAGAACACTACCTGCCTGAATCCATAGTGCCAACTGACAAGTTTGGAGGAGGAGGAATAATGGTCTGGGGCTGTTTTTCATGGTTCGGGCTAGGCCCCTTAGTTCCAGTGAAGGGAAATCTTAATGCTACAGCATACTGTACAATGACATTCTAGACAATTCTGTGCTTCCACTTTGTGGCAACGCAATATTAGGAAGGTGTCCTTAGTGTTTTGTACACTCAGTGTATAAATATATGATGTTATTGTCTCTACACTAATGATAACTACGGAGATGCCATTGACACTAACAGGAGGTATGCGAGCTGAGTTACCTGCACAGAGTTGAGTATCTGTGCATTACAAGGAGCAACTGCGAAAGTAAGATGGCTGTATCCACCAAATAGCAAACATGGACACACTACTGGTTTAAAAAGAACCAGAAGTAGAAATTGAGGGACAACACTTTTCCTGACGATATCACATACCCAGAATATGAAGGTTGTTTGGTGACAGATCTTTTATTGAAATAAGAAACCTGAGAAAGAGTGATGGGGTGACTATCACTTTAGATTTAAGGCAGAGCCCTATGGATGGACGAATAGCGCACGTCAAATCAATTTGATTGTCACAAACCTGCAGATGAATAGGAGTCCTGCTTTAGTGAAAATGGGACAGACGGTGACACTGACCTGTAGCACCCCCTGCACTTTGACTGATGACCCCACCTACATCTGGTACAAGAACAGTGAAATTACTAAATGCTCCAAAACCAGCAGAGTTTACCTCAACTCAGTCAGTAGTAAGCATGCAGGCAGCTACTCCTGTGCTATAAAGGGCTACATTTGCATGTATATCCTGGGTATCGTGGAAGAGGGAGGCTTTGTGTGGATCAGGTGCCATACCCAGTGCGATCTTCTGCAAAGCTATGGGGGCGTATACCTGGCTGACCGGGGTGTCGGCGGTGAAAATCGGTGATGAGGGCCAGGTCCAGGATGTCTTTAGCAGGAACCCAGCACCTCTCCTCTGGACCATAACCCTCCCAGTCAACCAGGTACTGGAAACCCCTGCCCCGTGGACAGGCAAAAGGTCAAAAACAGATTCTGAGTCCAAGAGGTAAAGAGTGGCAGACAGGCTCGATGTCAGGGCAGGCAGAAGGGTCAGGCAGGTGGGTACAGAGTCCAGAAAAAACAGGCAAGGGACAAAACCAGGAAGACTAGAAAAAGAGAATAGAAAACAGGAGCACGGGAAAACACGCTGGTTGACTTGAAAACATACAAGACAAACTGGCACAGAGAAACAGGAAACACATGGATAAATACACTGGGGAAAATAAGTCACACCTGGAGGAGGTGGAGACAATCACAAGAACAGGTGAAACAGATCAGGGCGTGACATAGTGTCACGCCCTGACCTGAGAGAGCCATTTTTCTCTGTTTAGTTAGGTCAGGGTGTAATATGGGGTGGGCATTCTATGGTTTATATTTCTTTGTGTTGAGCAGAGTATGGTTCCTAATCAGAGGCAGCTGTCTATCATTGTCTCTGATTAGGAATCATACTTAGGCAGCCCTTTTTTCCACCTTTAGTTGTGGGATCTTGTTCTTGTGCAGCTGCGTTTGAGCAGCGCAGAACGTCACATTTCTTTCTGTTTATCCTGTTTATTGTTTTGTTCGGTTTTCACTTCTAAATAAAGGATGTGGAATTACCGGCACGCTGCGACTTGGCTTATTTATGACAGGGAGTTCGAGGACAGTGATCGTGACAGAAGATCCCACCACAAGAAAGCCAAGCAGCGTGCGCTTGCTGGGAAGACGAGCTGGACCGGGGAGAACCAACATCAAGGGAAGCACAGGAGTCATCCACCAAAAAACATTTTGGGGGGGCACACGGGGAGTTTGGCAGAGTCAGGGTGGAGACCTGAGCCAACTCCTCATGCTTACCGTGGGGAGTGAGTGACGGGGCAAGCACCGTGTTATGCGGTGATGCGCACTGTGTCGCCAGTGCTGACTCACAGGCCGGTGCGATCTGTGCCCGCGCCCTGCAGTTGTCGAGCTCGGTTGAGCATCCAGCAAAGACTGGTTGTGCCAGCCCTAAGCTCCAGACCTCCAGTGCGCCTCCATTGCCCAGTATACCCTGTGCCTGCTCTGCGCACCCAGTTTCCTGTGCGTCTCCCCAGTCCGGTGAGACCGGTTCCAGCTATCTATGGTCCGAAGCCTCCAGTGATGATTCACGGCACGAAGCCTCCAGTGATGATTCACGGCACGAAGCCTCCAGTGATGATCCACGGCCCAGAGCCTGTAGGGATGATCCATGGCACGAAGCCAGTGATAATCCATGGCCCGGAGCCTGTAGGGATAATCCATGGCAAGAAGCCTGTAGGGATGATCCATGGCCCGGAGTCTTCAGCGAAGGTCTGCAGCCCCGAGTCTGAACCGTGACGTTCAGCCCAGAACGTCACGGTTCGTTTTCTTCTGTATTGTTTTTGGTGAGTTTCTTATTCATTAAACATGTGGAACTCTAAGTAAGCTGCACCTTGGTCTACTCCTTTTGACGATCGTAACACATAGTGTTTTTTTTGGACTGTTGGAACTCTTCTGGTATTTTACAGCACCCTGCAAAGGAGAACCGAAGGAGGATATAATATTAGAACTAAAGCCCAAACTGTTAATAATGATGACGATCATATAGATGTAGGAGGGACAGCTCCCCCGACTATGAAAACGTAGAACACATCTATGTGGACCCAGATGAGTATGATGACACGTACACAGCTCTTCGGAGAGAGGGCATTTGCACTTGTATGAGACCATCCAGAGGAGAGAATCACCACAGGACCTGACCTAAAGGGCGTCTGCAAGGAGAGCAATGGCACCAAACAAAGGCCATGCCTCATAAGACGGATGGGTCATTGGATACATGCTTGAGAAAAAGCTGATCTCTGTTTTCTTTTTTTATGCAAAAAATGTATTGAATGTAAATATTGTAATATCCATGAGTGCTTGGAGCTATTTCTATGGTATGTTTTTATTATTATTACAAGCTCATGAATACCAGCAAATGAATGTGTCGTAATCTACAGCATGTAAGCCATTTATAGGCATATATAGGCTACACATTAACGAAACCTAATGCTAGTTCTTTATTTAGGCTTTATTTTTGTATAACTTTACTGCCAAGACAGGAAATTACCTTGCACACTTACCTGAGCGTTTAGAAAATAGGTAACTGATTACTTGCTGATAGAGACTTTAAATAATTTAATTTAAGTAATACTAAACAAATAATCTGTCCATAGACTGAAACACTCAAACATTCAGAATATTCCCTGCAATGTCCTCCATAGTGCATGCACAGTGATGACACTGACCTGAGTTGTAAGCTAGGGTTTTTGTGAAATTATTCTCTCTCATTAGTCCAGTCACTCTGGTCCACACCGTAGCCCTGCCAGATTCTCTGCACAGTGCATGTCCTTAACCTTGTCCTGCCTTTCTCTGGAGCTTGACCGTGAGCGGGTACAAAATGTCACCAAGACGAAGTGGCAGACGGGGACCATCTCTCCGGGGCTCCATGCCCCTTCTACTCTCATTAGAGAACATAGCACGATCTCGCCCTTCTTCCCAAATCAAATATCAAATATGGAGTATTTGATGATGGCCTCTGCGACCTGAGGGCCCTTAATGAGTTTCAAAGGACACTATTCTTTCTTTCTGTCACAATATTCGTCTGGTTCTTGCTGTTTTTCTGCTCTCCAATGCCTTTGTGGTGCCATGTGAGACAGATTGCCATTTTATTATTTAATTTTGTCTGTCCCATTTTGTTATATTACATTTTGTACATGTCACTGTGAATATAACTATAGATGTAAGATTGCTACATTAATTTTCTGCCATTTTGTCATTTTGTATGTATTATAGGATTATTTGATAATACAAGGATTGGTTGTTGCTAGCTATAATCAGTTTGTTTTCGAGTTTGAAACTGCCAGCATCTTCCTCGCCTATATGCTTCATGCAGCTTGCTTTTGAGTTTGTGCTTTCCATGTGGTTCATGCAGGTTTAATGAGCCTACCGCTGATCGCGAGCCTCACCTCTTGTGCTCCGTGAAGATGTGACCAGACAAACCATTAACATTTTACACCTATCCAGGGATGCTAATTAATGTTCCACCTGCAATGTTGGAGCTGGCCTGGCACAAACCTAATTTAATCCACTGGATTTTATTCTCAGTGCAATGTCAATAAACTGCTTTCTTTGTCAGTGAAGGCCCATGGCCTTATTCTTCTGAACTCTCCCTCAAGTTTACTAGCTTCCCTTAAACCCAGTTAATTTTGGTCATGTTCTCTGTCTCTGTAGTCATATAAACTCCTTTCCTTGATTTATTTTGTTATGACTGACCACTGATCTGTAGAGAACTTCAAAGCAATATGGCAGAAAGCTATGTATTTCTTTTAAATATCAGCAGTTGTCAAGAAAAGGAAGTGGATGGAGAGTATTGGGACACGGTAGTACAGTATGTTTATTTGTTCAACAGAGGCACGCATTAGCAGGTGAGTGAGACAGCTGATCAGACACTAAAGCAACCCTTTATTCCCCCACCTATGGGTTGTGGCCCATCCAAGTTTTACAATTGGCCTCATGAGTAATTTAAATATTTACTATTTTGTTAAAAAAAAAAAAAAAAAAAAACTATAAGGCTGAATTCATCTATTCCATCTTGATTACTTTAATGTAAGGGGTCTGAAGTGAGCTATGTGCATGGTAAACTACCGAACTAGCCTCGGTAACAACATGCTTTTTTACTTCTGATGTTATTTTCATTGCTATGCTGTTGTTTGCCAGTATTCCCAGAAATTGAAGTCTATTTCGCCAGTTTCCATGAAAGACATCACAATGACCTTGATTAAAAACTGCACATGTTGAATTGTTATTTTAATTGAAAAATATATATAATTTAGCAGACACTCTAATCCAGAGCGACTAACATGAATACATTCATTTTTCATACTTTTTCATACTGGCCCCCTGTGGGAATTGAACCCACAACCCTGGTGTTGCAAGCACCATGCTTCATAAGTTTTTTTCCTAAGGACCCTGAATTTGACTGAGCTTCTGCATCTCAGCTGTTGCTGGAGGATATACTAATCCAAGATTGCTATGAGTGCCTGAGACTTGCTCGTACAATCAGCAGCTTTAAAAAGAGCTTCAAATCCCATGAGCACTGATCCCATTTCTGATTGTCTAATCATTTTAATTGAGGTGCTCTGTCTAGTCTCTAACTAGACAACATAAATGGACTAGACAAAGTAAAGGGTTGTATATCAACCACTTAAATAATCAGGCATCAAGCTGTTTCATTTTAGCTCTTCCTCTCTTTCAAGAGCACAACGTTCGTTCCTGACGCATGAATAACAGCGACAAAAGTCCCATCAGCCATGAGGCAGCACTACCGTGGAGCTAGATTAGCATCTCAACCCACATTGACCCTATGGCTGGCTTGGTATGTGAAGCAACAATACCTTTAAAAGATTGTTGCACAATTCATTTGAGTTTGTCAATCTAGTGTGTGTACAAACCACAAAAGGATCGGTACCTAAATAAGAATCGGTACCTAAAGTTACACAATTATGTAATGACCATGTACTTACATAGTTTTTGCAACAGTCATGGGAGCAACTTTCAGTGACGAGCGGATGGGCTATTTCATCCACTGTACAATAAGGATCTCTCAGTCGCTGACTGAACAGTAAGGGGGATGGAGATATTATTCTCCAGAATGAATGAGTTGTCAGGGAGAAACAATGGGGCTCATTGAGAAACATTAGACTCAGCACCACTCTCTTTCTCCTTGAGACACTAAAGTTAAAAAGGAAACAATTACACACTCTACTTACACTTCTAATAAACATTAGCCATTCAGTCCCCCATGCTTTGTCTACACTCCAGAAATAAATGGGTTGCTTATCAAATTCCTCCAAGTTTTCAGTTTACTGCTATTCGGTTAAAAAGAAAACAATTTGAACCGAGAAGGAATGTGGTCCTGTGAATTTGTCCTTCTATCATAAAACAATGGGAAAGAATTCTAGCCATCTGTGATCAATGATTTATTTGTATCACCTTGCCGGTGACCAAGGTAACCAAAAGAGAGCAAATAGAGTTTTGTATGAAACATGACTATGCTATGAAAAGACACAGACACGGTAATCTATTCTATGGGCTAGCCTATGGTATAGGAAAGTGATATGGACCTTGTATTGTGTATGGGGGCATTGTCATGCTGAAACAGGAATGGGCCTTCTCCAAACTGTTGCCACAAAGTAGGAAGCACAGAATCGCCTAGAATGTCATTGTATGCTGTAGCATTAAAATTTCCCTTCACTGGAACTAAGAGGCCTAGCCCAAACCATGAAAAACAGACTGAGACCATTATTCCTCCTGCACCAAACTTTACAGTTGGCACTATGCATTGGGGCAGGTAGCGTTCTTCTGGCATCCGCCAAACCCAGATTTGTCCGTCGGACTGCCAGATGGTGAAGTGTGATTCATCACTCCAGAGAACGCATGTCCACTGCTCCAGAGTCCAATGGCGATGAGCTTTACACCATTTCAGCCACGCTTGGCATTGCGCATGGTGATCTTAGGCTTGTGTGCGGCTGATCGGCCATGGAAACCCATTTCATGAAGCTCCCGACAAAAAGTTATTATGCTGATGTTGCTTCCAGAGGCAGTTTGGAGTGTGTTGCAACCTAGGACAGGCAATTTTTATGCGCTACACGCTTCAGCACTTGCCGGTCCCATTCTGTGAGCTTGTGTGGCCTATCACTTCGCGGCTAAACCGTTGTTGCTCCTAGAAGTTTCCACTTCAAATAACAGCATTTACAGTTTACCGGGGCAGTTCTAGCAGGGCAGACATTTGATGAACTGACTTGTTGGAAAGGTGGTATCGTATGACGGTGACACATTGAAAGTCACTGAGCTCTTCAATAAGCGTAACAATATTCGTCGTCTGAAGAAGATGAATCATCGGACAAAAACGCAGCGGGTAAAGTGTTCATGCTTATTTTAATAATTGAACAGTAAAACAAAAATAACAAAGAGAATACTGAAACAGTTCCGTAAGGTGCAAAACACTAAACAGAAATTAACTACCCACAAAAACCCTGTGGGAAAAACCTACATAAGTATGGTTCCCAATCAGAGACAACGATAGACAGCTGTCCCTGATTAAGAACCATACCCGGCCAAAACAAAGAAATACACAAAACATAGAAAAGGGCACATAGAATGCCCACCCTAGTCACACCCTGGCCTAACCAAAATAGAGAACAAAACCCTCTCTATGGCCAGGGCGTGACAGTAAGGCCATTCTACTGACAATGTTTGTCTATGGAGATTGCATGGCTGAGAGCTTGATTTTAAACACCTGTCAGCAACACATGTGGCTGAAATAGCCCAATCCACTAATTTGAAGGGGTGTCCACATAATTTGTATATACAGTATAGTGCAGCTTCTAGAATTCAACTAAGGTTTTATCATGCTGTAAATGTTTTTCTGTTGTAAATGCATCAAGTTGTCAGAAACATCTTCCAAAAATATCTTCTTGCAATTTATGATGATACCACAGCACAGAATCTCTTAGTTGGCACATTCAGGGATAATTCTAGTCGCCAAGGGGATTAAAAGGACCTAGAAATAATGTGTAAGACAAAATGTCTTCCTTTAACATTAGAACAATACTGTCATGCAATCACATGTGTGTTGAACACAGCCCACATGCAGCGAAAATACATTTGCAGTTAATCTGAACAACCTATTTCTCCCAGGGCATTATTTCACATGACTAACCATGCTATTTCCTTTCCCCGTCATTAAGACCTCTGGTGCATGACCAAATAAAAAATATGATAAAGGAGAAAGTCTCCAGAATGTCTGCTAATCATATCTGCTGACTCCACTCACAGAGGATCGTAAAATCCTAGAGTGAATCTATGAATGATGGGGAGAAATTGGTTGTGGAAAGGTTAAGGGGAAAGAATGACTCCATGTTTTGCAGTGTGACCCAGAAATTATAACAGGAGACCCAGGAGGAACAGAGGAGTTGTGAATGGGAACAGGAGCTAGGTGATGGTGTTTGTGGAGGCAGGGGGATCCTGAGCTATTGCTGTACTATGGTGTGTGTGGGAGCTAACTGATAATCCACAGTTTTCCCCTTGAACATTGTTTAACCACCTAGTTAGCTCAGATCTCAATTATAATGGAGTTAACTGTCACCGAATAAGGTTTCCAAATATCAGGCCAAACTGTAGTGTATTACGACCTAATTATTTGAAATGGTGAAATGATGGCTTCGGGGGTCATTTTATTTCCATAGCAATTTCCTACCGTCCATGCGAGCGCCTATTAACATCTAGCAGGCTTGCGACGAGTTAGGGCGCTGGAAATGGGGTCGAGGATGGGCTTACACCGCAAGCTACGGCTCAGAGGATCGTGGATTCAAGTGTTATAATTTTTTTATTTTCTGTTTTAACCCTACCCCAAACTTTAACCCTTACCTTAACTACGCCAAATTAATACCTAAATGGTTAACTTTATCCCAGACCTTAACCATTAACTTAATAAGTGCACAATCCTCTCCTTTGTCTTGATCACGTTGAGGGAGAGGTTGTTATCCTGGCACCACACTGCCAGGTCTTTGACCTCCTCCCTATAGGCTGTCTCATCGTTGTCGGTGATCAGGCCTTAATGATGGTGTTGGAGTCGTGCTTGGCCATGGAGTCATGGGTGAACAGGGAGTACAGGAGGGGACTGAGCATTCACCCCTGAGGGGCCCCTGTGTTGAGGATCAGTGTGACGGATGTGTTGTTACCTACCCTTACCACCTGGGGTGGACCGTCAGGAAGTCCAGGATCCAGTTGCAGAGGGAGGTGTTTAGTCCCAGGGTCCTTAGCTGAGTAATGAGCTCTGAGGGCACAATGGTGTTTAACGCTTTAGCTGTAGTCAGTGAAGAGCATTCTCACGTAGGTGGAAAAAAACACACAATAGCACAATTAGTTAGGAGCCCATAAAATGGCAGCCATCTCTTCCGGCGCCATCATTTATCCCCTACCAGCCTGAGGATCTACACCGGGTGGGCCTAATATGGGCGTAAAATAATAGCTTTACCTTGGTCGAAAAGAAGGGCTGGGAGTGCATGAGGTTATTCTCCCCTTTCTTCTCCTCCATGGGAGAGGAGGTGCTGGGGAAGTAGACAGTTTCAGATTCTGACCAAACTGCAGGGGTTCTCAGTGTGCTGTCACTTGAGAGGGAGGAGGAAGGCACCAGGAGAGGGAGGAGGAAGGCACCAGCCCCTGGGATGTCTCCTTCCAGGGTTCTGAACAAGAGGCATGGCACCAGCCCCTGGGATGTCTCCTTCCAGGGTTCTGAACAAGAGGAATCAGCACCTCGGAGCTCTCCGCTCCCAGAAGAGGTTCTGCCAATAAGGAGGCACTTAGCCTACATGTAAATACTGTAAATAGTTCCTCAATAAAATGTCAAATTAATTCACTTGATCAAAAATGGGTTATTGAGACGGGTATAAAAACACATGAAATATATATTTTTTAAAGTGACGTTTTGGTGCAGTATATTGTATGTGAATGTGTTATGTGGTCTGACACATATCACTTAGCACAATGTGCTCCATTAGAAGCATGTCAGAAATGATTCAGAAGTGGAATAATCATGGCAGCAAAGGTGTTTAAATAAAAGGTATGTAGTGACTCACTGTGTGTGTGTGTGTGTGTGTGTGTGTGTGTGTGTGTGTGTGTTGTGTTGTGTTGTGTTGTGTGTGTGTGTGTGTGTGTGTGTGTGTGTGTGTGTGTGTGTGTGTGTGTGTGTGTGTGTGGAGGAAAACACTCCCCAAGGGTGGCTAAGGAAAGTTCCTGGATAATTGCTCGTGATAATTTGAGTGTGTGGTCATCACTCACCCCACCTCAAGTCTTTCCCACAATACACCTCAGGTCTCAACTGTAACTCAAATCAAATCAAAAAATCAAATCAATCAAATGTTATTTGTCACAGGCTTCGTAGACTAACAGTGACATGCTCAGTTACTGGTCCTTTTCCAACAATGCGGAGATAAAGATAAGATAACAAATAAAAAATAGTGACACAGTGAATAACAAATAAAAAATAATGAGTGAAAATAGTGTGGCTGTGCACAGGGAGTAGAAAATAACATGTCTACAGTAAATACAGTACATAGACTACCAGTACTGAGTAGATGTGCAGTGGTACGAGATAATTGAGGTAGCTATGTACTGTACATATAGGTAGGGATAAAGTGACTAGGCAACAGGATAGATAATAGACAGTAGAAGCAGCGTATGTGGTAATTGTGAAAGTGTGTATGTGTGTGAGTTTGTGTGGCGTCAGTATGCATGTGTGTGCATGTTATGTGTGTGTGTGTGTATGTGTGTGTGTGTGTGTGTGTGTGTGTGTGACGTCCTGACCATAGTAAGATGTTATTTTCTATGGTAGAGTAGGTCAGGACGTGACACGGGGTGTTTTTGTGTTTTTCTATGTTTTCCTTATCTATGTTTAGTTCTAGTTTTCTATTTCTATGTTGTTGTTTTTTGGGATTATCTCTAATTAGAGGCAGCTGGTCCTCGTTGTCTCTAATTGGAGAACTTACTTAAGTAGGGTTTTTTGTTTTCCCACCTGTGTTTGTGGGTAGTTATTTTCTGTTTAGTTATCTGTTACCTGACAGAACTGTTGGTTGTTGGGTTGTTATTTTGTCTTTATTGTTCTGAGTTAAAATAAATATTTGTTATGAGCAATTAACACGCTGTGCTTTGGTCCCCTCTCTACGACAGCCGTTACTGTGTGTCAGTGTAAGTATGTGTGGGTAGAGTCCAGTGTGTGTGTGTGTAGAGTCAGTGCAAGAGTTAGTGCCAAACAGGGTCAATGCAGGCTTAATGACTCCTAATTATTTGAAGTGTACTTGTTAATTACACATTTTCATATGCTAGCTAGCTGCTGACCGGAAGCTATTTGGATTTAGCATTACAATATGCGTCCTCTGCATCATAAAAAATGAATGGAAATGCAAACCATGTCCTTTAAGGCATATTATGTAAATAACTCATATGCTAATAACGCCAAGACAATGCCGACATATTTCAAGGAGTCATTTGGATGTCATATTATGACCTATTTGTACACTTTCCCTTATTAAATCGAGACCCCCACATCTCCCACGCAGTATGCTGCAAGGTATCATTCATTTAATAGTGCAACCTCAATAATGCATATTAATAAAGCCAAGTCCAACTCCAATAATACGCAACAGCACCAAAGGGATTGACACGTTAGGGATTACTATTTAGTAACTGTCCACCTTAAAGTATCAGGTTGATATATTACTTGACTCAGATTGACATTTACTCATTGCACCTTAATTGATTTCCTTATTCTTACCCACAACTATTATTATATTACACTATATTTAGCCAATAAGGCAGGAGAAGGTGTGGTATATGGGCAATATACCACGGCTAAGGGATGTTCTTATACACGTGTGCCTGGACATAGCCCTTAGCCGTGGTATATTGGCCATATATCACAAACCCCAGAGGTGCCTTATTGCTATTATAAACTGGCTACCAATGTAATTAGAGCAGTAAAAATGTTTTGTCATACCTGTGGTATACGGTCTGATATACCAAGGCTGTCATCCAATCAACATGCAGGGCTGGAGCCACCCAGTTTATAATTATTAGTATTATTAGTATTGTTTTTTACTCCTTATGGATCTGAAATGAATGGATGGGTGTAAGCAATACTGTATGGTTACAGTAGGTTACCTGTCGACCATATTTCTTACTCATATTCAGTCATTTCAGATCTGCAAGGTGTGCTCAACGAGGAACCCCAAGGATAGAAGCATAGGGTTTCCATTAGGAGGAAACCCAAATACCAGGATGTAATATGCCCACTATAATGTCCTCCATTGGTTGGAGATTAGGCCTTGATGATAGGATGATGGATACCAACTTCCTGGTTATTTACCCACCACCATCCTTCCAGTCATGGGTCAGCAAACAGCAAGCAAACATCCCTATCCTTTCCAGAGGTAACAGGAGAGCAGGGAGTAGACAGCTGAGTTGAGCCTCATTCCAACAGTACCCTATAGCATCCCTGTGTCCTCCACTAGGTGATCATATTAAACACACAATCTCCAGGGAAATTTCACACATCAAGTGGGATCATAGGCTCCAGAAGGCGGAACGGGCAACATAACACACGTCAACAGCGTCTGTGAATTACCCACCTTAATTTAGAGGCCAACTCACCATTTTAAGGCAAAGGTTAGCTTGGGCAGGGCATCCATTACGATGACCGTGTCTCTAGTCTTTTGTAATACACAGGAAACTGTAGCTGACTAAACTCAACTCCACGATTTATGATGGAGTTGAGTGGCGACTGGACAGACTGGCGCTTTGACTTCACATAAAATTAAGTTTTTATCAAAAACGGTCATGTGTAATTGCAAGCAATCCTTTGGGTGCTGGAATGAAATTAAGTTTTGACAAACGTAATCTTATGTGACGTTGGAGCTCCAGTCCGTCCACACTAGTCATTGCTCAACTGCATTGTAAATCGTGTATTTTAAGGGAGAATGCGAGCACACTCATTCGGTTCGCCTAACCAAACTGAAGGATGCTGATGCCTTAAGGAACCTGAAGTCGTATTACCAGGTCCAAACATTGCAACATTGGGAGTTGTATTTCCCTTAGTACCGTGTTAAACCAATTTTATATACAGTATGTAGATTGTATAAGTTTTACTGGAAGTGCTCTTTGAACAGTTGAGTGTTTGGTTTAAAATGAGAGACTTTCTAGAAACTGAAGATGGGTAACCAGGTAAACAAGATGATGATCGCAAATCCGGACAGGTGAATGGCTAGAAAGCCAAAAAACAGCAACCTACGTTCTGAAGAAGCAAGAATACCTTGGGATTTGGCTTACAATTGGGAATTTCACTGGTCTATATTGTCTACTGGTGCATAATTATGAAGAAAAGTATATGGCTGGTGTTCAAAAAAAGAAGTTGGAGAAATCATGTCAGTAATAGAATTGAGCCAATTTAAATCGCAAAGCAATATTGTAATGAGTGGCACAATCAATTAATCGGTAATCAATATCTGTTTGTGGTGAGATATTGAAAGGGATGCATGATAGTCTAGGACTGACCTGAGTTGGCCTCTGGATTGGTTGGAAACCTTCAATTATATTTATGAGCAGTTTTTTCTTTGAGTTGGAATAAATTGACTTTGAATACCTAATAACCTGTTCGAATGTGACTTCAAGTGTGAACAATACAAATGCAACTGATAACACCTGTTAATTGTAATCATGAAAATAATTAATTTTCATCTAATATTCATTTTCATCTAATGTGTTAGTGGTTTTGACTGTGGAGCTATAACCTATTTCAGTCAATACAAAGCAATAATGCTCTTTGAGTTAACTCCGCTTTTATCTCCGCTTTTAAAATTGTGAGGTTCGGGGAAAACCTCTGTGGGGAATTTCAGGGTAAGTCTAATTACCTGGTTTTGGAAAGCCTGTTCAATCCCAACCTCACTGTTATTGTGATTCTCAAAATGAAGCCAGTGAGAAAGATAAAAAAAGATAGTATTTAATTATCTACATGCACCATAATTTTAGGGAACGTATCAATCTACTACGGTGTAATGCTGGAGGCCCCTCAAAGAAAATCTAGGGTTTTTCTTTATTTTGTACATTGTAGAATAATAGTGAAAACATTGAAACTATGAAATAACACATATGGAATCATGTAGAAAACACAAAAGTGTTAAACAAATCAAAATGTATTTTAGATGTTAGATTCTTAAAAGTAGCCACCCTTTGCCTTAAAACTTCTTTGGGAATGGGGGGCAGTATTGAGTAGCTTGGATGAATAAGGTGCCCAGAGTAAATTGCTGGCTACTCAGGCCCAGAAGCTAGAATATGCATATAATTAGTAAATTTGGATAGAACACACTCTAAAGTTTCCAACACTGTTACAATAATGTCTGTGCGTATAACAGAACTCATATGGCAGGCAAAAACCTGAGAAAAATCCAACCAGGAAGTGGGAAATCTGAGGTTTGTAGTTTTTTTAAGTGATTGCCTATCCAATATACTGTGTCTATGGGGTCAGATTGCACTTCCTAAGGCTTCCACTAGATGTCAACAGTCTTTAGAACGTTGTTTCAGGCTTCTACTGTGAAAGGGGAGCGAATAAGAGCTGTTTGAACCAGGGGTCTGGCTGAAAGCCTTGAGTTGTTTACGCGCGCAGCCGTGAGCGCGAGCTCCGTTCCCTTTCCTTTCTAAAGGAATTGTCCGGTTGGAATATTATTGAAGATTTATGATAAAACATCCTAAAGATTGATTATATACATCATTTGACATATTTCTACAAACTATAATGGAACTTTTTTGACTTTTCGTCTGGACTTTGTGAGTACGCCTTGTGCATTTGGATTACTGGACTAAACGCGCGAACAAAAAGGAGGCTATTTGGACATAAAGATGAACTTTATCGAACAAAACAAATATTTATTGTCTAACATGGAGACCTGGGAGAGCCATCAGATGAAGATCATCAAAGGTAAGTGATTCATTTTAATGCTATTTCTGTCTTTTGTGACCCCTCTCCTTCTTTGGAAAATGGCTGTATGGTTTTCTGTGGCTAGGCGCTGACCTAACATAATCGCATGGTGTGCTTTTGCCATAAAGCCTTTTTGAAATCAGACACTGTGGCTGGATTAACAAGAAGTTTATCTTTAAAATGGTGTATAATACTTGTATGTTTGAGGAATTTTAATTATGAGATTTCTGTTGTTTGAATTTGGCGCCCTGCAATTTCACTGGCGCACATATCCCAGAGAGGTTAATGACAGCTTGGCACACTTGGCATTCTCAACCAGCTTCATGAAGAATGCTTTTCCAACAGTCTAGAAGGAGTTCTCACAAACGCTGAGCACCCATCACTCTCCTTGGTCAAATAGCCCTTACACAGCCTGGAGGTGTGTTTTGGGTCATTGTCTTGTTGAAAAACAAATGATAGTCCCACTAAGCGCAAACCAGATGCTGTGGTAGCCATGCTGGTTAAGTGTGCCTTGAATTCTAAATCACAGACAGTGTCACCAGCAAAGCACCCCCACACCATCACACCTCCTACTCCATGCTTCACGGCAGGAACAACACATGCGGAGATCATCCGTTCACCTACTCTGTGTCTCACAAAGACAAGGTGGTTGGAACCAAAAATCACAAATTTGGACAGATTTCCATCGGTCTAATGTCCATTGCTCTTGTTTCTTGGCCCATGCACATCTTGTTCTTATTGGTGTCCTTTACTAGTGGTTTATTTGTAGCAATTCGACGATGAAGGCCCGATTCACGCAGACTCCTTTGAACAGTTTATGTTGAGATATGTCATTTACTTGAAGACTGTTAAGCATTTATTTTGGACTGTTATCTGAGGTGCAGTTAACTCTAATGAACTTTTCCTCTGCAGCAGAGATAACTCTGGGTCTTCCTTTCCTGTGGCGGTCCTCATGAGAGCCGGTTTCATCATAGCGCTTGATGGGTCTTTGCGACTGCACTTGAAGAAACTTTTAAAGTTCTTGAAATGTTCCGGATTGACTGACCTTCATGTCTTAAAGTAATGATGGACTGTTGTTTCTCTTTGCTTATTTGAGCTGTTCTTGCCATAATATGGACTTTGTCTTTTAGCAAATAAGGCTATCTTCTGAATACCACCCCTACCTTGTCACAACACAACTGATTGGCTCAAACGCATTAAGAAGGAAAGATATTCCACAAATTAACTTTTAACAAGGCACACCTGTTAATTGAAATGCGTTCCAGGTGACTACCTCATGAAGCTGGTTGAGAGAATGCCAAGAATGTGCAAAACTGTCATCAAGGTAAAGGGTGGCTACTTTGAAGAATCCCAAATATAAAACATATTTGGATTAGTTTAACACTACTTTGGTTACAACATGACTTCATATGTGTTAGTTCATAGTTTTGATGTCTTCACTATTGTTCTACAATGTAGAAAATAGTACAAATAATGAAAAACCCTTGAATGAGTAGGTGTGTCCAAACTTTTGACTGGTACTGTATATGCACTTGTTCAAACTTCAATTGCACGTGAAAGGAGGCCTTCAATTCTGTAGATCTGTAGAGGTCCCTAATGATATTTAGCTTGCGAACTATAGTACAAACGATGAATGACATTACCGCTTATTGTGGTAGACTTACATGGTTAGCAATTCCAACCACACAGCCTTTGACCATGATTGGAATCAACAGGGTGGTGGTTTGTTTGACATTAAAAGCCAAAGTTTCAATGGGCTAATGCAATGCACAGAAATTGCACTTAGTACAGTACTGTATAGCAAATCCAAGGCACCCTGATGCTAATAAGTACAACAACGATGGTAACAATGATCAAGATAATACAGTACTAACAAAGCCCATCAATTAATCTGTTATCTGTTTGCATTGTCCATTACTCTGTGAGCCGATGTTTTACACGTGGGCAAGGGCTCACTAAAAGCAACGGATGATGCAGCGGTGCCCGTTCAGCACTCAATGGGTGGAGAAAGGAATATCTCCAAATGTCAGGTTTTGAATTTCATAGGAATCTGACACCCACGTTGATCTGTAATCCCGGCTATTACAGAGCTTTAGTTTCATCACTCAGGTTGCCATGCACACACAAACAGGTGGCTTTGAAACTAGTCTTGGGAGAGTACTGCAGCACCAGGGTACTTTATAGTCATGGCACCTTGTTGATTTGTCTGCGCACAAGCTGGCGGCATGTTGCTGTGTGTTCTCTCCTATGAATTATGTACTTTTAAAGACTATAGAGTGTCCACTGTGTACATACATTACCAGTCAGAAGTTTGGACACACCTACTCATTCAAGGGTTTTTCTTTATTTGTACTATTATCTACACTGTAGAATGATAGTGAAGACATCAAAACTATGAAATAACACATATGGAATCATGTAGTAACCAAAAAAGTGTTAAACAAATCCAAATATATTTTATATTTGAGATTCTTCAAAGTGGCCACCCTTTGTCTTGATGACAGCTTTGCACACTCTTGGCATTCTCTCAACCAGCTTCATGAGGTAGTCACCTGGAATGCATTTCAATTAACAGGTGTGCCTTGTTAAATGTTAATTTGTGGAATTTCTTTCCTTCTTAGTGCGTTTGAGCCAATCAGTTGTGTTGTGACAAGGTAGGGTTGGTATACAGAAGATAGCCCTATTCGGTAAAAGACAGAGTCCATGTTATGGCAAGAACAGCTCAAATAAGCAAAGAGAAACAACAGTCCATCATTACTTTAAGACATGAAGGTCAGTCAATATGGAACATTTCAAGAACTTTTAAAGTTTCTTCAAGTGCAGTCGCAAAACCCATCAAGCGCTATGATGAAACCGACTCTCATGAGGACCGCCACAGGAAAGGAAGACCCAGAGTTACCTCTGCTGCAGAGGAAAAGTTCATTAGAGTTAACTGCACCTCATACTGCAGCCCAAATAAATGCTTCACAGAGTTCAAGAAAGAGACATATCTCAAAATCAAATGTTTCGGGGGGACTGCATGAATCAGGCCTTCATCGTCGAATTGCTGCAAAGAAACAACCGCTAAAGGACACCAATAACAACAAGAGACTTGCTTGGGCGAAGAAACACGAGCAATGGACATTAGACTGGTGGAAATCTGTCCTTTGGTCTGTTGCGTCCAAATTTGATATTTTTGGTTCCAACTGTCTTGTCTTTGTGAGACGCAGAGTATGTGAACAGATGATCTCTGCATGTGTAGTTCCCACTGTAAAGCATGGAGGAGGAGGTGTGATGGTGTGGGGTGCTTGGCTTGTTACACTGTCTGTGATTTATTTAGGATTCAAGGCACACTTAAACAGCATGGCTACCATAGCATTCTGCAGCGATACGCCATCTCATCTTAATTTGTTTTTCAACAGTACAATGAAACAACACACCTCTAGACCGTGTAAGGGCTATTTGACCAATAAGGAGAGTGATGGAGTGCTGCATCAGATGACCTGTTCTCCACAATCACCTGACTTGAACATAAATGAGATGGTTTGGGATGAGTTGGACCGCAGAGTGAAGGAAAAGCAGCCAACAAGTGCTCAGCATACGTGGGAACTCCTTCAAGAGTTTCCAACTCCTGTTGGAAAAGCATTCCAGGTGAAGCTGGTTGAAGGAATTCCAAGAGTGTGCCAAGCTGTCATTAGGGCAAAGGGTGACTTCTTTGAAGAATCGAAAATCTAAAATATATTTTGATTTGTTTAACACTTTTTTGGTTACTACATGATTCCATATGTGTTAGTTCATAGTTTGATGTTTTCACTATTATTCTACAATGTAGAAAATAGTAAAAATAAAGAAAAACCCTTGAATGAGTAGGTGTGTACAAACTTTTGACTGGTACTGTATGTGTCTGCATAGCCGCAACTCAAGACCTGTACCTATGCCTTTTGCTAATTCAACTTTTAAACTGGGAAAGGTTTACTTTGAATGGGGGATGACTCAACCCTACCAATCTCTAATCTAAGTGGAAGAAAGGTTAGGTCAATGTAAATCTAACAAGACCAAGAAAATATTGCAAGACTCCAGATGAGCGCACATAGAATTCCATTCTCTAATCTGTCAGTCAAAGTTTAACAGGCAACGAGGATCAGCTGAATTAACTATTAATTCCACCATTTTATCTGCTAATTGTGGCCAATATTCTGCTTTTCATTTTCAATTGCAGTAAAGTACATCACTGTCATGTTGAAAATATCGACACAAACCCATACATGATGTTGCTACAGTATTAATACTGTACATGGCCAATACAATGTTGGAGGAAAGCCTTTCTAAGGTTTGAACTAGACCAACTGGTTGCCAGTGATGGGTTAATGTAATGTGAAACCGGTGCAATCTGGTTAAGTCTAATGTGTCAATGAGGTGATAACAGATGTACTCAAGAAATACCTGACAATGGATAAGTAGGTCTACACGTTATTCTTTGCTTCACAAACAGCACTGAAGAAAAATGCTATGTCTATGTGTAGCCTAACGCAAGGCTACCCTAGATGGATGTCACCGTAGATAAAAAAAAAACATCTATGGATGTCACCTTCAAAATGATTCATTCAACCACATAAGTACAGAAAAACATATGCATGGCAAAATAGAATGTAGGTCAGAAATGGTATAAAGGCAGCAAGGTAGGTATATAGGTGGTCATAAAAGCTTAAACTTGGTAGCCTTTTCATGGTCGTGGGCTGAGGCTGGGTTGTCGGCTATATTCCGGTAAACTACTCAAGAAGACACTATTAGACCGAAAAGGTAGGGGTGCACAAAGACTCACTGGAC
Source organism: Salmo salar (assembly GCF_965601325.2). NCBI lineage: Eukaryota > Metazoa > Chordata > Actinopteri > Salmoniformes > Salmonidae > Salmo > Salmo salar. The sequence continues at coordinate 71,206,093 of NC_138299.1, read as the reverse complement.
CGCGTCAATAATAATCGCTCTCTTTCGGTCAGAACGTGGGACGTTTCAGAAGGGAGCTCTCCATGTGATTGATTCAGTGAGTTTCTTCATCAGCGGCAGGCAAGGCAGCTGCAGTTCCCCTCATAAACACACTCATATAGCCAGTGTGCAAGAAGGAGCAAGGACGTCCCTTTTCGCAAGCAAACCGGAGATGCCAAGCGTGTGCACTTAATATAATAGTCTGCCATTGCAAGATAACTTAATTTCCTTGAGTCTTATTGTCGTTTTTGAAAGATTCCAATCGCCGGACAGGTAATTATGAGCACAGACGAAAACCCTGCTGCCGGGTTTACTATGTTGTAGGACGATAACGGGGCTCTCCACTAGAAATGGTGCTGAAACCTGCCTTTGATGAACAGGGAAGTGGTTCTGTATCACCGCGATCATTTCCATGGTGCGTTCACAAATGCAACGCCTTTATTCATCGGTTATCGGTTGAAATTCACGGATCATCTAAATGCATATGCTATTCTTGCAATTGGCTACATACAATAAAAAGGCATGGTTATTGTGCATGAAAGAACACCGTAGGTTACAGGAACCGTACGAACATTGATGGTTGGTTGACAAAACATTTGGAATCGTAAAAAGATACATTCTGTCGGCTATTGGAAGATGGAAGTTTTCATATATAGTACCAGTGGCAGGTATATAGTTTCATAACCGAAGAATTATGAGGAGGATTATTGTGTGTTTTGGTCATCATCCTTCACCTCTGTGCTACTCCAGAGAAATTTGGAGACCTCAAAAAAATAGTTTTGGTTTTAAGTGTCGGTGAAACATTTTTTACTTTGAGTAGCCTACCAATAAGAACACACGTTGCTTCATGATTTGCATTATCCCTAAACAGAAATGATCACATTTTATGTTTTAGGCAAAAAAGATGCATACTAATTGTGTACAGGACAAGTGTGACCATATTGCCATTCGTGCTCGTGACAAACGGTACGTGCATGATTGTGCGTGCCTCTGTATTTATGTTCGAGGTCTGGTAGCCTATATTTTACTGGTCCTTGGTGTCCTTCATATTCAATTACTGATATCAATGGATTCTTATGGAAATATTGCTGAATCTTGTTTTTAACAGTTTCCTCAGTGTAACGGGTTTCGGTCAAGACAAGTTACAAGTTTCAGTGGGAAACTTAACACTGACCGCTTTTCTTTTTTACTTTAGATCTGGCAACAAAGGACTATTTCTCCTGCTGGAGACCGCGAGGATAAAGAAGGCAGGAATTTAAAGCCATTATCATGGATTTTGTTATGAAGCAAGCTTTGGGAGGTAAGTGTACCTTACGCTACTATGGGGTCCGTTAAAACGACTGAAACAACTTTGTTCATATTGGTTAATGGGTTTTTGGGGATAAACAGCTAGCACGCTATACTGTTACCTTTATCACGTGTATAATCTGGCAATGTGCACTTGGAATAATAGCTATACCAGTTGATAATTGAAGGCGAGATATGTTTCATGGTGAAATTTGAGCATGGTAATTTATATATTTAGAATATTTGGATGTTTATTGATAGATTATGTAAAATGGATCACAACATTTTGAATAAACACTGTTTTGGTTATGCGCAATTGCGCACTGCCACTCCAACAGTTAGTCCTTTTTTGCGCGCTCTTGCATTTCAGTATCTGAAGACGACGCATTGCACATGTTATAAAGCCCGAACCCTTAAAGAGCTATTTACTCTACCACGAAGGTGAGCTGGAGCATAATGGTAGAACAAGTTGTCTTTCCTATAAACGAATACAGTGCTATCCTACCTGTAGCCTTCCAGTGAGCACCATAACAAAACACCAGTTTGGCAGTGTAACTGATTGTTGCCGATCATAATTAATGTGCAGTACAGTACATCTTGACTTTTTGCTCCACTGCTCCTCATCTTGACATGCTGACTACACATTTTCCAGCTGCAAAAGCCTAACCAACGCAAATTCAATCTTCAACAATTTCATTAGTGCACATTAAATATGCATGATTTTCTTTTGATAATTGTTTGATTAACATATAGAGTAATGCATTTTTTCATAAATGTAACAAATTGATCCCACTGTATCATCAATATGCTAATCAATCTAGTGGATGGTGAAGTAAGTGTCTTGTACGGAGAGGTGCTAAACCTAGAGATAGACTGTAATAGAGTAATCCCCTCACACACACACACCCTTGTCACTTGCCGCCCCCCAAAACGTGACTTACCATTTGCATCCCCATTACTCGTGTCATCAGTGGCTTTTTACAGCCGTGTGTTCTGAGTCACGATGATGGAAATGCGGGAGAACCAACCCTGGCTGAGTCGGGACAGCAGGGGGCTCAAAGGAGGGATGGGATTCGTTTCATTTAACAGATAACACTAAAAACAAATGGTTCTTTATAGGCCCAAATTAGGGTTATTTGGCTTGTAACCATAGTGGGTCCCTTTTTGGTGCTCACAAGATTCTAAATGGAAACTGTGTGGTGCTATAAAGAACCATTTTCTAAGGTTCTATAAATAACCATTAAAGGGGCAGTGCAGTCAAAACCGTAATTTTCCTGTTTTAAAAAAAGAAGAAGATATTTCCATACTATGAGGTCGAAATAACACCGAAATTGCTAAAATGATGATAATGCCCTTTTAGTGTAAGAGCTTTTTGAAGAAAAAAAAAAACGCCTGGAATTTCAGCCTGTTCAGGTGGAATGGAGTTTTTGGCCCACAGCATGACATCACAATCGGATTTTTCCTGACCAATGACCAGTCATCTTGTATTTGTATACGTTTCCTCTTACTTTGAAGGGGTAAGTGGGGTAGGCTCTAGATTCTAGATGATCCTATCCGCCAATAAGGGCTAAATATATTTACATTTGTATCAACACACCCAAATGATCAGACTGAGCATTTCAATGGCAAAAAGAGGCTCAGGGAAATAAATGATTAAAATTATGAAAAATATATTTTTATGAAATAAACACACTCAGTGATGATTTAAAAATAAAAATACTGCATGGGGGCTTCCGCTATGGTTACAACCCTTTTTGGGGCTATATAGAACCCTTTTTATGGTTCTTTTAGAACCTTTATGGAGAATAGTTCTATAAAGAGCCTTTCTCAATCTCAAAGGTTCTACTCCCTATATACTGAGTGTACAAAACATTAGGAACACCTGCTCTTTCCACGACATAGACTGACCAGGAGAATCCAGGTCAAAGCTATAATCCCTTATTGATGTCACCTCAATTGATGTCACCACATCAATCAGTGTAGATGAAGGGGAGGAGACAGGTTAAAAAATATATATTTTTAGTGACAATTGAGACATGGATTGTGTATACATAAAGCCATGTTATTTTTAATCATTCTTTTTATTTGTTATTCCCTGTGCCAAAATGTACATTTTGTGTATATAAAACGACCCGTAAGTAAGCATTTCATTGTTAGTCTACACCTGTTTTCTACGAAGAATATGACAAATAACATTTGATTTGATCTTTATAGATTCTTTTGAAGAACCATACAGGTTTGTTTTATTCTGTAAGCCATATTATATTGTTAAATTTCCTTAAGCGTTATCATTGTGCTAATTGACAAGTTGAATCAAGTGAGCTACCTCTGGAATAGCTGGGGGTCCCTGAGGAGAGAATTGAGAACCACCGATTTAGTCATCCATTCTTTCACAAAACACCGTCACTGAACATAGTCATATATAACATGTAATGGCATATCACAACAGATTAGATAAACTGGAAGGACACTCTCACTCACGGTTGCACGAAAAAGATGTGAGCAAACCACACCACAAAATATTTGAATGAGAAGCTGCTAAAAGAGCAATGAACCCTTTTGTGAACTGCAAAGAACCATTGAAGAGCTGAAAGGGTTCTTTGAGTCATTATGGTTCCACATAGAACCATCACCCTTCCCAAAGAAGCCTTGTCGGGGCCCCTGGTCCGGTACACAGCTACATCGATAAAGTAAAGTAGAATCCACTGTATGCAAAGGGATTTCACACTTGAGGAAATTGAGCAGTGGTGCCAAGGTCCTAACCTTCAGCAGTTTGGAGACATGTTCTTCGTTATTACTTTCCTACATATATGGGAAATGAGTGAGGAAGAAGATTGCCCTTTGGTTGATGAAGTTAGTCTTGTTTCCCCCTCATAATAGCCTTGTATTGTGTCTACCTGATTATTCTCAAGACACATGTTCATGTTTTTAAATGTAGGTAAATAGTAAAATCTTTTGTCTTTAATGTCTTTTTTATTATTTGTCGGACCCCAGTAAGACTATCTGTCGCCATGGGGAACCTAATAAATCAAATAAAAAATAAATCAAATAAATAGTGATGAGATTTTCAGCCTTTGTTCAAAATACAGGCGTTTACATCATCAGGCCTCCCAAGTAGACATTGATCAGTATTACTGTAGATAATACAGCTGGGACTGAGCTGATATGATGGCGAGGTGAGCCCTGGGGTGGGCAAAATATTTAGTGGCACAAGGTCACCTAGAAGGGGAGGGAGGACGCAAAGGGCCCCAATCCTGGAGTAGTCAGTGGGACGTGAGAGTGACCTCCTGCCCTTCACTGTCTGTAGCATCAGCTGGAATCCACTAGGGAGTGTGGAGTGTACTCACACAACAGGGACACTTGAAAATATGCTAAATGTATTAAACACACACAGAGCTAGATTTTCACACGCATGCCATTTGTACGCTCTTAGAAACTCAACCACACACACACACACACACACACACACACACACACACACACACACACACACACACACACACACACACACACACACACACACACACACACACACACACACACACACACCCCACCCCCACCCCCAAAATATATATGTGGACCCACATGCGGTAAACCTCTTCCTCTCCAACATCAGCCACAACATCAACCACACCCCAAGCAGCCCCTTTCCCCCTACCCTTACCCACCTTCTCCCTCTCCTCTCCTCTCCTCTCTTCCCTTCCGTCTCTGGGTCTCTGGGTGCAGCCACGTGGAAATAGCCCAGTCCTGTCCCTCTCTTCTAATGAGGCTGACATGTGGCATGTCCTTGTGAGCGCCACGCATGGGCTCCACTGACTGCCATCCTTCACTAGAAGGCTAAGGGACACAGCGCAAGACAGCTATGGTAGCCTAGCACCCATAGTATTGTCTGGCTAGAAAAGCAGGAAGGCGATCTAAACGCAAATTACTTATTGTATAGGCATCTGCCCTTTTGGGATCCACTGCTATCTAGGCTCAGTCTAAGGGATAGAGCGAGACATAGTCCCTATAAATCTATAGCTACAATAGTGTAGTATAGAATGTACTGGGTGGAAGAAAAACACAGCAATCTCTAAATGATTGATGCATTGGCATCTGCCCTCATCAATCCTGTGAGGCCTGTCCTTGGCATGTTCCGTTAAGCTCACTGTGTGTGTCCTTTGCTCATGAAATAATAATGACAGATTCCTTCCACCTGAGGGCTTTTCTCAGCTGTAGTGGGAGAGTGGGAGATTGACCAATGACCGCTGGAGGTAAATCCCCAAGAGGGGTGCACTGCAGACTGCTGTCAATCAAAGCTCCTAATCTGGATTCCTGGTGTGAAAAACTGGTTGTTTGGATTAGTTAGTGAATGAACCCTGAATTATACATCTAAGTAAATAAAATGAGGAAGTCATGCATTAATTAGATAATGGAGAAACACAATAGCTGTGGCATTATTATAATTGCCGTCAGTACAATCATCACCACCATTATCATTATTACAATAATCCCAACCCACGCTCAGCCGACCGTGAAGTCAAATAAGGGTTTCTTACCATAACGACAGTACAATAGCAAAACTGCTTCCTTAGCTTCCGTGCGGCTAATTATCTTTCCCAAATGGGTTATTTTTCTTTTATCAGGGAGTGGGAATCAAAACAGTCTACCTGCGACTCCGGGGAGTCGATTGTGTGTGTGTGCTGCATAAGCGCTGCCGCTTATTGATTTATGTGCTGACCTAGAAACGGCTAATAGTGTGTGCTTAGCCGGCGCAATTTTTTACTATTTAATGAGACTGTTTGTCTGTAACCGGGAGGTGAGCAACAGTATCACAGGAGGGGTGGCAGAATCAATACAGCATCCATGACGAGCTAGCAAGGAGTGGATCCGCCTGCTGTGGGTTCAATGGAGAGATAAGATGGAGAGGTTGGGTTACTGGGAGATAATGGACTTAGGTAACGCTTTTATTGGGCACTAACAAGCAGGTGCCTCAGCAAATGGTGACATCATCCTTTAATAGTGAATGTGTCCCTTTTTAATGTGCATCCGCTTCTGTCAACAGGAGGCTTTCTGATGTAGCGCGTCTGCTCTCTATGAGGAGTGATACAGTGGAGGCTGCTGAGGGAACGACGGCTTATAATAATGGCTGGAACGGAGTGAATGGAATGGCATCAAACACATGGAAACCACGCATTTGAAGTATTTGATACCATTTCACCGATTCCGCTCCAGCCATTACCACGAGCCCGTTCTCCCCAATTAAGGTGCCACTAACCTCCTGTGACAGCAGCATCAGGAAGAAATAGCTGCGGAAATGAAAGAGAGATACTGTGTGAAAAGGAAATGGATAAATGGATTAATTTGCTCTGAATTTAATTTCTTTATGGCTCACAGAGTTTTACCTCCTCTCACACACTCACTCACTCACTCACACCATGTACACAACAGGCTGAGGCAGATGTGTTGGGTTCTTTAGGGGTCAGCAGCTGTACATTCTCCTCCTGGACAGCCCACTTGGCAGTGCCGGCCCTTCTTGGCTCTTGGCTCCTAATAGTAGCAATTACGATTGGGATTGTGCTGTGGTCCCCTCGTTCCATCCTGGGGCCCTGGTGCAGAGAGAAAACAACTGCCACAGCAGACCCGTATGGGTGCACGCACACACGCACACACACGCGCACACACACACACACACACACACACACACACACACACACACACACACACACACACACACACACACACACACACACACACACACACACACACACTTAGAAAAAAGGGTTGAAAAATGGTTTTTCAGTTGTCCCCATAGGAAAACTCTTTTTGGTTCCAGGTAGAACCCTTTTTGGTTCCAGCTAGAACCCTTGTGGGTTCCATGGAGAACCCTCTGTGGGAAGGGTTCTACCTGGAAACCAAAAGGGTTCTACCTGGAACAAAAAAGCGTTCTTCTAAGGGTTCTCCTACGGGGACAACGGAAGAATCCTTTTAGGTTATAGATAGCAGAGTGTAGAAACAGAGACACAGAGAAACACACACACGCGCGCGCACACACACAACAAACCAAGAAAGGCACTATAACAATGCCATTTTTCACATGCACAGAAAAAGTTAAACATACACAAACAAATACCAGACACACATACACACATTACTCTGGTTCATATGCACGTCACAGATGGGCTTACTCTCCTCTGGTGCGTCTGAGTGTGCCGTGAGGGAGTGACTCATTTGTTTGGCCTGGATGTTTGCTCCTATATTACACAGTAGCGCTTTGTCTACCATCTTTTTGCGTTTACGGCAATTTAACACAAAAAGCTCAGACTTCAGTTTTGAATCTGTTTCAGTGAGAAAAACATACAAACCTTTTTCACACAGTTACAACAGTTACAACAGGGTTAGGTATGGATTCACTGTTATCAACTGTTAGTCCTGATTTCATACAGTTACATATTTTTGGTTTTGGGAACCAATTTACCAGTTTTTTTGAAGCCATAGTGTTTTTGTCTCATTTGAATCTGCTTGACATTTCATTAAGTTCACTTTATCATCATCAACAATTGCCTAACATTGCCCGTAAAAAAAATTCATTTTTGACGATGCTTTCATTGCTTTGAAATGCAAAGTTCAGAATCAACGAAGGGGAATTAATATAATTGTACCATTGGTTTACAGCAGTGCACTATTGTTGAAAATAACAGAACTGTCTTTTTTTGTTACTAATCTTGTCATTATTTATTTATTGGAATCAATTCATCTTCATTTTATCTCTGACAAAAATGTTCTTTATGGTCACATAGTATTTAAGTTCTGTTTATGCTCTTGGCGATTTAAATCGTTTGACCTAATTGAGCAAAATTTCTTCCACAAAAATAGACACCCACAATGTTGGGCCTCGCTTCCGTTCCGAATATTGAAAGTTCACAGTTAAGCGAAAAGTGAAAAGTTCATTCAAGAGACTTCAAAAGCTAGTATCTGGTATGATTATATAAAGGAACCACTGCCGTCAAAAATAGGCCTGTGACGTTGGCTGTTAGATAACCTCACATTTTCAGCTCGGGTCTCCATACAGTATGCTACCCTGCACCACCCATAGAGACTATTGCGTTACTGGCAGGCAGTGTGCTAAGGTCTTCTGGCCAGAGCATCGATTATCCTTGCTGTGTCTCCTTGACCAGCTTCCAAAATGGCCACCTCTTTCGTATGTCATCTTGGCAGAAATCCCTATCTCCCCATAGCAGGCTTAAGCCTTCGAAATTGAAAATGTGAGACGTGGTTCCCTTAAGGTTATAGGACATTCAGGTCTCTCCATGCATTCACTTTCCCCTTACCTTCCTCCCTGCTCCTTTCCTGTACTTAACTCAAACATATAGGCTAATCAGTTATGTCAATCCAGACTCACTTGAAGGTCTATTAAACAGCCTGGCCCTGTTTGGTGTGCTAGGCCATTTATTATGTACACTTCTGGTGTCTGGTTCCCATTGTGTGTGTGTGTGTGTGTGTGTGTGTGTGTGTGTGTGTGTGTGTGTGTGTGTGTGTGTGTGTGTGTGTGTGTGTGTGTGTGTGTGTGTGTGTGTGTGTGTGTGTGTGTGTGTGTGTGTGTGTGTGTGTGTGTGTGAGAGAGAGTGAGAGAAGGAGGGACAGATAAAGGGGGTGAATATGTGCAAGATGTAAGCTCAAGCAGAATGCTTTTGTGAATCCTTAGTCATAACAGTCCACCCACAGCTTGCATTTTCACCCTCACAAATGGATGACCAAGTGAAATTGGCAACTGCAATTGTGGTGTTACAGTCTAGCATGTGTTTGCTATAACCAAATAAAATTGCTGAAATCAAGATTTGCAATGGAGAGTTGGCCTCGCGGAGCAATTTTCATCAGGATTTCCCTCAAATATTTTATTCAGTAGGGAACCCAAGGTTCAGATGAAGGTCAATGAGTCTATTAGCCAATTAATCGACTAATTACCATAGCCTGTACAATTCAATCCACCAATTGCTCTGCTCATGAGTCTTTATAGTGCATTCTACATGTATCTCCATATGGTGCCCTGTGGGCGTTCTACTTCCAGCAATGTGCCTGGCTGGTCATTTGTGTGCTGAGCAGCTCTTTGGCCCCATAGCATTGAAGGCTTGGGGAGAGGGACATGTGGACTGGGCTGGGTTCCGCCGATGGAGGCCAGAGTGGCCATAGCAATGCCCTGGTCTCTGCTGATAATGTCGGAGGCTGCGTCACGCGCCATCTGTCCAAGGGAGATTCCTCTCCTTCCTTGCTCCTGAAAAAGGAGGGGGAAAATGACCGGATAGCATTTTCATTGTGGATGGCTCAGTTGGCCATCAACTGTAGTGAATGGGAGGGTCTGTTTCGAATGACCTAGGAGTTAGTTGTATAGGGAGTGGGGATCATTGAGGAAATTGGATTTTGTTTTGGGGGATATGCTGACTTTAGCATTCATCCCTCCAGGGCTCAGTCACAGGTATGATTCATCCGTCTCGTTGTAGAAATCTGAGCAGATTAGGTGCTGTCTCTCGAGTCAAAACTCGCCCGTTTCCATAACCAGCTCCTCCCCGTCGCTTGAGAGACGTGCTGTTGGATTGGGCGTGATGGATGCATCCCGCAACCTGTTTATGTGCCAGCCAGTTCCTATCATGCATGGTAAACAATTTGGAGGCCCTACTGTGTTTCTTTAACGGAATGTGATGAAAATATGAAAATGAGCCCTTCTGCCTTCCACGCCTCAGACTCACTTGATCAAATATGCCCTTCAACGAATCTGCTCTCTGAGAATCATATGCTCTCAAAGAGGGGGAGAGAGCTACTTACTCTTGGTGGTATTTATCAAAATGCCAGTCCACCTATGATCACCATCGGCCGTGTGTGTGAACGACAGATTCATTCACAGGCGTTTGTTTGAAGTTGAGCTCAAATTCGGAAGGGATTACCTTTGAATATTCAGACTGTTGTTTTTATAGCATTTCAGAGCTGGAACTATTAGTTGAATAGGATAAGAAATTGCTTGTGGCAACGTTGATGATAGTAGCGTTCCAAGAGAGTGGAATTGCTACGCTCCAAGGATGGAGGTGGCCATCTTTCTATAGACTGCATTCTAATTTATTTTTTTTCCAGGGACGGATGTGGCTGTTGTTGTGTGGCCTGAATTGTGCGATAGCACAAAGCATGTTTATCCTAGGCGTCCAATTTAGAAATAGACTTCTTTATTGTTGTGTACAGCTTACTACTATTTGGCCATCACTACTATCTGTCCACCAACTATCTCTCCACCAATATTTCGAGATTAATAGCGGTGCTACATCTTTGAGTTGAATGTCTTCCAGCTGCATTTGTGTCTTTCAACAAGTACCTTTATTACGGTGTACTCTCCAGAAATGTGGGCGAGTAAGAAAAGACTTGCCGTGGGCGAGTGTAGGGACCTCTGCTGACCTGCTGAAGCTTGATGGATTCTCTAAAGCTCTCTGGCTGAAAGCATTGCCGGGCATTGATATGTTTTATTCACATCTCCATCTCAACCAAAAATACAAGTTAATGAAATAAAAGAATAGGATTAAGCCAGTGGCACATATCTAGTATTCACACCCCTTGACTTCTTTCATATTTTGTTGTGCTACAGCCTCAATGTAAAATTGATTAAATGTAGTTTTTGTATCAGTGGCCTACACAGAATACCCCATAATATCAAAGTGGAATTATATTTTTAGATATTTTTACTAATTAATTGAAAATTAAACCTGAAATGTCTTGAGTCAATAAGTATTCAACCCATTTGTTACGGCACGCCTAAATAAGTTCAGGAGTAAAAATGTGCTTAACAAGTCATAATAAGTTGCATGGACTCTGCAATAATAGTGTTAAACATGAATGACTACCTCATCTCTGTACCTTACACATACAATTATCAGTAAGGTCCCTCGGTCGAGCAGTGAATTTCAAACACAGAGACCAAGGAGGTTTTCCAATGCCTTGCAAAGAAGTTTAGCTATTGGTCACTGCAAAGATACAGGTGTCCTTCCTAACTCAGTTGCCGGAGAGGAAGGAAACCGCTCATGGATTTCAATATGAGGTCAATGGTGACTTTAAAACAGTTAATGGCTGTGATAGGAGGAAACTGAGGATGGATCAACAACATTGTAGTTACTCCACAATACTGACCTAATTGACAGAGTGAAAAGAATGAAGCCTGTACAGAATACAAATATTCCAAAACATGCATCCTGTTTGCAACAAGGCACTAAAGTAATACTGCAATTAACTTCTTGTCCTGAATACAAAGTGTTATGTTTTGGGAAAATCCAATATGACACATTACTGAGTACCACTCTTCATATTTTGAAGCATAGTGGTGGCTGCATCATATTACGGGTATGCTTGTATTCATTAAGGACTGGGGAGTTTTTTCAGGATAAAAAAGAAACGGAATAGAGCTAATCACAGGAAAAAATCCTAGAGGAACACCTAGTTCAATCTTCTTTTCACCCGTCACGTCCTGACCAGTATAGAGTATATTTGGGTTATTGTAGTTTGGTCAGGACGTGGCAGAGGGGAGTTGATGTATGTTTATGGGGTTTGTCACTGGTCGATGTCTGTGGTTCTATGTTTAGTTAATTGGGATTGGACTCCCAATTGAAGGCAGGTGTGTTGAGTTGCCTTTGATTGGGAGTCCTATATAGTAGGGTGTGTTTGTCTTTGTGTTTCGTGGGTAGTTGTTTGTGAGCACTGCTTTTGTTTAGCCTGCTACACTGTCCTTGTCGTGAGTATTGTTTATTGTTTTTTCCTGTGGATGCTTTGCTCGTGTTTTTATTAAAAAGATGAGTATCCACATTCCCGCTGCGTATTGGTCCTCCCTTCAACACAACAACATTATCTGTGACATCACCACACACTGGGAGATGAATTCACCTTTTAGCAGGACAATAACCTAAAACACAAGGCCAAATCTACACTGGAGACGCTTATCAAGAAGACCGTGAATGTTCCTGAGTTTTGACTTAAATCTATGGCAAGACCTGAAAATGGTTGTCTAGCAATGAGCAAACCAATTTGAGAGCTTGGAGAATTTTTTTAATAATAATGGGCAAATATTGCACAATCCAGGTGTGGAAAGCTCTTAGAGACTTACCCAGAAAGACTCACAGCTGTAATCGCTGCCAAAGGTGCTTCTATGAAGTATTGATTCAGGGATGTGAATACTTACACTATGCAAATGAGATTTTTCTGTATTTCATTTATAATACATTTGCAAACATTTCTAAAAACATGTTTTTACTTTGCCATTATGGGGTATTGTGTGTAGATGGGTGAGAAAAAACTACTATTTCACCCATTTAGATTTCAGGCTGTAACTCAACAAAATGTGGAATAAGTAAATTGGTGTGAATACTTTATGAAGGCACTGTAACTATCCAAGCAGTAGAGATTTTGATATTTACATTTTGATATTTGTTTGCGTTGTTAACCAAACACAATTCAATATTACTTTTGTAAGACAATGTAATGTAATATGTACATTATTTATGTAATGTATTTATTCAACCTTAAAACGAGTAACACATCCATGGCCACATTTTGAGGTTACTGTAACAATAAATGCCTTCTTATGTAATCGTAGAAAGCGAGCATGTTCAGGTTTGCAGGACTGTAGAAATCTTACCAATTGCTGTAATAATCTGCACAGGATCTCAAACGGCATTGATGACTTGCACCATGAACTTTAATATATTCTCAACTGCAGTTCAGGTCATTTGGTTCTGCTATAAGATGAAGCACAGTGATAACACATTAAGTTGTTGTATTGATAAACAAAATATCTGACGTTGTATTCCCTTTTGAACGTTGTTATGCTTTTAGATGGTTGAAAGCATAGTGATAAGTCAACAAATCTTTGGCTGTCTTTTTGAGTGGGTGAAAATTGGTTGGAATCTCATTGATCAGCGTATCTACCAAATATTACCCAATTCTCCACGTTGAAATGACGTGGTGTACCCAGTAGGTTGTGATGCCGATCGGTTCATTTTCAAGGCTCAAAGGGTATTTGCTGCTGTTGTTGTGGCTTTCACTTCTGAAAATAGTTCAGCAAATCCCTCTCTAATGCAAATGAAGGGAAAGGGCTGTACGGTGTCATCTTTTGATGTACTGGCTTGAGGCCAAAGAAAATTAGATGCTTTTGAAGACAATGTTCTCAGCTTAACACTCACTGTATAGCATGTGAAAAACAAATATGTTGACTAGGAAACCCTGCAGGATGATAAGGTGTAAACACTCTCTGGAAGAGTCTGTGCCATTACAAAGGGAGATACTCCTCAAAACCATACAGATGTGGGATCGTAATTTGATCACTCTTTTGTTGCTGAGAATTTTCCTGCATCGCAGGAAATGCAAACTTGTATTGTATTTTAGTTTTAAAAGCTTCTATTGTTTGTAATTTCCACTTTGAAATTTCAGACTTGATTTACCCTAATGAAAAAAATGTAGCAGCCCTTATAAAAATGTCCATTAATTATAATCCACATAATAATTCACATTTCCTGTTGCTGCAAGACTATTTTCCTGCTGTAGCAAACTGGCACAAATTAAGATCCTACATCTGTAAAATATTCACCATCGGACACAAAGGAACAATAATTAGTTAGCGGATGTGAATTGGAAGGCAAATGCTACCCTTGCTTCAATTTGGGAATGGTTAATTGTGCCAGTGACTTGGGATGCAAAGTCGATGGAATTGGCCACTTACATCCTGGCAATGAGTCACAGAAACCTGTCCAAAATTAGATCTGTTTTAGCACAGACTGGAGATAAAAATAACAAATCAGATCACTTCATCAATTGGATTGAAATTGCAGCCGCAAGTTGTTGACAGGTTATAAGTGGGCCTACTTGTGACTGACAAGAATCGGTAGAGGATGAATGAACTGGGACGCTCACATGAAAGGAAAGGAGAGAGCACAAGTTGAATGAGATTGTTTTGCCACATCAAGCCAAATCAAAGACGGCGTTCTTGTCCGATTGATCACAGGCCTTTGTCAAATGTATCTGTGGGACATGATAGAAGGGATGGCAGACAGCGGTGCACACAGAGATGCTCTGTGCTGACGTACAGAGAGACACCCTCTTAGAAAAAAAGGTGCTATCTACAACCTAAAAAGGGTTATCTCGCTGTTCCCATAGGACAACCCTTTGAAGAACCCGATATGGTTCCAGGTAGAACCCTTTTGAGTTCCATGTAGAACCCTTTACACAGAGGGTTCTACATGGAACCCAAAAGAGTTCTACCTGGAACCAAAAAGCGTTCTCCTACGGGGACAGCCAAAGGACCCTTTTGGAACCCTTTTTTCGAAGAGTGCAGATGGCTTGATCCATTCTAGATGTGAAGGGAGACCAGCCCTTGGCATAAAGGTTGTCTCAAAGACTCTAACACAGGGCAATGCACAACCTGTGCCTCAGCGCTCTCACCTGACAGACAATAATGTTTATTGTTAGCGTGACCTGGCTGAATGTCACGCTCATACATTGAATCCCTGGTGGGATGAACTTGTCAAATCAATATCAGATTTAGGGCCCTATGTCTTTGAGAATGGAACGTCTTTTGTATCGGGACACAGGGATCATCTGGAGAGGGAATTTACAGGAGAGGGAATCAATGCCAGGCTTTGTCCCAGAGGACAACAGCACTGTGGTATCTCTCCAATCCATACCCAGTACAAAGAGCATTGGCCCTAAAGGCCAAATGAGCTGAATAAAAGGCCTTTGTGGTTTTTGGATAAGATAAGGTATTGATGAATTTGGGTTAGGGTTCTGGTCTTCTGGATGTGCAGCCTGCAGCCCCTATGCACAGACTGAAAGATGAAAAGACAAAGCAGGACTAACTTTATTGGCTACAGTTTATGCCTTTTATACTCTGAAAGTGGTCGAGCAATGGCCAGAGGAAAAATGATGTATCCCAGGTCAACATTATGGTGTAGCAGTGAACTCATGATTGCTAGCACATAAATGTAGAGCCAAGTCCAATTTCAATATAGATTTTCAATACTCGGCCTATTACCATGACTACATAGACTAAGAAGCAATAGACGTGATTTATTTGAAGTGCTACAGTACATAGATTCAATTTTCAAGAACAGTAATTCTAGTTTGAAGGGATTCTCACTGAAGCCAAGGCGTGAAATATAGGGTCAGCTAGAATCACAAGGTTCCATTGAGGTTATCCATTAACCACTAATGCAGACATAACAATGTAATGACTCCAAATAGGGCCCCAAATGATGAATGTCTGTTCGAGAAAGATTAATGGCTCTCACAAAATGTCTGAAGCTATCTCGCTCACCCCTTAGCTCCTTCATTATTTTAACATTAGCGCCTGGTGTGTGAGTTTAGCACTATCTTACTACACAAGCTACCTAGCTGAAAGGTGTTGGAAATGAATGATTAATTAACAGTAGAGTTGGCTCAAGGCGAGTGTGTCAAAATATCAACGTCTAGTACAACTATGAGCCGTTTTCAATCAAGCCAGCATTGGATGTCCCATTAATAAAATGTTGTGTAATTTGTGTAATTTGTCTTGTTTTCCCACTCAGTCCATCATACTGTTGAGGTAATGACTTTCCTTATTCATCCGAGTCAGGGTCAATATATTTGTTCTCCAAATGATAAACAATGCAATTATAGTCACAGCAAAACAAGATGAATCCTTCAAAAGCAGCCATGAATTTGAAAATGAAGAATACAAAATAATACAGGACATTTTTTGTTGTTGAAAAATGCTAAAACAACAGGAAAATGTACATGATTAAGTAGAGTCATTAGATGCAATGAGAATAACACAAGATAAATCATTAATAGAACAATACACATTTTATAAGAAGAGAACTATGACAAGCTAGCTACATTCTGTAGTGTCTACATTCTGTAGACATTAATGAATAGAAGCGAAAGACAGGTTTCGGGGTGAGAACAGGACTAATTTGGAAAACAGCGGTGATGGCATGCTAATCTTAAAGCTGCTAATTACTTACGGCTTCAATTGGGTTGCAAACAGAGAGGATGTGACGCGAGGAAGGTTTATTCAGTGATGAGGGGACAAAAACAGCACCTAGAGTGTTACAGTATGTGTTGAAGGAAGTGGAAAGAGATGAAACTATAGCCTTCTTAAGTCGAATAGAATCGTAGCATATCACTCAAATGCAGCAGATTCCAGATAAATCAATGACCCAATAACATTTGCATCCTTAATCATGGATTGAACCAGTGCATTTTTAGCAGAGGGTAAAAGAAACAACATGAATGTACAGTCCTGTAGGCTAATAGATTAACTCATCTGTGATTTGTCTGGGTACACAGCACCAGCCGGTTGGTGGAGGAGTCTTGTCTCTACAGCCTGGGGTCAAATAGCCCTTCTGGTGTTCATCTTGGCATTTTATCACCAGCGAGCTGAGCGTCTAAGAAGCTTTGACACCAGATAAAACCCACAACATTCCAGTTCACACTCCTCTCCTTTAGACCAGGCACAAAAACCCTCCAAGGGTCAACACAAACTGCCATTCCCGCCAAAAGGATAAAAGGCTAATTTTCCGAGCAAGCAACTCCTGTCAGATACATTACAGTAATGATTCATATAATGGACCGGGGCAATGTTGGGCTATGAATTCTCAGGACGGCGGGTGGCGCATCTCTCCTGTATCATGACTCACTGAGTCACAGACGCCGCTGCCACCGCCGCCTTCGAGGAGGCACGATGAGGCTATCAAACTCATCCGAATTCCTGAGCGATCGCTGGCACGAACATGCACGGTCTTGGAGAGCGGAGGGAAGCGCTAGGGAGTTGACCGGGGTGGTGAGTCTTGATGATGAGTACACTGCGTGTGAGTGACTGCAACACCTGATGCTCACTCTAGCCCTGAGGCCAGTCCTCGAGGGGGACTGAGCGATCCCTTCTAATGGTCACCAAGGGGACCAGGAGATATTTGTCATCTTTTCTAGTATTGTCACCCACTTTCTCCTTGTTGAGGATTTCTGAGAGTACATTTAGGGAACACTTTATTTTAAGGGTCCATAATAAACCATTTGAAAGGCATTTACAGTGCCTTCAGAAAGTATTCAGACCCCTTGACTTTTTGCACATTTTGTTACGTTACAGCTTTATTCTAAAATGTATTAAATAGTTTCCCCCCTTATCAATCTACACACAATACTCCATAATGACAAAGCAAAAACCGTTTATTTTATATATTTTTTGCTAATTTATTAAAAATAGAAAACAGAAATATCACATTTACATAAGTATTCAGACCCTTTACTAAGTACTTTGTTGAAGAACCTTTGGTTACAATTACAGCCTCGAGTATTCTTGGGTATGACACTACAAGCATAGCACACCTGTATTTGGGAGTTTCTCCCATTCTTCTCTGCAGATCCTCTCAAGCTCTGTCAGGTTGGATGGGGAGCGTTGCTGCACTGATATTTTCAGGTCTCTCCAGAGATGTTCGATCGGGTTCAAGTCCGGGCTCTGGCTGGGCCACTCAAGGACATTCAGAGACTTGTCCAGAGGCCACTCAGGCGTTGTCTTGGCTGTGTGCTCATTGTCGTTGTCCTGTTGGAAGGTGAACCTTCATCCCAGTCTGAGGTCCTGAGCGCTCTGGAGCAGGTTTTATATCAAGGATCTCTCTGTACATTGCTCCGTTCATCTTGTCCTCGATCCTGACTAGTCTTCCAGTACCTGCCACTGAAAAACCTCCCTACAGCATGATGCTGCCACCACCATGCTCCACTGTATGAAGTCTTTAAGTGCCTTTTGGCAAACTCCAAGTGGGCTGTCATGTGACTTTTACTGAGGAGTGGCTTCTCTCTGGCCACTCTACCATAAAGGCCTGATTGGTGAAGTGCTGCAGAGATTGTTGTCCTTCTGGACAGTTCTCCCATCTCCACAGAGGAACACTTTTTTTGGCAAAAATGTCTAAAAATCTGTTTTCACTTTATCATTATGGGGTATTGTATGTAGATTGCTGAGGATTTATTTTATTTAATCCATTTTAGAATAAGGCTGTTACGTAACAAAATATGGAAAATGTCAAGAGGTCTGAATACTTCCCGAAGGCACTGTATAAGGCATTTAAAAACCGTTTGCTCACCATTTCTTATTCATTACTCCCACATTTGTGTGGGAGCTAGTTAGTAAGCTAGTTATTCACACATGTATATATAGTTCCCTTAACATCCTGTGTTGTGTGCTTGTTCTTTTACCAGGTACTGCTGGAATGTCTACCAATGGCATGCCCATCTTTTTGTGAGAAATTACACTGGTCACTCAAAACATTTATGAAGTGAAAATTGCACTCACTTTAGATGAGAACTGCAAAAATAATTTACTAATGATTAGTAAATGGTTTATTAATATGGGAGTAATGATTAATAACGGTGAACACAATTTATAAATCCCTTATAGAGACCCTTGTTAACAAAATTTTGTGTCAAAAACAGAGGACTTTGTTTTTATTATCACTACCAGAACAAGGTGAGGTATACACTACCGGTCAAAAGTTTTAGAACATCTACTCATTCCAGGGTTTTTCTCTATTTTTACTATTGGTAGAATAATATGGAATCATATAGTAACCAAAAAAGTGTTTTATTTGAGATTTAAATAGCTGCCTTGATGACAGCTTTGCACACTCTTGGCATTCTCTCAACCAGCTTCATGAGGTAGTCACCAGGAATGTATTTCAATTAACAGGTGTGCCTTCTTAAAGGTTAATTTGTGGAATTTCTATCCTTCTTAATGCGTTTGAGCCAATCAGTTGTGTTGTGACAAGGTAGGGTTGGTATACAGAAGATAGCCTTATTTGGTAAAAGACCAAGTCCAAATTATGGCAAGAACAGCTCAAATAAGCAAAGACAAATGACAGTCCATCATTATTTTAAGACATGAAGGTCAGTCAATACGGAACATTTCAAGAACGCAAAAACATCAAGCGCTATGATGAAACTGGCTCTCATGAGGACCGCCACAGGAATGGACCCAGAGTTACCTCTGCTGCAGAGGATAAGTTCATTAGAGTTACCAGCCTCAGAAATTGCAGCCCCAATAAATTCTTCAAAGAGTTCATGTAAGAGACACATCTCAAAATCAACTGTTCAGAGGAGACTGTGTGAATCAGGCCTTCATGGTCAAATTGCTGCAAGGAAACCACTACTAAAGGACACCAATAAGAAGAAGAGACTTGCTTGGGCCAAGAAATACGAGCAATGGACATTCAACCGGTGGAAATTTGTCCTTTGGTCTGGAGTCCAAATTGGAGATTTTTGGTTCCAACCACCGTGTCTTTGTGAGACGCGGTGTGGGTGAACAGATGATCTCTGCATGTGTATTACCCACCGTAAAGCATGGAGGAGGAGGTGTTATGGTGTGAGAGTGGTTTGCCGGTGACACTGTGATTTATTTAGAATTCAAGGCACACTAACCAGCATGGCTACCGCAGCATTCTGCAGCGATACACCATCCCATCTGGTTTGGGCTTAGTAGGACTATCATTTGTTTTTCAACAGGACAATGACCCAACACATCTCCAGGCTGTGTAAGGGCTATTTGACCAAGAAGGAGAGTGATGGAGTGCTGCATCAGAATACCTGGCCTCCACAATCACCCAACCCCAACCAAATTGAGATGGTTTGGGTTGAGTCGGACCGCAGAGTTAAGGAAAAGCAGCCAACAAGTGCTCAGCATATGTGGGAACTCCTTCAAGACTGATGGAAAAGCATTCCAGGTGAAGCTGGTTGAGAGAATGCCAAGAGTGTGCAAACCTGTCATCAAGGCGATGTCACGTCCTGACCATAGAAAGATGTTATTTTCTATGGTAAAGTAGGCCAGGTTTTTTTCTATGTTTCGTTTTTCTATGTTATGTTCTAGTTTTGTATTTCTATGTTGTGGTTTTGTTTGGGATGATCTCCAATTAGAGGCAGCTGGTCCTCGTTGTCTCTAATTGGAGATCATACTTAAGTAGGTTTTTTTTCCACCTGGGTTTGTGGGAGATTGTTTTTTGAGTAGTGTATGTTTCAACTCTGCGTCACGGTTTGTTGTTTTGTTCTTTAGTTTATGTTTATGTATCGCATAGTTTCACAGTGTAAATAAAATGTGGAACGACACACACGCTGCACTTTGGTCCGCTTCTCCTTACGACAACCTTGACAGGCGAAGGGTGACTATTTGGTTATTTCATGTTTCCATATGTGTTATTTCATAGTTTTGATGTCTTCACTATTTTTCTACAATGTAGAAAATAGCAAAAATAAAGGAAAACCCTTGAATGAGTATGTGTTCTATAACTTTTCACAAGTACAAAACAGGAACAGATACGGAAACTGAAATTCTGTGTTCCTTAATGCCGATAAATAATGGATGCAACCGTAATAGAAAAATTAGTAACCTGCATCAGTGCCCTCTTCTCTGTAGAAAGTATTCCACTACTGTAAATCCTCTCTCATTCACTTTTCATTTTAGTGCATATTATGTCGGAGAGTTACCATGCATTTTGGTGCAAACTAGGACTTCAAATGAATGCCTTGAGTGCCCATCTGAATGGCAGCCATTCATTTGGCATGGATTATCTCTCTCTGTAATATGCCGTATAACCACTAGCTTTCTTCAGCATGGTCCATGTTCTGACTAATTTCCCACACTCTAATCTAACTACAGGCTTCAATAATACAACCATCTCTTTGTACTGTGGCTATTTATACCTGCAACATTCAAACTGCCCCAGCCTTGACTGTCTCCCATAAGAAACCATTAATAGCCAAAGGGCTTGGGGAGCTGGAATTATTAATTTCTTCTTAATTTAACCAGGCAAGTCAGTTAAGAACAAATTCATATTTACAATGACGGCCTACACTGGCCAAACCCAGAAAACACTGGGTCAATTGTGCACCGCCTTATGGGACTCCCAATTGTGGGACTCCCAATTGTGATACAGCCTGGATTCGAACCAGGGTGTCTGTAGTGATGCCTCTAGCACTGAGATGCAGTACCTTAGACCGCTGCGCCACTCGGGAGCCAATCATAGAGATTGATATGCTGATTGATGATTCTTATGCTGCACCTGGTGTTAGTCGGAAGGCAAAGGTCACTCTGCTTCCTCTCTCCGGTCTCCTCCTCGGCCAATCCCCTTTACCAGCTCGTGCTTGATATTTAGAGCACGAGGTCCTCCCAGCAACGGAAAACTGTTACAGAAGCCGACGGTGACCTCAATTCTCAACTCACTTGTTCGCTTCCAGCGAGACACATAATAAAACTCTGAACTCAGAGCAGCAGTCTGTCTGGTCACTGCTGTGCATGCATATGAAATGCCTGATGGCACTCAAACATCAGCCCTTGTGTCACGGGCGGATAGAACTGTTTAGGGTGAGTCAAGCGCAGGAGACTGAGGTCCGTTGGAACAAACTTGATTTAATAAATCCAAAGGCAAAATCCATATACGGCTGGGAGCACAACAGTCAAAAAGACTAAAAGAGGCTCCGCTCAAAAAGGGCAGACGGGGCGCAGCCCGGCAACCCTACTGCCTATACAATAAGTCCCAAACAATATAACACCACACGTAACAAAGAACAATCCCGCACGAATCCTAACTAAACACAGACAGACTAAATACCCCCCCACTAATGACAAACACGAAACAGGTGCAATCAAACAACAGACATAACTAACAGACACTGAAACACAGATCGGTGGCAGCTAGTAGGCCGGCGACGACGAACGCCGAGCACCGCCCGACCGAGGAGAGGCGCCACCTTCTGTGGACGTTGTGACACCTTGTTTTAAAGTATGGCAGAGCACAGGTTATACTGACACTGACTTGAGATAAATGCATGATGTTTGGTATTCATTATTTTCTGTATTTTTTTTCAGGCCCTTTGGAGAAAAAAAACACTAGCCTGCTCCGGAGTTTTGACTGAATAACACTTATCAGGCATTTTTATCACGCATTCAGAAATATTTCACGTGACATTAATGTAGAGCGGCTGAAATCAGCAGCATGTGACAAAGTTTTCAATAATTCAATGGGCCATCAACCCTTGTGAGAGAGGAGATGTTTTATAATACAGTGTTTCATCATTACAATAGGGGTTTGTTGGCTTTGCAGGGGAAAATGAGGAGAACAGGAAGGACGGCAATTCTTTTTAAGGGCTAAGCTAAATTAATCAATTCAGTTCTATTACTAACTGTCATTGTGCTTTCAGAATACATGAACTTGTCACAAATGTTACCTCTGGAAATGTTCCATCATCCATGAAATGAATCGCAAATGGCTTTATGGGTTTGATCTCCATAACAATCAGACGCTGCTCGATGAATGTCCTCGAAAAGGCATTTCCCTTTTCAAGTCATTATTTGTAATTCGTGTCAGCAATAATTAGTGGTTAAGAAAAAGCATGCAGGAAGACACAGGAGGTGAATTTAGGGTTAGTTTTATCAGTATACCCAAGTGGACATTAAACATAGCTGATATGTTCTATATGACTGACGGTAAATGTAAAGGACATCACGCTGCTTGCGTAGCGACTACAGCTTCCTCTCAATTCGGGCCCATACCTGGCACGAACGCTGGACTTCTGCCTTGCTAGTGCACATGACTGCCCTCCTGAAGCGTCTTACCAGATGGCGCCACGCGAAAAGCTTACTATTTGCTAGTGCAAGTGTGACACTTCAGGCTGAAGAGTTAGTTTCGCACATCCCCATGTGCTCCATAAACACCCAAGAGCCTAAGAGCACATAAAATGAAGAAAACCAATATAATCAAACTGTGTGGATTCTAGTGGCACATGCTACGAATGCATAGATGCAACAACCTTCCGAGTTCAGTGCTCACACACAGGCGACATGCTGTGAAAGGGATTGGCATGAATTGGATTTTCATATATCCCACGCATAGCCAAAGCTATGCAAATTCAGCCCATGGATGACGGTGAGGTTAAAGTGATCTCATGTTTGAATAATGGTGTTAGTTATCTTAGAAATCAGAGTGTTTCTCAGGAGTCGCGTAGAGGATGAGGAGACGTAATTATGCAAGGGAGCTTTGGATTCTCTGGACTAATTCACGGAACGAGTCTTCCAAAGTCACGGAAGCACAAGGATAAGAGGCGAGGGTTGAATCATACCATCTGACATTTGCATGAAGCCAGGAAGTGAGACGGGAGCTGAAGGCAAAGCCACTAGGAAGGGACTGGGGAAAGGGGGAAGGGACTGGAACCTTAAGAGTTACAATTAAATGTGCATGAATTAGAGTGAAAATACTGTAAATACCAAAGTCTTAGAGAGCCATCCTAATGAAGCAGAGAACTTAGGGTAAGGCCCAAGGTGATGGCAGCTTTGGAGGCCAGACTTAATTTTCAAATGTGTAATATACCCACAATAATACAGTCATTTATCACAGGCTTTCATCCAAAGTGATTTACAGTAAACACATATTCAAAAGATGTATTTTGCTTATGCAGGAATCAAACACACAACCCTGGTTGTGTTGTAAGCAACATGATCCAACAAGCAGAGATATTTAAAAGCACATATTTACATTTCCTTACAAGGTACATGTGCTTTACATATTGCATGGGTAATAGGTTTGAGATTCAGATGTTTTACAGGGTAATACTATTTGTTGTGTTGGTCACCGAGATGCTTGTAGGCCTACATTGGCCTCGCATCTCCACCTTTACACACAGTAGCTTCTCATTAAGTGAAGTTCAACCTAACGTGAAATAGAGACCCAAATAGATATCAATTACCTCACTCACAATTTCCTTATGTTTTAAAATGTGACCCCCTTTCCTGCAGTCAACTGACCAAATCGTCCTCTAGTGGCCTCATGGGTGGAACGTTATTCATATTTTTCAAAATGTCATAATTAATAAATAAATAAAAAACACAGAAAATCCGATGTTTATATGTGAAACGGTTTTGTTATATTTCAGTCTTCTGTGATGCAAACTCAAACTCAACATTGAATACGTTTCAACTCTATACCTCACATGGTTCTTCTTTTTAAGCACATAGCCATGTGTGTGAGGTGTCTACTTTTGTTTCAAAGTAGATTTGTTTAAGATTACGAAGAATCACTGTGTGACCCTGATTTAGCCCACTGCAGTAAAAGGTTAACACTAACCTAGTTCCTAACACCCAGTTTCTAGATGCAAGCTAGTGATCCCAAATGAGAGGACAATTTATGCTAATCTACAGGCTCTAGATTCTAGAAATTCTTTGATTTGACCTCTTACCTGACACCATTGTGGATTTACGGTTGGATTGTGGATTACAGTACCTACTGTATATCTTGCTCGCATTTCAGCTTCCCATGTGAATTCCTTTCAAACGGAGAAGAATGGTTTTAACGTAGCGCCGGAACCATCCACCTAAGTAGTTTAGCGATGGCTTTGAAAATATTGAGAGAGGAAAGCTACCTCAGAGGCTATTGCAATTGTAGCTTGCATCAGTTGTCGATGGAATTAAATGGTTGTACAAATAGATTTAATGCAGAGCTGAGCTGGACTGGGAGCAACGCCACTGTCTCCACTCACATAGAAAAAAATAACATTACAAGAAAATGCAAGGGAGGGCTACAGACCTCAGCTCTGGGTTGCCAAGTATAAAGAATAACAACTCAAATAGGTATAATAGAAACCTATTCTGAGTATGAAACATAAAACCTTCATGCCAGTTAATCAAAGTTATGCGATAATTAAGAGGATGACACAAATGTACATGTAGAGTTGGTAATCACATAACATGTAGAGTTGTGAAATGTGTTTCACAGGTGCCTATTGGGAGGTGTCTATTTGTGAGGTGTGAGGTAATAGCATATGTGCTGGTGAGGTGCAAGTTCTGCCAATGACTGTTATGAGGTTATAGTCCTAGACGCAGCAGTGAATCTATATGTCTATGTATATCTTTAAAAGGCATTTTCTATCAACCTATTTTTATCTTGTAATTTCATTTGTATGGATTTGATTACCTGTCATTTTAATTTGAAAGCCTTATATTCCAATCTAATCATGTTTCAGATGCAATTATATGGGAGTTTTGAGAAGTATGAGTTGTGTAGAATATTACTGTGGAGACATCAACCTAATTGCTTTTAACAATCACACCTGGCAAAACAAGGTAATAGGACCATACAACAACACTTTGTCAAGCAATTTATAAGTAGGTCCTAAATAATTTGTAAGTTAGCTGCATGACCCTGGGAATCGGCTAATGCATAAATTGTTGGGTGTGGGCGTCCATAACTAGCTACATCCAGATGAACCCATCTGAATAGGTGTTCTAATTGACATCTTAATTCCGAATTGGGGGAAAATGGAGTTGCACACAATATGCTAATGTTGAGCTTGATCTAATGACAGTTACCCTTATTCTACCTCCTCCATTGTAGGGGGATCAGTCCTCAAAACAACGTTGGCAACTTATTCAGAACTTTTCTATTCATCCTTCTACATAAGTTCAGGTTGAGATAGTTTTCAAAAAGACAGAGGCAAGCGGAGGATGCTGAGAGTGGTGACGAACAGCTCAGTATCAAAAGCACAGAAATGAGCTGAGGTGGCAGAGCCTAGGGAATTAAAGGTGCAAAAAGTAGTGGCACAACAATTCAACCTTGGGGGATGCCGTTATGCTGGGGTACAAGGGCTAGGATTAATACCATTTGTTAGATTCAGCCCAGATATGGCGAATGGCAGTTAAGTGCTGTGTTTGCTTTCTCTGGGTCAGGAGGAGCACATAGAATAGTCCTGAGAAGTCAACGACAGCATACAGCTGGGCCCTTTAACAACCCTGCTGCAATGGACTAATGAGCTAGATTTCTCTTTAGAATAAATGCACAGGAGAAAACTATGTTAATACACACTGGTAATAGATAGTAATACATTTTGTTACTGTACACTCCGCTCTGCACTATACTGCTGTTCTCCATAGAGGGCTACTTTATGCCCCGTTTGAGTTTAGAAACCTTTTGGCTAAAGGGTACAGTCGTGCCCTTCAGCTGCACAGTTCCAGTCTGTCACACTGTGTCTCATTCAGCTTGACTGAACCATCTCATCTTTCTGCATCTCCTAAGAACTGAAGGGTCTCGTTAAGCAGAAAGCTTGTAAAAGTCACAGCCTTTAGCGTTTCCCCAGCATTTACTCAGCATGGCAGTGGTTTTTATCTCATATCCTGTGAAGTGGGTCCTCAGTATCCTCAGTGTCAGTGGGTTTGTGTTCTCCGCTTCGCTGCCGTCCGTGACTTTTTACCCAGTGACATGAGCGTAATCACTTATGAAGGTCTGCAATGGCCTTCTATGATCTCTGGCAGACAACCAAGTGAA
This sequence comes from Salmo salar, assembly GCF_965601325.2. Classification (NCBI taxonomy): domain Eukaryota; kingdom Metazoa; phylum Chordata; class Actinopteri; order Salmoniformes; family Salmonidae; genus Salmo; species Salmo salar. The sequence goes on along the minus strand of NC_138299.1, from coordinate 71,179,463 downwards.
CCACCCTAGGCTGCCCATGGTTGTTACAGCACACTCCACTAAAGACAGTGCTTATCTGAAGAAGCAGAGAAAATCAATCAGCCCTAAACTCTATTTAAAGGCAGATAGTGATTCGCCTACTCCTCCTATGATTGTGGCGAAAAGAGAACACAGCTGTTCAAATGACATCGTGCAGACATCATCATTGTGAAGCTTATGATTCTGCCTCTGTGCTCCCTTGACAATACTACATATAGTCCCTTATAGTGGGTGAATTCCTCCTTAATGCAAATGTAGATCTTGGTTGTGGTGAACAATGGGCCGTGGGTGACCTGCATCCTCTGTAGATAAATGGGGCGCCTGGTTGTTCGTGCGAACCGCATGGTGATACATGCATTGGTTTTGCTAGCTCATTTCCATGCTGAGAGTCTGTGGCGGAGAATGGGTGATACAACGGAGCAATGAGGAACCTTTTGTCTTCGTTCTCCATCTTCCCCGGGAGATTTACCTTAGATATGGTGGCTGTGGGTCCACTGTACCTCCCCCCTTCCTATTCCAACCCATCCCGCTCGCCATCACATAAAAACCCCAAGTCTCATTACCGACCTGTCTGCAGGCCAAATCCCTCAGCCGTTGGGGCCCTTTTATATGGTCGGTTTTCCCACTTTCACCCACCACCGATAGATATATAATTCCAGAAAAGACCATCTGTTATACCTTGCACGCTGTTATGGTTTTGGGAGCTGCATCACGGGTGGGAAATGTGGGAAGTGTTGGGAGGCTAGATTGCTAGATTGCTTTAGAAAATCTAAAATGGAAAATTGATCTACCTCTCTCAGTGGTCGGTGTGTTTTTTAAATTTATTTAACCAACCAAGCTATTTCTTGGCAACAAACTGGTGCGTGCTTTAGGTTGGTGTCTGCTATGCGTCTAGCTCTTCAAAGGCAGTTGCTCTTACAATATCCTACCACTTGACCCTGCTTCAGAGGTAGTTTTGAAGTAACCGCACAGTATTACTCCACCCAAAATATGATGTTCTGTTGAAGAGCCTTACTGTCACAATGTAACAATGTAACTATGAACCACATTCTGGAAGTAGCAAGACTCTCTGCATGATTCCAATTTTTCTGATACATTGCTAAATCACCTAGCACCACCTATGAACACTTTGAATGTGCGTATCACCTTTTTTTTTGTCTTGACTCCACACCCCATCCCACCATGCTATTGTCCTATCACAATTAAAAGAGGCTCAATCTTTCAGAGCCAATTCAAGGTGGTGTCTGTCCTGGGAGTAGAAGTTAACGATGCAGGGGAGGGCTGGCCTGTAACCCTGGGACAGGTGTGATGGATGACAGATGGAGGAGAAGGAACACAGTCCTTGAGCTGGTGCCTCTGCTCCCCGCTAACGCCACGTGTTTGGGTTCCGCAGGGGCTACTTTCGCCCCCCCCCCCCCCCCCCCTCACAGTCCTTCAACAGGGCACAGCGACCTTCTAACACACACACGCACACGCACAACACACACACACACACACACACACACACACACACACACACACACACACACACACACACACACACACACACACACACACACACACACACACACACACACACACACACACACACACACACACACACACACACACACACACACACACACAGAGAGAGTCACACACGTACTGTCAACAGTAGTACATTTTGTTCTCTGCCGGTAACACCCCCATGGAGCCACCTCCAAACACCCACACACACACAGAAGGACAAGACACCTACTGTGAACGCACGCACACACACACACACACACACACACACACACACACACACACACACACACACACACACACACACACACACAGACACACACAGGCACACACACACACACACACACACACACACACACACACACACACACACACACACACACACACACACACACACACACACGGACAGACACAGGCACACACACACAGAAGGACAAGACACCTACTGTGAACGCATGCACACGCGCACACACACACGCACACACACGCACACACACAGGCACACACACGCACATACACAGGCACACACACACACATAGAGCGTCACACACATACTGTCAACAGTGGTACATTTTGTTCTCTGCCGGTAACACCCCCATGGAGCCACCTCCAAACACCCACACACACAGAAGGACAAGACACCTACTGGGTACACACACGCACACACATGCACGCACACACACAGGCACACACACACCCTGTCAAGTGTACCATTTGCTCCCCTCTTCCTCTCACTCTCACTCGCCACCAAGTCCACTGCATGCCTATACGTAACATGGCATATTTTAAGCCAACATGTGACCTTGCCTATCCTCAACTTCTAATTCTCTTTATCCCTTTCAATTTCAACTCTTTGTGCTACGATGCACACTCACCCTCTTCTCCTCTGACATTGGCCCTCAGACCTAAACTGAGCTGAGGAGACCCTTTCAAGCTCTGTTGAGTTAGCGCCTGTTAGCGCCTGTTAGCTAGCTTCTACACAGAGAATCCTCTCAGTGAATGCGCCCGAAAGGCCTCAGCAACCAGACCATTTCCGTTAGCGCTTAGGCTGCACAGCTGGTAGGGGATGTCACCACTAAGACTAAAGGGATGGTGGCTGTCTCATGCTGCTCCGCTGCAACTTTGTCACAAACAGATGAGCTAATTAGCCTCGGGTGCGGAGATTAAGCGTACGGTGTGATGGGAGAAGAGGAACAGAGCATGCAGCATTGCTAGGAGAAAATGTAGTTAATTAAATACAGATAATGAAGCACACAGGATTTCACAAAGGAGAAGTGCTCACGTGCAGATCATCAATAATATAGAGGCAAGCAGGGCTGAGAAATCATGTTTTGTCGCAGACCAGGGTTTCCATGTAATTTTTCTGGTTTATTACCACAGCCATTGGCCAGGAAAGGGCCATCTTGTGTGAAATAAATTCGAATTACAGCATTGCACACACAGATATGAGAATACCATGACAAAATAATGTATTTAGAGTGAAATTTGACTGAGAACTTGTTGCTGTGTGAAACATTGGCATGCGTATTTATTTGGAAGCAGACAGGCAGGCAGCTCAGTCAGTAGAAAATACTGTGTGTGCGAGTTGGAAACATCTCCCCAGGCTACTGGCAATCATGGAGAGAGTTCACTCAAATGACTGGTTCCACACACACTAGAGGGAAATTACTGACAGCGGCTCTTACTGTACCTTGTAGAGACGTTCAAGAAATTGTTTAGACTTTTGCTTATTCTGACCTTGAGTGAAAATATTAGTTAGTGTAAAATAATTTGTCCCCTTTAATGCTCCAATTTTTTGTTGTTGTCCTTTGTAGAATCATCTTTATAGAAGTCACTGGAATGAGTCTGCTCTTCAGTAGAGCTTATCACAGCCTTGCCTGTCACGAGTTCTCCCAAAGTAACCATTTTGTACAGCTGCGAATTAATGACATTATAAGGGTTTTGTAGAAAGGTACAGTAAATAGTTATATTGTCTTTTTCAGATTTGTATTCAGCTAGCTTCCACATGGCCTACATTTTAAAGACACAATATCTCACATGATGATGTGCAAGTAGATATACTGGAGTCTTATATCTCCCTTTCTAAATTTAAGCATCAGCTGTCTGAGCATCTTACTGATCACAGTACCTGTACACAGCCCATCTGTAAATAGCACACCCGACTACCTCATCCCAATATTATTACTTACCCTCTTGCTCTTTTGCACCCCAGTATCTCTACTTGCACATCTATCACTCCAGTGTTAATGCTAAATTGTAATTATTTTCGCCTCCATGGCCTATTTATTGCCCTACCTCCCTACTCTTCTACATTTGCACACACTGTACAAAGATTTTTCTATTTTTCTTTTCTTTTGTGTTATTGACTGAACGTTTGTTTATGTGTAACTCTATGTTGTTGTTTTTGTCACACTGCTTTGCTTTATCTTGGCCAGGTCGCAGTTGTAAATGAGAACTTGTTCTCAACTGGCCTACCTGGTTAAATAAAGGTGAAATAAAAAATGTATAAAATAAAAAATTTAACATCACATCTCACTCATAATACAATTAATATAGTGGAAGATAGACCATCATTGTAACTGGAAATGTCTCAAGATTACAATATTATAGGTGGGGGAGGGGGATTGTGCAATTTTAAACAGATTACAAATCTACTGTACGTTGTCTCCAATACTAAGGAGTGAAACTTCATTCCATTTCCCCCTATTTCACCCCTGGGTGTAACGATTTGGTGAACATTATGTTCAATGGCGCATTATAAGACATCCACTGTTAAGACTGTTAAGACTGACCCTTTGTGAGATGTCACCATATCCTAGCCCTAGCCGTTTGTTTGCTATGCTAACTCGCTAATGTAACACCAAATAGAAATGTGTTTATTAATTAGCGTCCTCTTCTCAATACGAGGTATTGCAGCTTTGCCTAACTCTCGCTTGCTAGTGTCAGAATGCAAAGTGGAGAGTAGCCAGCGACCCCCAAGGTCATGGCGGGCAATCGCTCATCAATTTCGGGTGGAGACCAGATGGCCATGTGTTCGGCTTCCTCCTCTGGAGAGCTGGATGCAGCCTGGCTTGTTGGAACTTTGCACAGATTGAGGCAAATGCTGAAAGAGTAAGCCTTTTGGACGGGGAAAGGCTCGTAAAGGATGGGCTGTGGTGGAGCCATCTCCACCGCATCTTTATCCGCCATCAGGTTGGCCCAGTCCTCATTAAAATCAATATCCAGTGAGTCGGGCCTGAGCAGTGTGGTGTGTCAGGGAGTCTGAGTGTCCATGGGCAGCTGGGAGAGAGAGAGAGAGCACTGGCTTGCCTCCAGCTGTTGGGGGGAGAAGAGGTGAAGCTTCCGGACTGAATACACAATGTCTCATTCATCGACGCGCTCCGTGTCAGACCTCATTGTGAGGGGAATGCATATTGGAGCAGCCCTCAGCAGTCTTGACACTATACAGGGCTTAATCTCTCTCTAAATGTAGGATGGGGGCTTTTACAAGTTTAAAAGTTATGGAGACATTCTCTGATCTATTATTCATGGGAGTGTTTAGCTGAAGTATGATGTCTTGATTTTAGGTAAATACACAAGCATCCTTCTCAGAGACATTGAAAAGGGACCAAAGTAGATTTCGTTTTGCAGGCTAAGCACACTGCTTGATTAGGATGTGTATTTTATTTTTTTTAAGTTGGGAAAACATGTGCATGTCCTAGATGTGATCTATATGACTTTGCCTGCCACCACTAACGAATACTTCAGCCAAGTCTCTGCATAGAGTAAACCATTAGATGTTAATGAACTCCCCTCCTCTCCATTTATAATAACCATCTGCCTATGTCCCATCATTTCTGAACGAGTTATTGTCATCACATTCTCTTTTCCTCCCCAATATGTCGTCCATCTGCTTGGTCAATGCAGAGCTTGTATAAGCAATTCATCTCTGAGGGAAGGCCTATTCAATTGGTTTTTGGCAACTCTGTCCAGCCTCTTTTCACTGAATAAAAGTGAGCCAATGAATCACCCAAGAGCTATTTCTCCATAATAGAATTCAGCTGTCTATCGTATCTAAGAAGCCATGCCAGGGGTCGAGATCAATGGGAGGATGTTTTTCTATTACTGTATCTTCTTATAATCAGCCACCTCCAAATCCTACCATAGAACTCCAAACCATAAAAAATCTCTTTGCTCTCAGGTCTTGACCCACTGTCCAGTTGGAACATTTGTGCGTGGCTCAGCCTCTGACAGAGATAGTCATGGCCAAAGAAACCAACACAAAGCCCATCAAAAGGAAGAGGAGATAATTTTTTATTGGGTTCACATTCAGGCTGGTCACTTCTTGTTTCCTCTGTTGTTCAGTACTGTACTGTGGGTTCCGTCATAACAGACTCATGACTGACATTTCTTCCCCCCTTTCATTCACCTCTAAAGGAGCCACCAAAGACATGGGGAAAATGTTGGGTGGGGAAGAGGCTGAGAAGGACCCTGATGCGGAGAAAAAGGAGGAGGAAAGACAAGAGGCACTTCGACAACAGGAGGAGGAGAGGAAGGCAAAATATGCAAAAATGGAATCGGAGAGAGAAAACGTCCGACAGGGCATCAGGGATAAGGTAAAAATGTCATCATGTTGAACGATGAATCTTATGCAAATAGCTTCAACCCCGTTGCACGGTTCATACTCACATGTGATTGCCTCCCGATGCAAAACTCATGCATGCATTATCATAATGTAAAGCCGCTGTGTGTGTGTTTATGTGTGTCTGACTGTCTGTGCATAACCAAACAATGCACTATGCTTGTCAAATTCCTATTTGATCATTACTTCTCGCTGTCATCCAATGTTGCGAATATGGCAGCTTGGTTCAGTAGTGGTGTCTTTTGAACCTGGTAGGATCAAGCTTGACTTGATATAACCTCAAAGAAACTTAATTTAGTGTTGGAAAATCCTGAGGGCCCTCGTTTTGTTCCAGCAGAAAAAGACAGAAATTACAGTGCAGCTTCAGCAAACGTTGGAAACCGAAGACTGTAGAAGACTTCACTGAAACTGACACAGTTTTTTGTGTGACCCTGAATAAGAGAGAGCAGGAAAAAGAGTCCAACACAAGGGAGCTAAAGCAGTGAAATGGCATCGGGCTTTAAAACCAGAATGTTAACAGATTTCATTTTCTGAGGAATGTACCTTAACTTCCAACATAAAAGATGTGATCAGTCTTTAAACCAGACTTAAGATAGGGGGCAGTATTTGCACGGCCGGATAAAAAACGTACCCGATTTAATCTGGTTACTACTCCTGCCCAGTAACTAGAATATGCATATAATTATTGGCTTTGGATAGAAAACACCCTAAAGTTTCTAAAACTGTTTGAATGGTGTCTGTGAGTATAACAGAACTCAAATGGCAGGCCAAAACCTGAGAAGATTCCATGCAGGAAGTGGCCTGTCTGACAAGTTGTGTTTCATCTTGGCTCTTTTTATTGAAGACTGAGGATCTTTGCTCTAACGTGACACTTCCTACGGCTCCCATAGGCTCTCAGAGCCCGGGAAAAAGCTGAACGATATCGAGGCAGCCTCTGGCTGAAACACATTATCGCTTTTGGCAAGTGGCCGATCAGAGTACTATGGGCTTAGGCGCGTGCAGGAGTCGACCCCGTGCTTTATTTTCTTTCGTCTGTTTACCTAAACGCAGATTCCCGGTCGGAATATTATCACTTTTTTATGAGAAAAATGGCATAAAAATGGATTTTAAGCAGCGGTTGACATGCTTCGAAGTACGGTAATGGAATATTTAGAATTTTTTTGTCACGAATTGCGCCATGCTCGTCACCCTTATTTACCCTTTCGGATAGTGTCTTGAACGCACGAACAAAACACCGCTGTTTGGATATAACTATGGATTATTTTGAACCAAACCAACATTTGTTATTGAAGTAGAAGTCCTGGGAGTGCATTCTGACGAAGACAGCAAAGGTAATAACATTTTTCTTATAGTAAATCTGACTTTGGTGAGTGCTAAACTTGCTGGGTGTCTAAATAGCTAGCCCTGTGATGCCGGGCTATCTACTGAGAATATTGCAAAATGTGCTTTCACCGAAAAGTCGAGTGCATAGAGGAGTTCTGTATCTATAATTCTTAAAATAATTGTTATGCTCTTTGTGAACGTTTATCGTGAGTAATTTAGTAAATTCACCGGCAGTGTTCGGTGGGAATGCTAGTCACATGCTAGTCACATGCTAATGTAAAAAGCTGTTTTTTGATATAAATATGAACTTGATTGAACAAAACATGCATGTATTGTATAACATAATGTCCTAGGGTTGTCATCTGATGAAGATCATCAAAGGTTAGTGCTGCATTTAGCTGTGGTTTGGGTTTATGTGACATTATATGCTAGCTTGAAAAATGGGTGTCTGATTATTTCTGGCTGGGTACTCTGCTGACATAATCTAATGTTTTGCTTTCGTTGTAAAGCCTTTTTGAAATCGGACAGTGTGGTTAGATTAACGAGAGTCTTGTCTTTAAAATGGTGTAAAATAGTCATATGTTTGAAAAATTGAAGTTTTTGCATTTTTGAGGTTTTTGAATAACGCGCCACGGGATTACACTGGCTGTTACGTAGGTGGGACGACATACCCTAGAGAGGTTAAAACCTCTTACATCTAGACGTTCCACTAGCGGAACACCACTCCAATATCCAATGATAAGGCGTGGCGCGAAATACCAATTCCTCGAAAATCCGAAAACTTCCATTTTCAAACATATTACTATTTTACACCATTTTAAAGACAAGACTCTCCTTTATCTAACCACACTGTCTGATTTCAAAAAGGCTTTACAACGAAAGCAAAACATTAGATTATGTCAGCAGAGTACCCAGCCAGAAATAATCAGACACCCATTTTTCAAGCTAGCATATAATGTCACAAAAACCAAAACCACAGCTAAATGCAGCACTAACCTTTGATGATCTTCATCAGATGACACTCCTAGGACATTATGTTATACAATACATGCATGTTTTGTTCAATCAAGTACATATTTATATCAAAAACCAGCTTTTTACATTAGCATGTGACGTTCAGAACTAGCATTCCCACCGAACACTTCCGGTGAATTTACTAAATTACTCACGATAAACGTTCACAAAAAACATAACAATTATTTTAAGAATTATAGATACAGAACTCCTTTATGCAATCGCGGTGTCCGATTTTAAAATAGCTTTTCGGTGAAAGCACATTTTGCAATAGTAGATAGCTCGCCATCACGGGCTAGCTAATTTGACACCCACCAAGTTTGGTACTCACCAAACTCAGATTTACTATAAGAAAAATTGGATTACCTTTGCTGTTCTTCATCAGAATGCACTCCCAGGACTTCTACTTCAACAACAAATGTTGGTTTGGTTCCAAATAATCCATAGTTATATCCAAATAGCGGCGTTTTGTTTGTGCGTTCAAGACACTATCCGAAGGGTGACGCGCGGACGCGTATCGTGACAAAAAATTTCAAAATATTCCATTACCGTACTTCGAAACATGTCAAACGCTGTTTAAAATCAATTTTTATGCGATTTTTCTCGTAAAAAAGCGATAATATTCCAACCGGGAGACGTCCTTTCCGTTCAAAGACTCAAAATCTAAAATGGACTCTTCACGTGCACGCGCGCGCCCGTCTCATTGTTCTCAGATCGACCACTTACCAAATGCGCTACTGTTTTTCAGCCATGGACAGCAGAGTCATCATTCAATGTTCTGGCGCCTTCTGAGAGCCTATGGGAGCCTTAGAAAGTGTCACGTTACAGAAGAGATCCTTTGTTTTGGATAGAGATGACAAAGAAGGCCAAGAAATGGTCAGACAGGGTACTTCCTGTACAGAATCTTCTCAGGTTTTGGCCTGCCATTTGAGTTCTGTTATACTCACAGACACCATTCAAACAGTTTTAGAAACTTTGGAGTGTTTTCTATCCAAAGCTACTAATTATATGCATATTCTAGTTTCTGGGCAGGAGTAATAACCAGATTAAATCGGGTACGTTTTTTATCCGGCCGTGAAAATACTGCCCCCTATCCATAACAAGTTATAGGTTTCCTCGATGTATGGAATCTGTAAATATTACTAAGCATGGAGTAATGCGTGGAATCAACACCCACTGTGAGATTAACCAACTTCCTATTTGATGCCGATCAATTGCTATGCAAAGAGATCATGTCATGTAAAGAGAGAGGGCTAAAGACGCAGCGTCTTATTGGCGGCACTAGCACCCAGCGGGCCTAATTTACACCAGGATTAAGACTGCATCTCCATGTTCCGCTCCACAACATGACTGAAATGCACCGACATCTCTGTTGATCTCCAATATGCACAACCACTATTGGCATCAGCAAAAAAGATACGGCTCCTCCAGTAACTTCTGGCAAGCTTACGCTACCTCTATTGTGTATTGTGTAAAGCAGTGAGGAATTGTCTCTGAAAATCAAGTGAGTGAGTTTATTTCATTATTCAAGCCTCAAAGATGAGTGGACGCTTTTTCTAGGAGGCCTAACATGAAAGAATCATGAAAACGGAGCTAATTCATATTGGAAGATGAAATATGATCAGTCTGATGCATTTTAATGAATGTCTTACACACTTTTGATTTGTGTAATCATGACAAAAGGAGGCAAAACATGATCATTAGCATTAGCATTTCTGTACGCCTTAGACAGCACTGAGAGCACTCCCTGCCTTCCTCCTTTCTTTGAGTCCCCGTTCACAAACCATATCCTCTCTGTGGCTAAAAACGACGAGATCCATCCTCCTTTAAGATATTTACTGGCTAAGAATCACATGAATTTATGCTTGGGAGAGTTGCAAAGGGCTCACAGGAGAGTCCCAACTCATCTTCCGCATCCGTGCCCTAGGATGTTCCATCAGTCAGGCAGTCTACATGTACTCCCCTCCTCAGCGTCCGGCAATAACTCACCAGGAGCTCTCCCAGCCAGAGGTCTACTATAGAGGCCAAATCCTTGCTCGCTTAGTGGGAGGCTAACCTGGCTGATCTCAGAGAAAGCACTCCTGTTTAGATCATACTGTGCCGTATAATAGGCTCTCTTGTTGTATATCACGGTGATTGATTGGTTAATGGGTTGATTGGTTGATTGATTGTTATTTACTGTCCTGCAAGTGGAAATTATTTCTACTTTCCATAATGTGTTTTACACTGCTTGATCAAAGACAAGAGAATGTTGAGATATTTTCTAATGATAATGGGTACATACAACTATTATGATATGTTGTCTTTTATTCTTTATTCTTTAAAAGGGGCTTTCTATTTAAGGTCTTTCTATTACTATGCAAATGTTTGAAGGAGGCAAGGTTGAGTGCCAGACGTCTCAATGCCAAGTAGGTCTACATTATGTGTAATCCAGGGTAGGCTGAGTGGACTTTCCCTGTAATTCTCTATCATAAAATCTCCCATCTTTGTATTATTATGAGTATTATGTTGTCACAGTGAGGTGCACAAAACTTTATTGAGACTGAAGAGGGACCCACATTTGATAGAAATGACTAAAGTGCATGTGGGATGTGAAGTTTACATTTGTTGCCTAAGCGGCCGGCCTTTGTTTGTTTGCTGTTCCAGTACGGCATCAAGAAGAAGGAGGAGAAGGAAGCCGAGGCCCAGGCTGCTTTGGATCAGGCAGCAGAGGGGAGTCTTACCCGCCCCAAGAAGGCCGTCCCAGCCGGCTGTGGTGATGAGGAGGAGGAAGAGGAAAGTATCATGGACACGGTCATGAAATTCCTCCCTGGTCCATTTATGGATATGTTCAATAAAAAGTAACAGCGTTGGCGGTATTAGATTGTTAACCTTCCAACATACATAACCAAGACCAACCAACCCTTCTTCACCCATACATCCCCGTTTCTAAGAGCCCTGGATTTGATCAGCGCGCCATAATATTTGTCCTTAACTTAAATGATCTGATCCATCCATGTGTTACATTGTCTTGTTTGGAAGGAAGGAAAAAATGTATGAAATGTATGCATTCACTACTGTAAGTCGCTCTGGATAAGAGCGTCTGCTAAATGACTAAAATGTAAATGTAAATGTAAGACCACTGATTGGTGATACCATGACATGATGTACGAACCTATGTAACGTCTGCATAGATCCAATACCTTAACTTAAAGACAAATTTGATGCCGGGTTTTCAAGGTGTCCAGGCCTTAGAATGTGTTCTGATAAACTATAATCCACAATTTATGTTTGTAAATAATAGCCTCTGGATTAAAATGAATATATGTGAGTACCAGAAAATATATAAAGAGTATAAGCCATAATTTAAACATTTAAGACATTCTCCAAATCAGATAAACATTTGATTACATTTAGCTGTTTTGTTCTTGATGATATTGATATATCTATATCTATATCTATATATATATATATATATATATATATATATATATATATATATCTATATATATATATATATATATATATATATATATATATATATATATATATATATATATATGTAGTTTTTATTGGTTCTTCATTGATCACTTTAATACTGTTCTCTGTCCCAAAACATTCATAGGTTTTAATGTTGAAAATTATACTGGTAATTGTAACAATGTTGTGAACCATAAAGAAAATGGATCATTCATTCAACAACAAATGTTTTTCAAGCATGCCGTTGCTAGATTTTGTGGAGTACAGTACGTTTACAAATTCCATTACATTTGGTATGATTAAGTGAAATACATTAATATTTAAGGCAATAACTCTGGTTTTCAATTTTGTTTCGATGACACTACCATGTACGGTAGGCTATACATAGACATCCTAACTGTTCTTCCTTGAGATGATAGATGTCCTCGATAAAAATGCTCAACAAAAAAAAACTATGATATACCTGTGCTTAATATAAACCCATAGTTGTATGTCTTGTTGCTAACTCTATCTGCTTGGCTCATAAACAGTAGGACTTGTGAGAATCAAATCCAGCAAATACAATTGGACGTAGAGGGCTTATATGTTTACTATTCTAATTTCCATATCTGTAAATAGATTGACTAGATGTACTTATAGTTTTCTCAACCACAACTATGTTGTGTACACACTTTATGTGAACAGACAGTGACAATGGTGCAATATATTGTTCGAAATGGAGTTGTCCTGTGTCCGTTGGTAAACTAAAGGGAGTGCAATCCCGAATCAGCAAAAACAGACAATCTTCACTGTTATGTGTTGAGCTTAATACATGTTGTGTGTTTGTGCATAGACACAACGTTGTCTGACTAGTAACGGCGAAGCGTATGACTTCAGTCCGAAGTGTTTAATTTTGCCAAGCGGGGAAAGAGGTGGAGGATTAGTTTAATGTAGGGTGTTTTATCGCCTTGATCATTTCAACCAGTGCGGGTCATTGTCTCTCAGTGGGATTCGGTTTGTGGTTCTTCCATACTGTGAATTTGTGTTCTAAACTTTACAGAGATTGCAGGACAAAACCGTTTTTTGCTAATAACTTGAGAGGCATGCATACACCATAGGAAACAGTTGTCCTCCGATAAGTTCTTCTATATGTTGTAATTTTTTTCCCCAGAGGTCAATATCTACATTTCCCCAGACGTTTCTGTCGTTCAGTTGTATCACAGAACTCTAAATGTTTAAAGTTCTTTCATCTCTTTCCTTCAATTTCTTAATTTAAAATGAATTAAGCTGTAGTGTACATTCCAAATATTTCAGACATTCCATAGGGCCTGCGCAGGCTTCATAGGGTCTTGGACATCAAATATGACAATTTTGTCGTTAGTATGAAGAGAATGGCTTTGATGCTCTTCTGTAGCTGTGGGGATTTCTTTTTTTGTGTTGAGGTAGATACAACACATGACCAAGTAAATGTCAATAGCTATCTAGCCTGCCATGTACAGAAAAAAAAGTCCAACATGTAATCAAAGAGAAAGACAAAATGCACTATAGCAGCTAGCTAACTTATAGAGTGCTGGCTAACAGATAGATTGTTAAGCCTTTATTTTGGCAGTGAACAAGCTAGCTAGCTAGCATTTGTCAATGATGCACAATCTGAGAAACCGTTTGCTTTCAGTGCCATTGTAATTTGCTTACAAACCAATGGATGTTGAGTGTACTAGACAAGTATCAAACAGTTTACCGATGGCATTTGTGAAACTGCCACTGTATATATCAGCCCAGTGTTGATGCTAGTTAGATTCAAGATTAGCCTTTAGAAACCTGCCAAGTGTGATTCTGGGGCCTGTAGTAGCTGTGGAATAGAGAAGAAAAATCTGCATGATGTAAAACCGAGCTACATAGTATGGTCTCCAACCTTCATGCCAATTGCCTACAAAGTTTGTAGCTAGACATATGAAAGACACAACATTAAGGTCATTTATAGAGCACATTTATTGAACTTCCTGTGATTTGTATGTACTTGTGAACTGCCTTCAGCCTCTAATTTATCAACGTGGGAAAACGTAGCAGATTAACGACCAATACTTGTTGATGTTATACAATTATACCACTTCTCTTTATTAGTCATTGGCACATGCATGCATCAACAGCCTTCAATTAATCATTGACATGTTTTTCTTCTATTATTAAAAACCAAAGAATAGTCTTGTTAGTGATAGACTGTCTCACCAAGTTCATATTTTCAATTTCTTCATGTCATGTTTTGTTAATCAAAATTCTCAGGTATTCTAGCTTTTCTTTTGTACGTTTTTACTCATTACATTTCATGTTCATGTAATGACCACAACATATTATGAAAATGTAGTATTTCATTATTAGCGACCAAGCACATAGCATCTTTCATTTACAAGGATAATGGATAGATAGCATCTGGTTTGCCCCTTGTCCATAAATACAAAGCTACTGTAACTGCCCATCCCAACAAGGTATTCCAGCAATTTACAGTCTGAAATTCTGTCAAAGTTCCAGATTTCCTTCTTGGAACATATTGTAGAACATTATTCAATTCCAAAAGTGCTCACGTTTTAACGACAAAATGGCATCACTGCCTTATGGTCATCATTACCGAATTACTTCACATTGCACAAAAAAAAAAGCGCCACTTATTGACCACTGCCTGAAGAAACAAGTCACGTCTAATAAAAATGTGTTAGTGATTCTATGGTTGTGTTTAAACAGGCAGCCCAATACTATGTTTTCTTCACTGATTGATCTTTTGACCAATCAGATCAACTCTGAAAGAAAATCTGATGTGATGAGATCAGATGTGATTGGTTAAAAGACCAATTTGTGTAAAAAAAAAATCCAAATTGGTCAGCCTGTGTAGACGCATCCTAATATACACCATGTCAGATTACTGTTGATCCACTCATTCTCGCTTTTCAAGTTAAACCATTCTTTCACTTCAACCCTCAATTAACCATCGATATGATAAAAACTGCCTGACAAAATGCCACTTAAAATATTCCTTTGTTGTGACTTGAATGTAACTGTCTGATGTTTCTATCTTCGCATAGTCTTTGACTGTTTTAACTGTGTTGAGAAGATGCTTATTCTGGTGCAGTTTTATGTCTGTATCATTCCTGTTTACGTCCACTGGTGGTTGTTCTTCGAGAAATCTGTATCTTTTGTATTTTTTGTATTGTAAAATCTTCTCACCCTTCTCTCTCTCTCCTCTCTCTCTCTCTCTCTCTCTATCTGTTGACAATTGTATGCATGCTTATGGTGTGCGATGTAGGCAAGGTTGTTAAGATAATTGTTTGTGTCTTCTGTGTTGAAAGGCTCCACCTGACAGCCTCGCTGCATGCCATTTCAGGCTGATCTTTTAGTCTCTGTAACATTCCTGCCAAAATGGAATCACCGCGCACTCTGAGAATAAAGTGATTTCATATAATTGTTCATTGTCTTGCGTTTCTAATGTTTCACTGTATATCATAATTCTCATAAATAATTCACAAGCAATGCAGTTATATTATAGGGGAATGAGACATACAATATTTTTTAGGACTGCAGAAGAAAAAAAACCTCCAAAAACCTCAATATGAAATTATTATCGTCGTATTTGAGTAAAGCAACTACATTACGTTTGCAGACAACAATGTATCACTTGTAAGAGTTTTTGTCCATTGCTGATGTTCGTTTTCATCTCAACATGGCTGTTATGCATCTTCACGTTTTCCAAGAAATTTGACATCTATTCAATAAAAGCGAAAGGGCTGTGAACAGAATGTACTGTGTCGTTCAAATGGTGATTGGATCCTGTTTCCAAAAGATTTACCTGGTAATTATGTCGCAGGGAGAGTGGAATAGGGAAGCCAATGCCATGCAAATGGTGCTCCTCTTACAACAAAGTCTGTTTGCCATAAGAGGGTCTCTGATATGACAAGAAACCTTGTACAGATGTAGGATAATAATTTGAGCCAGTTTGCTACAGCAGGAACGTAATCTTGCAGTAACAGGAAATGTGAATTATTATGTGGATTAAAATAATTAATGGTTATTTTTGTAGGTGTTGATACATTTTTTCATGAAGGTAAATCAAGTTAAAAAAATCAAAGTGAAAGCCTTTTAAAACTCAAATACAATACAAGTTCACATTTCCTGCTTTGCAGAGTGATCAGATTAAGATTCTACATCTGTACATCAAACGAATCCACTAGAAAGATGATGGAAGTATGCCCAGCAAAGGTTATATAAATAAATTATTTTGGGGATTATTTTAAATGCCAAAGCAGAGGACTTGATGATGGGATATTTTCTAGCATTTTACCTGACAGGAAGGAAAATTACTCTTACGCAAGCAGCATTTGGTTTGATTCTTAATGAACCCCCTGTAAATGATGTCTGCACCCCCGTGTACATGTAATTAGCAGAATATAAATATCCCCATACAAATCTGCCAGTTTAAACCAGAGATATCAGATTTTTCGCATTGGATGCGTCTCAATCCACCACATCCGCCAATGTCGCACTTCTGCATCCGCTAGAGCGGTGTTTGTCAGACCATGAGACATCCCGAAAATCGGTCTTCTTACAAAATCGCCTGTAGCGTCCGAATGGTTTGGCCTATAAAGTACTAACCCCTCTATGGAAAAATTATTCAGATTCAGAAAACTTTAATGTCCTCAAAGAGGCAATTCATCTTGCAGCAGTCATAAAACATGTAACATCTAAAAATGTACAATTAATAGCAAAGGATAATTACAAACAAATGGGCAGGGTAAGTGCAATTTCATAGTGGAAGTGCTAAGTGCAGTTAGTCCAACATTTGTTAAGTTTCAAAATTGCATTCGGAATAAAATGTATTTTTTTACCTGGAATTCAGGGTGGAGTGGATTGGAAGAGTCAACCACTATTACTCTCATGAACACAATGGTGTTCTCTGTTTTTCTCTACGACCCCCACAAGCGATCTGCCAACTTCTGTCTGTAGCGTCCGAACAGTTTGGGCTACACGCTAAAATGATCCATCTTTTGCTCTAGGATGCCCACAGGCCTCACAACTTGTCTGAAAGTCGAGACATTTATGGAAGTATACATGGAGACTGTTTAGTGCCAAAGATAAAGGGGTTAAATACATGTAAAAAAAAACAAATGTTTCCTGATCTTTCTGATATCTCTCAGATATAGGACAGATACTTCAGAACAAACTTCCTTTCAATTTTTTGGGGGGACTATCTGCTATACCATGTAGTGAATCTATTATTCAATGCATTTGTATGGGCTAATAGCAATAAGGCAAATACCATTTTTCATCAAATAATTTTTTTATATATAAAAAGGAGGGGGGATTAAAATTCAAAATCGAATGGCAAAATGACCTTTGTTATGACCTTAAAACAATTCGATATAGCTTAGTAGAACTCCCCCCGGCTTAGACAGGGCTTAGACTGCAATGGGTTAATGAACATTTAAAGGTTGCAAGCATAGCTTTCTGTTTGTACAGAGTTCTATGTATAGAGAGCATGTATAGAGAGCAGCAGGGCGTTTGTGTACGTACATTTACTTAGCAATTCTATTTTGTTGTTTATCATCTCACTCAAAAAGCTCTCCATTTGAGCAGGTGCCATTCCATCCATATCTTCCAATGTAATTGTCTTTTGCTTCAATGTCCAACCCTCTTATGTTTTAGAATTAATTAATTAATTAGACCGTTTTACAGTGACATAAAAAGATGAACACCGAACTCTGTCCTACACAACCATAACTCTACCCTGTGGAGGTTTAGCATTGCAATTATTGCATTTCAAATCTGATTCTTTCCGTGGACATTTCACAAGTTGTTAACCTATCAGATTTAATTGAACACAGTTTTTGCTTATAAAAAAGTAGCTCATGATATAACAACTACCCGCCCTTCGGTTAATGGTGGGAAAACAGAACCCTCTGCAGTAGCTGCGTCAACAGATGTTTCATGGCTCTATGCTCTGCCAGCTATCAAGAGGAGATTTCCCTCGTCTCGAAAGGTTGCTAACGTGCAACATGGCTCCTCATTTGGATCAAAACTGTAAACAACAACAGAGACGCACGGCTGGCCTTGACAAAACCATCAATAAAGTATCATTAATATTCAGTAAACTCCTCACAACAACGGTTTTGTACTGATTTGAGGACTTCCATGGAGACAATCCACACTGTGAAGTCGATAAATAAAGACTGGTTTTCCACATCATTATTAAGCAAACTGTACTGTTTAGCACACAGCAGAGTCTCTGTCCACTCCTTCGCATTATTAGCCCGAGGTCTCACTGCAGGACATGGGGAAATAAATCAATTCCATTAGCATTCATACTCAGGGGTGGCCTTTTCATACCCAGCTGCCTCCCCACTCTCCAAACACCACTCAGAGCAATGGGGGAGCCGGACCTCTATTGGTGTCCTGCAGACATGCAAAATCAATGTCAATTAATTGTTCTCCACTGGGCACCACAGAAGCCAGCCCACAGAATGGCTGTGCGCCTAGGCTCCTAGGCTTCTGCTCCATGGAAAAGGATTTCACTCCTGATCACTTAGGCTTGCCCGGGAATTCTCCCCACTCCAAAGGCACGGGTTTCCCCACAGACTCAAAAACAAGTCGATAGCAAAGGAAAATTCCAGTAATGATCTAATTTGCGGAATAACTACATTCAGTTTAGTGTTCCATGGTCAAGGAGATTCCCTAAGGTGTACTGCAGTGGTCACCAACCGGTCTACCAATCCTAGTCGATCACCAAACATTTTTTTAGAAAATCCTTTCCATTTGTGTTGCGCTGTTGGCAGTAGGTGCACTTGATTCAGAAGCCCTGCACACCAGGTAGGCAAAGTGTTCCCATTTTGAACCATTTCATTAGTCTGAAAAGACAAACTCCGCCTACCTGGTGGACCAGTAGATCTGTGGCTAAATCAATCGGATAGCTCAAATCCCCTTGCCTATAGCTTCCATGACCTCGGCGACAGCAAAGTTTGATACTAGCCTATGTGAGATTTCATAACTTTTAAAACCATGACCAGGGAGAGACTGTCAAAGAATACAGCAAAGAGCTGCTTTGAGTTCATGTTAAAAATGTTATTCATCACTGTCAACACTGGTTTTATTCAAAATTATTACAAAACATAAAATGCACTTCTCCCTACTTCCACTCGAGCCGCTGCTGCAATGCATAAGTAGCCAAGTGTCTTGATAGGCCTGCATTTTTATTATTATTAAATGCTTGTCGTGTCTCTTTTAATTTAGAGGAATATTTCAATTTCTCTGGTCATTGTAGCAACATGAATTTGTGTATGATGCAGATATGGTGCTACTCGAGTTTCGCCATCATAAGACCCATAAGTCTCACAGGAGGAAAGGAAGGAGGGAGCAGTCTGCTGAGACTAATGCCGTGTTCAAAACAACTGGGAACTGGAAAATCTTAAACTTCAGTGCATTTAAGACAACCAGGAATGAAAAAAAAGCTTTGAACGGCCATCCAACTCGGGTATATTTCTGGAGCTCTGACTTTCCGACCTGAAGATCACTGACGTCATGATTTGACCTCATTTTTCCCCCCCAGAGTTCCCAGTTGTCTTGAAAGCACCATGACCATCAGATGCAGGTAACGTCAGTCCAGTAAAATAAAAAGCGAATGATTTGCAAATTATTGCAATTTATGTTCAGCTATGCCTCACAAGTGCTACACCAACTGATCTATTTTGTTTTGAAATATAATATGGTCTGAGAAGAACAATATTGTCAGGCCTGGTAGATCGCCAATATGCTGTAATAATGGTTTAGGGCTACCGCACAAATCTCATTCCCACAGAACTGTTTATTACAGTGCCTTGCGAAAGTATTCGGCCCCCTTGAACTTTTCGACCTTTTGCCACATTTCAGGCTTCAAACATAAAGATATAAAACTGTAATTTTTTGTGAAGAATCAACAACAAGTGGGACACAATCATGAAGTGGAACGAAATTTATTGGATATTTCAAACTTTTTTAACAAATAAAAAACTTAAAAATTGGGCGTGCAAAATTATTCAGCCCCCTTAAGTTAATACTTTGTAGCACCACCTTTTGCTGCGATTACAGCTGTAAGTCGCTTGGGGTATGTCTCTATCAGTTTTGCACATCGAGAGACTGAAATTTTTGCCCATTCCTCCTTGCAAAACAGCTCGAGCTCAGTGAGGTTGGATGGAGAGCGTTTGTGAACAGCAGTTTTCAGTTCTTTCCACAGATTCTCGATTGGATTCAGGTCTGGACTTTGACTTGGCCATTCTAACACCTGGATATGTTTATTTGTGAACCATTCCATTATAGATTTTGCTTTATGTTTTGGATCATTGTCTTGTTGTAAGACAAATCCCAGTCTCAGGTCTTTTGCAGACTCCATCAGGTTTTCTTCCAGAATGGTCCTGTATTTGGCTCCATCCATCTTCCCATCAATTTTAACCATCTTCCCTGCCCCTGCTGAAGAAAAGCAGGCCCAAACCATGATACTGCCACCACCATGTTTGACAGTGGGGATGTTGTGTTCAGGGTGATGAGCTGTGTTGCTTTTACGCCAAACATAACGTTTTGCATTGTTGCCAAAAAGTTCAATTTTGGTTTCATCTGACCAGAGCACCTTCTTCCACATGTTTGGTGTGTCTCCCAGGTGGCTAGTGGCAAACTTTAAACAACACTTTTTATGGATATCTTTAAGAAATGGCTTTCTTCTTGCCACTCTTCCATAAAGGCCAGATTTGTGCAGTATACGACTGATTGTTGTCCTATGGACAGAGTCTCCCACCTCAGCTGTAGATCTCTGCAGTTCATCCAGAGTGATCATAGGCCTCTTGGCTGCATCTCTGATCAGTCTTCTCCTTGTATGAGCTGAAAGTTTAGAGGGACGGCCGGGTCTTCGTAGATTTGCAGTGGTCTGATACTCCTTCCATTTCAATATTATCGCTTGCACAGTGCTCCTTGGGATGTTTAAAGCTTGGGAAATCTTTTTGTATCCAAATCCGGCTTTAAACTTCTCCACAACAGTATCTCGGACCTGCCTGGTGTGTTCCTTGTTCTTCATGATGCTCTCTGCGCTTTAAACGGACCTCTGAGACTATCACAGAGCAGGTGCATTTATACGGAGACTTGATTACACACAGGTGGATTCTATTTATCATCATTAGTCATTTAGGTCAACATTGGATCATTCAGAGATCCTCACTGAACTTCTGGAGAGTTTGCTGCACTGAAAGTAAAGGGGCTGAATAATTTTGCACGGCCAATTTTTAAGTTTTTTATTTGTTAAAAAAGTTTGAAATATCCAATAAATTTCGTTCCACTTCATAATTGTGTCCCACTTGTTGTTGATTCTTCACAAAAAAATTACAGTTTTATATCTTTATGTTTGAAGCCTGAAATGTGGCAAAAGGTCGAAAAGTTCAAGGGGGCCGAACACTTTCGCAAGGCACTGTAGGTACATTGTTTAAGACATGTTTAAATACAAACCTGAGCGGTAGATCTCGGCTTGCTTTTTGACTGCGAAAGTGATCTTGACTCAAAAAAGGTTGGTGACCACTGGTGTACTGTATAGCAGTTGGTGTATATTTTAGTGTGGTTTTGTTCATTTGTTCATGAAGACCATATTAGATGCTCTTTTTGAGTCAGAGAGGCAAACAAAGAAATGGCGGTCGTCCTTGCAAATATCAACATTTTTGTTCTCTTATCAAACTATTCCAAATGGGCACACCAGATAAGCTTCGAGTGCATCTGCACAGATTCTCCTCTGTTTTGCATATTGATTGCATGTAAATGGTGGATCGAGGGGAGCACGATTCATTTCAAACCCATCAGACATCCATTTAACTGTCGTCAGACGTCCAGGGGACTCTTTCCCCCCCACAACTCTGAACCATGGGATCTAGATAGGTATCGGTGTGGCCAGGGGAGACCCAGATTGACAACTCAATTGACAGGAGATTGGAGCAGCAGCGACGGTTCAGATGAAGCTATAATGGGCCCAGTTAATGAATAAAGTAGCCCAGAGACCTTCGCCGTAATAGGGACAGGTGTGGGAACCCTTCTCCATCCACCAGTGACAGGAGTCTGTGGAATTATGCAGCATTTAGTTTCATATTGGACCCCTGGAGGACTTTCTCCATTTCATAGTGTTAAAAGGAACAACAAATGGCTGGGAAAGATTTTTTTTAAAGTCATGTTTGAGAGATCTTCTGACCTCAATTAGTGAGTGTGTCCCCTCAGAGTTTTAGGCTCTGGCATAAGATGATGGCAGGACTATGTCATCTCCTCTGATGTGCCTGGCCCGATTTAGATTTAGAGCCATGCATAAAAAAACATCCACAATAAATAAACTATGTACGCTAGATGATAAATACTGCATGTTTCTCCATACATACGATGGATTACCAACATATTATTTTTCTGATCTCTGCATCAATATATAGTATATATCGTTCTTTCTAAATATTGTGTCAGAAGACATACTCTCTGTCACATGCATTGAATGTTACCTGTATGGCTATTCAGCTGATATAGTTGAAAGTTCAGCCTTTTTGTTAATCTACTTGGTTGTATTTTACAATGCATAACCTGTACGCTTCAGCTTTCTTATCTTTATCACAACTTCAATTTATCAATAGTAGATGAAATTTTGTTTTTTTTTATTTACATTTAACCCTCCTTATTTTACCAGGTAATTTGACTGAGAAAACATTCTCATTTACAGCAACAACCTGGGGAATAGTTACAGGGGAGAGGAGGGGGATGAAAGAGCCAATTGGAAGCTGGGGATGATTAGGTGGGCACAATGGGAATTTAGCCAGGACACCAGGGTTAACACCCCTACTCTTATGATAACTGCCATGGGATCTTTAGTGACCACAGAGATCCAGGACACCCATTTAACATCTTCCATCTGAAAGACAGCACCCTACACAGGACAATGTCCCCAATCACTTCCCTGAGGCATTGGGATATTTTTGGGGGGACCAGCACCCTCCAACACCACTTCCAGCAGCATCTGGTCTCCCATCCAGGGACCAATCCTGCTTAGCTTCAGAGGCAAGCCAGCAGTGGGATACAGTTGGTGCACTATAGAAGTATGCCATTAGAAATGTTTTTTTTATTTAACCTTTATTTAACTTTTATTTAACTTGGCAAGTCAGTTATCAACAAATTCTTATTTACAATGACGGCCTACCCCAGCCAAACACGGGCGACACTGGGGCAATTGTTCGCCGCCCTATGGGACTCCCAATCACGGCCGGATGTGATACAGCCTGGATTCGAACCAGGGACTGTAGTGATGACTCCTGCATTGAGATGCAGTGCCTTAGATGCAGTGCCTTAGACAGCGGCGCCACTCGGGAGCCCTGAATGTGGATTTATCACCGAGCTATCCAGAGTGTATTTCTGCAACAAGCTTTATTACCTTTAAACACAGACCAACTAAATATTGCGGTACGTTCTCCCAGAGTAATTCTCTCCTCTTTACTTCTCAGAAAGCGGTGCTCGGGATTAAGCTCCACTGAGCTGCAAAATTGAACTGCCAGCCATCTATGGAGATATGATAACTGAGGGTAATGTTCTGAACCTGACATCTTAACTGCCACTAGAAAGCGGAATCGGAGTAGAGCGTTAAGTAATGGCGATAAAAGCTTGGAGCATGTAGGAAAAAAAGAAACTCAAGTGCGGTCGGCAGTTGAAGTAAGGAGCATCTCGTCCACAAAGGAAAGCCGTTGATATCTTATTATCCAAGTGATTGATGAAACATCTGGGCCACTCAGTCCACGTTCTCCACTACCCTCCATCCACTTACTCTTCCACCCACCCAGGCCTAAACCAAAGCATTTTCATCCGATCAGAATACCAATTAGGCCTACCTATTGTTTGTAGCCTAATTGCCTAACATTGAATGCAAGACACTCATTTGTTCCACAGCCAAGAGACTAGACTGGATTTATGCAAAGTGAACTGTGCACCATTCAAAGTAAATGAGTAGCTATGAAATTTAAATTCAGGCTTTTGTTTCAGAAGTTTCCAATGTTAGCCCGAGTTCGTAATGTCGCATCTATAGTTTCTAGTCGCAAGACAGGACTACTGAAGAGAACATTGCCTTCCAATTGATTGACTGTTAAAGCCTTACAATAAGGAATGCTGATATCTTCAATCTCTTCAATGCTGTTTGTTTTTTAAGCATATAATGAGTAGATCTTATTAATAGTTTAGCTAATTCTGTATATATTTTTAAGATGCGTTCACTTGAACAGCTCCTTATACTTTTATAGAATCAACACATTATTTTAGGAAATAATCTAAAGATCATAAATAGCATACATGTATTGTTATGTAGATTAAAGAGTCAAAGAGACCCAATATTACCTTGTTCAGGGTTGGGGAGTAACGGATTACATGTGATTAGTTACATGTAAGGGATTACAAAAACGGTAACCGTAATCCGTTACGTTACCTGCAAAAAATATTGTAATCAAATTACAGATACTTTTGAAAAACTAGATGATTACTTCGAGGATTACTTTTAAATTCATAAAGGAGGTTTGCGGAATTTTTTGTTGTTGACACTTCTCAGTTTTCTCAAAGACATTCAAATCAGCATTGAAAAAAGGCACACGTTTAAGATTGTTCCACCTGAGCGAGTCTGACCACAAGTCAGAGACCACTATGATGACACACCAAATGGGTTTGATGGATCGCGGGAAAAGAGCAGGAATAGGCATTTGTAGGCTACTGTCCAAGCTATGTCTTCCAATGGTACGACTGCTGTCAGCATTCAAAGATTATCCAATTTGAATATACACTTGGAGTTAAGGATGACAGCAGTGGTGTAGTCAACGGCGATACGGATATCACTTATTATTGTTATCTATTGTGACGACCCTGGGTTTATAAGCGCGGAAATCGACTCTGCCGTTTGGAGCATGCTTTGGCGGCACAGTCGATAGCGCGAGGGTTCGAGGCCTGCTCCCTGCTGTTTCATAACATTGGTGTCGGAAGTGATGCTTGGCCGGTGAGCGCGTTCCTGTAAGAGTCGCAAGCTAGCGCGAGGACGCGCTCTTTGGAGGGAGTAGTGTGACGACCCTGGGTTTATAAGCGCGGAAATCGACTCCGCGCGAAATCGAAGGTCGAGGGTTCGAGACCTGCTCCCTGCCTGTTTCATTACACTATTGATGTGAATCACACTGTTGCTCTTTCATTTAACTATTTGCGCCTTGCGGATTGTGGTTGTTGTAGATGGCTGTTCACAAATATAAACATGTAATAATGATTGAATTCAAGAAGTTTAAGCTGCCTATCTATCATTGTTTTTGAAACCAGTGGACAGCCAGTGAAAAATGTGCTCTTGCAACAGCTGCACAGAGCCGGTCCCAGCCGATCCCAGCCTATGGAATAAAAGTGGGGCTTTTATTGCTCAATCTAATTCATGCTGATAAAATAAATAAATCCATAGGCCTAATGGACACATGTTCAAACTCGGACACTTCTGATAGACTTAAAGGGACAATCTGTAGTTGATACATACATTTTTGGATTTTTAAATTATATACTTATATATTAAATTATATATTATATAAAAAAAATATATATCCATTGATTCTTGAAGAATATAACTTATAAATGCCTCATGAGCTTAGTTCAACTGTCACACTCTATGAGAACCCAAAACATAAGCTTGTTTTTCCCCTATGTTTGTAAACATTGTAAATGTAAACAAACACTGTATAGCCTCATAACATGGTTAAAACAATCATTTTGATATCATGGATGGTCAGTCCTTGCATCCATAGCTCTGTCTATTAATCTGAGAGTGGTTACATTTCTCCAGGCCCATCCCTCAGTATTTTAACAAAACAGAGGCGGGCGGCTGTTTTGTTATTGTTTCATCTGTGGATAATCAAGATTTCAGTGTCACCAACAAAAAGTTTAACAATAAACCTATAGAAAATGCAGTATATGGCATTCATTTTTTACATATAAATAGCCCTTTTCAGTAGTGCTCAAAGCATGCCATTCCATGAGTGCACCATTTCTTTTTTAACTCAAACCATTGAGCCCAGTCAGTCCTCCATGACAACAAAATCATAAAGAACAGAGTAGGACTGGCTAATACGTCCTTAGTTCTGGGGTCATGCTAAGGTAAAACAATTTGGCTAATCTATACTTCTATATTTCCAAGTCCTATTCTTGAAGATCAAGGGGTATAACATTTGTTGAAATGCCTGGAATTCTGATAGACTTTGGTTTTTAATGTAAAGATATCCTTTAATCATATTATTATATGTAGTAGAAAGCGTTGGGTTAGAAGAAGCCTACATAACCAACCCATAAAGTAAAATGTAACATCCATATATGGCCAGCTATGTAAACTTTTACAATGATTTATCCTGCAATAGATGTGGTTCAATTGGTAACATACATTTTGTCTTCTTCTAATGCCTCTTAAGGGGAAAGTCATCTAAAAGTAACTGAATATAATCAGATGGCTTTACTGAGTTTTGAACAGGTAACTAGTAACTGTAGCGGATTACATTCAGAAAGTAACCTACTCAACCCTGACCTTGGTAATACATTGCCCGAAACACAAGCAATTTTCTCAAAAGAACACCACAACAATACAATTTCTCACCATCCAAATTGGTAAAAAAAAACAAGCAAGAAAAAGAGCACGAGAATAGCAAATTATAAAGTGAACTCAAATAAAACAGCTCAGTTGACAAGCTTGGGGTAAAGAGGGCATGGGGGACGGGCATGCTCCACTTGTTAAAGTGACACCAAATCAGTGGAAATAAGCCGCATGAATTGAGGAGATATAATTAGGAAGGAAAAAAATAAGAAACTGAGACAAGATAGCACTTTACAGTCCCACAAAACCCTGTGAGCAAAGAACACATACTAGTCCTTAGAATAATTTAGCATAAACCACAGAACGTATATAAAAAGGAGAGGGTAGCTTAATGTAACTTAGTGTATTTGTCCTTCTGAACTCGAGTCTAATTCTTATAAAATGTAATTGTCACTTATTTTGTAATTCCATTCTCAAGATCACACTCAAAATGAGGACACGTGATTCATAAAATGCGACAGTTTTCTGCATTCAATTCAAGTAAATAAAATAAAATCTGTTGAACTTATACAAAGCATTCAGGAAAGTGTTCAGACCCCTTGACTTTTTCCACATTTTGTTATGTTACAGCCTTATTCTAAAATTGATTAAATAGCTATGTTTCCTCATCAATCTACACACAACACCCCATAATGACAGAGCAAGAAGAGGTTTTTATACATTTTTGCAAATTCATTAAAAAAAAATACGTACATTTCACATTTCCGTAAGTATTCCAATCAAATCCAATTTTATTTGTCACAAGTGCCGAATACAACAGGTGTATACCTTATTGTCTGGGTAGCCATTTCAGGAGCCACTGTTCAGGAGTCTTATGGCTTGGGGGTAGAAGCTGTTTAGAAGCCTCTTGGACCTAGACTTGGCGCTCCGGTACCGCTTGCCGTGCGGTAGCATCTAAGACAACAGTCTATGATGATTTTTAGGGCCTTCCTCTGACACCGCCTGGAATAGAGATCCTGGATGGCAGGAAGCTTGGCCCCGGTGATGTACTGGGCCGTACACAGTACCCTCTGTAGTGCCTTGCGGTCGGAGGCCGAGCAGTTGCCATTCCAGGCCGTGATGCAACCCATCAGGATGCTCTCGATGGTGCAGCTGTAAAATCTTTTGAGGATCTGAGGACCCATGCTAAACTTTTCAGTCTCCTGAGGGGGAAGAGGTTTTGTCGTGTCCTCTTCACGACTGTCTTGGTGTGCTTGGACCATGTTAGTTTGTTGTTGATGTGGATGCCAAGGAACTTGAAGCTCTCAACCTGCTCCACTACAGTCCCGTCGATGAGAATGGGGGCGTGCTCGGTCCTCTTTTTCCTGTAATCCACAATCATCTCCTTTGTCTTGATCATGTTGAGGGAGAGGTTGTTGTGTTTGCACCCCATGGTTAGGTCTCTGACCTCCTCCCTATAGGCTGTCTCATCGTTGTTGGTGATCAGGCCTACCACTGTTGTGTCATCAGCAAACTTAATGATGGTGTTGGAGTTGTGCCTGGCCGTGCAGTCATGAGTGAACAGGGAGTACAGGAGGGGACTGAGCATGCACCCCTGAAGGGCTCCCGTGTTGTGGATCAGCATGGCGGATGTGTTGTTACCTACCCTTACCACCTGGGGGCGGCCCGTCAGGAAGTCTAGGATCCAGTTGCAGAGGGAGCTGTTTAGTCCTAGGGTCCTTAGATTAGTGATGAGTTTTGTGGGCACTATGGTGTTGAATGCTGAGCTGTAGTCAATGAATAGCATTCTCACATAGGTGTTCCTTTTGTCCAGGTGGAAAAGGGCAGTGTGGAGTGCAATAGAGACTGCATCATCTGTGGATCTGTTGGTGCGGTATGCAAATTGGAGTGGGTCTAGGGTTTCTGGGATAATGGTGTTGATGTGAGCCTTGACCAGCCTTTCAAAGCATTTCATGGCTACAGATGTGAGTGCTACGGGTCGGTAGACCCTTTACTCAGTACTTTGTTGAAGCACTTTTGGCAGCGATTACAACCTTGAGTCTTCTTGGGTATGATGCTACAAGCTTGGCACACCTGTATTTGGGGAGTTTCTCCCATTCTTCTTTACAGTTCCTCACAAGCTCTGTCAGGTTGCATTGAGAGCGTCGCTGAACAGTTATCTTCAGGTCTCTCCAGAGATGTTCGATCAGGTTCATGTCCGGGCTCTGGCTGGACCACTCAAGGACAGTCAGAGACTTGTCACTCCTGTGTTGTCTTGGCTGTGTGCTTAGGGTTGTTGTCCTTTTGGAAGGTGAACCTTCGTCCCAGTCTGAAGTCCTGAGCGCTCTGGAGCAGGTTTTCATCAAGGATTCTCTGTACTTTGCTCCGTTCATCTTTGCCTCTATCCCGACTACTCTCCCAGTACTTGCATCTGAAAAACACCCCCACTGCATGATGCTGCCACCACCATGCTTCACCGTAGGGATGGTGACAGGTTTTTTCCAGACATGACGATTGGCATTCAGGCCAAGGAGTTGAATCTTGGCTATATCAGACCAGAGAATCTTGTTTCTCGTGGTCTGTAAGTCCTTTAGGTGCTTTTTGGCAAACTCCAAGCGGGCTGTCATGTTTGGCCAATCTACCTTAAAGGCCTGATTGGTGGAGTGCTGCATAGATGGTTGTCCTTCTGGAAGGTTCTCCCATCTCCACAGAGAAACTCTGGAGCTCTGTCAGAGGGACCATTGCGTTCTTGGTCACATCCTAGACCAAGGCCCTTCTCCCCTGATTGCTCAGTTTGGCCGGGCAGACAGCTCTAGGAAGAGTCTTGGTGGTTTCAAACTTCTTCCATTTAAGAATGTGTTCTTGGGGACATTCAATGCTGTAGATATATTTGGTACCCTTTCCCAGATCTGTGCCTTGGCACAATCCTGTCTCAGAGATCTACAGACAATTCCTTAAACCTCATGGCTTTGTTTTTGCTGACATGCACTGTCAACTGTGGGACCTTATATAGACAGGTGTGTGCCTTTTCAAATCATGTCCAATCAGTTGAATTTACCACAGGTGGACTGCAATCAAGTTGTAGAAACATCTCAAGGATGATTAATGGAAACAGGATACACCTGAGCTCAATTTCGAGTCTCATAGCAAAAGGTCTGAATACTCATGAAATAAGGTATTTCTGTTTTTTAGTTTTAATACATTTGTAAGAATTTCTACAAACCTGTTTTTGCTTTGCCATTATGGGGTATTGTGTGTAGATTGATGAGGAAAAAAATGTATTTCATCAATTTTGGAATAAGGCTGTAAGCGCAACAAAATGTTGAAAAAGTCAAGTGGCCTGAATACTTTTCAAATGCACTGTATACTGTACGGTTTGTTTCATAATGTCTTAGGTAACCATGCAAAATCTAGTTTTACAGTAGACCTACAAATCAAATCAAATGTCCTTGGTCACATACACATGGTTTGCAGATGTTATTGCGAGTGTAGCGAAATGCTTATGCTTCTAGATCTGACAGCGTAGCAGTATCTAACAGGTAATATCTAACAATTCCTCAACAAAACCTAATATCTAACAAATTCCAAAGCAAAACATAATACACACAATCTAGTAAAGGAATGGGATGAGAATATATAAGTATACAATATATGGATGAGCAGTGACAGAGCGGCGAAGATGCAACAGATAGTAAAGAATAGATAGTGAAGGATGCAGTATACAGTATTTACATATGAGATGAGTAATGCCAGATATGTAAACATTCTTAAAGTGGCATTATTAAAGTGACATTTATAAAGTGGCCAATGATATCCAGTCTGTAGGTAGGCAGCCACCTCTCTGTGCTAGCGATGGCTGTTTAAAACTTCTTAGGGCTAGGCCCCTTTTTTTCTCCACTTTCTGTCTGAATGACATGCCCAAAGTAAACTGCCTGTAGCTCAGGCCCTGAAGCCTGGATATGCATATAATTGGTACCATTGGAAAGAAAACACTTTGAAGTTTGTATAAATGTTAAAATAATGTAGGAGACTATAACACAATAGATATGGTAGGAGAAAATCCAAAGAAAAACCAACCGGAATGTTTTTTTGGAGAGACCATCCACTTAGAAATGCAAGAGTAAGGTCATATTGAAAATTAGCTCTCTGGATGCAATTCCTATGGCTTCCAAAGTGTCTGAGCAGTCTATGTTCAAGGTTTCAGGCTTGTAACTTCAAAAACAAATCAGAAATATCAGTTTTAGCACAGAGACACAGTCTAGGAAATTAGTGTTTGCGTGCGCCATTAAGACATTCCGCACCTGTTAAAATCGGTTTCCTATTGAACATACTTCTTTCCGTAAGAAATATTATAGTTTGATTACATTTTAGGGTATCTGAGGAGTAAATAGAAATGTATTTTGACTTGTACAAAAAAAAATGCATGAAATGAAATGTATGCATTCACTACTGTAAGTCGCTCTGGATAAGAGCGTCTGCTAAATGACTAAAATGTAAATGTAAAATGTAAATGTTGTCGAAACAAAGTTTAGGGGTAGATTTTCGGATTCCTTTCTCTGCAAGTTGAACGAGTGGATTACTCAAATCGATGGCGCCAACTAAACAGACTTTTTGGGATATAAAGAAGGATTTTATCTAACAAAACGACACTACATGTTATAGCTGGGACCCTTTGGATGACAAATCAGAGAAAGATTAAAAAAAATTAAGTGAATATTTAATCGTTATCTGTGAATGTATGAAACCTGTGCCGGTGGAAAAATATTTTGAAGTGGGGCGCCGTCCTCAAACAATCGCATGGCATGTTTTCGCTGTAATAGCTACTCTAAATCGGACAATGCAGTTAGTTAACAAGAATTTAAGCTTTCAGCCGATATAAGACACTTATATATACATAAATGTTTAATATTTATGATTATTTATTTGAATTGCGGAAGTTGTACCGGAAGTTGTACCCCTAGCAGGACTCCTGATTACATACAGTGCTAGGGTTGTTTCAGTTTGTTTTAGCGCCATTTAGCCTACAGTATGCAACATGCCAATTGTGTAAATTAAGACACGATACAGAATGCAGGCTGAGTTTAACTTGATTGCCTTCCAAAGCAGGGAATTACTGGCCCTTACCATATACAATTGTGCATGCAGTTCCCCTGTACAATGTTCCTGAATATGTGAAAGTCTGCCCAACACTCAACACGTTCCAGCTATAGTAGCAGTGTACACAAAACACACTGCGACACTACTCCCATAATATACCCCCTTTCACAGAGGCCAGAGGCTAATGCATTATGATAGGTCTCATGAACTCTATACCCACAAATAATCAACATAGGCCTATACGAAATGTACTGCTTTCAGTCTCGTTATTCTAACATACTACTCTGCTACTGTGTGACATTGGGGCTAAGTAGTTTCCATTCTGGTATTATTTCATAGTTTACTATGGTCTCAGCAGTCTTCACCTGTCGCCTCCAGAGAAAGAGAGCATTGTACACCCTGGAAAAGAAACCGATGAGATAAGCACTCTGTATTTATCACAGTGCTGCCAAACTCCACATTTCCTGTTCTTTTTGATCGTCAGCACAAAATAATATCAAACCCCAATAATAGCTAAGGGGATTCAGTCTTATTTCTTCAGGTAATGCGGTGAGCAAATACCTTTTTGAGAGAATGGTACACAAAGGATGCCTCGGGCTGGGTTCATCATGCTGCTTTGATTGATTCTTGTTTCACATACATACTGTTCAATTTACTTGCAGATTCATAGTTTGATAATTAAGATGAACGCTCAGAGGAACAAAATACAAGACTGTAATTTACTTACATACTTGTCTCAACACAGGTACGTAATCAAGCTTAATTGGTAAACTAATCTGAAGTTATGATACTCTCACCATCTTGGTATATTTGCATGATTACCCATATAAACCTTTATAAATATTCAACTCATCCATAATTATCTTCATTATAATCGAGTGTTAAACACTCGTATGTAATTAACACTGCAGGGTGTGTGAATCCCAGTGTATCTTAAACTACAGTATCTACAGTACTGTTCATGTTAACACTGATGAATAAATCAAGCTATTAATCAGACTGATTAAATGTGAAATACCATTTTAGAGGGGGCTCACTCAGCACAGTGGCAACTGTAAACAAGGCTGTAAATCAGTTTCAAAATGAATGCCTTGTTTGTCTATCTTAAGCCCCAATTCTGTCAATGCACTGTGAGTTCACTTGGAATGTTTGCAAAGTATTTTCAGGACAGGTGTTGATTTGCAATTACCATATTTGCAAGAGCAACCGCTTGTAGGGCGTCAGTTCTAACACAGTTAATGTCCGATACAGTGTTAAGTAACATTCTTGTGAACCAGCGGTTTTCCCGCCTTGAATTGGAGCCTCAGAATTGGAGCTAATCCTGTTTCTGTGTGAGTCTGAGATCACCTGATGCATAGCAAACCTGATGCATGCATAGCAAACTAAAAATACTTTTACATTGCATTTGAATACGCTCAGATTCCAGTGCATTTAGTCTTTAAAACCTTACAGTAGAGAGTGTGATCAACAGAGCCATGGAGGAGGACAGCCTACAGTGCTTTAGTCGCCCAGGGGGACAGTGGAGTGAGCAGATCTTTAAACATTTATGTGGAAGGCACACATGCAAGCCTCCTGATACCCATCTCTCTCTCTCTCTCTCCTCTCCAAAACAGGGCTAAAGGATGAACGTGCTGTCAGGACAAGCCACTATCACCCTCAATAAATCATACCACAATTTCCAGACCTTGGGTCTATAAGGTTCTATCTGCACAAAGGTTCTATCTGTTCACATCCCAGATCTCAGAACTGTTTTGTACTGTCACGTCTACTCCCGCTCCTCCCCTCCGGCATTTGTCGTCGCCAGTTTACTAATCACCGGTCCTGGCAACCATCATTATTCGCTCCTGGCATCAATCATTATGCACACCTGCTCCTCATGATTAGGCTCACCTGGACTCCATTTCCTCTCTCATTACCTCCCCTATATCTGGCAGTCCCTTAGGTCTGGCACTCCCTTAGATCCTAATGTTGTTCCATGTCTGTACGCCACACTTGTGTCTTGCAGTGTTCTCTGATACCTTCCCGTCTCCCAGCATCATCGTTACAGAATACTGCCTCAACAAATGGAAACAGCAGGAAATCAGGACATCTCCCAGATGGTCGACAAACGGGGATACCTACTTCGTAAGCACCACGACCAGCTGGCGCAACTGGGGACGGCTATGGAAGAGGTTCTTCAATGTCTCGAACATGCCTGAGAGGCGTTGCCTTCCACTAGCGGAGGATACTCTGCCACCAGTCGAGCCAGCGCATCAGCAGTCCGCCCAGGTCAGCGATGCCGTTTGTCCCTTCTGGATAAATATGACGGAACCCCATCTGAATGCTGTGGCTTCCTACTCCAGTGCTCCCTCTATTTTGCGCATCAAATGCCACCGAGACGTCAAAGGTTGCCACTGTTATTTCTCTGCTAACTGGATGGGCGTTGGAGTGGGCTATGGCCGTCTGGGAGAGAGGAGAGGAGAAGCTGGCTCCGTGGACCCCGGGCCAGACCAACGCTCCTGCGGTGGATGAGTGGTTCAGGTGCGCAGAAGTGTGGCGCGATGCTCACGTGAGACTCCAGCACGCCGTCCACCACCAGAAGAAGCAGGCAGACCGCAATCCGCAGTGAGTCTCCTGTGTTCCATCCTGGTGATCGTGTCTGGCTCTCTACCAGGAATCTCCCACTCCGCCTGCTGAGCCCCTGGTTTGTGGGACCATTCAAGGTTCTCCGGAGGGTCAATGAGATGATGTATAGATTACAGCTCCCCAGTGACTACCGCATCTCACCTTTCTTTCATGTCTCCCTTCTCAGGCAAGTGGTTCCTGGTCCCCTGGCTGAGGCTGTCCCCACGACACCCTTCTACCACCCCCTGGATGTCGAGGGAGGTCCCGCCTATGCCGTCAGATCCCTACTGGAATCCCGACGTCGTGGGTGTGGCTCCAGTACCTGGTGGACTAGGAGGGGTACGGACCGTACCCCTCCCAGTCCACCAGAACCCAACATCCGTGACTTCCATATTTTCCGCCTGGACCGGCCCATTCCTTGTCCTCTGGGATGTCACTCTGGCCGGCGTCATCCTGCGGCTGGAGACGACGCTGGCCAGTACCCCCCCACCCTGCTCGGGGGTACAGTCACGTGTGTTTTTTTTATTGCAAGCATTTTGAACAACCATTGTCAAATATTTAATTAATATAAGACAAAGTAAGATTCCAAAATCGACGATGGACATAGATCACGGAAGTAGGCAAGGGTTTTTGAGAGATGGGCCCTGATAGCAGAGGGGTCATGCCGCATAGAGCAAAGTGAAACTATAATTTGTGGTATATCAAAAACAGGTGTGGAGGGTCACCTGCTTGTGAGAATCACCAAGTGAACTGCCTGGATTTCACTGGTGTACTTTGCAGAGTCAATATGCACAATGATCTGCTTTTTCCGCAGATTCCCTTTTAATTCTCTCAGTTTGGGTTATTGGTGTTGATTTTGTTGTACATGTGTTTCCCCAACTTCTCTTTCAATCCTTTGGAGAAGTCCTCCAGTAGAATCTGCTGTCTCACTCACCTTTCCTTTTACTGTCAAATGTACATTTATTGGACTTCCCCATGTTTCCCTCTTTGTTTTTCTATTTTCTCTTCAGATTTGTTTTTCCACTTAAACCACCATGTCTGCTCACCAGCATGAAAGTCGGATGTTCAAGCTCTTTTGCTTGGCAAAGGGAGCACTCTGTGTAATGCGTCTGTGTGTAGCTGGTGAGATGAGTCAGGCGCAGGACAGCAGATATGAGTAATGAAAGCAATTTTACTCAATACCACAATACACGTTGTTAAAATACAAGGCCACAAATACGGACCGCAATACAATAAACAATTACTCACAAACAAACATGGGGGAACAGATGGTTAAATAATGAACAATTAATTGGGGAATTGAAACCAGGTGTGTAAGACAAAACAAATGGAAAATGAAAAGTGGATCGGCGATGGCTAGAAGGCCGGTGACGTCGAACGCCGCCCGAACAAGGAGAGGGACTGACTTCGGCGGAAGTCGTGACACTCTGGGTACATGCACTCTTTATTCAGGTTCTCACAGCACAAAGACTCAATAAGGTTCTCAATGTTGTTGCAGCTGCTCACTTTGTGATACTGTAGTTTGTCTTCCACGAACTGGAGGTTGTCGTAGGACTCATAGTAGGAAATTTGAAGATCTGAATATTTCCTCTTAAACTTCTGATTAGGGTTCTGAATTGTGCCATTCAAGAAGGGCTTCTGCTTTTTCTTGTTCCTCCTTAGGGTGTCCTTTTTCCCTGTTTCTCTACCGTTCATAAAATCTAGTGTTTTTCTCTTCTGGCTGTGAGAATTCTGTTACACTGCTATTGTATTGAAGACTTGTTGGCCTGATTTTAATTTGCCCACATTGCTTTTGCTGAAAATCCAAAATCTGTTTGCTGCTTTGACCAGGTCATACTTTCTCAGGATGTTGCCTCTGAGCATTTTTGAAGCCACTTGTTTGTCCTTGGCACTGCGCATGTTTTGATAATTTTGCTCTGCAGTGATGGCATTAAACAATAAAATCCTTCTGAAGTCCTTCGGAGTTCCCTTCATTTGCTGTTTTGTGTTTATCTTTGGGGAATCTTGTGTCTCCATTTTCTTAATCACTCAATGAAACCTTTTTAAAATAAAGCATTATCAAGTTTGTCATGCAAAGATCTATGTTTTTCAATGACCTCCAACTTTTTCTCCCAACAAGTATTCGACTTCTCATTCCTCATACAGACGATGAAGAAGGGGTATCAGGGCGTGCATTAGGGGCAGGTAAGTTAGGGGCAGGTACAAATAAATACTACTTAGTTGTCAACTTGTGCACACCTTGGAACATTTTCTAGATTAAAATAATTTAAAACATGATTAAATAAGCCTAAAGTTACAACTAAAAACGAGTAACATAATGGGTTTTTCTCATTTCCACCACGTTCTGTCATTTCCACCACAGTTAAGTTTGATGGAAATGACGCTTCTCCAGTTTTTGGAGAAAAATTACAGGTTGTTTAGCATGCTTTGGCTAGTATTACAACTAGCATATAGTTTACACTAAATACATAACATTTTACAAAATTCTACCACAAATTAAAGATTATAGCCTGTTTGGAAATTACTGACAATGCAAATATTCTCTACACAAGCAATATTTTTCTTCAACTTCTGGACATCACATCTGGAACAGCTGTCCTCTGTAGCCATATTTGAGAACTTTATTAATGAGGAATTTGTCCTTGGTGGTGGAAATGACACCACTACCGAAAGACAGGTATATTTGTGTAAAACATTATATAAAGGGTATACTCACAAATATTGATGTAGATTTTATTTCATTGACTTTCTCTAGTAGATAACATATAATGTGCAATTACTGTTTTCTCATAGAAAAACAGTACAACCTCAAAAGTCTGTGTCAGGGACAAAGGCAAAACAGTGAAATTGAAATGCATCTGAAAAGTAGCTGAAATATTTGATAGAGGTGTTAAAAAAGTCTGAGGGGATTGTAGTGTAAACGTAACATATAAATAATATGAAATAAAATCCAAAAGATGTACCTGGAGGACATAGAAGTGCCCGTAGTTGCAGAATCACCTCCAAAATGATGCTGATTCATGATTTCGACTGGCTGAGAAAAGCTGCCTGCCTGTCTGTCTCATCCCGACTCCCGACACGTTCATTACAATGGGACAGCTGGAGATCCAATTTGAATATTTAAACAATGTTGCAAATGTCGGAGATACAGACATTAAGGTTTATACAAATCTCTACTGTTGAGAAGTAAATATGAGTCTAAAAGAAATGTGAGATAATGTCTAGATGCTTTTTATAGAGGAGATCAAGTATATAAATTGCCTGGCTGTGCTGATGAGACAGTGGATTGCGCAGTCAGATGGAACAGAGTAAATAAGCATTTTAACGTAATAGATTTAGCCGGTGGTAACTTGTGGAATGGACATTGTCTGGAATGCGGTTTTAAACAATCATCATTCAGGATTAGACCCACCCGTTGTATAAATCCCAATAAACTTGACACATAAATATTACACTGTAATAGGCACATCGGGGTCATTTATGAAACAAGGTGTAATGCAAAATGTTTAGTAACTTCCTCTCAGGAGGCCTTCACAGTGGTGTGCTCACATTCATTGTTTTTCAGGTGCTGGGTTAAAAGACTACACACAAATAGTGTATTTCCTATTTTTATGAAGTGAGTATAGCTGTCTCAGTCATACTAATGAATTTCCAAATAAATTATCCCTTTTTGGGAGTGCACATGTGTTGGTTATCGCTCTGCATCTGCCTCCTCTGAGCAATCGTCATTGCAGAAATTATTATTTGATTATCATAGGAAAAGATTCACATGATGCGAGGAGCTTTGAACCACTGAAAGTTCAACTGTGAGAAAACATGTCATCATACCTCCAACAGGATGCCACCATCTCATTAATTTCCCATCTCCGTGCTCCATGGAGATTTTAGATATTCAATTTTTCCTCCTCGACAATGTCTGACAGCTGCCAAGGTTTCTCCTGTCACGGAAGGAAAGAATTCCCTGTGCAGGAGCAACACTTTTTGTCTGCAGAAAAGCAAAAGGAGAAAAGTGACCTTTTATCCAGATGCCTACTCTGTTACAGGGGAGGAAATGAAAGGAGAAGCCCAATGGAGAACCATCTTGAAACCATCAGGCACATGTGTCTGAAATGAAGCACTCCCAGCGGCATCAAGAGTAATAGTGTATTCTTTTTTTTAAACTATTTGACAGCTAGAACTAGTTGAATTCACTTTACATAGACTATAGATCGCAGCAAGATGTTCGACGTTAAAGTAGCAGATGTCTAATTGAATGATCAAAATTGTACTCATGAATAATAACTTGTTTCAGGGCTGAGCAAACATGCTTGGTCATCTGTTCGTTTTAAATATCACTAACACAGTAGTCAACATTATTAACATATTGCAACTAGTGATGCATGGGTTAACTCATAACCTGCAGTCTCTGTGGTTAAATCTGTGAGGCGAGGGGGTATAGGGTCATGACATTTTGTGTGGATGAAGGGCGGGTGGGTGGCAGGCGGGTTGAATAAAGAGAAAACAATGCAAATGTACAATTCTTGTACAATTCATATAGACTACATCAAGTTTTTCCTTTCATTATTTTTAATTAGCGTTATTGCGTAGCATAAGCCTAAACTTTAGGGCCTAACTGTACACTCATCAAATACACAGCAATTGTCAACATCTTTTGAAAAACTTCAGCGCTGATCCTGTGTGTCATGACTTCCGCCGAAGTCGGCTCCTCTCCTTGTTCGGGGGCGGCGTTCGATGTCACCGGCTTTCTCGCCATCGCCGCTCCATTTTTCATGTATCCATTTGTTTTGTCTTGTTCCCTGCACACCTGGTTTTCATTCCCCAATCAATTCATATGTATTTATTCCTCTGTTCCCCATCATGTCTTTGTGTAGGATTGTTTGTGTTACGTGTATTTTGATATTGTGGATATTGTTACGCGCATTACTTTTTGTCTATGTTCCGTGTTTTGGGCACATTTTATATAATTTTTACTACACTCTGCTCTCCTGCACCTGACTTCGCCTCCGATACACACTCCTAACAGAATCCTACACCTACCATGGAGTCAGCAGGAGCAGGTACCTTGGTCAGAGGAGTCGAGGAACGCGTCCAGGAACACGCGGCTATGCTACATCATCTCGGTGCCATGATGGATCGCGTTGTCCAGACCATGGACCGCTGGGAGAGACAGGAAGTCTCTCCAGCGCCTCGACCAGCTCAACCGGGGTTATCTCTACCCGTCCCGTCCGGATCCAGCTC
Organism: Salmo salar; assembly: GCF_965601325.2. NCBI lineage: Eukaryota > Metazoa > Chordata > Actinopteri > Salmoniformes > Salmonidae > Salmo > Salmo salar. The sequence continues at coordinate 71,140,029 of NC_138299.1, read as the reverse complement.
CAGTGGAATACGTCTCTCCCTTCCCAGGGAGTATGATGGGACGGCCGCACAGTGCCAGGGGTTCCTTTTACAACTGGACCTATACCTGGCCACTGTTCAGGAAGGGAGAGAGTATCCGCCCTCGTCTCAAGCCTCTCGGGGTGAGCTCTGGAGTGGGAAAACGCTGTGTGGGGAGAGGAAGACGTGGCGTTGGACCACTTCGAGGAGTTTACCCGCCATTTCCGGGCCGTCTTTGACCATCCGCCCGAAGGTAGAGCGGCGGATGAACGACTCTTCCATTTGAGGCAGGGGACGAGGAGAGCACAGGATTTCACGCTGGAGTTCAGGTCCTTGGCCGCCGGAGCAGGATGGAACGACAGGGCCCTCATCGACCACTATCGATGCAGCTTACGTGAGGACGTCCGACGGGAGTTGGCCTGCAGGGATGCCACCACCACCTTTGACCAACTGGTGGATATGTCCATCCGGTTGGATAACCTGCTGGTCATCCGTGGATGTCCTGAGGGGGCTCTGTCAGTTCCATCTCCCAGCACTCCTGCTCCGGTGCCCATGGAGTTAGGAGGAGCTGCGCGTAGGGAGGCTGGAGGAGGGGCCTTCACTTGCACCATCTGTGGCTTCTGGGAGTCGAGGCAGCAGGCAGGGCACTCTGATGTCACCCCAGGTGAGTATGCACCACTCTCATCCAGAGTCCTCTGTTGTCCACCTGTTTGTACCTGTTATGTTTCCCTGAGTTCTCCCCGCATGCCCAGCATAAGGCGCTCGTCGATTCAGGCGCAGCTGGGAATTTTATTGACAGAGCGATAGCACTTTGTTTAGGGATCCCCATTATTCCTGTGGATAGACCTTTTCCGGTTCACGCTCTGGATAGTCGACCATTAGGGTCCGGGCTAATCAGGGAGGCCATCATCTCCCTGGCCATGGAGACGCAGGAGGTTCACGATAAGAGAATCAGTCTCTTTCTCATTGACTCTCCTGCATTTCCCATGGTACTAGGACTTCCCTGGTTGGCTCGTCATAACCCCACCATTTCCTGGCAACAGAGGACTCTCACGGGGTGGTCGCGAGAGTGCTCGGGGAGGTGTGTAGGGGTTTCCGTTGGTGCTACCACGGTGGAAAGACCAGACCAGGTTTCCACCGTGCGCATTCCCCCAGAATATGCCGATTTGGCTCTCGCCTTCTGTAAGAAGAGGGCGACTCAATTACCACCCCATCAACGGGGGGATTGTGCGATAAATCTCCTGGTAGACGCTGCACTTCCCAGGAGTCACGTGTATCCCCTGTCGCAAGCAGAGACGGTGGCTATGGAGACATATGTCTCCGAATCCCTGCATCAGGGGTACATTCGGTCCTCCACTTCACCCGCCTCCTCGAGTTTCTTTTTTGTGAAGAAGAAGGATAGAGGTCTGCGCCCGTGCATTGATTATAGAGGTCTCAATCAAATCACGGTGAGGTACAGTTACCCGCTACCTCTTATCGCCACGGCGATTGAGTCAATACACGGGGCGCACTTCTTCACTAAACTGGATCCCAGGAGTGCGTACAATCTGGTGCGTATCCGAGAGGGAGATGAGTGGAAGACGGCGTTTAGTACCACCTCAGGGCATTATGAGTACCTCGTCATGCCGTACGGGTTGATGAATGCTCCATCAGTCTTCCAATCCTTTGTAGACGAGATTTTAAGGGACCTGCACGGGCAGGGTGTAGTGGTGTATATCGATGACACTCTGATATACTCCGCTACATGCGCCGAGCATGTGTCCTTGGTGCGCAAGGTACTTGGATGTCTGTTGGAGCATGATCTGTACGTCAAGGCTGAGAAATGCCTGTTCTTCCAACAGTCCGTCTTCTTCCTAGGGTATCGCATTTCCACATCAGGGGTGGAGATGGAGAGTGACTGCATAGCAGCCGTGCGTAATTGGCCAACTCCCACCACGGTAAAGGAGGTGCAGCAATTTTTAGGGTTTGCCAATTACTACCAGAGATTTATCCGGGGTTTTGGGCAGGTGGCTGCTCCCATTACTTCACTGCTGAAGGGGGGTCCTGTACGTCTGCAGTGGTCGGTTGAGGCGGACAGTGCTTTTGGGCAGCTGAGAGCTCTGTTTACCTCGGCTCCCGTGCTGGCCCATCCGGATTCCTCTTTGGCATTCATAGTGGAGGTGGACGCGTCAGAGGCTGGGATCAGAGCCGTGCTCTCTCAGCGCTCAGGCACGCCACCGAAGCTACACCCCTGTGTTTTCTTCTCGAAGAAGCTCAGCTCGGCAGAGCGGAACTATGATGTGGGGAACCGGGAGCTGTTGGCTGTGGTTAAGGCTTTGAAGGCGTGGTGACATTGGCTTGAGGGGGCTAAACACCCTTTCCTCATCTGGACTGACCACCGCAACCTGGAGTACATCCGGGAAGCTAGGAGACTGAATCCTTGTCAGGCAAGGTGGGCCATGTTCTTTATCCGTTTTGTATTTACCTTGTCCTACAGACCAGGTTCCCAGAATGTGAAGGCAGACGCACTGTCCCGGCTGTATGACACAGAGGAGTGGCCCATGGATCAGACTTCCATTGTCCCGGCCTCCTGCCTGGTAGCGCCGGTCGTGTGGGAGCTGGATGCGGACATTGAGCGGGCGTTGCGTACTGAACCGCTCCCCTCCAGTGTCCCGTCGGACTTCAGTACGTTCCGTCTGTTGTCCGTGACCAGTTGATCTATTGAGCCCACACATCACTCTCCTCTGGTCATCCGGGGATCGGTCGGACGGTGCGCTGTCTGTCTGGGAAGTACTGGTGGCCCACCTTGGCTCGGGACGTGAGGGTTTATGTTTCTTCCTGCTCGGTGTGCGCCCAGTGTAAGGCTCCTAGACACCTGCCCAGAGATAAGCTACATCCTTACCCGTTCCACAACGGCCTTGGTCACACCTGTCGGTTGATTTTCTAACGGATCTTCCGTCCTCACAGGGGAACACCACAATCTTGGTCGTGGTGGATCTAAGTCCTGACGTTTCCTCCCTCTGCCCGGTCTCCCTACGGCCCTACAAACTGCAGAGGCCCTGTTTACACACGTCTTCCGGCACTACGGGGTGCCTGAGAATATAGTGTCTGATCGGGGTCCACAGTTCACTTCGAGAGTCTGGAGGGCGTTCATGGAACATTTGGGGGTCTTGATCAGCCTTACCTCGAGTTTCCACCCCAAGAGTAATGGGCAGGTGGAGAGAGTGAACCAGGATGTGGGCAGGTTTCTGCGGTCCTATTGCCAGGACCGGCCAGGGGAGTGGGCGGCATTTGTGCCCTGGGCAGAGATGGTGCAGAACTCGCTCCGCCACTCCTCCACTAACCTCTCCCCCTTTCAGTGTGTATTGGGGTACCAGCCAGTTCTGGCACCGTGGCATCGGAGTCAGACCGAGGCTCCTGCGGTGGACGACTGGTTCAGACGCGTGGAGGAGACCTGGGATGTGGCCCATGGTCACCCCCAGCAGGCCGCGCTGCGCCAAAAGACCAGTGCGGACCGTCACCGCAGTGAGGCCCCAGTCTTCGCACCAGGGGACAGGGTCTGGCTCTTGACCCAAAACCTGCCCCTCCGCCTGCCCTGCCGGAAGCTGGGCCCGCGGTTTGTGGGGCCATTCAAAGTCCTGAGGAGAGTGAACGAGGTATGTTACAGGTTACAGCTTCCCCCCGATTACCATATTAACCCCTCGTTCCATGTGTCTCTCCTCAGGCCGGTGGTGGCTGGTCCGCTCCAGGAGTCTGAGGTACGGGAGGTTCCTCCGCCCCCTCTGGACATCGAGGGCGCCCCGGCGTACTCCGTCCGTTCCATCCTGGATTCAAGGCGTCGGGCGGGGGGCCATCAGTACCTCGTGGAGTGGGAGGGGTACGGTCCGGAAGAGAGGTGCTGGGTTCCGGTGGCGGATGTATTAGACCCTGAACTACTGCGTGAGTTCCATCGTCGCCAGCCAGATTGCCCTGCGCCTCGCCCTCCGGGTCGTCCCCGAGGCCGGTGTCGATGCACCGCTGGTGTCGCACGTCAGGGGTGGTACTGTCATGACTTCCACCGAAGTCGGCTCCTCTCCTTGTTCGGGCGGCGTTCGGTGGTCGACATCATCGGCTTTCTAGCCATCGCCGATTCCATTTTACATGCATTCATTTGTTTTGTCTTGTTTCCTGCACACCTGGTTTTCATTCCCCAATCAATTCATATGTATTTATTCCTCTGTTCCCCATCATGTCTTTGTGTAGGATTGTTTGTGTTACGTGTATTTTGATATTGTGGATATTGTTACGCGCATTACTTTTTGTCTATGTTCCGTGTTTTGGGCACATTTTATGTAATTTTTGTGCTGTCATTTTGACCGGAATAAAAAGTGCGCCTGTCACTACACTCTGCTCTCCTGCACCTGACTTCGCCTCCGATACACACTCCTAACACTCTGAGGCAAAAAAGTTTAATTCTTTAAGCGAAAAGTTGCAAAATGGGTGCTGAGGAGTGTTTTTCTTCACTCTGCTGATGATTATTTTTCTTCGCTCATACAGGAATAATAATAACAATCATTTTGTGGAATTTTTTTAATACATTTTTTATTTCATTTTATCAGGGGGTGCTGCAGCACCCTCAGCACCCCTATTTCCTGCAGCTATGGAAAGGGCAGCCAGAACAGTAGCCTAATGTTTGGGAAAGATTTGGTGAGTGGTAAAAGAGGAGGATGGCAATGTCGGCTATGTTATGTGTGATGATTATGAAGCACTATACAAATTCGACAGTCTCAAAAGGGGACTTTAAAATGGCATGTCAAGGGAACTGTAAACTACTGTTCAGATGGATTAATGGAATAGTAGACTGAAATCTGGAAACTGACTGTAGGTCTATAAACTTTCACATAGCCTAATATATTTACTCCAGCTGAATTAAGCATTTCTTGCAATAAAATTATACACAATGTACATTTTGACTGGAGAACAGGAGTGGAGAAATATGATTTATTTCTTTCAGCATCTTAAAAGAATGAATGTGCAGTTAGGGTCTGTCTGGTAAAGGAGCTATCGTTATTAGCATCATAAAAGCTGATAGTATTTCAACCACATAAAATGTGCATCCAAGCTGAGTTGAAATGGAATCAGAAACATGTTGGGTAGTATTTACAGCTTTAAATTTCCTTCAAACTGATGTAATTTGGACATTTTGCACGATAGATCTTTCCCGTATTTTTTTTTATTGCATTTTCTCCCAGCTCACTGAAATACTTTGCTGTGGGAGAGAAGCAGAGATGAAAGGAAACTTTACCGATGTTTTCTAGATTGAAGCATTCATTCTATTGATGTATGACATTATTCTGAGGAAAGGTTTATTTAGCCAAAAAGCATTGGATGCCCTGAATGCTGATTGGCTGACAGACGTGTATTTGTACTGCTCTAATTACTTTGGTAAGCAGTTTATAATAGCAATAAGGCACCTCGGGGGTTTGTGGTATATGTCCAATATACCATGGCTAAGGGCTGTATGCAGGTACTCCGCATTGCGTCGTGCTTAAAGAACAGGCCTTAGCCGTGGTATATACCACACACCCTTGTGCCTTATTGCTTAACTATAGGGCAACAAGTAATATCAGAAGAAAAGCTGCATGTATCTAATTATAAATAAGTTTACTACCAAAAAAATGCATCAAAATGTATGAAAGTAACATAAGTCTATCTAAAAAGGCCTGTTAAAATATAAATAATTGCTCCTCCATCTCTGACAGTACATTTTCTATCTTTGCGGGTTAGGGTCGGGTGTAGGGCCTCAGATTTCCACTTTATCACATACAGTGTCACGTTCTGACCAGTAAAGGGGTTATTTGTAATTAGAGTTTGGTCAGGATGTGGCAGGGGGTATTTGTTTTATATGGTTTTGAGTGTGTGTTTAGGTAGAGGGGTGTTTGATTTATGTTTCCGGGGTTTTTGGTTTAGTTCTATGTTCTATAGTTATATGTCTGTTTCTAGGGTGTTTATTTCTATGTTAAGTAATTGGGATTGGGGCCTTCAATTGGAGGCAGCTGGTTATCGTTGCCTCTGATTGAAGGTCCTATAATTAGGAGTATGTTTGTTTTGGGAATTGTGGGAGGTTGTATTGCACTGCTAGGGTTAGCCTGCAAACTGTTATGTTGTCGTCCGGTTTTTTGTTTTTTTGTGAAGTGTTCACGTTTATTTCAAATAAACGTCAATATGAGCACTCAACCCGCTGCGCCTTGGTCCAATTCATACGACGGCCGTTACAGAACCTCCCACCAACAACGGACCAAGCAGCGGGCCCAGGAGGAGCAAGGATCCTGGGCCAGGGAAAGAAGGGAGAAGAACCTGGAGTGGAGAAAGCAGCGCGCTCGGGAGGTGATGGCATCCTGGTCGCTGGAGGTATTAGAGGCAAGGATAGACTGGACGTGGGAACAACTACTGGACCATTGTGACAGTCTGCCTGGGAAGCAGGTAGAGGTGGAGAGCCACCCCCAATATTTTTTTTTGGGGGGGGCACACGGGTAGTTTGGCTGGGCCAGGGTTAAGCCCCATGCCAACTCCCCGTGCTTATTGGAGGCAGCCTATTACTGGTCAGGTCCCGTGCTTTGGAGTGATGCGCACGGCGTCGAGGCCAAGTATTCACAGGCCGGTGTGCGCGGTGCCAGCGCCCCGCATTTGCCAGGGGGAAGCGGGCATCCAGCCAGTAAGGGTGGAGCCAGTACTGCGCTCAAGACCGCCAGTGCGTCTCCACGGCCCAGTGTATCCTGTTCCCGCTCCTCGCACTAGCCGTGAGGTGCGTGTCTCCAGTCTGATACCTCCAGTACCAGCCCCACGCACTAGGCTTCCAGTGCATCAGCCCAGTCCAGTACGTCCTGTTCCCGCTCCTCGCACTAGCCTTCAGGTGCGTGTCTCCAGTCTGATACCTCCAGTACCAACCCCACGCACTAGGCTTCCAGTGCATCAGCCCAGTCCAGTACGTCCTGTTCCTGCTCCTCGCACTAGCCTTGGGGTGCGTGTCTCCAGTCTGATACTTCTAGTACCAGCCCCACGCACTAGGCTTCCAGTGCATCAGCCCAGTCCAGTACGTCCTGTTCCTGGTCCTCGCACTAGCCCTGTGGTGCGTGTGCTTAGTCTGGCGCGCCCTAAGCCAGCCCCACGCACCAGGCCTCCAGTGCGTCAGCCCAGTCCCGAGCTTCCGACGACAGTGCCTCGTCCAGAGTGTCCGGCAACAGTGCCGCGTCCAGAGTGTCCGGCAACAGTGCCGCGTCCAGAGTGTCCGGCGACAGTGCCGCGTCCAGAGTGTCCGGCGACGGTGCCTCGTCCAGAGTGTCCGGCGACGGTGCCTCGTCCAGAGTGTCCGGCGACAGTGCCTCGTCCAGAGTGTCCGGCGACAGTGCCTCGTCCAGAGTGTCCGGCGACAGTGCCTCGTCCAGAGTGTCCGGCGACAGTGCCTCGTCCAGAGTGTCCGGCGACAGTGCCTCGTCCAGAGTGTCCGGTGACAGTGCCCCGTCCAGAGCCCCGTAGAGAGACGGCCCACTGTCCGGAACCAAGAGAGACGGCCCACAGTCCGGAGCTCCCAGAGTCGTCCCACAGTCCGGAGCTCCCAGAGTCGTCCCACAGTCCGGAGCTCCCAGAGTCGTCCCACAGTCCGGAGCTCCCAGAGTCGCCCTACAGTCCGGAGCTCCCAGAGTCCAGTCCAGGGTCTACAGTGACAGGCTTCAGGCCGAGGTATTCAGTGGGGGTGGACTGGTCAGGTAGGGGACTAAGGCCTGAGCCTAAGCCACCTCCACTGTAGGAGGTTTGGGGAGGGGGGGGGGGTTGTAGCACGGGAGCCGTCGGTGACAGCAGCCACCCTCCCTTCCCTCCCTTTAGTAAGGGGTTTATTTTTGTAGATTTTATTTTTTTGTCAGTTGCCTCCGGGGTCTGCACTTTTGGGGGGGGGGGGGGGGGGGGGTACTGTCACGTCCTGACCAGTAAAGGGGTTATTTGTAATTAGAGTTTGGTCAGGACGTGGCAGGGGGTATTTGTTTTATATGGTTTTGAGTGTGTGTTTAGGTAGAGGGGCGTTTGATTTATGTTTCCGGGGTTTTTGGTTTAGTTCTATGTTGTATAGTTCTATGTCTGTTTCTAGGGTGTTTATTTCTATGTTTAGTAATTGGGATTGGGGCCTTCAATTGAAGGCAGCTGGTTATCGTTGCCTCTGATTGAAGGGGCTTTAACAAACTATTGATTAAAGGGTCTGAATACTTATGTTAATGTGATATTGAAGTTTTTTATTTTTAATACATTTGCAAAAATTTCAAAAAATCTGTTTTTGCTTTGTCATTATGGGGTAATGTGTGTAGATTGATGAGGGGATTTTTTTTTAATCAATTTTAGAATAAAGCTGTAACATAACAAAACGTGGAAAAAGTCAAGGTCTGAATATTTTACGAATGCACTGTATAGTCGAGCGGTTGCGGATGGATTATTAGCAATTGTGGGCGGGTGCAACATATAACTTCCAATTTGAGCATTTGTGAAGTGAATTGATGTTGAGAAACAAGCCCTCAGCCTCAGAATAATTCTACATGCTGTGGAAGACCAAAGATGTCTGCATAATATGTCTGTGCCTAGCATACTCCTGTAGAAGACCTTTGTTTAAAAATGGCAATTTTACTGTTTGTCCCTCTTGAGACGACGTAGCAACATAGCCAGTAACACTTCCCCAAAATGTTATTAGTCTAAGATAAATCAAGAAATCTGTTATTCATTTTTACATTTTTGCCAAGGGGGTCTTAGTCACACAATTTTACATTTAACTAAGATGATTGGTGCAGTATTTCAATAAAAAAATGTACAGGAAAGCTAGTCTCTCAAGTTAATTATTTTTTTTTTTTTGAAATGTCTGACAACAAACACTTAATTTAAGAATCCTGTCCATAGTTCCCAATCCTACTAGGAGTAGTACTGTTGACCGATCACCAATGACGGGGCGTAGACTTCGGCAATATGACTTGCCTTGAGAAAAACATTTGTGTGCACAAACAGCAGAATTTTTTTTTGCCGACGACCAAAACTAACAAAAACGTCACAAAGTTTTATAATATATGCGCAAATTGTTTTGACTGGGAAGCACTAACGCCACACTAACAAGCAGAGAGACACAGAAGGTTCCCTCAATTTCCTGTGACAATATGACAGGCACAGCTTGCTGTTGGAGATTGTTCAGGGTCTGCACATGGAATGATTCTTTAATTGAACACTCCATTGAAGCATAGTGTTGGATATATCATTTCATAGCAGTTTTGTGTTCTTCAAAGAACAAAACCACAAGCAAAACTTAAAACACTAAGTTTTGAATGAATTCATATGGCAAGTAAGATATAGTCTAATTCATTGGATAGATTTTCCAGTGCTATGGAAGGGTATTTCACTGTGTAGTCAGACATGTTGGCCTAGTTACACAAGCTTGACGGGTTGTCATATCCCAGAGGAAAGAGTAAATAAATTATTTACCAGGCCATGCATTCTATGAATCTAAATCCATGAAATGTTCTCTTCTATCAAACCTCCACAGTATTTACTGATCATACATCACTTTGAAAGTCAATATTTCCTTGGCGCAAGAGTGATTCGAAAGAAGGGCACCCAAAAAGACGGATGACTGCTGCACAACTCATGCCTTCCCAGTAGAATACCGCCCACGCCTGTCCTCTACTACACTCCGAAAGCCAATACTAAGAACACACTGTCATGCTATACACTAGTCATACAGGTTGTCAGTACAGTCATTGTTACTCTGCAATACTTTTAACATCCTTCTAAATTGAAGGGAAAGGGGGTACCTAGTCAGTTGTACAACTGAATGCATTCAACTGAAATGTGTCTTCTGCATTTAACCCCAACCCTCAGAGAGGTGCAGGGGGCTGCCTTAATCGACATCCACGGCACCTAGTGGATTAATTGCCTTGCACAGGGGCAGAATGACATATTTTTACCTTGTCAGCTCGGGTTGCTGGACCAACACTCTAACCACTAGGCTACCTGTCGCCCCCAAAAAAGTATAACCAGTGGTGTAAAGTACTTAAGTAAAAATACTTTAAAGTACTACTTTAGTTTTTTTGGTATCTGTACTTTACTTTCCTACTTTTATTTTTGACAACTTTGACTTTTACTTCACCACAGTCCTAAAGAAAATAATGTACTTTTTACTCCATACATTTTCCCTGACACTTGTTACATTTTGAATGCTTAGCAGGACAGGAAAATGGTCCAATTCACGCACTTATCAAGAGAATATCCTGGTCTTCCCTACTGCCTCTGATCTGGCGGACTCACTAAACACAAACGCTTCACTTGTAAGTTATGCCTGAGTGTTGGAGTATAAACCTGGATATCCGTAAATAAAACAAACAAGAAAATGGTGCCGTCTGGTTTGCTTAATATAAATTATTTGAAATGATTTATACTTTTACTTTTGATACTTAAGTACATTTTATCAATTACATTTACTTTGATACTTAAGTATATTTAAAACCAAATACTTTTAGACTTTTAATGAAATAGTATTTTACTGGGTGACTTTCACTTTTACTTGAGTCATTTTCTATGAAGGGATCTTTACTTTTACTCATGTATGACAATTGGGTACTTTTTCCACCGCTGAGCATAACCCTTGTTACTTGTGCATTTTATGTCGTTGGCAAAGAAACGTCTCAAAGTAGCATGAAAAAAGAAGACACTTTGAAATGTTATAGTGTGAACTCTTCTGACCGACTGTTTGATCAAAGTTTCTTACCAGAACACCACCAACTCAAACCCTACCAAAGAGCGAAGAGGTCTACTCACAATAAAAAAAGATATGAAGGAATTGATTAAAAACATGATAAAACGACACCAATGTTACAAGTGCCCACTTCTGAACCAACAAGGGGCCATGGTGCTTTAGCAGTTGACTACCAACAGTGCCTTAAAGCAGGGATTCCCACATTTTTTCACTTGGGGCCCCCCTTCCAGCGTTCCCCCTTCGTGCGCGCACACGCCACGTCTCTTACTGTGAGCACAAGCACTGTTCATGACACAAACTGTTCACACTATTATTGTTGGTGGGGATCATTTTGCAGGTTTAAAGCTTATTTTTTAATGTGTATTCATGTTATATTTGAGTGACTAAAAAATCACAACAATCTATGGGCTAAAAAAAACGACATCAAAAAACGTTAACTGACATGGGCTAGTTGATCTGAACATTTCTGACAAGTTATCCCTGCACCCCCCTGCTGACACAACAGTTTGGGAAGCACTGCCTTAAAGGACTTGCAGAGATGTTTTGGGTGACAGTGACAAAATTGACATTTTAATTATTCATTTGGATCATAACAGGATAATTAAAAGGGGGAAATTAATGAGGGGGATCCCCTTTGGTTCGGTGCATCAATTTGTTTCCCGGTGCATTATTTAAACCATCCCCACAGTGCAACTTTCAAACCACTGTGAGGAGAATATGATTGATAAACAGTTGCGCTGTGATAAATGATAGGAACAAGTACCTTGTTCTAAACCTTTTCTCATGCAGGCTTTTTGGTAGGTATTGATCTCTCTCTCTCTCGCTCTCTCTCTCTCTCCAAGAATGATTGTGCTCTTACTATTCTTGAAAAGCACATTGGTCTCCTGATGTTTTCCAGGGCCCGGTTTCCCAAAAGCATCTTAAGGCTAAGTTCATCATTAGAACCTTCGTAGGAGCATCGTTTGAGCTGTTTCCCAAAACTGTCGTTATTAACGTTGCACTTGAAAACGCTCTTAATCTAACGACTGCCTCAGACCACTCGTAGAACAGCTAAGTGCGTCGATAGATGCTTTTTTGCCCTCCGCGTCATTCTATACACAAAATATCTCCACCAAACATAGAATCACATTGTTTATCCGTGTCTGTGACAGCTGATAACTTCAGAACAAAGTTGACTACAAATACAAAGTTGCCAGTGTCTTTGCAATTGATATAAACAAGGGACGTATAAAAAGATGCTTCAAATGAAAACCGAGATGACTGCATTAAAATATAAATACACTAGGATATAGGCCTATTTCAGTCATATTGAAATACATTTCATGTTCAATAAATTGAGTTCTATTTTGTTAGTTGTAGGCTACTGTCTGTAATTTGTCTCAATATATTTCATGATGTGCAGCCTAACGTGCGCAGTGATGTGCCAAATCTGTGAGTTTGTGCATTTTATTGGGAAAGCACTACAATAAGCCGAGTCAATATTTGCAGCTGTAGGTGGTAATATCTCTCTAGGAGTTGATCCGTCATCAGTATTGTGAAATAATTATGTTAGCGTAAGATTTTAATAGAAAAGCTGATCTGAGAGCAGCACTCCCTGTCTTTGATGGGCAAGATTATCAGCAAGGCAGTGGAACATGAAGGACAGCAGTACATCAATCTTTCCTATCTTTTATCCCCTGAAACAACAGTGTGAGATGGGTACTAAGCAGGTAGCACTCTGAAGTTGACGAGGAGCCTACATTTGACATTCCTTCATTAACATCACCCTGACGCCACAAACCTTCATAAACTTTTGATTGGTCAGACATTCACACTTGACCTTCATATATGGCTGCCACCCCTCTCTAACTGTTTGCATATTTATTTTGCCCTCGAATGGTTGCCTCTGTAAAGGTAACTATAACATGAAAGGTCAACTGAGTTCATCATTCCCATTTGTAGATGGGAGAAAGGTTAATAAACATATAAAAACTGCAGGAGGAACACCCAAATGAAAAAAGCCCCGGAGGGGGCAAGGTGAAACTGTTTTGCATTCCAATTTGCCAAAGATGACTTTTGACTTCACCTCGCAATATTAATGGGCAAATGGACAATTAGTTAAATTATGTGATCTTTAGAGTTCACAGGTTACCTTAGTTTGTTACCTGAGGCAGACCTTCACGGTTGACTGCCCATTGACTTGCCAGACACTTTTTTAATGATGTTTTGGAATGTTGTGGGGTGGGTGGCTGAGGGAGAGGACGGAGCTCTAACATTTGTCCACTGGGTTGAAGGGTCCTCATCCTTTTTAAATATATCTATTTTTATTCCTATTGATTTATCCCACACATCATGTACAATTCCTTCAGAAAGTATTCACACCTCTTGACTTTTTCCACATTTTGTTGTGTTACAGCCTGAATTTAAAATGGATTGAATTGAGATGTTGTGTCACTGGCCTACACACAATACCACATAATGTCAAACGTGGAATTATGTTCATTTTTACAAATTAATAAAGAATGAAACGCTGAAATGTCTTGAGTAAATAAGTATTCAACCCCTTTGTTAAGGCAAGTCTAAATAAATTCAGGAGTAATCATTTGCTTAACAACTCACATAATAAGTTGCATGACCTCACACTTGTGTGTGCAATAATAGTGTTTAACATGATTTTTATGACTTCCCCATCTCTGTACCCGACAGATACAACAATATGTAAGGTCCCTCATCGAGCAGTGAATTTCAAACACTATTTGAACATGGTGAAGTTATGGTGGATGGTGTATCAATACACCCAGTCACTACAAAGATACAGGTGTCCTTTCTTACTCAGTTGCTGGAGAGGAAGCACACCTTTCTGGGATTTCACTATGAGGCCAATGGTGACTTTGAAACCGTTACAGAGTTTAATGGCTGTGATTGGAGAAAACTGAGGATGGCTCAACAACATTGGAGTTACTCCACAATACTAACCTAAATGACAGAGTGAAAAGAAAGAAGCCTGTACATAATACAAATATTCCAAAACATGCATCCTGTTTGCAATAAGCCATTAAAGTAAAACTGCAAAAAATGTGGCAAAGAAATTAACTTTATGTCCTGAATGCAAAGTGTTATGTTTGAGGGAACTCCAACACAACACATCACTTGTCACGCCCTGATCTGTTTCACCTGTCCTTGTGATTGTCTCCGCTCGCTCCTGGTGTCGCTTATTTCCCCCGGTGTATTTATCCCTGTGTTTCCTGTCTCTCTGTGACAGTTCGTCTTGTCTTGTCAAGTCAACCAGAGTGTATTTCCCGTGCTCCTGCTTTTCTATTCTCTCTTTTGCTAGTCCTCCTGGTTTTGACCCTTGCCTGCCCTGACTCTGAACCCGCCTGCCTGACCATACTGCCTGCCCTGACCTCCAGCCTGGTAGTGTAGGTCATTCCTCTCTGCTAAACACACGTTTCCACTGACCCTTCCTGTCCAAACAGGGATGTCATGTGCTTGAAGGAAAGGTGTTAAATGTATGCTTCATGTTACATACATTTGGTCATGTAGTGTACTTGATACACACTATAAAAAGCATCTAGACATTATCTCCCATTTATTTTAGACCAGCATTTGGTTTTCAACAGTGGAGATTTGTAATAACCTTGCTGTCTGTCTCACCGACATTTGCAACATTGTTTCAATACTGAAATTGGATCTCCAGCTGTCTTATGGTAATGAATGTGTCGGGAGTCGGGATGAGACAGACAGGCTGGCAGCTTTTCTCAGCTAGTCGAAATCATTTGTATGGATATATATAAAGAAATGTCAATAGAAAAACACAAAATGCAGCTAGTTTGCTGTCATTCCAGTTTGAGTTTGAAGTGACTCTGTTAGCTGTGTAGTTGGCTATCTCTTCTGAACAGTGGCCTGGCAAAAGAGCACATTTTCTATGCCTGGTGAAATTGCACATTATTAATATGGATCATTCCCCCCAAAAAATCACTAGAAAACAGCTTCAACAAATGCAAGTGCAGCTACTTTGTTTTTTTTTTGGGTGCACTGTTTGACCTGACTGTGTTAGCCAAAGTTGGCTAGCTAGCAAGCAAGTGATAAGAACGTTGCCAGCCATCATGGCAACGGAACATTTAGAACTAATAACTGGGTCGCGTCCATAGATTTAGAACAGAAAGCTTTAACAACCGATAGAACGAACCAGCCGGCTTCGGTAGCAACCATAGATTTGTATCAGGACTATATCATGTGGAACGATGAAATAGTATGAATAAATGAATCAAAATAATGTATATATGTCAATCATTATTTGAATATGTTGGTAATACGTTGTATAAAAGTGACATTTTCCTCGAAGCCGGTGTTTCGTCTCGGGCCTAACAACACCCGTGCCAATATGTCCTCCAAGCGCCGCCTTCTCTGGCATTATATCTTAATTAGAATCACCTTTGGCAGCGATTACAGCTGTGAGTCTTTTGAGGTAAGTCTCTAAGAGCTTTGCACACCTGGATTGTACAGCTTGGAGCTTCCGGTTTGGAGCGAGCAGTCGCACCACGCTTCGCTCCACAGGTAATATTACACTTCACTACATTACAACGGCTTGATTTGTTTGATCTGAGCAATTCTTCTTAGCTAGCTACATAGCCGTCTTTGTATCAAAGATAATTGTGTAGTTTAGAGTAACTGAGTAATTATCGAGGCTAGCTATCTTCGTCCTCCTAACGTAGTCAACACTGCTAGCTGCTAGCTAGCTAGTCATCACTGCTAGCTAGCCAACTTCTACCGACTAGCAGCACTGCAGAAACTATTACATTACAACGTAACGACTTGATTAGTGTGGTGTTAGTGTTAGTTAGCCAGCTACATAGTTGTCTTTGCTGTCTCTGTATCTAAGATAATTGTGTAGTTTGAGTTTGAGTATTATCGAGGTGAGCTAGCCAGCCGCGACGCGGCGCCAGACTTACTCAACACACCTAGTCATCATTAACCCACTGCCAGCTAGCCAACCGTTACCGACTAGCAGCGCTGTAGATACTAATACTTTACAACGGAACGATTTGACTAGTGCAGTGTTACCTAGCTAGCTACTTAGTTGTCTTTGTCATAGCTTGATAATTGTTAGCTAGCCAGCCATCGAGGTTAGCTAGCCAGCTATTTCCGTCCCCCGCGACGCCATTTTTCCTAACCCAGCCAACTATTACCGACGAGCAGCATTGTAGAAACTAAATACACTACAAGGAACGTCTTGATTAGTGTTATGTTAGCTAGCTAGCTACAAAGTTGCTTTGTATCATGACAAGGTGTAGTACTGAAACTACCGAGGTTACCTAGCCAGCTACACGTTCAAAGTCAACAACGCAGCCACTGCTAGCTAGCCTACTCCACCAGCCAGCAGTACTGTATCATTTTAGTCAATAAGATTTTTGCAACGTAAGCTTAACTTCCTGAACATTCGAGACGTGTAGTCCACTTGTCATTCCAATCTCCTTTGCATTAGCGTAGCCTCTTCTGTAGCTTGTCTACTATGTGTCTGTCTATCCCTGTTCTCTCTCCTCTGCACAGGCCATACAAACGCTCCACACCGCGTGGCCGCTGCCACTCTAACCTGGTGGTCCCAGCGCGCACGACCCACGTGGAGTTCCAGGTCTCCAGCAGCCTCTGGAACTGCCGGTCTGCGGCCAACAAGGCTGAGTTCATCTCAGCCTATGCTACCCTCCAGTCCCTAGACTTCCTGGCGCTGACGGAAACATGGATTACCACAGATAACACTGCTACTCCTACTGCTCTCTCCTCGTCTGACTACGTGTTCTCGCATACCCCTAGAGCATCGAGCCAGCGGGGTGGTGGCACTGGAATCCTCATCTCTCCCAAGTGGACATTCTCTCTTTCTCCCCTGACCCATCTGTCTATCTCCTCATTTGAATTCCATGCTGTCACAGTTACCAGCCCTTTCAAGCTTAACATCCTTATAATTTATCGCCCTCCAGGTTCCCTTGGAGAGTTCATCAATGAGCTTGACGCCTTGATAAGTTCCTTTCCTGAGGATGGCTCACCTCTCACAGTTCTGGGTGACTTTAACCTCCCCACGTCTACCTTCGACTCATTCCTCTCTGCCTCCTTCTTTCCACTCCTCTCCTCTTTCGACCTCACCCTCTCACCTTCCCCCCCTACTCACAAGGCAGGCAATACGCTTGACCTCATCTTTACTAGATGCTGTTCTTCCACTAATCTCATTGCAACTCCCCTCCAAGTCTCCGACCACTACCTTGTATCCTTTTCCCTCTCGCTCTCATCCAACACTTCTCACTCTGCCCCTACTCAGATGGTATTGCGCCGTCCCAACCTTCGCTCTCTCTCTCCCGCTACTCTCTCCTCTTCCATCCTATCATCTCTTCCCTCTGCTCAAACCTTCTCCAACCTATCTCCTGATTCTGCCTCCTCAACCCTCCTCTCCTCCCTCTCTGCATCCTTTGATTTCCTCTGTCCCCTATCCTCCAGGCCGGCTTGGTCCTCCCCTCCTGCTCCGTGGCTCGATGACTCACTGCGAGCTCACAGAACAGGGCTCCGGGCAGCCGAGCGGAAATGGAGGAAAACTCGCCTCCCTGCGGACCTGGCATCCTTTCACTCCCTCCTCTTTACATTTTCCTCTTCTGTCTCTGCTGCTAAAGCCACTTTCTACCACTCTAAACTCCAAGCATCTGCCTCTAACCCTAGGAAGCTCTTTGCTACCTTCTCCTCCCTCCTGAATCCTCCTCCCCCTCCCCCCCCCCCTCCTCCCTCTCTGCGGATGACTTCGTCAACCATTTTGAAAAGAAGGTTGACGACATCCGATCCTCGTTTGCTAAGTCAAACGACACTGCTGGTCCTGCTCACACTGCCCTACCCTGTGCTTTGACCTCTTTCTCCCCTCTCTCTCCAGATGAAATCTCGCGTCTTGTGACGGCCGGCCGCCCAACAACCTGCCCACTTGACCCTATCCCCTCCTCTCTTCTCCAGACCATTTCCGGAGACCTTCTCCCCTACCTCACCTCGCTCATCAACTCATCCTTGACCGCTGGCTACGTCCCTTCCGTCTTCAAGAGAGCGAGAGTTGCACCCCTTCTGAAAAAACCTACATTCGATCCCTCCAATGTCAACAACTACAGACCAGTATCCCTTCTTTCCTTTCTCTCCAAAACTCTTGAACGCGCCGTCCTTGGCCAGCTCTCTTGCTATCTCTCTCAGAATGACCTTCTTGATCCTAATCAGTCAGGTTTCAAGACTGGGCATTCAACTGAGACTGCTCTTCTCTGTGTCACGGAGGCTCTCCGCACTGCTAAAGCTAACTCTCTCTCCTCTGCTCTCATCCTTCTAGACCTATCTGCTGCCTTTGATACCGTGAACCATCAGATCCTCCTCTCCACCCTCTCCGAGCTGGGCATCTCCGGCGCCGCCCACGCTTGGATTGCGTCCTACCTGACAGGTCGCTCCTACCAGGTGGCGTGGCGAGAATCTGTCTCCGCACCACGTGCTCTCACCACTGGTGTCCCCCAGGGCTCTGTTCTTGGCCCACTCCTATTCTCGCTATACACCAAGTCACTTGGCTCTGTCATATCCTCACATGGTCTCTCATATCATTGCTATGCAGATGACACACAATTAATCTTCTCCTTTCCCCCTTCTGACAACCAGGTGGCGAATCGCATCTCTGCATGTCTGGCAGACATATCAGTGTGGATGACGGATCACCACCTCAAGCTGAACCTCGGCAAGACGGAGCTGCTCTTCCTCCCGGGGAAGGACTGCCCGTTCCATGATCTCGCCATCACGGTTGACAACTCCCTTGTGTCCTCCTCCCAGAGTGCTAAGAGCCTTGGCGTGACCCTGGACAACACCCTGTCATTCTCCACCAACATCAAGGCGGTGACCCGATCCTGTAGGTTCATGCTCTACAACATTCGCAGAGTACGACCCTGCCTCACACAGGAAGCGGCGCAGGTCCTAATCCAGGCACTTGTCATCTCCCGTCTGGATTATTGCAACTCGCTGTTGGCTGGGCTCCCTGCCTGTGCCATTAAACCCCTACAACTCATCCAGAACGCCGCAGCCCGTCTGGTGTTCAACCTTCCCAAGTTCTCTCACGTCACCCCGCTCCTCCGCTCTCTCCACTGGCTTCCAGTCGAAGCTCGCATCCGCTACAAGACCATGGTGCTTGCCTACGGAGCTGTGAGGGGAACGGCACCTCCGTACCTTCAGGCTCTGATCAGGCCCTACACCCAAACAAGGGCACTCCGTTCATCCACCTCCGGCCTGCTAGCCTCCCTACCTCTGAGGAAGCACAGTTCCCGCTCAGCCCAGTCAAAACTGTTCGCTGCTCTGGCACCCCAATGGTGGAACAAGCTCCCTCACGACGCCAGGACAGCGGAGTCAATCACCACCTTCCGGAGACACCTGAAACCCCACCTCTTCAAGGAATACCTGGGATAGGATAAAGTAATCCTTCTAACCCCCCCCCTTAAAAGATTTAGATGCACTATTGTAAAGTGGTTGTTCCACTGGATATTATAAGGTGAATGCACCAATTTGTAAGTCGCTCTGGATAAGAGCGTCTGCTAAATGACTTAAATGTAAATGTAAATGTACACTATCTGCATATTATTCTTTAAAATCATTATTTAAGCTCTGTCAAGTTGGTTGCTGATCATTGCTAGACAGCCATTTTCATGTCTTGCCAATTTCAAAACTGTTACTAGGCTACTCAGGAATATTCAATGTCGTCTTGGTAAGCAAATCCAGTGTATATTTGGCCTTGTGTTTTAGGTTATTGTCCTGCTGAAAGATGAATTTATCTCCCAGTGTCTGTTGGAAAGCAGACTGAACCAGGTTTTCCTCTAGGATTTTGCCTGTGCATGGGTATGGGTATGCTAAGAAAACATAACATGGGTATGCTTGAACATTTGAAAAGTGGTACTATATAATATATAGTATATTATATAATGATACTATATAATGATATAAGGGCACAGGGCAAGACCCAGATGCAGACACAGGAGGCAGATGGTTTGAGTCTCTGATATTTATTAGTATCCAAGGGGCAGGCAAGAGAATGGTAGTGGACAGGCAAAAATATCATAACAAGGTCAGAGTCCAGGAGGTACAGAGTGGCAGGCCAAAAGTATGTAGACACCTGCTCGTCGAACAACTCATTCGCATTAATATGGAGTTTGTCCCCCCTTTACTGCTATAATAGCCTCCACTCTTCTGAGAAGGCTTTCCTCTAGATGTTGGAACATTGCGGGGACTTGCTTCCATTCAGCCACAAGAGCCATTGTCATTGTATGTCATTGGCATTGTATGCGGCAGGTAGCCTGGCGGATAGGAGCATTGGGCCAGTAACCGAAAGGTTTTGCATGATCGAATCCTAGAGCTGATAAGGTACAAAATCGGTTGTTCTGCCCCTGAGCAAGGCCGTTAACCCACTGTTCCCCAGATGTGAATGTCAATTAAGGCAGCCCCCTGCACCTCTTTGATTCAGAGGGGTTGGGTTGAATGCATTCAGTTGTACAACTGACTAGGTATCCTCTTTCTTTAATTGCATGCTGTAGCTTTAAGATTTCCCTTCAGTGGAATTAAGGGGCCTAGCCCGAACCATGAAAAACAGCCTGAGACCATTATTCCTCTCCCAGCAAACTTTACAGTTGGCATTATGCATTCGGGCAGGTAGCGTTCTCCTGACATCCGTCAAACCCAGATTTGTCCGTCGGACTGCCAGATGGTGAAGCATCATTCATCACTCCAGAGAACACGTTTCCACTAGTCCAATGGTGGTGAGCTTTACACCACTCCAGCCAATGCTTGGCATTGCACATGGTGGTTTAGGGCTTATGTGCGGCTGCTCAGCCATGGAAACCCATTTCATGAAGCTCCCGACGAACAGTTATTGTGCTGACGTTGCTTCTAGAGGTAATTTGGAACTCGGGAGTGAGTGTTGCAACCGAGGACAAACAATTTTTAGGCACTACGTGCTTCAGCACTCAGTGGTTCTGTTCTGTGAGCTTGTTTGGCCTACCACTTCGTGGCTGAGCCGTTGTTGCTCTTCGACGTTTCCACTTCACAATAACAGCACTTACAATTGACCCGGGCAACTCTAGCAGGGCAGAAATCTGACGAACTAACTTGTTGGAAAGGTGGCATCCTATGACGGTGACAAGATGAAAGTCACTGAGCTCTTCAGTATGGGTCATTATACTGCCAATGTTTGTCTATGGAGATTGCATGGCTGTGTGCTTGATATTATACACCTGTCAGCAACGGATGTGGCTCAAATAGTCAAATCCACTAATTTGAAGGGTTGTCCACCAACTTTTGGCCATGTAGTGTATATACAGTGCATTCGGGAAGTATTCAGACACCTTGACTTTTACCATATTTTGTAACGTCACAGCCTTATTCTAAAATGTATTAAATTGTTTTTTTTTTCTCATCAATGTACACACAGTAACCCATAACGACAAGGCAAAACAGTTGTTTTTTTTGCAAACCCCCAATCTTTGACTAGGGTGGCTGGAGTCTTTGACAATTTTTAGGGCCTTCCTCTGACACCGGCTGGCATAGTAGTCCTGGATGGTAGGAAACTTGGCCCCAGTGATGTACTGGGCTGTTCGCACTACCCTCTGTAGTGCCTTGCTGTCGGAGGCTGAGCAGTTGCCATACCAGGCAGTGATGCAACCAGTCAGGATGCTCTCAATGGTGCAGCTGTAGAACCTTTTGAGGATCTGAGGACCCATCTTTTCAGTCTCCTGACGGGGAATAGGTTTTGTCATGCCTGCTTCACAACTGTCATGGTGTGCTTGGACCATGTTAGTTTGTTGTTGATGTGGACACCAAGGAACTTGACGCTCTCAACCTGCTCCACTACAGCCTCGTCGATGAGAATGGGGGCGTGCTCGGTCCTCTTTTTCCATCATCTCCTTTGTCTTGATCACATTGAGGGAGAGGTTGTTGTCCTTGCACCACACAGCCAGGTCTCTGACCTCCTCCACATAGGCTGTCTCGTTGTTGTCGGTGATCAGGCCTGTTGTGTCATTGGCAAATTTAATGATGGTGTTGGAGTCGTGCCTGGCCGTGCAGTCATGGGTGAACAGGGAGTACAGGAGGGGGCTGAGCACGCACCCCTGAGGGGCCCCTGTGTTGAGGATCAGCGTGGCAGATGTGTTGTTACCTACACTTTACACCTGGGGGCGGCCCGTCAGGAAGTCCAGGATCCAGTTGCAGAGGGAGGTGTTTAGTCCCAGGGTCCTTAGCTTATTGATGAGCTTTGAGGGCGCTATGGTGTTGCACGCTGAGCTGTAGTCAATGAATAGCATTCTCACATAGGTGTTCCTTTTGTCCAGGTGGGAAAGGGCAGTGTGGAGGGCAATAGAGACTGCATCATCTGTGGAGCTGTAGTCAATGAATAGCATTCTCACATAGGTGTTCCTTTTGTCCAGGTGGGAAAGGGCAGTGTGGAGGGCAATAGAGACTGCCAATTAGAGTGGGTCTAGGGTTTCTGGGATAATGGCGTTGATGTGAGCCATGACCACCTTTCAAAGCACTTCATGGCTACAGACGTGAGTGCTACGGGTCGATAGTCATTTAGGCAGGTTACCTTAGTGTTCTTGAGCACAGGCACTATGGTGGTCTGCTTAAAACATTTTAGTATTACAGACTCGGACAGGGAGAGATTGAAAATGTCAGTGAAGATACTTGCTAGTTGGTCAGTGCATGCTCGCAATACACGTCCTGGTAATCCGTCTGGCCCTGCGGTCTTGTGAATGTTGACCTGTCTGAAGGTCTTACTCACATCGGCTGGGGACTGTGTAATCACACAGTCTTCTAGTACAGCTGGTGCTCTCATGCATGTTTCAGTGTTATTTGCCTCGAAGCGAGCATAGAAGTAGTTTAGCTCGTCCGGTAGGCTGGTGTCACTGGGCAGGTCTCGGCTGTGCTTCCCTTTGTAGTCTGTAATGGTTTGCAGGCCCTGCCACATCCAACGAGCGTCAGAGCCGGTGTAGTATGACTCAATCTGAGTCCTGTATTGACGCTTTGCCTGTTTCATGGTTCGTTGGAGGGCATAGCGGGATTTCTTATAAGCTTCCGGGTTAGAGTCCCACACCTTGAAAGCGGCAACTCTAGCCTTTAGTTCAGTGTGGATGCTGCCTGTAATCCATGGCTTCTAGTTGGGGTATGTACTGTCACTGTGGGGACGACGTCATCAAGGCACTTATTGATGAAGACAATGACAGATGTGGTGTACTCCTCAATGTCATTGGAGGAGTCTGTGCTAGCAAAACAGTCCTGTAGCTTAACATCTGCTTCATCTGACCACTAGTCACTGGTGCTTCCTGCTTTAATTTTTGCTTGTAAGCAGGAATCAGGAGGATGGAATTATGGTCAGATTTGCCAAATGGAGGGAGAGGGTGAGTTTGTATGCATCTCTGTGTGTGGAGTATAGGTGGTCCAGAGTTATTTTCCCTCTGGTTGCACATTTAACATGCTGATAGAAATTTGGTAAAACTGAAGTTTCCCTGCATTACAGTCCCCGGCTACTAGGAGCACCGCCTCTGGGTGAGCGTTTTCTTGTTTGTTTATGGCGGAATACAGCTCATTCAATGCTATCTTAGTGCCAGCCTCTCTGCCAGCCTCTGTGGTGGTATGTAAACAGCTACAAAGAATACAGATTAAAACTCTCTCGGTAGGTAGTGTGGTCTACAGCTTATCATGAGAAACTCTACCTCAGGCGAGCAATAGCTTGAGACTTCCTTAGATATCACGCACCAGCTGTTGTTTACAAAAATTCATAGACCGCCGCCCCTTGTCTTACCAGATGTCGCTGTTCTATCCTGCCGGTATATCGTATAACCAGCCAGCCTTAGATATTGCAGCCCAAATAAATGCTTCACAGAGTTCAACAGACACATCTCAACATCCACTGTTCAGAGGAGACTGTGTGAATCAGGCCTTCATGGTTGAATTGCTGTAAAGAAACCACTACTAAAGAACATCAATAATAAGAAGAGGCTTGCTTGGGCCAAGAAACACAAGCAATGGACTGGTGAAAATCTGTCTTTTGGTCTGGAGTCCAAATTGGAGATTTTTGGTTCCAACCGCCGTGTCTTTGTGAGACGCGGTGTGGGTGAACAGATGATCTCCTCATGTGCATTTCCCACCGTGAAGCATGGAGGAGTAGAAGTGGGGGTGTTTTGCTGGTGAATTCAAGGCACACTTAATCAGCATGGCTACCGCAGCATTCTGCAGCGACACGCTATCCCATCTGGTTTGCGCTTAGTGAGACTATCATTTGTTTTTCAACAGGACAATGACCCAAAACACACCTCCAGGCTGTGTAAGGGCTATTTAACCAAGAAGGAGAGTGATGGAGTGCTGCATCAGATGACCTGGCTTTTACAATCTCCCGACCTAAGCCAAATTGAGATGGTTTGGGATGAGTCGGACCGCAGAGTGAAGGAAAAGCAGCCAACAAGTGCTCAGCGTATGTGGGAACTCCTTCAAGACTGTTGGAGAAGTGTTCCAGGTGAAGCTGGTTGACAGAATGCCAAGAGTGTACAATGCTGTCATCATGGCAAAGGGTGGCTTTTTGAAGAATGTAAAATATAAAATATGTTTTTGATTTGTTTAACACTTTTTTGCTTACTACATGATTCCATATGTGTTATTCCATAGTTTTGATGTCTTCACTATTATTCTAGAATGTAGAAAATAGCAAAAATAAAGAAAAACTCTTGAACTTTTGACCGGTAGTGCAAGATCGTGTTGTAGGCTGTTGCACAAACATACCGAAATGTAAAGCTGTCTATTCATAACAGTAACTCTCCAAATTGTACTTTAAATAGGTACTGTGCTCTTACATAAGAAATGATATGCAACAGCAAGGTATCAGTGCAACAATCTGTTCAAACCCAACAGGGCCAGTCTACCAGGTGTTCGTCTCACTGCCAACAAGCTGCATCTAGGAAAACAGAGAAGGCCTACATACAGGCCGAATGCTGAGCCGGTACCCAACAGGAACTTGGTGTTTCTTTATTCTACCAGTCTGTCTGCATTTGCAGCTAGTGGAGATAGGTCCATGGATCCACCAAAGAGGTCTGAGACAGGGTTCACAACATGCCTCACTCACTGCTGGTAGGGCCTGTGTGCGCTGGGTGTGTAATTGTGCTTGTCAGGAATGCGGGTGCTGTCAGCCCAAGAGATTCTCATGTAATGTGCAGCCAGCTTCAGTTGACAACAGGAAGAGATTATGTCAACGTAGGTGGTCTTCTCACACTGAGGCATCTTTGTACTGTACTTTGACAATTTTTGGATTTGTGTAGGTGTACCTGACATAGCCTCTGGAATTATACATCCTGGCAGAAACCTTAACATTTTAGTGATCTGACATTTCTTCTCCTAGAAGAAGGAAAGGAAAAAGAAGACAAAAAACAAAGCAGATGAGTGTCAACAGGAGGTAAACCAAAAGGATCAAATAAAAACACAAGAAGGCTAGGTCTGTATCCTGACGTTACGTAACAGATTTCTGCAATGACATCCAAGGCTGTTATGCTAGGACAGGTAGAAACTTCTCTCTGACACCCAAAAAGGGTGAGGAAGACAGCAGGCCACAGCACATCACTGGCAATGGGCCCTGTCATCATGTAGCCTGTGGACAGGGTGCCTCACCAATAAGGTGCCACGCGGATAAGGGAGGCTATGTGGGGGTGTAGGTGGGAGATGGATGGGGACGTGGAGAGGACAGGAACAGATCCTGGTCCTGCAGTTGCCAATGCTGTCTAAGGAATACGGCAACATAACTTGACTAACAGTAACTGTAATACTACTTAGTACTTTTTTAAAAAACTTTTGTGCTGCTGCTAATGTCGATCACTAGACCTGTATGTGTTTGTATTTATGGCTGTCAGCCCTATGACTAATAAGCTCAATGTACTGTACTCAGTATAACTGTGTCTTGTATTTTTTTTATGTCTCATGTTGTTTTTTATGCTCCTCTGCCGCAAAACCAGTCGCCCTCTGGGACAAATAAAAACATCACAAAAGGAGGAAAAGTAGACCATTTTTGTTTTCTCCTCTCTTGGGACAATACTTCTTGGGACCTGGCACCACAATGCAGGTTAGACTTTTTTTGTCACGAATCTTGTTCTGGAGGCAGCTCTACAGAGTGGTCACTAGCTGGCACAGCCACAAAGCCATAAAATCAGATTTTAAACCTAACTCTAACTTAAACCCTAACCATAACAACACTGAGTTTGACACCCCTGGGCTAGCGTATCTATTTATGTAGCTAGCTATTTATTTAGCAAGCTAAAAATACGGATCCTTAACGTTAACTGGCTTGCTAGCTGCTGTAAGGATGGCATGTCATTGGAGTGACTGACTTTTTCCCCTCATATAGTTTTTCGGTGGCTACAGCTGTGAATCCCTTTGCTAGCTAGCTATGCTGAACTTGAATGACCATTGTCCACAGTTAGCATATCTATTAGTTGTCAATCAAATGTATTGGACATTGATCAAATGGGCACGCAGGCAGGCAAGCTCCCATTCAGTTGGCCTGGGACAAGCATGTATTGGCAGGCAAGCTGCAGAAGGATGAGCAGGCTACTGTTCTCCATCGTTGGTTAGTGCTATTTTGACAGCCAACTAGCTGAAAATATTTGAGAGGGTTTATTTAATGTTCCCTCGTTAAATTTGAGCTCCTCTAGCTCTGGCCAGCATTAGTTGTGATCTTGTTGTTGTTGATGTGCTTGGACAACTGAGGGAAACATAGCCTACCTTTTCATGGATGTTTGATCAATAGGACTGTGAAGTTCCCAAATGTAAGAGGACTCCCGTGGTATTTACATATTTGCAGAAATCCATTCAGGTGTATTTGGTGGCTTTTGGTGAATGCGTTCTAATGATCTAAAGTCGCACTGTTGCTACTGCCTGTAAACACACAGTCCAGTTCAAAGTGAATGATGGCAGGCCTGTGTGGCAAATGTTTTATTTGCATATAGGCCTGCTGTAGCTCTGATTGGCTATGGCGCACCGGTCTGCGTAGACTCTGGTCCTGAACAAGACAGATGTTTTTATTTGGTTTTATTTACTGCAGTGTCTATTAATTGTCCAAACGCACGGCCACTTTCCCACTCTATATGTCAGAAAAAAAAGGAAAAAAAGGGTACAATTCTTCCTGGGGGTGTATATGAATTTTAATAAGATTTTAATAAGATTTCATATTGTTAAAATGCTGTCAGTTCCACTTGAAGTGTTTCAAGTTTTAATGTCACTTGCACATGCACAGTTAAAATTCCTTTCTTGCCAGCTCTAAATCCAACAATCAATAATTATGTAATACTGCAAATAACATAAGGTTGAATAAAAACACATGAGAAATAAGAATAAGAAATAAGAAGAACACGAGAAAGTAAGTAACCTTACAGGGTCAGTCAGTTCCAGTACCATATTTACAGTGTGCAGGGATACTGGAGTGATAGAGGTAGATACAGTATGTCCTTTTAAAAGACGGTTGATGTGCATCCACTAGACAGGTACATCATTATCTTCAGAACACTTCAGTAATTGTTCTTTTGGGGTTTAAAATCAAATTGTATTTGTCACATCCAGCTTATGAAGAAGATAGAAGTGTAAATTCAGTTAATAAGTGTGATGAAATCATACTGTGAATGATAAATATTGGTTTTTAGACTGAGTATGAGGGGTAATGATGCTGAGTATGATATTAATACAATTTTAATCTTCTGTTTTAGCTTGCATGAGCAATAGTTGCTGATAGACTTTGTGGATTGTATTAATGAAAAGTGAAAGGATTAAATCCCTCTTTTTCTTGCTTCGTTTTCAGGTAATGTGGTAATATTAAAATCATGTTCATAATATAAAGTGCAACTTCTTGTTGCAATAATCTTTATTCAAAAGAGTAATGTCTGCAAAATTCTTACCTGACTGCATACTATAGATAGTAATGAGTTGCAGTTTTGTGTTACCAAAAAAAAATGTGCCCACTGGGCACAGACAACAGTTCAACGTCTACCTTTGATTTACATTTGGTTGAGTTGTCAAGTAACGTGCATTCAGTGTCAAATCAACAAAACATCTCCATGTCATTGGATTTAGGTGAAAAGTTGTGTGAAAAAAAGTCTAAATTCCCTTACATTGATCACTTTTTTTTAAATCCACTCGGTTTTCCACGTTGATTCAACATCATCACATTGACGTCACCAAATGTTTGCCCAGTGGGTACCCAAATACATCCATCCCTGTACTAAAAACACAAGAGAATGTTTCTAGAGAGTGAGTGCTATATATTTTAAGATAGAGCAAAGCTTTACAAATAGGGTCGTTCAAATGACACAATGTATAGATGTTTGAAGTACCACTTGCTTTGAATAAATGGCTCGGGGACATACCTCTGATTCATGCAAGAATCCTTGGATATTCAACGAGAATGGAAAACTAAGGGAGAGGTAAAAGAATAAAGACCTGAAGATGCTTAACAGTTTTTCACCATGTGAACGTTGATACTCTCCCTCCGGCTTCAGAGAGCATAATGTTTATATGCAGGCCTGCCTTTGAATCAGCCCAGATAACAGGGAAAAAGATCTGCTCTTCTCCCTTTTGAAGCAGAGAAAGAAAAGAACCTGAGAGACTTGGAAAGACTGCAGCTGTGTGAGAGCTGAGAGGGAACTCTCCCTGATGACGCCATGCCACCTTTGAAGTCCGGTGATGGTTTCATAGTAACAGCCATGGAGTGAGTCACTGCTGCTCAATGAGCCTAGACAAGGCCTCTGTACTTACCCTTTAAGCTAATGCTAATCATAGCTCACACTTCTGCAGAAAGGAGACAGCAATGGTATGGTAGTGTAATTGCATAAAGGAAAGACAGACAAGACAAAGACAGACCATCACCCTGGCCTGTTTTTCAGTGCATTAATGCCTCACCATCTCAGGGAGGGAACAAAATAATCCAATCAACTCGGTTTCATGGATTTCATTTTGCGTTAATTGACAGAGGTCAATCGGTACGTTAGAGGCTAGCCAAGGGCACTACGCTACATCTTCATAATGGCTGGATTCCCAGTGGGCTCAGCAGTGTGACCTCACCTCGCAGTGCACCACCGCTGTTCCACTTCGCAGAGTGCAGCCTATAGCATGTCAAAGATTGTTATCCCGCATCACGCTACCTGTATAGCACCGCTTACCATCTGCCATTAGGTATTTGGACATGCATGTTTTTTGTTGTGTACTGCAGAGCGTTGCCAAACCTGTAACGTGCCACTGGTTTACCCCCAAAGAGATACCATCTCCTCTGATCCACTCTACTCTGATCAAGGCTGAAGCCAAATGAAAGAATGGGGAGTTGGGAGGAATTCTCAACACACCTCTTACAACATACAGTATGACTCACCCTTTTGAGACATCATTTTCTGTTTTATAAGCTTCTATTGGGGCCCTCGGGAGCATTTGAAGTGATTTAAGTCAGGGGAGGATTAATGAAAAAACTTTGCAGGAACTAACTGTATAGCTTAGCATTGATATAACCGCTTTGGTTCTTAGTGGTACTTTTACATATTTTTTTACATTTCACTACTTGTAAGTGTGTCGTGATCTTTCTTTCTCCGTCATGCATTTCATCCCAGAAACAGAATATGGTGTTAGAATGTTTAAAGCATATGCTTATTTCCCACTTTACCCTCTGTGGAGACAGAGAAGAGAGCAAGAGAAGGGGTTGCTCTCTGCAGTGCGTGTACACAGATAAACTAGATTGTTCTGGGGAAAACATTACATTACGCATGGAGAAAACACTGAATGAATAGCAAGTCTCCCCTATCAAAGTAATAATATCATATTGTGCAGCTTCTGAGGAGCTTCTGAGTAGTGAGCAAGGGGATATTATAGTAGATCACAGGCAGGAATAATGCATGTGATGGATTAGACATGAGAAAGACATGAGAAATAAATAAAACTGATTATTACCTTAACAGTTGCAGTATGTATATTATACACAGACCATTTTAGTCCTTTGAGTTAAAAATAGTTTTCGGGGAAAAGCGAAGAGGAATCACAGAGCGGATGTGGCCTTCTCGGGAGTCCAGAGGAAGAGACAGTGTGATCGATAGGACGGTTACAGTTATGAATTCACTGAGGAGTCAACAACAATGGCAAAAGAGAACAATTGGACAAATAGGAGTTGAGACAAAATGGGGGGCCTAAGAATTGTGATGGATGGCGAGGTGTCTTCCTCTCGCCCCCCAGCAGTAGGATGGAGAATCCGGCGGGGTGGGGGGTGGATGAGTAATGAGAAGGCATTATTTTCTTTTACCAAGGCTTATTTCCCTGGGATTCAAAGGCACACGGTGCTGGAAGAGGAATAAAATGAAGGTGCAATACTTTGTGGGGTAGAATGACCAATAATAGGATGAAATGAGATACTGTGCATAAATGGCAATTATTTCAAGAATTTCTCTCCCCTATATTTGATATGGTATTGCAATATCCTGTTGGTATTTGATCATGTAAAATGTTCATATCTTTATAATGAAATGCCAGCTTTATTGATGTGATATTTTCACCAAATATGAGACTATACATTACGTGTTTATTTAAACCAATATTTGCTCTTCTAAAAAGTAGATTATATGAAGGGTGGGCACAGATTTTCTGTGGTGCTTTTGAATTTGATTGAGCGTCTGTTTTCTGCTATCCCCTTGACAGGTCTAGACTTGAGAGTTGAGACCTTTCGTGTGCCATAGCTGTCAACTTTCACAACATGCCTTTTCATGTTCACTCTCTGAGATGTTAGGCAACCCTTATAAAGCTACAGTCTGTCTGTGGATTTCCAAAATCACCTTCAAGGTCAGGGGACATAACATAAGGGAGATCCAAGAGAATTGGATGATATTGTAGTGAAGCATTAAAATCACTGACTCCCAAATCAACTCTTAGGCTAGAATCTCTGAATTCAGAATCTCTTAATAACTCGTAGAGCTTTGGGAATGCTGGAACACCATTAGAATAATAAATAAATGCTGGTACGGGAACTGTAGATGTCTGGTTGCCCTCAGAGGCATGGAATGTAAATATTTGTTTACGTATGTTCTACCTCTCTACCTACAGGCCTAAATGCAGTATTGTTAGCTATTGTGACATAAAAGAGAGCTTTGGGATAAAATGCTAGCTTAGCTGATTGACTGGTTGTTTGGATCCTACAAGCAATCTCTTAATATCTTGTAGAGCTTTGGGAATGTTGCAACACCATTAGAATAATAAATAATCTCTGGCAGACTCACTAGATCGGCTTGATCTAGCCATGTCCATATTACATTGTTACGTTTAAAGTTTTTACGTTTATTTGCCACGTGCACAGTATACAACAGTACACTGAAATCTTTTCCCAACAATGCAGTGATAATAATGATCATAAAATAGATCATAAAAAATAGAATAAAAAAAAACTTCTATATTTCTTCATGTTGTCTCATTGAGACCACTTGAGTAATGTGACGCAAAACTCTTTTGGACATTAGCTATCGCTAATTCACTTAATTATCTATGCGAGGCAGCTGGGACTCGAGAGCTACGTCGGCTAGCCACTGCCCTCACTTAGCATACAGCCCAGTGACCCATGCCACGCACCAACTAAATGTCTCCCTGGTTAAGCCTTGCACGTGTTTCCGCACAAGACACGCATCTGCTGTGTACAGCGGCTGTATTTAGATGACGCACAGAACGTTGATGCTTCTCCTTCCTGATCTAGAGGCTAACGCAAAAGGGATTCATGCTTTTATCAATATCTTAACTGCTGTTAGCCTTCTTCCAAGGCAACGTCATCCGAGAGGACAGGAAATGATCAATTGTGATGATGGAAGTGTGACACTCAAGCTCTGCAAATAAAAAGATGAAACAAATGGGGAATATGGGTGTTTATATTCAGCAATACTCTACTAAGTGCTCTTTCCCGCAAAGGTGGCCTCTAACAACTTGACCATGGACAATCGATTGAAAGTTTGCTGAAAAACCTTCATCTTCTTTAGAGCCAACTGTTCTGTCTTCCCATCAAAGCATGACAACCACAGCTAAATGGCTTACTCACACATATTCAAACCTGCAAAGATTAGTAAATAAAAGTTGAATGGCTTGCACAAGCTTTTTTAATCAGTGGCATTCTTAAGAGCACTCAAAACCATTGAAGTGGGTTGCATCTGAAAACTGCAAAATGTTTACTTAGGCCTGATAGAAATGATGAACAATTCATGTCCTTAGTCAATACCACGCTGGTTGCAAAAGCACTCGCCAGTAGTTAAGAAAGTCAGGAATACTGTAGATCTTTCCATACAGTACGCAAATGCTGTTTACATTTTACTCTTCACTCGAGATCTGTGAAATACAAGGTATTTTCATCACAAGAGAGTTAAAAATATATTTATATATTTTAAATGGTAAAGCCCTTTCTATGGTAAAGCCCTAAGTTCAAAAACAAGGCAAGAATTTGTTATACATGTGATAGAATATGCGCCACATTTATGAAAGTATAGTCTTTGTTCTCCTGCAGGCCACGAGCCAACAAAAACACAATGAGTGGCAGTTCTGCTTTGTCCATGACATTTACTAAGAGCCAGATAAACACTGTGGCATAACCCACCAGAGCCTGTTTCAAATGGAAAACCGTTTCTATTGAATTACCACAGCGGGAATAGTGCCATGCTAATGCGAATTTAATTGTGCTCTTAATTTTTTTGCTCTCTCACTCTATTGCCACGTTTTCAATGGCTTTGGCAGTGTCACATGGACCAGCTCATGAGAACGACAGCTATGAAATAATGGGGGAAATACTGCAGAACGTTCAAACACCTGCAGAGTGGCACCTGGGTGTCTCTCGTCATTGGCAATCTTAATTTGAGGTAAAAACACATGCGTGGGACTACATCTGGAATACCCTCATCTGGAATGTATCCTGTCTCTTTCGCTAGTACAGTTTGTTTTACCCATCATTTTTGCAGCATCAATTCCTGCAGTAAGCCTGGGCAGTTTTTTGTTTCAGGCAAAGACAGATTATGAAGATCTTGGTAATAACGGCTTCATAACTGTAACTGGCTTTGCTATTCAAAACTGGAAGGCTGAACAACCTTCGGAAAAAGAGCATCATACGCAAGGACTACCCTCAAAAATGTACGTAGATAGAGTATACTGACTATACTGTAATTCATGAGAAAGCAGACATATTGACTGTTGACGTTCAGAGGCAAGATGATAGGCTAATGGTTTACAGCCCAACTATTTCTACTCACCAATTAACTATTCCATGTTACCCGTGGAGATCATAGCACATGTGGTTATTGATTAGTTTCTCGCTGCTCTGGAATTGATTTGAATCGCAATGAGGAGAAGACCGTCCAGCAGCACTTAAATATGACCTTTGTTATACACTCATCTCATGAGTCAATACTAAGGACAGTTTTTAATTCTTAAGGCAGCAAGTCCTCACATTAAAAATAAAAAATAAAATGCAAAAAATGTGTTCAAGATGAGGGAGAAGATATATGGAGAAGTTTTTTTATTTACACATGGAATAAACAAGCGTACAGTTAATAACACAATAGAACAAAGAATGTCTATATACAGTGTGTGCAAATGGCATGAGGAGGTAAGGCAATAAATAGGCCATAGTAGCAAAGTAATTACAATTTAGCAGATTAACACTGGAGTGATAGATGAGCAGATGATGCTGAGCAGATGATGGTGTGTAAGTAGTGATACTGGTGTGCAAAAGAGCAGCAAAGTAAAGAAAAACAATATGGGGATGAGGTAGGTAGATTGGGTGGGCTATTTACAGATGGACTATGTACAGCCAAAGGAGGTGTTGGCTTTGGGGATCACCAGTGAGATATACCTGCTGGAGCGTGTGCTACGGGTGGGTGTTGTTATCGTGACCAGTGAGCTGAGATAAGGCGGAGCTTTACCTAGCATAGACTTATAGATGACCTGGAGCCAGTGGGTCTGGCGACGAATATGTAGCGAGGGCCAGCCTACTCGAGCATACAGGTTGCAGTGGTGGGTGGCATAAGGTGCTTTGGTAACAAAACGGATGGCAACGTGATAGACTACATCCAATTTGCTGAGTAGAGTATTGGAAGCTATTTTGTAGATGACATCGCCGAAGTCAAGGATTGGTAGGATAGTCAGTTTTACTAGTTTGAAGTTTGAAGACTGAGGTAAGTTAACACTCACAGCATACTTCCCCTATTAACTTTTGGTAAAAGTTAACTCCTTGTGTTTAACGGCTTGTCTGTAGTGTGGCGGAAAGAAGCGCAGGAAGCAGCGAACACTGTGTGGTAATTTTAATAAACCACATGTACAAAATAAACGGTTTCCCAACAACAGGGAAAATACAATCGACAAGCACAGTCGAACAAAACGCAGTCGACACACAGAAAAACAATCCCGCACAATAGGGAGCGGGCCAGCTGAACTAAATAGCCCTCTTCAAACCTGTTAGGGCTAGGGGGCAGTATTGACACGGCTGGATAAAAAACGTACCCGATTTAATCTGGTTACTACTCCTGCCCAGTAACTAGAATATGCATATAATTATTGGCTTTGGATAGAATACACTCCAAAGTTTCTAAAACTGTTTGAATGGTGTCTGTGAGTTTAACAGAACTCAAATGGCAGGTCAAAACCTGAGAGATTCCTTTACAGGAAGTGGCCTGTCTGACCATTTATTGTCTTTCTTTGACATCTCATTCCATTACAAAGGATCTCTGCGGTAACGTGACACTTCCCACGGCTCCAATAGGCTCTCAGAGCCCGGGAAAAACCTGAATGTCGTCATTCCAGCCCCAGGCTGAAACACATTATCGCCTTTCTCAAGTGGCCGATCAAGGGACTGTGGGCTTAGGCGCGTGCACTGGCCGCCCCCGTCTTTGTGATTTTTCCTCTGTTTACCGAAAAGGAGATTCCCGGTCGGAATATTATCACTTTTTTACGAGATAAATTGCATAAAAATTGATTTTAAACAGCGGTTGACATGCTTCGAAGTACGGTAATGGAATATTTAGAATTTTTTTGTCACGAATTGCGCCATGCGCGCGACCCTGATTTACCATTCCGGATAGTTTCTGGAACGCACGAACAAAACGCCGCTATTTGGATATAACGATGGAATATTTGGGACCAAACCAACATTTGTTATTGAGGTAGAAGTCCTGGGAGTGCATTCTGACGAAGACAACAAAGGTAATAACATTTTTGTTACAGTAAATCTGATTTTGGTGAAGGCTAAACTTGCCGGGTGTCTAAATAGCTAGCCCGTGATGGCTGGGCTATGTACTTAGAATATTGCAAAATTTGCTTTCACCAAAAAGCTATTTTAAAATCGGACATATCGAGTGCATAGAGGAGTTCTGTATCTATAATTCTTAAAATAATTGTTCTGCTTTTTGTGAACGTTTATCGTGAGTAATTTAGTAAATTGTTAGTAAATTCCCCGGAAGTTTGCGGGGGGTATGCTAGTTCTGAACGTCACATGCTAATGTAAAAAGCTGTTTTTTTATATAAATATGAACTTGATTGAACAAAACATGCATGTATTGTATAACATAATGTCCTAGGGTTGTCATCTGATGAAGATCATCAAAGGTTAGTGCTACATTTAGCTGTCTTCTGGGTTTTTGTGACATTATATGCTAGCTTGAAAAATGGGTGTCTGATTATTTCTGGCTGGGTACTCTGCTGACATAATCTAATGTTTTGCTTTCGTTGTAAAGCCTTTTTGAAATCGGACAGTGTGGTTAGATTAACGAGAGTCTTGTCTTTAAATAGCTGTAAAATAGTCATATGTTTGAGAAATTGAAGTAATAGGATTTTTAAGGTATTTGAAAATCGCGCCACTGGATTACACTGGCTGTTACGTAGGTGGGACGATTACGTCCCGCATAGCCCATAGAGGTTAATTGACTAAAACAGGGCAGGTGAGAAAACATAAAAAAAGGGAAAAACAAAAAGGGAATCGGTGGTAGCTAATAGGCCGGTGACGACGACCGCCGAGCGCCACCCGAGCAGGAGGGGGCGCTACCGTCGGTAGGAATCGTGACAGTACCCCCCTCCTGACGCGCGGCTCCTGCAGCGCGCCGACACCGGCCTCGAGGCCGACCCGGAGGACGAGGCGCAGGGCGATCCGGACGGAGGCGGTGGAACTCCTTCAACATGGATGGGTCCAAGACGTCCTCCGCCGGCACCCAGCACCTCTCCTCCGGACCGTACCCCTCCCAGTCCACGAGGTACTGCAGGCCCCCCGCCCGGCGTCTCGAGTCCAGAATGGCCCTTACGCTGTACGCCGGGGACCCCCCGATGTCCAGGGGGGGTGGAGGGACCTCCGGCACCTCATCTTCTTGTAGGGGACCAGCCACCACCGGCCTGAGGAGAGACACATGAAACGAGGGGTTAATACGGTAATAGGAAGGGAGTTGCAACCGATAACACACCTCGTTTATCCTCCTCAGGACTTTGAAGGGCCCCACACACTGCGACCCCAGCTTCCGGCAGGGCACGCGGAGGGACAGGTTCCGGGTCGAGAGCCAGACCCTGTCACCCGGTACGAACACCGGCGCCTCACTGCGGTGGCGGTCAGCACTCCTTTTCTGCCTAGCACTGGCCTCCTTCAGTGAGTCCTGTACTGCTTTCCAGGTCTCCTTGGAGTGCTGAACCCAGTCCTCCACCGCAGGAGCCTCGGTCTGGCTCTGGTGCCATGGGGCCAGGACCGGCTGGTACCCTAACACACACTGGAAGGGTGACATGTTAGTTGAGGAGTGGCGAAGTGAGTTCTGGGCTAACTCTGCCCAGGGAATATAACTCGCCCACTCCCCTGGCCGGTCCCGGCAATACGACCTCAGGAACCTGCCCACCTCCTGGTTCACCCTCTCCGCCTGCCCATTGCTCTCGGGGTGATAACCGGAGGTTAAACTGACCGAGACTCCCAGCCGCTCCATAAACGCCTTCCAGACCCTGGATGTGAACTGGGAACCCCGATCAGAGACAATATCCTCCGGCACCCCGTAGTGCCGGAAGACGTGGGTAAATAGGGCCTCCGCAGTCTACAGGGCCGTAGGGAGACCGGGCAAGGGGAGGAGACGGCAGGACTTAGAAAACCGATCCACAACCACCAGAATCGCAGTGTTCCCCTGAGAGGGGGGAAGATCTGTCAGGAAGTCAATAGACAGGTGCGACCATGGCCGTTGCGGAACGGGGAGGGGCTGTAACTTCCCTCTCGGTAAATGCCTAGGAGCCTTACTCTGGGCACACACCGAACAGGAAGAGACATATGACCTCACGTCCTTAGCCAAGGTGGGCCACCAATACTGCCCACCGAATCAACCAATTGCGAACATCAAGCGGCACATACATGCGCCCCACGGGCACCTGCGCAGGCGCAGGTTCCAACACCAGTGCCCGCTCGATGTCCGCGTCCACCTCCCACACCACTGGTGCCACCAGCCTAGACGCTGGACTGATGGGAGTTGGATCGATGGGTCGGTCATCCGTGTCATACAGATGGGACAGCGCGTCGGCTTTAGTATTAAGGGATCCCGGTCTATATGAGATGGTAAACCTAAACCGGGCGAAGAACATGGCCCACCTTGCCTGACGTGGATTCAGTCTCCTCGCTGCCCGGATGTACTCCAGGTTTCGGTGGTCGGTCCAGATGAGAAAGGGGTGCTTAGCCCCCTCAAGCCAGTGTCGCCACACCCTCAAGGCTTTGACTACCGCTAGCAACTCCCTGTCCCCCACATCGTCGTTACGCTCCGCCGAACTGAGCTTCCCTGAGAAGAAAGCGCAGGGGCGGAGTTTCGGTGGCGCACCCGAGCGCTGTGATAGCACGGCACCCACCCCAGCCTCGGATGCGTCCACCTCTACTACGAACGCTAAAGACGGGTCCGGGTGCGCCAACACGGGCGCGTCGGTGAACAGTGTCTTCAACTTCTTGAAGGCTCCGTCCGCCTCCGTCGACCATCTCAAATGCGCCGGCCCCCCCTTCAGCAGTGAGGTAATGGGAGCCGCTACCTGGCCAAACCCCCGGATAAACCTCCGGTAGTAGTTGGCAAAGCCCAAGAACCGCTGCACTTCCTTCACCGTGGTTGGAGTCGGCCAATTACACACGGCCTTAACGCGGTCACACTCCATCACCACCCCCGTGGTGGAAATGCGATAACCCAGAAAGGAGACGGCTCGTTTGAAAAACTCACACTTCTCAGCCTTAACGTATAGGTCATGCTCCAGCAGTCTACCAAGCACCTTGCGCACCAGGGACACATGCGCGGAGCGGGTGGCGGAATATATCAGAATGTCATCGATATAGACAATCACGCCCTGCCCGTGCAGGTCCCTGAGAATCTCGTCAACAAAGGATTGAAAGACGGCTGGAGCATTTTTCAACCCATACGGCATGACGAGGTACTCATAATGGCCTGATGTGGTACTAAAGGCGGTTTTCCACTCATCTCCCTTCTTGATACGCACCAGGTTATACGCGCTCCTGAGATCCAATTTTGTGAAGAACTGTGCTCCGTGAAATGATTCCACTGCCATAGCGATAAGAGGTAGTGGGTAACTAAACCCCACCGTGATCGAGTTTAGACCTCTATAATCAATGCACGGACGCAGACCTCCCTCCTTTTTCTTAACAAAAAAGAAACTCGAGGAAGCGGGTGAGATGGAGGGCCGAATGTACCCCTGTCCCAAGGATTCCGTGACGTATGTCTCCATAGCCGCCGTCTCCTCTTGTGACAAGGGGTACACGTGACTCCTGGGAAGCGCAGCATTAACCTGGAGATCAATCGCACAATCCCCTTGTCGATGAGGTGGTAATTTAGTCGCTCTCTTTTTACAAAAAGCGATCGCCAAATCGGCGTATTCAGGGGGAATGCGCACGGTGGACACCTGGACTGGACTCTCCACCGATGTGGCACCTATGGAAACTCCTAGACACCTCCCTGAACACTCCTCCGACCACCCCTGGAGAACCCCCTGTTTCCATGAAATGAGGGGATTGTGACCACCCAGCACCACCGGAAACACAGGTGAATCAATAAGAAAAAAGTTAACCTCTATGGGCTAGGCGGGACGTAATCATCCCACCTACGTAACAGCCAGTGTAATCCAGTGGCGCGATTTTCAAATACCTTAAAAATCCTATTACTTCAATTTCTCAAACATATGACTATTTTACAGCTATTTAAAGACAAGACTCTCGTTAATCTAACCACACTGTCCGATTTCAAAAAGGCTTTACAACGAAAGCAAAACATTAGATTATGTCAGCAGAGTACCCAGCCAGAAATAATCAGACACCCATTTTTCAAGCTAGCATATAATGTCACAAAAACCCAGAAGACAGCTAAATGCAGCACTAACCTTTGATGATCTTCATCAGATGACAACCCTAGGACATTATGTTATACAATACATGCATGTTTTGTTCAATCAAGTTCATATTTATATCAAAAAACAGCTTTTTACATTAGCATGTGACGTTCAGAACTAGCATACCCCCCGCAAACTTCCGGGGAATTTACTAACAATTTACTAAATTACTCACGATAAACGTTCACAAAAAGCAGAACAATTATTTTAAGAATTATAGATACAGAACTCCTCTATGCACTCGATATGTCCGATTTTAAAATAGCTTTTTGGTGAAAGCACATTTTGCAATATTCTAAGTACATAGCCCAGCCATCACGGGCTAGCTATTTAGACACCCGGCAAGTTTAGCCTTCACCAAAATCAGATTTACTATAACAAAAATGTTATTACCTTTGTTGTCTTCGTCAGAATGCACTCCCAGGACTTCTACTTCAATAACAAATGTTGGTTTGGTCCCAAATAATCCATCGTTATATCCAAATAGCGGCGTTTTGTTCGTGTGTTCCAGACACTATCCGAAAGGGTAAATCAGGGTCGCGAGCATGGCGCAATTCGTGACAAAAAATGTCTAAATATTCCATTACCGTACTTCGAAGCATGTCAACCGCTGTTTAAAATCAATTTTTATGCAATTTATCTCGTAAAAAAGCGATAATATTCCGACCGGGAATCTCCTTTTCGGTAAACAGAGGAAAAAACACAAAGACGGGGGCGGCCAGTGCACGCGCCTAAGCCCACAGTCCCTTGATCGGCCACTTGACAAAGGCGATAATGTGTTTCAGCCTGGGGCTGGAATGACGACATTCAGGTTTTTCCCGGGCTCTGAGAGCCTATTGGAGCCGTGGGAAGTGTCACGTTACCGCAGAGATCCTTTGTAATGGAATGAGATGTCAAAGAAAGACAATAAATGGTCAGACAGGCCACTTCCTGTAAAGGAATCTCTCAGGTTTTGACCTGCCATTTGAGTTCTGTTATACTCACAGACACCATTCAAACAGTTTTAGAAACTTTGGAGTGTTTTCTATCCAAAGCCAATAATTATATGCATATTCTAGTTACTGGGCAGGAGTAGTAACCAGATTAAATCAGGTACGTTTTTTTATCCAGCCGTGTC
Source organism: Salmo salar (assembly GCF_965601325.2). Lineage (NCBI taxonomy): Eukaryota > Metazoa > Chordata > Actinopteri > Salmoniformes > Salmonidae > Salmo > Salmo salar. The sequence goes on along the minus strand of NC_138299.1, from coordinate 71,099,767 downwards.
AATACTGCCCCCTAGCCCTAACAGGTTAATGCTTTCCTTATGATTCCCCAGCGTTACCATGTCCAGCGGCACCGTAGACTCCCTGACTAGCCCTGACCCTGCTATCTAAGGAGTGCACGGGGAAGGGGGAATCTATCGGCACCAGTGGAATGCCCAGCTTAATGGCAAGTCCACGGTCCATAAAGTTCCCAGCTGCGCCTGAATCGACTAGCGCCCTATGCTGGGAAGAGGGAAAAAAATTAGAAAATGAAACAGGCAAAAACACATGACCAACAGGGGGTTCTTGGCGAATCTGGTGCTGACTCACCTGAGGTGACCGAGAAGTGTTCTGCCTGCCTTCTCGACTGGCTCCTCCAGCACCGGTCGGCCGTGTGTCCTCTCCGACCACAGCTGGTGCAGGAGGAGCCACCTCCTCCGGTGCCCCTTGGCACGGCCCCCCCTACCTCCATAGGGGTAGGGGCGGGGGTGCACGGGGGTGGAACGGGCAGGACCCTCTCCGAACGCCTGCGGGCAGCCAGCAAATTGTCCAACCGTATGGACATATCAATGAGTTCGTCCAGGGATAGATTGGTGTCCCTACAGGCCAGCTCCCTGCGGCCGTCCGCCCGGAGACTACACCGGTAGTGGTCTATGAGGGCCCTGTCATTCCACCCCGCTCCAGCAGCCAAGGTCTCCTCGTCTCCTGCCTGAGGTGGAACAGCCGTTCACCCGCCACTCTACCTTCGGGGGGGTGGTCGAAAACAGGGTGAACTCTGGGTAGTGGTCCCTCGCCGAGTCTGGAGCGTTCCAAACCGCATTAGCCCACTCCAGAGCTCGGCCCGTCAGGCAGGAAACGAGGGCACTCACGCTCTCCTCTCCTGTAGGAGCAGGTCTGACGGTGGCCAGGTACAACTCTAACTGGAGAGAAACCCCTTGCACCCAGCCGCCGTCCCATCGTACTCCCTCTGGAGTGCCAGGCGAGGCGCGCCAGAGCCAGACGTCGTAGGAGGAAGAGATGGTTGTATCGGGGGGGGGGGGGGTTTGTGTAGGTGGAGAGAGGATACCACTCCTCTCCCATCGGTCCATCCTCTCCATCATCTGGTCCATGGCGGATCCGATGCGATGCAGGACCGATGTATTATGCAGGACACGTTCCTCCATCGAGGGTAGAAAAAAAGAGGTCCTGTTTATTGGGATGTTTTTGTCTGTAGGAGACTGGAACATGGAAGATAGCAGGTCATTTGAGGCAACAGCTACATCTGGACTGAAAATAAACAGTTTACTTAGGGAAATGTGATGAGGAAATCATAGGATTGGTGCTGATGAACTTCAAAGCAAAATGTCTCTTCAATAATTAATACTTGTTATGGTACTGAAGCTCTTAACCAGTCGGATCGAAATGTAATTATTTTACCCAACAAAATAGTATTAAAAAAATCATTCAGCAGATAAATCTTTTCTAATTGATACTTTTATCTAAAATGGATAGTTATGAGCAATAATCACTCGTGGACAGACATAACATAACTGCTATTGTAGTGTCTGTCAACACTGTGGAATAAAATGACTAACGATCCATCACATCCATCACTGATCATTTGGACAAATCACGATTTCGCAGGTGTTCGTATTTTTCGAAATTTGAAAGGGGAGGCGCATTTGGCCTATAGACTTGCCCGCAACTTACAACGACAAGGAGGTGGAGATTCCACCTTGCATTGTTGTCTACAGCATTCCTATGAAGGTATAATAATTTCTGTAGACAGAAAAGTTCAAAGCAATTGAACCTGATAAAGAGAGTAAATTGAAGTTGTGGTTATTTTTTCAGTCTTTAAAGGTGTTTCCATATATGTATAACCCAAATGAATAGCATAACACACTTGCAGGTTGCTAGCTTGTATTCGTACTGTAACATGTTCCAAGTGACTTCACCCCTACCTACATGTACAAATTACCTCAACTAACCTGACTAACCAGTACCCCCACACACTGACTTGGTACCGGTACCCCCTGTATATAGCCTTGTTATTGTGTTATTTTTTATTCTTTTTTAATTATATTTTACTTCAGTTTATTTGGTAAATATTTTCTTAACTCTTCTTGCACTGCACTGTTGGCTAAGGGCTTGTAAGTAAGCATTTCACAGTAAGGTTGTATATGGCGCATGAGACAAATAAAGTTTGATTTGATTTGAATATTGTGAATAATATTATAAAATGTCACGTAAAGAGATTTCAGGCAACTTGTCGGTTCAGGGTTAATTGTCTTGAGTATTTTGACACAATCAGTGCTTGACTTGGGCAGGAGCTCACTGGAGCTGAGTACCAGCACCTCACATTTTCTACTGATTGAGCTCCTGTTCCTCTTATAGAATATATGTTCAAAAGCATTGTGGAGCTCCTGCACCTAAATATAAACAGTACTGGCACCCAAAATGAGTACCAGAACCTATTTCAGTCCAAGTCAAGCACTAGGCTCAGTATTGCAAGTCACTAGCAACCTGCAATTGTGTTATGATGTGCAATTGGGTTATTTCCATATGGAAACCCCTTGAAAGAATGAAAAAATAACCCCAACTTCAATTTACTCTCTTTATCAGGTTCAATTGCTTTGAACTTTTGTGTCTACAGAAATTATTCTACCTTCAGAGGAATGCTGTAGATAAAAATTTGAGACTGCATTGGCATATATTCATTCGACTCATTTTAACTTTGTTGGGATGTTGAGCCTTCAGGGGAGCCGTCTTTGTTTGTTTCTATATAAAGCAGCCAGTGAGCGAGCTCTTTGAGAAACCCATCTAGCCGAGAGGTGGTTAGAAAGCCTGCTGAGAGCCTTGGTGCACATGTTTGCCTGATGTGTGTGTGTGTGTGTGTGTGTGTGTGTGTGTGTGTGTGTGTGTGTGTGTGTGTGTGTGTGTGTGTGTGTGTGTGTGTGTGTGTGTGTGTGTGTGTGTGTGTGTGTGTGTGCATGCTCTGGATACCCCGAGCACTTCATTTTCGCAGACTGCATGCCATTTCAGTCAGACACGTTAAACCCCACTTTCATCTCCCCACTATGCGGTGCTACACTTCAATCCGAATAGGCCTCTTTTGTTCTAACTTCTAACTCATACTTGCTCTCTGTTTGTGAATGCTGGCTTACTGCGCCCTGAGAAAGAATCTCCTGTTTAATATTTTAGGAGAGTCTCCTCTGACAGCACAGAGGCAGCATCTGGTAAAATGATGGCAACGAATTCAGACTGTCACAAAGTTTCAAACGTAAGTTCAAAGGTTGTTTCAAGCCGATCAAATACACCAACATCATAAAGAATGTACATGCTTGTTATTGTGACACAAATGTGGGAGGAAAAAGTGCTTTACAAATAGTTCCCAAACTATCGTGTTATATATATGTATCTGCTCTTCGGAGCATTGGTCTGACGAAGTTACCTATACATCTGACAACGTGGTGGATTGGAAGTTAAATGGCATTTGTTTAGCGAGCACCTTCCTGTCACGGCATGCATAAAGAACATCTCTAATGTGCGTGGTTAACTCGACCTTTCCCTGGCATGACTGATATGAACAGTGGGTCTGGAATTTGCAGTCCAGCCCTTCAAAAGAGAGCCAGACCAGGACAAAGAGAATCCGTTCTGTTTGTTGCTCAGTCGCCTGGAAAAGATACGCTAACACAACTGATAGAGAAAGAGGGGAGTGTCTGAGCATGACAATGGATTCATAATATATAATATTCCTCTCAGCGGGTGTAAGGGAGTGCGTAACTGGCGGCAGGGAAGGCAGGTGCAGGAGAGCAAAACTGGGAAATCAACGGAGCAGTTTTATTCATAAAACCACCGGAAACCAGAACAATAAACAAATGGGTACAAAACCCATCGCGCACCAGGGAAAACGTGCACATGCACTTACAATAAACAATTCCACACAAAGACATGGGGGGAACAGTGTGTGAGAAGACAAGACAAAACAAATGGAAAATGAAAAGTGGATCGATGATGGCTAGAAGACCGGCGATTTTCTTGTACAGCAGGAAATGCAACGTGTAGTGTATTCAAGGTTTAAAAAGGCTTCTAAAGTTTGTAATTTCCACTTTACAATTTCAGACTTGATCAACCCCTACAAAAATGTCCATTAATTATAATCCTCATAACAATTCACATGTACTGTTGCTGCAGGATAATTTTCCTGCTGTGTGAAACTGGCTCAAATGAAGGTAGGTCAACTATACCTTTCAATGTCGTTCATCCTTATTCTTTCACACATACTGTATGTTTCAATGAACAATGGACATATCTCAGGTCCCGAGAAGGCAATGCTCAACAAAGCAGACAATGGGAATTCATTCATTATTGTAATGTCCAGTTGCTGTACATAGTAAGGTATTGAGTCAATACAACTCAATTCTGCAGTGTCATTTTGTCCTTGCTATGATGCTGAGCCAGAGGTGGGACCAAGTAATTTGCGTCACAAGCAACACACTGGGCAAAGACATCAGTTTAACATATAGTTTTGATTGACATTTGGTTGAGTTGTAAACTAACTTGAATTCAACTTGAAATCATAAAAACATTTTGCCATGTCATTGGGTTTAGGTTAAAAGTTGGATGAAAAAAAGACTTTTTGCAAATCCTATTAGTTTTCCACTTGGATTCAACATCATCACATAGATTTTTGGGGGTTGAAATTACATGGAGACATAGTTGATTCAACCAGTTTTTGCCCAGTGGGAAGTCTCGAGTCAGAAGGTCCGAGTCTCAAGTCGAGTCCCAAGTAGAACGGGTCAAGTCTGGAGTCAAGTCCAAGTCGTGCATTCTAAGAGCAAGTCAAGTAAAAAAATACAAATATTCATGCAATTCCTTGTTCAACTACAAATCTTTGTCAATTTATTGAGGCTACCAGACAGCCCTTTTCATTATTTTGTCTACACCACATTTTTATGACGTATTAATTCATTTGAAAAAATTCCAAATGCTCTCTAAAGCTTCATAAGTAAATGATATACTTAAAAAATATTTTGAAATACTTTTGTATATATAGAGTATTTTGACATACCAAAAGACCAGTTGGTCTAAGCTTGTAATTGTTGCTTGATGCTCCATTGCTGGTGAACTTGCAAAGTAAACAGTTAAAACTCAAACAGTTAATATAGATAATTTAAAGTCATTAGTCTCAAGGCAAAGTCCAGTCCCGAGTCTTAACCGGGGGAGGGGCGTCCGGCCGGTACGACCCGACTGGCCGCCAGAAACTAGAATATGCATATAATTATTTGATTTGGATAGAAAACACCCTAAAATTTCTAAAACTGTTTGAATGGTGTCTGTGAGTATAACAGAACTCATATGGCAGGCCAAAATCTGAGAAGATTCTATATGGGAAGTGCCCTGTCTGACCATTTCTTGGCCTTCTGTAGCCTCTTTATCGAAAATAGAGGATCTCTGCTGTAACGTGACATTTTCTAAGGCTCCCATAGGCTCTCAGAAGGTGCCAGAACGGGGAATGATAACTCTGCAGTTCCCTGGGCAAAAAACAGTAGGGCTTTTGGAAAATGGTCATTCTGAGAACAATGACACTGGTGCGCGCGTACATGTGAAGACTCCGTTTTCTATTTTCAGTGTTTGAACGAAAACAAGGTCTCCCGGTTGGAATATTATCGCTATTTTACGAGAAAAATCACATAAAAATTGATTTTAAACAGCGTTTGACATGCTTCGAAGTATGGTAATGGAATATTTTGAAATGTTTTGTCACGATACGCAAGAACAAAACGCAGCTATTTGGATATAACTATGGATTATTTGGAACCAAAACAACATTGGGTGTTGAAGTAGAAGTCCTGGGAGTGCATTCTGATGAAGAACAGCAAAGGTAATCCAATTTTTCTTATAGTAAATCTGAGTTTGGTGAGTGCCAAACTTGGTGGGTGTCAAAATAGCTAGCCATGATGGCTGGGCTATCTACTCAGAATATTGCAAAATGTGCTTTCACCGAAAATCTATTTTAAAATTGGACACCGCGATTGCATAAAGGAGTTCTGTATCTATAATTCTTGAAATAATTGTTATGTTTTTTGTGAACGTTTATCGTGAGTAATTTAGTAAATTCACCGGAAGTTTTCGGTGGGTATGCTAGTTCTGAACATGCTAATGTAAAAAACTCTTTTTTGATATAAATATGAACTTGATTGAACAAAACATGCATGTATTGTATAACATAATGTCCTAGGAGTGTCATCTGATCATCAAAGGTTAGTGCTGCATTTAGCTGTGGTTTTGGTTTTTGTGACATTATATGCTAGCTTGAAAAATGGGTGTGTGATTGTTTCTGGCTGGGTACTCTCCTGACATAATCTAATGTTTTGCTTTCGTTGTAAAGCCTTTTTGAAATCGGACAATGTGGTTAGATAAAGGAGAGTCTTGTCTTTAAAATGGTGTAAAATAGTAATATGTTTGAAAAATTGAAGTTTTTGGATTTTTGAGGTGTTTGTTATTCGCACCACGCTCTATCATTGGATATTGGCGAGGCGTTCCTCTAGCGGAACATCTAGATGTAAGGTGCCAAGTCAAGCTATGGCTATTACACATAATTGATATTGGTATTCTAATCATCTTTTGACAGACGTGTTAGTTTTTTGGTAACACTTTACTTGACACCCAGCATCATAACCACGGTAATAACCATGTCATAACAGGGCATAACAGCTGACATAACTTGTCATAACCTGTTATAATATGTTCATAACAATGTCTTGACACATATATTTAGACCTGTTGTGACATACAGTACATTGTGTTATTTTATGGCTGGTGTGTCCATAAGAATGTCAAAACCCACAAAACCTACCACACAAGGCAAAACATTCCATTGCACCATAATCTACGTGTCAACAGTATGTTTATGTTATATAACATTTTCTGAAATTGACTAGATTTAATTATTGTTGTAATTGTGCACACATTGATGTCAGACATGCACCTACCCCAATGCTCTGTTGCTGATGACTGGGATGAATGCAGGAGCAGATTTCAGGAACAGGACAAGACACCCTCTTTGTGACTGATGACTTACATAAGGGCATGTACGTGATAGGCCTATCTGGCTTATATGATTATGATGGTCATAATGCTTCTTGACAGTGTCATGAAGTGTATTTTCTTAATCCAAGTAAAGTGACACAGGATGGTCATAATGCTTTTCTGCAAGTTATTTAAAATATGATGGGGGAAAAAACATGACTAAAGAATTCATTATTACAACAAAGGACTTAAGAAATAAACTTTCAAATGAAATGAACCTTCTTGGAAATTAAAAAAACATGTGAATAAATGTGGGTTTTGTAGATGGCCAGCACAAAGCCAGGGCCATCTACAGTATCACCGATGCCCTACACTCTTCGAAAATGGTTCTATGGTGACTTTGACTGTCCCCATAGAACCCTTTTTGGTTCCAGGGAGAACCTTTTTTGGTTCCACATAGAACCCTTTTGGGCTCCATGTAGAACCCTCTGTGGAAAGGATCTTACATTGAACCCAAACGGGATCTACCTGGAACCAAAATGGTTTTACCTGGAAGCAAAAAGGGTTCTCCAAAGGGTTCTCCTATGGGGACAGCCAAAGAACCCTTTTAGGTTTAGGAGTCTAGTCTTGACCCGTTCACCTTATCCTCTCTGACAAAAGCTTCCCTGACAGCTGAAGGCCATTCGTCTTCTGAACAGAAACCAGGCTTAATACCATGTGTTCTTTGTCTCTGAGTAATACCCTGTTATTACTACAGTTATACCCTCATAGTGGTGGTGTGTATGGTAGTGGTAATGAATGACTCTAATTTACATTCACAATGTGTAAGGCTGCGCAGCGTGCTTTAGGGTGGGCTGGCAGGATATTGTTTTGGTTCAGTTGGGCTTTGTAGGTTTGGTTTACAGAGAATACCAGTGTTGTATCATTGATAACAGCCTGAAATGTATCCTCTTCTGGTGTCAATTCATTAATGTGCTGTTAAACAGTTATTACATTAAGTAAATGTATGGCAATACTTTGTGGACGACCGGTGCACACTAATACTCTCTGTTTGAGCTCTCTGTTAATATTCATCTGCTTAATTTCTGAATCAATGAATAAATTCGGAATGGTTCTTGCCTCAAAATACAAATAAAATTGGCTGAATAAAACGATTTGTGACAATGTAGCATGTTGCAGGGGCTTAGTATTCAAGGACGGCTCATTTTCAACCGTTGTTGTCTCTAATAAGCTTTTGGGAGTTTTCTCAACTCTTCACTGCATTCTGTCTTAGTGAGCAAGGATGCAGTGAAGAACCACATTGTGTGATCTCTGGGTGAGCACATGAATTTGCTGTAATTAAAACAGTGACTTGTTGAGCGTTGGATTGTTTTGAGATTTAACCCCTCATCATAATAGTGACGAGGAGTCGTTTTTGTCTTTTCAAATAGGATTTAGATGTGCTTCAGTTGGTTTAAACCTACACTTTTAATCTGTTTTACTCATGTACTGTGATACAGGGTTCTCTATCTGTGCCACTCTTTGTTAAGTTGTAATGAATCACATCATTTGGGCTGAATGAAAACTTCTGCATCTTGGCATTTGAATTGGGGGTAGACCTCATGGGGTATACAGCCATCATGATATTATGCAGCTTTCATTATATTTTGATGTGTGTCTAAAAAAAGTCCAGATGGCTCTTAATATTGCTCCCTCCCGACCCTTTCAGCCTGACACAGGCTTGGGCTCAATCTATGAATAAGACCTTCCCTTTCTCAAACAATATCTCTTACTGTATCTTCTGATGCATCACTGCAAAGCCAGCCAGTGACTGGAAAGGAGCCTGTGGTGGAAATAATCACCACTGCAAGCTTCTTCCTGTTTACGTGGACACCATCGAATCCGACATGTTATCTGGCACGGGGAGTGATTAGTTTCCCTTTCATCTGGACAGCATCCATCACAGAACCTATCTACTATACGTTTCTCTAAACACTCCAGAACATTTCCATTAGCTTTTTTTCTCCATCCATTGCTATATAAGTGCCTCTTAGCCATGTCCTGGGTGATTGATCAGCCACTGGGTTGGTATCGATGTGAGAAGATGTATCGTTTGCAGTTAGCTAGTTGGTTGCCAAGACAGCTGCACGTTTACTACTTAGCAGGACTGCAGTGAACATTTGCAAAAAATACCTTTTTTTTTTTCTTCAGCCGACGACGGCCACTTTGAAGACCTTGCCAGCCAACGTACTATCTGCACAGAATTGATAGATGATGTACAGTGGGGTCCGAAATGATTGACACCCTTGATAAAGATGAGCAAAAATGACAGTAATAGAATAAATCATTCAGATTATGAGCTATATTGTATGCATTTTTTATTAAATGTTATTGTAATAAAATTGCTCAGGGAATTAGAATTAGAATGATTTATTCTCAAAAAGGTAGGGGTCAAAATGATTGACACCCTTGTTTTTAATACCTTTCAAACCTCACCTGGCGAGGATAACGACATTGAGCTTTTTTACTAAAATGTTTTATGAGTTTGACATCACATTGGGACGGATCTTAGACCATTCCACCATGCAGAATCCTTCCAGATCCGTAATATTCTTTGGCTGTGCTTATGGACAGCCCTCTTCAGTTCAAACCACAGGTTTTCAATGGGTTTCAAATCCATGGACTGAGATGGCCATTGCAAAATGTAGAATTTGTGGACAACTAACCATTTCTTTGTGGATGTTGATGTGTGCTTGGGGTTATTGTCTTGCTGGAAGATCCAGTTGCGGCCAAGTTTCAGCCTCCTGGCAGAGGCAACCAGGTTTTTGGCTAAAATGTCCTGGTACTGGGTAAAGTTCATTATGCCGCTAATCTTAGGGCCCCAGGACCAGCGGGAGCAAAATAGCCCCATAACATCAATGCTCCACCACCATACTTTACAGAAGGTATGGGGTTCTTTTCTGCTCATGCATTCTCATTTCGATGCCAAACCCACCACTGGTGTGCCTGGCCAAAGAGCTCTATTTTCATGTCATCAAACAAATGTAAACGCCTGAAGTGTGCTAAACGGCATTGGCACTTTGGTTAGAATGTCACGTCCTGACCAGTAAAAGGGGTTATTTGTCATTGTAGTTTGGTCAGGGCGTGGCAGGGGGTGTTTGTTTTGTGTGTTTCGGTGTTTTTGGTTTAGGTTCTATGTTTATTTCTATGTTGGGTTTTTGGCAATGTGTTGCCTGTGTTGCCTTACGGAACTGTTTCGTCGTTTTGTTTATTTTGTTTAAGTGTGATCTTTAAATAAATTAAGAAGATGAGCACTATACCCACTGCGCCTTGGTCCTATCTTTACGACGCCTATGACAGAACCACCCACCAAACAAGGACCAAGCAGCGGGGATTGGAGCACCGAGGAGAAGGACGGACGTGGGAGGAAGAACAATGTTTCTGGAAGAGGAAATTAAGGGAGCTACATGAGGCCAAGAGGCATCCTCCCCCCAAAAAAACATTTGGGGGGCACACGGGGAGTTTGGCAGAGTCAGAGTGGAGACCTGAGCCAACTGCCCGTGCTTATTATGGGGAGCGATGGATCAAGCAAGCACCTTGTTATGCAGAAATGCGCACGGTGTCGCCCATACGCACGCACAGTCCGGTACGGCCAATAAGGGCTCTGCAGCATTGCCGGGTGAGGGTTGGCCAGCAGCCAGGAAGAAGTGTGCCGGCACAATGGATCTGGTCTCCAGTGCGTCTCCTCGGCCCAGTTTACCTTGCGCTTGCTCTACGCACGGCAGCCCTCATTCCCCAGCACAGCCCAGTTCGCCTTGTGCCAGCGCTCTGCCCGTGCCGGGCTACAGTGACTATCCAGCCAGGACGGGTTGTGCAGGCCGTGCGCTCCAGATCTCCAGTGTGTCTCCAAGACCCAGTGTACCCTGTGCCTGCTCCGCGTACTCTTCCTCCAGTGCACCACCATAGCCCAGTACGTCCTGTTCCTGCTCCCCGCACTAGCCTGAAGGTGCGTGTTACTAGTCTGGCAGCTCCTATGCCAGCCCCACGCATCAGGTTTCCAGCGACGCTCCTCAGCCCTGAGCCTCCAGCGACGCTCCTCAGCCCGGAGCCTCCAGCGACGCTCCTCAGCCCGGAGCCTCCAGCCACGCTCCTCAGCCCGGAGCCTCCAGCGACGCTCCTCAGCCCGGAGCCTCCAGCGACGCTACTCAGTCAGGAGCCTCCAGCGATGCTCCCCAGCCTAGAGTCTTCTGAACGGGAGCTACGCCCAGAGCCAGAGCCACCTCCGTAGTGGGAGGATTGGGAAGGGGGGGTGTAGCACAGGGCCACCCTCCCTTCCCTCCCTATTAGTTTGGGGTTGATTTTGTGGGGTTTTTGAGGTTAATTCGGGGTCTGCACCTTTGCGGGGGGGGGGGGGGGGGGGGGGTACTGTCACGTCCTGACCAGTAAAAGGGGTTATTTGACATTGTAGTTTGGTCAGGGCATGGCAGAGGGTGAATGTTTTGTGTGTTTCGGTGTTTTTGGTTCTATGTTTATATCTAGTTTTCTATTTCTATGTTGGGTTTTTGGCAATGACCTCCAATTAGAGGCAGCTGGTTGTCGTTGTCTCTAATTGGAGGCCATATTTAGTTGTGTTTGTTTCACTTGTGTGTTGTGGGTGGTTGTTTTCCTGTATAGCCTGTGTTGCCTTACGGAACTGTTTCGTCGTTTTGTTTATTTTGTTTAAGTGTGATCTATAAATAAATTAAGAAGATGAGCACTATACCCGCTGCGCCTTGCTCCTATCCTTACGACGCCTATGACATAGAACCAATGCTTTGGTCAGATGACAATGAATGAAAATTAAGCTCTTTGGCCATGGTGGTGGGTTTGGCGACAAAATGAGAATTAGTTGTTCAACAAAATGTCTTTCTCTGAGAAATTGAATTAGTATAAAATAATAGAATTGTTTGCGTACAATATAGCCCGGTATTTGAATTATTTTATACAGTCATTTTTGTTAATCTTTATCAAGGTTGACAATAATTTCGGAACCCCACTGTTAACATACTGCATATGTAAATACATGTATACATGTATACATATGGACGTGGGAGGCACGTTAAGATCTGTTGTGTTGAACACTGTGCGATGTTTAACAGTGAGAATGGCAGAATGGTGAACTTACTAAATGAAATGAGAGGTTGACTGTGTGATATTAGGCTGCTTCTTGTTTAAATATTTTCTGTCTGGATTTTAATGATTTGTATTAAGTTGCCATTTCTTTGGTGTTTTTAAGTTTTAGATTTTTTTTCTCTCCATTTGTTTGAATATGTTGTTTGTTTTTCATTTGGAAGAGTGATCAATTTTTCATTTGAAAGAGTCAGCTTTTTAAACCAACATGGCTCAGTTTAAGTTGGGGCTACAGGTTAGCAATGAACCCCGAGTCGGGATTGCTAACAAGGCTGGAAATTCAAAACATCAAAAATCTAATAATTTCAATTTCTCAAACCATCAACTATTTTACACAATTTAAAAGATAAACATCTCCTTAATCTAACCACATTGTTCGATTTTCAAAGAGGCTTTACGGCAAAAGCATAAAGTTAGATTATGTTAGGACAGTACATAGCCACAAAAGTACAAACATCCATTTTCAATTCAAGGTCAGGCGTCACCAAAAGCAGAAACCAGCTAGAATTATGCACTAACCTTTGTCAATCTCCATCAGATGACACTCCTAGGACATTATGTTATACAATACATGCATTTTTTGTTCCATCAAGTTCATATTTATATCCAAAAACAGCATTTTACAGTAGCGTGAAATTCAGATTTTTTTCTTCTCTGAAATGCTTCTGGTGAACATAACAAAATTACTATTCGACAACATTGGTAAATTATAATATTGTCATTCAAAGAATAATATATTATCATCTCGTAATTGCTACCGAATGGCCAGATCTCAAAATAACTTTACTGGGAAATCACATTTTGCAATAAACGGGGTGCTATGCTAAGAACAACAGGCTATGCTATACAGTTAGCATCATCTAAAATCGATAATAACATTGTAAATACCCCCTTACCTTTGATTATCTCCATCAGAAGGCAGGATCCCAGGTCCGGAAGGCATTCCAGGTCCGGAACAAATGTGGTTTCTTTTGACAAAGTTCATAATTTATGTCCAAATAACACCAAGTACTTAGCGTTCATTATGCTCCCACAAAACGTGGTTGGGGGGCTGGTAAAATCACGCCGAAAAGCTAAAAAAACCTAGTAAATAATCTATTTATGTTCGTTCAAACATGTCAAATGTTGTTTAGCATTAATCTTTTGGTCCATTTTTAACGTTAAACATCAGTAATATTTTCACACAACCTATCCTATGTCTAGATAAAAATGATGACAAACTCACGTTTCTCAGATTTATGCGCAGGCGCAAAAAAATGAAGTGATGACATGTCAACTTCCTTGGATTCTAATTTGCTCTCTGTTTATCATAGACGCTTCAAACAACTTTATAAAGATCGTTGACATCTAGTGGAAGCCGTAGGTGTTGCGAAATGAATCCTTTCTCACTATGGTATCTATAAAACAATGACACTAAATAGTACAGTCACAAAATTCACATTTTTTTTTAAATCTATTTTTCACAGGTTTTTGCCTGCAATATGAGTTTTGTTATACTTACAGACACCATTCAAACTGTTTTAGAAAATTCAGAGTGTTTTCTATCCGAATGTGTTAATAATATGCATATCCTAGCTTCTGAGTTGGTGTAGGAGGCAGTTAAAAATGGGCACATATTTTTTTCAAAATGTCTCAATACTGCCCCCGAGCCCCAACAGGTTAAATTGTTTTTACATTGTAGTAAAACAAAATCTCATTTGATATGCATTTTCACATAAAATTACTACATTCTGTAAAAAGAGTTCTGATTAAAAACAGACAACCTCTCTTAAAATGTCATCCTGAAATATAGGTGAAGCATGTCAAAGACAAAATGACAGATGCCGAGAAAAAGGGCAAATCATTACTCAATTACAATTTACAATATCATACAAGATAATATAATTTAAATTAAATTTACAATATCGAACAAGAATATTATAAATCATAAGACAGTTATGTATATTCTTCTGTATATCAAATTATATATACATGAACTTAATTACATTTACAATATCAAACAAGATAATATAAATTAAATTAACAATATCAAACAAGATAATATAAATCATAAGACAGTTATGTATATTCTTCTGTATATCAAATTATATATACATGAACTTAATTTCCTTTAAAGACTCAGACATTAGTTAGAATCTAAATATTGCACAATGTCCTCATTTGTGGTGGCCTCAACAACAACTATACAATTAGTTTTTAGTTTACATGTATACATACTGCATATGTAAATACATACCATAAACATACAGCATGATAGTTACATTTATATTATGCACATCTACAATAAACAGTATTACAACAAGTTACATTTACAATATCAAACAAGATAATATAAATCATAAGACAGTTATGTATATTCTACTGTATATCAAATTATATATACATGAACTTAATTAAATTTACAATATCAAACAAGATAATATAAATTAAATTAACAATATCAAACAAGATAATATAAATCATAAGACAGTTATGTATATTCTTCTGTATATCAAATTATATATACATGAACTTAATTTCCTTTAAAGACTCAGACATTAGTTAGAATCTAAATATTGCACAATGTCCTCATTTGTGGTGGCCTCAACAACAACTATACAATTAGTTTTTAGTTTACATGTATACATACTGCATATGTAAATACATACCATAAACATACAGCATGGTAGTTACATTTATATTATGCACATCTACAATAAATAGTATTACAACAAGTTTTATAAATACATACAGTATATCGTGCATGTACTGATGTAATGTGCTATTACTAGTTCAACAAATAGCATTGTTTAATAAACATTGCTGGAATGCAATGAGTTAAGTCTCAACTGCGACATTTACACAATAAGTCTCAACTGCGACATTTACACCATATAAGTCTCAACTGCGATATTTACACCATAAAAATCTCAACTGCGACATTTACACCATATTTAAAAAAATATATAATATTTCACCTTTATTTAACCAGGTAGGGCAGTTGAGAACAAGTTCTCATTTACAACTGCGACCTGGCCAAGATAAAGCAAAGCAGTGCGACACAAACAACAGAGTTACACATGGAGTAAATAAAAGTACAGTCAATAACACAATAGAAAAAATCTATATACAGTGTGTGCAAATGAGGTAAGATTAGGGAGGTAAGGCAATAAATAGGCCGTAGTGGCGAAGTAATTACAATTTAGCAATTAAACACTGGAGGGATAGATGTGCAGAAGATGAATGTGCAAGTAGAGATACTGTGCAAGTATATGTGCAAGTATAAAATACGTTTATTTACTCTTATCTGCTGTCCTGCGCCTGCCTCCTATACACCAGCTACACATAGACTACCTGACAGCTGTTGAGTCTGTCAATAAGAATGTGGTGATTGACAGAGTCCAAAGCCTTGGCCAGGTCAATGAATACGGCTGCACAGCATTGTCTTTTATCAATGTCGGTTATGATATCGTTGAAGACCTTGAGCATGGCTGAGGTGCACCCATGACCAGATCGGAAACCAGATTCCATAGCGGAGAAGGTACGGTGGGATTCGAAATGGTCGGTAATCTGTTTGTTACCTTGGCTTTCGAAGACCTTAGAAAGGCAGGGTTGGATAGATATAGGTCTGTAGCAGTTTGGGTCTTGAGTGTCTCCCCCTTTGAAGAGGGGGATGACCGCGGCAGCTTTCCAATCTTTTGGAATCTCAGACGATACAAAAGAGAGGTTGAACAGGCTAGTAATAGGGGTTGCAACAATTGCGGTGGATAATTTTAGAAAAAGAGGGTCCAGATTGACTAGCCAAGCTGATTTGTAGGGGTCCAGATTTTGCAACTCTTTCAGAACATCAGCTATCTGGATTTGGGTGAAGGACAAATGGGGGAGGTTTGGGCAAGTTGCTGTGGGGGTGCAAGGCTGTTGACCGGGGTAGGGGTAGCCACTTGACAAAGCATGGCCAGCCGTAGAAAAATGCTCATTGAAATTCTCAATTATAGTGGATTTATCGGTGATTGCAGTGTTTCCTAGCTTCAGTGCAGTGGGCAGCAGGTGCTCTTATTCTCCATGGACTTTACAGTGTCCCAGAACTTTTTGGAGTTTGTGCTACAGGATGCAAATTTCTGTTTGAAAAAACTAGCCTTTGCTTTCCTATCTGCCTGTGTATATTGGTTCCTAACTTCCCTGAAAAGTTGCATATCGCGGGGGCTATTCAATGCTAATGCAGTACGCCACAGGATGTTTTTGTGCTGGTCAAGGGTAGTCAGGTCTGGAGTAAACCAAGGGGTATATCTGTTCCTGGTTCTACATTTTTTGAATGAGGCATGCTTATTTAAGATGGTGAGGAAAGCACTTTTAAAAGAATAACCAGGCATCCTCTACTGACGGAATGAGGTCAATATCCTTCCAGGATACCCAGCCAGGTTGATTAGAAAGGCCTGCTTGCTGAAGTGTTTTAGGGAGCGTTTGACAGTGATGAGGGGTGGTCGTTTGACCGCAGACCCATTACGGACGCAGGCAATGAGGCAGTGATCTCTGAGATCGTGGTTGAAGACAGCAGATGTGTATTTAGAGGGCAGGTTGGTCAGGATGATATCTATGAGGGTGCCCGTGTTTACGGATTTGGGGTTGTACCTGGTAGGCTCATTGATAATTTGTGTCAGATTGAGGGCATCTAGCTTAGATTGTAGGACGGCTGGGGTGTTAAGCATGTCCCAGTTTAGGTCACCTAACAGTACGAGCTCTGAAGATAGATGGGGGGGTCAATCAATTCACATATGGTGTCTAAGGCACAGCTGGCGGCAGAAGGTGGTCTATAACAAGCAACAACGGTGAGAGACTTTTTTCTGGAAAGGTGGATTTTTTAAAGTAGAAGCTTGAATTGTTTGGGCACAGACCTGGATAGTATGACAGAACTCTGCAGGCTATCTGTGCAGTAGATTGCAACTCCGCCCCCTTTGGCAGTTCTATTTTGTCAGAAAATGTTATAGTTAGGGAAGGAAATTTCAGGATTTTTGGTGGCCTTCCTAAGCCAGGATTCAGACATGGCTAGGACATCCGGGTTGGCAGAGTGTGCTAAAGCAGTGAGTAAAACAAACTTAGGGAGGAGGCTTCTAATGTTAACATGCATGAAACCAAGGCTTTTACGGTTACAGAAGTCAACAAATGAGAGCGCCTAGGGAATGGGAGTGGAGCTAGGTGCTGCAGGGCCTGGATTAACCTCTACCGCACCAGAGGAACAGAGGAGGAGTAGGATAAGGGTACAGCTAAAGGCTATAAGAACTGGTCGCCTTGTGCATTCGGAATAGAGAGTAAAAGGAGCAGGTTTCTGGGCGCAGAAGAATAGATTCAAGGCATAATGTACAGACAAGGGTATGGTAGGATGTGAATACAGTGGAGGTGAACCAAGGCATTGAGTCACAATGAGAGAGGTTTTGTCTCCAGAGACATCATTTAGACCAGGTGAGGTCACCGCATGTGTGGGAGGTGAAACAAAAGGGCTAGCTAAGGCATATTGAGCAGGGCTGGAGGCTCTACAGTGAAATAAGACAATAATCCCTAACCAAAACAGCAATGGACAAGACATATTGACATTAGGGAGAGGCATGCGTAGCCGAGTGATCATCGGGACCAGTGGGTAGCTAGGTGAGCTGGAGACACGGCGATTCAGACAGCTAGCGGGCCGGGGCTAGCAGAAGGGGCTTAGGGGGGTCTCGCAATGGAAGAAGTCTGTTGTAGCCCCCTCGGACGGTTACGTCGGCAGACCAGTCGTGTTGGATTGGCAGGGCTCCGTGTAGGCAGTAAAAGGGTCCAGGCCAATAGGCAAAATAGGTATTTGTAGCCCAAGAAATTGGCTGATGGTCTTCTTCAGCTAACAGTCCGATATGCTCTAGAGAGCTAGCGGGCTGCGGCTGGCAGGCTAGCGGATGGGCCTTCAAGGGACATCACGATGGAGGAGCCTGTTGAAACCCCTCGGGCGGATTACGTCGGTAGACCAGTCGTGACGGAATCGGCGGGGCTCCGTGTTGGCAGTAAAGGGGGTCCGGGCCAATTGGCAAAATGTGTATTGTAGTCCAAGGAGTGGCTGATGGACCTCTTCAGCTAGCCGGGAGATGTGCCTAGCACAAGGCTAGTTCCAGGCTCATTGGTGCTTGCTTCGGGACAGAGACGTTAGCCAGGGGGTAGCCACTCAGATAGCAGCTAGCTAGCTGCGATGATCCAGGTGAAAAGGTTCAGAGCTTGCGGTAGGAAAATGGAGATGTGAAGAAAAAGCAGTCCGGTATGCTCTGGGTTGAATCGCGCTGTGCAGACTGGCAGGAGTTGACCGGGCTAAGGTTAGCTGATGACCACTAGCAATGGCTGACTACTAGCTAGTAGCTAGTTAGCTGGCTAGCTTCTGTTGGGCGTTCCGGTTCTAAAGTATAGAAAATAGCAAATCCTTACCACATTGGGTGAGGCGGGTTGCAGGTGAGTATGTTGAAACTGAGGTTAAAAAAAATAAAAAATAAATAAATATATTATATATATATATATATATATATATATATATATATATATATATATATATATATATTCACACACACGAAGGAAAAAAAGGATATATACACAGGACAGGACACGACAAGACAAAGACGTCTGAACTGCTATGCCATCTTGGATTATAAGGATTATAATGTCAGCCATATAAGTCTCAACTGCAATATGTCCACTTGATGAAAACAATACGTAAAAAACAAAACATGCAGCCCATTAGTTTACTGTGTTAACAAGACGGACAATTAAACAGCGATGATGGTAAGTGACCTTTCACATCCGCGTGGAAGTCAAGTCAACTTAATGATCTCTGGGATGCCCTGTGGTGGAATAATCACCCAAACAGGGACGTGGAACTGAAGGTAAACATGTCAGAAAGGGGTTGGGAGCTCTGTGGGACACTCAAGGTTGGCTGCTGATTGCTTTCTCTTTCGCTCTCAAATCAAAATGTCAGCCAGCAGGAAGACAGTGGTCCTGCTGTGTTCTGTAATAATTAGAGTAGTTATTTTCCGTTCTGACATAAGAAAACAAAGCCGCAACCTCCGTTTTTAGAACATTTGTGTGCTTTAAAAAGACACGCCAGATGATAGTGCTTTAAGGCTTAAGAGATTGCTGAATATTGGCAAGTTTGTATTTTTTGGTCCATTAAAAGGACCACCATGTGTAGTCTAGTCTTATAATTTCTAGTCAAGCCGAACATTGTCATTGCTAGTTCCCGCTTGCAGGAAATGGTTCATTCAAAGACAAAGGCAGGCCATCTGTATGTCAGTTCCACATTTATGTGAAATCACAAAAAGATATTACAAGAAGAATATGTCCTGCCCATGGCAACCCTGTCAAATCAAGTTCACAGTCACAGGGTAGTAATACTCCACACCTGCAGCTCTCTACACTATCCATCACGATACTACATGGAAGAGGAGCCTGTGTAAAGATCAGAGTCAATGGATAGGACCCACAACCATATTCGTAGTTAACTCAATAGGTCAGAGAAAAAACATGAGCACAGCATGGATGGATAGATTAAGAACTGCCATGAATCCTAAAGCAGACAATGTTCTCCTCCACCTCATGACGTCCCACCTCAAGACTCCTTAAATATTTTTTACCTTTCTACCAGTCTGCTGAAGATGGATCTGGGCTAAGAAAGGGTTGGGAAAATAGGATAAATCTTCAACTAATTTCCTTCCTGTTTTAATCTCTGTGGTATACTTAGTGAAAGCAGGGCTCACAAGCATTATTGTGGTTACACTGTAACATGACTGGAGGCTCATGCTCAACAAGTTGTACATGGTCTTTTGGGAACCATGCGTGGTGCTTTCTAAACACTGCTGTTTTGACATTGTGGTTTGCCCATTCTTAATTTTTTGTCCTCATATAGCAAACGTCCATTATTCACCCTTGCAGTTGCAGAGGAGGGAAACCTCGTTTTCTTCTCAGTGCTAAATGGCTTTGATGATTATCGCAAAACACAAGACTCATTTATCAAACAGTTTGGGTGTAATCTGAATGAAAACATTAAGGCAATTCAGAGCACACATTCCTCAGAACTGCTCCCATCTAATTTCACCAGCCTAGCATTATAACATGCCATTTTCAGTCTGAAATAGCTGCAGGTGCACTTAATGAAAGATTGGACAATTTTGAGAAAACGATCATTTGTGTGCTTTTTGGCAGTTACTGTACATCACATGCACTTGGCCACATTCATGTGGCAACATAACAATTTCTCGTTGGACAAAAGTGTCCAGTTTAAGGTTTGAGCCCCAACAATTCCCACTTATCTTCAGATTGCCGCCAGTAGAACCAAATTCATCCTAATGAGAAGCTATTAACATGTGTCACACCCTATTATCATTAACCTACTTGTCTCTAATTATGTTTTGCCCGGCGACACTACTGGGAAATGCTTCCCCTGATCTTTCAACCCACTCTTATTTTCAAAAATAAGAAACAAGGCCTTATCATTAGACTGAGGGAGGGTGTAAACCTGAACAAGATGGATGAGGTGGAATATATAGGAACTAGATTATGGTTGTGGTAATTACATACCAGCTAATCTCCCTTTGTTCAAGCTTTTACTGTGGTTGAAAAATACTAAAGGCTGATCCGGGAGGAGCATGTGCAGTGGCTTCAGAAAGTATTCAAACTCTTTATTTTTTCCACATTTTGTTGTGTTACAGCCTGAATTTAAAATTAATTAAATTGTGGCCTACACACAATACCCCATAATGTCAAAGTTTACAAATTAATTAAAAATGAAAAGCTGAAATGTCTTGAGTCAATAAGTATTCAACCACTTTGTTATGGCAAGCCTAAATAAGTTCAGGAGTACAAATGTGCTTAACAAGTCACATAATAAGTTGCACAGACTCACACTGTGAGCATAATAGTGTTTAACATGATTTTATAATGACTACCTCATCTCCGTACCCCACGCACACAATTATCTGTAAGAGCCCTCAGTCGAGCAGTGAATTTCAAACACAGATTCAACCACAAAGACCAGTGAGGTTTTCCAATGCCTCTTAAAGACGGGCACCTATTGGTATATGGGGAATAATTAAAAAGCAGACATTGAATATCCCTTTGAGCATGGTGTATCAATACACCCAGTCACTAAAAAGGTACAGGCTTCCTTTTTAACTCAGTTGCTGGAGAGGAAGGAAAACAATGCAGGGATTTCACCATGAGGCCAATGGTGACTTTAAAACAGTTACAGAGTTTAATGGCAGTGATAGGAGGAAACTGAGGATGGATCAACAACATTGTAGTTACTCCACAATACTAACCTAAATGACAGAGTGAAAAGAAGGAAAACTGTACAGAATAAAAACCTCCTGTAACATGCATACTGTTTGGAAAATATATTTATGCCTCTAACTTTCTCAGTCATTATTCATGATTCATTTAGGACTATCCATAATCATGGTACCATCCACATTAATGTAGAAGTGTTTATCTAGCTAGCTAACAGTACGCTTTAACTTGCAATGAAAACTATTTCCTGACAAAATTAGAAACTTATATCTGAGAATGTAGATAGAGTCTTACTGGCATATGTGGATGAATGCTTCACCCTCTCTGCCATGGTTGCCCTTAGTTTGAAGATGTAATCCGGAGACAGGTGTTTTATACAACAGCCTACTGTTTTCTCTTTTCGACTCCCGTCGCATTTGCAATAATACTCTGCTTCCACAGGGCATTCCACTTATTTAAAAACTCGGTCAACTTCTTCCGTGACAAAACACTGCTGATCGCCATTTCTTCCCCATGACAAGACTCTACAATGTCTGGTTCAATGAACATGTTTTTACCTAAATCAGGGATTCCTCATCGTCTGACGAATTTTCAGTCAGAGAGAGTCGGCACAATCGTCCTCCAGAAAGCAGTCCATCACAACTTTTTCCGACTGATCTTTGTTGATAGCGCCTGTTAAATTCAGGGCAGCAACTGAGAGCAGTAGCAACACTGTTGCAGTACTTAATGATAGCTTTCAAAAAAGCTGCGGTAGAAAAGACTATATACACATCAAATCATATCAAATGTTATTGGTCACATACACGTGATTAGCAGATGTTATTGCAGGTGTAGCGAAATGCCTGTGCTTCTAGCTCTGACAGTGCAGTAATACCTAACAAGTAATATCAAACAAATTACACAACATATACCCAACACCAACAAATCTAAGAATGAATGAATTAAGACTATATACAGTTAAAGTCGGAAGTTTACATACACTTAGGTTGGAGTCATTAAAACTCGTTTTTCAACCACTCCACAAATTTCTTATTAACAAACTATAGTTTTGGCAAGTCGGTTAGGACATCTACATTGTGCATGACACAAGTAAGTTTTCCAACAATTGTTTACAGACAGATTATTTCACTTATAATTCACTGTATCACAATTCCAGTGGGTCAGAAGTTTACATACACTAAGTTGACTGTGCCTTTAAACAGCTTGGACAATTCCAGAAAATGGCTTTAGAAGCTTCTGATAGGCTAATTGACATAATTTTAGCCAATTGGAGGTGTACCTGTGGATGAATGTCAAGGCTTACCTTGAAAATCAGTGCCTCTTTGCTTGACATCATGGGAAAATCAAAGGAAATCAGCCAAGACCGCAAAAAATAAATTGTAGAACTCCACAAGTCTGATTCATCCTTGGGAGCAATTTCCAAACGCGTGAAGGTACCGCGTTCATCTGTACAAACAATAGTACGCAAGTATAAACAAAATGGGACCATGCAGCCGTCATACCGCTCAGGAAGGAGACACGTTCTGTCTCCTAGAGATGAACGTTCTTTGGTGTGAAAAGTGCAAATCAATCCCAGAACTACAGCAAAGGACAAAAGTATCTATATCCACAGTAAAACGAGTCCTATATCGACATAACCTGAAAGGCCACTCAGCAAGGAAGAAGCCACTGCTCCAAAACCGCCATAAAAAAGCCAGACTACGGTTTGCAACTGCACATGGGGACAAAGATCATACTTTTTGGAGAAATGTCCTCTGGTCTGATGAAACAAAAATAGAACTGTTTGGCCGTAATGACCATCGTTATGTTTGGAGGAAAAAGGGGGAGGCTTACAAGCCAAAGAACACCATCCCAACTGTGAAGCATGGGGGTGGCAGCATCATGTTGTGGAAGTGCTTTGCTACAGGAGGGCCTAGTGCACTTCACAAAATAAATGGCATCATGAGGCAGGAAAATGATGTGGATATATTGAAGCAACATCTCAAGACATCAATCAGGAAGTTAAAGCTTGGTCGCAAATGGGTCTTCCAAATGGACAATGACCCCAAGCATACTTCCAAAGTTGTGGCAAATGGCTTAAGGACAACAAAGTCAAGGTATTAGAATGGCCATCACAAAGCCTTGACTTCAATCCTATAGAAAATGTGTTGGCCGAACTGAAAAAGCGTGTGCGAGCAAGGAGGCCTACAAACCTGACTCAGTTCCACCAGCTCTGTCAGTTGGAATGGGCAAAATTCACCCAACTTATTGTGGGAAGCTTTGGAAGGCTACCCAAAACATTTTACTTTTGACCCAGTTTTGCACGAATGCTACCATCTATCCACAGTTTCTGGTTAGGGTAGGTTTTAATAGTCACAGTGGGTACTACATCTCCAATACAGTTCCTTATAAACTCAGTCACCGTATCCGTGTATGCATCTAGATTTTTTTCGCAAGCTCCTCGGAACATATCCCAGTCCACGTGATCAAAACAATCCTGAAGTGTGGATTCCGATTGGTCAGACCAGCGTTGAATGGTTCTTAGCACGGGTACTTCCTGTTTGAGTTTCTGCCTACAGGAAGGGAGGAGCAAGATGGAGTCTTTGTCAGATTCGCCGAAAGGAGTAGTACAGCTGATATGTTGAACTTCGGCAGCCTAGTCCTCAAATTTGCTTTGTTAAAATCCCTGGCAACAATAAATGCAACGTCAGGATATGTGGTTTCCAGTTTGCATGAAGTCCTGTGACGTTTTTTGAGGGCCGTCGTGGTATCGGCTTGAGGGGGGATGTAAATGGCCGTGGCAATGACGGAGTATTCTCTTGGGAGATAATATGGTCAGCATTTGATCGTGAGGTATTGTAGGTCGAGGGAACCAAAGTACTTGAGTTCCTGTTTGTTCCTTGAATTACACCATGAGTCGTTTATCAGGAAACACACTCCCCCGCCCTTCTGCTTCCCAAAAAGATATTTATTCCTGTCTGTGCCATGTACTGAGAATCCTGCTGGCTTCACTGACTCCGACAGAGTATCCCGAGAGAGCCATGTTTCCGTGAAACAAAGTATGTTACAGGCCCCCGATGTCTCTCTGGAAAGAATCCTTGCTCTAAGCTCATCAACTTTGTTAACCAAAGACTGAACATTAGTAATATACTTGGAAGTGGTGGGTGGTGTGCACGCCCCCTAAGTCGAACCAGCAGGTTGCCTCAAGTGCCTCTACTCCGTCGGCGCTGTTTGGGGTCGGCCTCTGGAATAAGTTAAATTGCTCTGGGGAGAGTGAGCAAAGGATCTGCTCCAGGGAAGTCGTATTCCTAGTCATAATGATGGTAGTTCTGGTGAGTTACCGCCGCTTTAATATCCAATAGTTCTTCCCGGCTGTATGCAATTACACAAAACTTTTCCTGAGCTAATAATGTAAATAATAGTACATAAAACAACAAAAACTGCTAAGTTTCCTAAGAGCTAGTCGCAATGCTGACATCTCTGTCGGCGCCATCAGTCTCTACATACTAAGCAGCTCATGTTATAGACAGAAGCATGCTACATGGCCTACCAATCCGAACTTATCTCTCGATATGTCCAGCCCATCCATTATCTCAGCCAATCATGGCTAGTGGGATGGTTCCTGTCTTTTTCCGTGGCTAAACCAAATAGGCTCGTAATTTAATAATTGTATTCGTATTTACAGATGGCATACAAGTTTGTTATTAAGGCACATGAAAGTTTCTACAAAAGGCTAAATACAGAGTGCAGTAGAATGAGACTACATAAATATTATAAATGTCCTTAATTAAACATAACGGTATGCATACACAGACAATATGAACACATACACACACACATATACACATATATTTGACTGGTACTATATATATATAGTACCAGTCAAAAGTTTGGACACCTACTCATTCAAGGGTTTTTCTTAATTTTTTTATATTTTCTACTTTGTCGAATAACAGTGAAGACATCAAAACTATGAAAAAACATATATGGAATCATGTAGTAATCAAAAAAGTGTTAAACAAATCTAAATATATTTTATATTTTACATTCTTCAAAGTGGCCACCCTTTGCCTTGATGACAGCTTTGCACACTCTTGGCATTCTCTCAACCAGATTCACCTGGAATGCTTTTCCAACAGTCTTGAAGGAGTTCCCACATATAATGAGCAGTTGTTGGCTGCTTTTCTTTCACTTGGCAGTCCAACTGATCCCAAACCATCTCAAATGGGTTGAGGTCGGGCGATTGTGGAGGCCAGGTCATCTGATGCAGCACTCAATCACTTTCCTTCTTGGTCAAATAGCCCTTACACAGCCTGGGGGTGTGTTGGGTCACTGTCCTGTTGAAAAAAATTATAATCCCACTAAGCACAAACCAAATGGGATGGCATATTTCTGCAAAATGCTGTGGTAGACATGCTGGTTAAGTGTGCCTTGAATTCAAAATAAATCACAGACAGTGTCAATAGCAAAGCACCCACACACCATCACACCTCCATGCTTCACGGTAGGAACCACACATGCAGAGATCATCCGTTAACCTACTCTGCTTCTCACAAAGACACAGTTGTTGAAAGCAAAAATCTTAAATTTGGACTCATCAGACCAAAGGACAGAATTCCACCAGTCTAATGTCCATTGCTCGTGTTTCTTGGCCCAAGCAAGTCTCGTCTTCTTATTGGTGTTCTTTAGTAGTGGTTTATTTGCAGCAATTCAACCATGAAGGCCTGATTCACTCAGTCTCCTCTGAACAGTTAATGTTGAGATGTGTCTGTTACTTGACCGCTGTAAAACATTTATTTGGGCTGTAATTTCTAAGGCTGATAACTCTAATGAATGTATCCTTATGAACTTATCCTCTGCAGCAGAGGTAACTCTGGGTCTTTTTTGTATTGACTGACCTTCACGTCTTAAAGTAATAATGGACTGTCGTTTCTCTTTGCTTATTTGAGCTGTTCTTGCCACAGTATGGACTTGGTCTTTTACAAAATAAGGCTATCTTCTGTATACCCCCCCTACTATGTCACAACACAACTGATTGGCTCAAACACATTAACCTGTTGGGGGTAGGGGGCAGTATTTTCACGGCCGGATAAAAAACGTACCCGATTTAATCTGATTATTACTCCTGCCCAGAAACTAGAATATGCATATAATTATTAGCTTTGGATAGAAAACACTCCAAAGTTTCTAAAACTGTTTGAATGGTGTCTGTGAGTATAACAGAACTCATTTGGCAGGCCAAAACCTGAGAAGATTCCTTACAGGAAGTGCCCTCTCTGACCATTTCTTGGCCTTCTACACTCTCTTTAAAAAAACGGAGGATCTCTGCTGTAACGTGACACTTCCTACGGCTCCCATAGGCTCTCAGAAGGCGGCAAAACGCTGAATGATGCCTTTGCAGGCCCAGGCTGAAAAACAGTAGCGCATTTAGATAGTGGTCGATCAGAGAACAATGAGACTGAGGCGTGTGCACGAGGCGACACCATGTTTTCATTCTTTCGTCTTTGAACGAAAACAATGACTCCCGGTCGGAATATTATCGCTTTTTTATGAGAAAAATCGCATAAAAATTGATTTTAAACAGCGGTTGACATGCTTCGAAGTACGGTAATGGAATATTTAGAAGTTTTTTGTCACGAAACGCGTCGGGCGCGTAACCCTTCGTCACCCTTCGGATAGTGTCTTGAACGCACAACAAAACGCCGCTATTTGGATATAACTATGGATTATTTGGAACCAAACCAACATTTGTTATTGAAGTAGAAGTCCCGGGAGTGCATTCTGACGAAGAACAGCAAAGGTAATCCAATTTTTCTTATAGTAAATCTGAGTTTGGTGAGGGTCAAACTTGGTGGGTGTCAAAATAGCTAGCCTGTGATGGCAAGCTATCTACTCAGAATATTGCAAAATGTGCTTTCACCGAAAAGCTATTTTAAAATTGGACACCTCGATTGCATAAAGGAGTTCTGTATCTATAATTCTTAAAATAATTGTTATGTTTTTTGTGAACGTTTATCGTGAGTAATTTAGTAAATTCACCGGAAGTGTTTGGTGGGAATGCTAGTTCTGAACGTCACATGCTAATGTAAAAAGCTGGTTTTTGATATAAATATGAACTTGATTGAACAAAACATGCATGTATTGTATAACATAATGTCCTAGGCGTGTCATCTGATGAAGATCATCAAAGGTTAGTGCTGCATTTAGCTGTGGTTTTGTTTTTTGTGACATTATATGCTAGCTTGAAAAATGGGTGTCTGATTATTTCTGGCTGGGTACTCTGCTGACATAATCTGATGTTTTGCTTTCGCTGTAAAGCCTTTTTGAAATCGGACAGTGTGGTTAGATAAAGGAGAGTCTTGTCTTTAAAATGGTGTAAAATAGTCATATGTTTGAAAAATGGAAGTTTTTGGATTTTGGAGGAATTTGTAATTCGCGCCACGCCTATCATTGGATATTGGAGCAGGTGTTCCGCTAGCGGAATGTCTAGATGTAAGAGTTAAGAAACAAGAACATTTCTAAGTGCCCCTAAACTTTTGAACGTTAGTGTATATAGACTATCCTAAACGAGGCATGAGGCATGAGGCACACATCATTACGAGCTAGCATGACTGGCTAACATTTTGGCTAGCTGGCTAGAAGTAGCATGAAGCACATGGAAAAGTAATAACTCTATAAACCTTATAAATGTGGTAAATACTCTACTGCTTTAGCAACACCCAACTAAAATCCCAGTGACATGTCCGACAGTACTTACAATTAGATGCACATGCTAAACACAGGTCAAATACAATGAACATGAGGATTAGTCCAGCGAGTCCATTCTCTTATGACCGGGATCTCACTCTGATGGCTGGAGTTGGGTTCAGTGAGGTGCACGGGGAATGGTGAACTATGATTGGCTGCTACAAGTGGGGTGACTTGGAGGTACCATTACAGTGAGAAAATAAGGGGTGTTGGGCAAATACAACAACTACCAGAATATAAGAATCATCAGATTTAGCCCCATAGTTGGTTGAGGAAGTGTACCTTTGCCTCCTTGGTGGAAGCATTCATCACCACAAGTTAGAACTACTGTATGGAACATATGATTACATGGCAACAAAATAAAGCAACAGAATTCTACACAAATCATACTATGAAACGTCTGCAAAATTTAAGATAGCTACAAACCCATCCGCTGAATTTAAAAAGCACGCTATCCAAATGAAAGGTGTGTGTAGTCAAGCCAGAGTGCTACAGACCAGTGATCAACTAGAGCTGAAGTGAGTCATTAAATTGTGTTACGTAAGCTATTCACAGCCTGACCTCTGTTGACTTGCTCCTCATGGGGCAACCCTCTGTGTCACGTAGAAGATGACTTGGTGAAAGCAGACGTGCAGAAAATCTAAAACAGCAGTACCCAATGGAGATTTTCATTTAAATGGCCATTCATGTCAGATGCTGTCAACTGGAGAGGAATTGTTTGTTTTAGTGACTCAAAGAGAACTCTGAAACTGTCACTCAGAATATCATATCACATCTTCACCAGAGAAACATTAACACCACTCAACACTAGCAGGCATGCCATCTGGACTTCTGGATAGTTTCTGCTCTATTATGAAGGCAAAAAGCTCTTATTTGTGTACTGTAACCTGTTTGTTCTGGTGTCATCTTCTCCCCACAAACAACATGGACGTCAACCCGATTTTCTCCCGAGTTTTTTTGTTGAAGTTTGAGTCTTTAAGCAAGTATTTATTGGTTTCTGGTGAAAACTCGCAGCTTAAATGAGAACTGGAACTCTGGGAGCCAAGTCCCGCCGACGCATCGCTCCAAATAGAGTGTTGGATTACCAGTGCTCCCCTACCATCTGTAACCCAAAACCCACCAGCAGCAGTAGCACGCTCACTGGCGGGGGTGTGGGTTAATTAATGAAGCACCTTGCATGAAAATAATGAGCATATGCATTAATCATCTCATCTATATTTAATAGTCGCAACACTTCCCTAAAGCCTGGGTGTAATGGAACTCGATGACTGCTTTTTTCCTCTCTTCATGATACTCGTCTCAAGAGAAGTAAACACTGAATAGGTTGATTATCTCTCCATTGTACTCTCACAGTGTCCTAATCAAGCAATACAAATGCATACACACACACACAAGCACATGCCCGCTCACACAGACACACACACACACACACACACACACACACACACACAGACACACACACACAGACACACACACACACACACACACACACACACACACACACACACACACACACACACACACACACACACACACACACACACACACACACACACACACACACACACACACACACACACACACACACAGAGGACAGGGTGCAGATGTGTACATCCCTGGGGCTCTTGCGTCTAGCCAAGTCGGCAGCAATATGGTTGCTTTCTGTGTCCTCTCTTCCAGCATCCTCCCCTTCGTTTATGGAGGAGCGAAGAGAAAGACAGACTTAAAAGAATGTCCTCGCCATGCCTTTTATACCAAAATCACCTACAGTACACAATTCATCATAGGAGGTCTCCCAACCACTGTTTATGTCTTAGAATATCTATTAGTCTTGTCTCAACCACCACCTTGGTTAGAGACAGACTGACATATATAAAGGATTCCTTTCTCTCCATGTCTACAATCTGATTGCGTTTTATCGACAATGTGGCTATTAAAGGCAATGTTCCCACAAACCTAATTAACGTTTAATCCAGGCACTTGTATTTGATATAGTTGTTACCCTGCTCAAGATTAAATGATTTATTTGGTTGAACTACTTCATGTCATGGTACAGAGCTGTCCACAATGCTTGAAAAGTTTGAAATAAAACTGTTCCAAGCTCCTCCGCTCAGATCAGGTAAAATAGGTGACGTGCCAACAATCCAACACATTGTCTTTCATGGCTATACTGAAGGCTTGCAACTGATTTGGATGTGCATCTTTTCAACCTAAACAATCAATGCTGAATACATGTTGATTACATAGTCTATCCCACAGGTGTGCCGCTCGTCAGCATAAATGCCAGAATGGCACCGCTTCAAGCTTCGAAACATCTGTTTTTCCTGTCATGTAGCATATTATCTGCTACTGCTCTCACAAAAGTCTATAATAAGAATTTTGGGTGCACCAATTGTAAATATGAGTAAGTCTGCTGCATAGCAACAGACTAGAGAAACGGCATCTTGCCGATGATAGATATTGTTAGTGCGTTATATGTTACATAATTGTTGCTCACATTCCAAGACCACCCTTTGTCCTCACAATGGCACAAGGTACTAATTACTCAGCAATATATACAAGTTGTTACCATACAGTAATTATCTAGCACTGTATAACCTTAGCAAACATACATAAATTACAAGATGTGGCACAGTCGTGCAGGACTTGTTAAATAGGTTTCTGACAAGTATTATTTGTCATAGTTATTGTTGATGAAATGAACACTGACATGAAGTGGAACTACCGAGGTCTCTGAAGCCTGGAGGTCGTTCTGTGTTCCATAGAGGTTGTTCTGTGTTCCATAGAAGTCGTTCTGTGTTCCATAGAGAAAAATCACAAAAACTGACTCAACCAACAGGATCCTACAAATATATGTGGTAACACTTTACATTAAGTTGCCTCAATTACTATGTAACTACACAGTAATAACTGTAATAACAACATAATATTTACATATATTTTACTTTATAATAATATGGTAATAAGGTTGTAGTGCTATCAATTATTACACAGTTGGAATAAGGAATGTATAATTACACATCCACTTGCTAAAGGTTATTCAACATGTGTAATTACTGATATTGTAACACATTTTCTTGTTTCACGAGGTAACTAACGTTTTGTAATACAAAATATATACATTACCAGTCAAACGTTTGGACACACCTACTCATTCAAAGCTTTTTTTTAAATGTGTTTTCTACATTGTAGAATAATAGTGAAGATATCAAAACTATGAAATAACATATAGGGAATTATGTAGTAATCAAAAAAGTGTTAAACAAATCAAACTATATTTAGAATCTTCAAAGGAGCCACCGTTTCCAAAGATGACAGCTTTGCACACTCTTGGCATTCTCTCAACCAGATTCACCTGGAATGCTTTTACAACAGTCTTGAAGGAGTTCCCACATATTCTGAGCACTTGTAAGCTGCTTTTCCTTCACTCTGCGGTCCAACTCATCCCAAACCATCTCAATTAGGTTGAGGTCAGGTGATTGTGGAGGCCAGGTCATCTGATGCAGCACTCCGTCACTCTCCTTCATGGTCAAATAGCCCCAATAAGCACAAACCAGATGGGATGGCGTATCGCTGCAGAATGCTGTGGTAGCCATGCTGGTTAAGTGTGCCATGAATTCTAAATAAATCACAGACAGTGTCACCAGCAAAGCACCCCACACCATCACACCTCCTCCTCCATGCTTCACGGTGGGAACTGCACATGCGGATTTAACAGTGTTGCTTCCGTCCCTCTTCTCGCACCTACCTGGGCTCGAACCAGGGACCCTCTCCACACATCGACAAAAGTCACCCTTGAAGCATCGTTACTTATTGCTTCACAAAGCTGTGGCCCTTTCAGAGCAAGGGAAACAACTACTTCAAGGTCTCAGAGCAAGAGATGTCACCAATTGTAACGCTATTAGCGCACACCCCGCTAACTAGATACCCATTTCACACCGGTTACACAGAGATCATCAGTTCACCTACTCTGCGTCTCACAAAGACACGGCGGATGGAAGCAAAAATCTCACATTTGGACACCTCAGACGAAAGGACAGATTTCCACTGGTCTAATGTTCATTGCTAGTGTTTCTTGACCCAAGCAAGTCTTTCCTTCGTATTGTTGTCCTTTAATAGTGGTTTCTTTGCAGCCATTGGACCATGAAGGCCTGATTCACACAGTCTCCTCCGAACAGTTGATGTTGAGATGTGTCTGTTACTTGAACTCTGATTTGCCAGTTCTTGCTGTGAGATGTTACCCCACTCTTCCACCAAGGCACCTGCAAGTTTCCAGACATTTCTGGGGGGAGTGGCCCTAGCCCTCACCCTCCGATCCAACAGGTCCCAGACGTGCTCAATGGGATTGAGAACCGGGCTCTTCGCTGGCCATGGCAGAACACTGACATTCCTGTCTTGCGGACAGAACGAGCAGTATGGCTGGTGGCATTGTCATGCTGGAGGGTCATGTCAGGATGAGCCTGCAGGAAGGGTACCACATGAGGGATGAGGATGTCTTCCCTATAACCCACAGCGTTGAGATTGCCTGCAATGACAACAAGCTCAGTCCGATGATGCTGTGACACACCTCCCCAGACAGACCCTCCACCTCCAAATCGATCCCGCTCCAGAATACAGGCCTCGGTGTAATGCTCATTCCTTTGACGATAAACGCAAATCTGACCATAACCCCTGGTGAGACAAAACCACGACTCATCAGTGAAGAGCACTTTTTGCCAGTCCTGTCTGGTCCAGCGACGGTGGGTTTGTGCGAATAGGCGACGTTGTTGCCGGTGATGTCTGGTAAGGACCTGCCTTACAGGCCTACAAGCCCTCAGTCCAGCCTCTCTCAGCCTATTGCGGACAGTCTGAGCACTGATGGAGGGATTGTGCGTTCCTGGTGTACCTCGGGCAGTTGTTTTGCCATCCTGTACCTGTCCCGCAAGTGTGATGTTCGGTTGTACCGATCCTGTGCAGGTGTTGTTACACGTGGTCTGCCACTGGGAGGATAATCAGCTGTCCGTCCTGTCTCCCTGTAGTGCTTTCTTATGCGTCTCACAGTACGGATATTGCAGGCCACATCTGCAGTCCTCATGCCTCCTTGCAGCATGCCTAAGGCACATTCACGCAGATGAGCAGGGACTCTGGGCATCTTTCTTTAGGAGTTTTTCAGAGTCAGTAGAAATGCCTCTTTAGTGTCCTAAGTTTTCATAACTGTGACCTTAATTGCTGTCACGGTTGTCATAAGGAGAAGAGTACCAAAGTGCAGCGTGTGTGTCGTTACACATTTTATTTAATCTGTGAAACTATGCCATACATAAATAAACTGAATAAACAAAACAACAAACCGTGACGCAGAGGAGAAACAAACACTACTCAAAAATAATCACCCACAAAACCCAGGTAGAAAAACCCCTACTTAAGTATGATCTCCAAACAAACCAACATAGAAATACAAAAACTCGAACCTAACAACCTAGAAATAGAACACATAGAATAAACCCCCTTGTCACGCTCTGACCTACTCTACCATAGAAAATAACAGCTTACCATGGTCAGGACGTGACAATTGCCTACTGTCTGTAAGGTGTTAGTGTCTTAACAACAGTTCCACAGGTGCATGTTCATTAATTGTTTATGGTTCATTGAACAAGCATGGGAAACAGTGTTTAAACCATTTATAATGAAGATCTGTGAAGTTATTTGGATTTTTACGAATTATCTTTTAAAGACATGGTCCTGAAAAAGGGACGTTTCTTTTTTTGCTGAGTTTATATATATACTGAACAAAAATATAAATGCAACAGGCAACAATTTCAATGATTTTACTGAGTTGCAGTTCATATAAGGAAATCAGTCAATTGAAATCAATTCATTAGGCACTAATCATAGGCCCACTAACTGGGGAGCCAGGCCCAGCCAATCAGAATGATTTTTCCCCACAAAAGGGCTTTATTAAAGACAGAAATAGTTCTCAGTTTCATCAGCTGTCCAGGTGGGTGGTCTCAGAGGTGAATAAGCCGGATGTGGTGGTCCTGGGCTGGAGTGGTTAGAAGAGGTCTGCGGTTGTGAGGCCGGTTGGACATACTGTGAAATTCTCTAAAACGTTGTTGGTAGAGAAATGACCATTCAATTCTCAGGCAACAGCTCTGGTGGACATTCCTGCTGTCAGCATGCCAATCTGTGGCATTTTGTTGTGTGACAAAACTGCATATTTTGAGATAAATAAGCTTTTTGTGCATATGGAACATTTTTGGATCTTTTACTTCAGCTCATGAAACATGGGACCAACATTTTATATGTTGCATTTATATTTTTGTTAAGTATACTGGTCCCATGTTTTATTGTCACATACACAGGATAGGTGGAGTGAAATATGTTTTTTTTTATAAAAACATTTTTTATTAACCCATCCCCTTCGGGGACAAAAGCTGTTTTTTTTACAGCTTTTCTGCTACATATAAATACATTTTACATACACATTTTGCAAACATGATTTACATACATGGTACTTTTATATAAAACAGTCACATAACAGTAATACATTACCAAACATAAGCTCTTTAATCCCACCCCTCCGCCACTCTCAGCCCGTCCCACCTATCACCATAGACCTCCCTCGTTTGGTTTCCATGTGCCATATATTTTTCAATTGTGCTGTGAAGTTTTACATACATTTTGAACCTTTCTAATCATATAGTGCCCACAGATTGTGAACTAAAGATGAAAACCTTCCCTGTGAGTATTATCATATTATTTATTGACTGACTATGGCTTTCCAAATCACCTAACAGTGCTATTTGTAAGGTTCATTTAATGTGAATGTTGTCATTTTTTAACCATTGCTGAACCTGTGACCAGAAACAAGCTACATAGTGGCAATACCAGAATAAATGATCTAATGATTCTATCTCTTCGCAGCAAAATCTACATAGCTGAGATTGTTCAATGCCCCATATATATAGCATTCTGTTGGTGGCAAGAATTGTATATAATAATTTTAATTGAAAAAACATGAAGTGTTGAATCAAGTGTTGTTTTTTGAACCAGTTCATAAACCATGTGTAATGGAATCGGTACATCGAAAATCTCTTCCCATTTATTTTGCAACCTGTATGGTGCAGCTGTCAACATTTTTGTCCTCAAATGAAACTGGTATATTTTTCTATTTATGCCAATTCCTTTCAGCCAATTTATATCTTTTATATTTGGCAGGCAAACAAGTTCCCTACCTTCTCCCTTTTCCACTTGCCTCCTCCATTTTTGTGGTAATGCTGCAATCAGTTGGTTGTAAGTTTGGATTGAGCAGACATATTTTCGATAGCTGCATATGTGACATTACTCCTCCGTTTCTATTCAAAATATCATTAATATACATAATACCATCAACAACAAAAACAATGCATAAGTATATTTGAATTTAACCATAACTGTCACTCCCTGATCTGTTTCACCTGTCCATGTGCTTGTCTCCACCCCCTCCAGGTGTCGTCCATAAACCAATCACAAGACATGAGTCCCCTGGTCTTTGTAGTCCTCACAAGACTTGGAGCCACTTATCCTCTGGCTATTTATACCTGTGTTTTGTTTCTGTCTGTGCCAGTTCGTCATGTTTATCCTGTCAGCTCCTGTCTTTTCCCAGCCTCTCTTTTTCTCATCCTCCTGGTTTTTGACCCTTGCCTGTCCTGACCCTGTACCCGCCTGCATGACCACTCTGCCTGTCCCTGAGCCTGCCTTCCGTCCTGTACCTTTGCTCCACCTCTAGATTACTGACCTCTGCCTGTCCTTGAGCCTGCCGGCCATCCTGTACGTTTGCACGTACTCTGGATTATCGACCCCTGCCTTGACCTGTCGTTTGCCTGCCCCTGTTACAATAAACATTGTTACTTCACAGTCTTCACTTGGGGACCTTGATGCCTGATAATAACCTTTGTTGTAATATTTGTTCTATTTTTTCTGGAGGATAAGACTGAAATTGTAACCAGCTTTGTATGGCTCGTTTAAGAAAGGGCGATACTTAAAACAAACTGTAATTCTCAATTAGTTTCGAAAATGAGAAGTAAGCTGTATAAGGGCAATTTTTCAACAAAGGATGAGCCTTTCTTAATAATCTACTGGAGAACCATTTTAAGTATAAGTGTCACGACACCGACGGATGGTGGCGCCCCTCCTCGCCCGGGCAGCGCTCGGCGGTCGTCGTCGCCGGCCTAGTAGCTGCCATTGATCCTCTGTTTCACTTTCTGTTGGTTAGGTCTAGGTTAGGCACGCACCTGTTTTGTTTTAGTTGTTAATGGGGGGGGGGGGGGGGGGGGTATTTAGGCTAGCTAGGTAGGTTTGTGTTTTGTGCGTGATTGTTCCATGTCAGGACTGTGGTAGTTTGAGGAACGAGTGTTTTCCCTCTGCCTGTGTTTTTTGTTTGCCGCAGAGGTTTTGTGGGCTGCGTCCCTGCTTAGTTTAAGCTGGGGTTTTGGAGCATTTATTTGTTATGCGCCCTGCCCTACCGTGTTTGGACATTGTGGATACTCATTAAAAGTGTGTTCACAGATTTTCTGTCTCCTGCGCTTGACTCTGCCTCTCCTGCTTCCTTGAGCCAGCCTTGACAGAATCACGCACCAATATTAATGGAGTCAGCAGGAGCTTCAGCACCAGTCCCGTCCATGGAGGAAAGAGTTGCCCAACACTCCACCCTGCTCCACCATCCGGGCACCGCCATGGACCCGGTGTTGGCACGCATGGAGAGTTGGGACCGAAGCGCTCTCGGCCCCACTAACGCGGCGGTTCAACAGCCTGCGCCACAGCCAGCACCCACAGCACCCAGTGAAACTCGCCCCCCCCCCCCCCCAGGGAGTACGATGGGACGGCCGCTGGGTATAAGGGCTTCCTACTCCAGTTGGAGTTATACCTGGCGACCATTCGTCCCCCTCCCTCGGGGGAGGAGAGTGTTAGTGTCCTCGTCTCGTGTCTCACGGGTAGAGCCCCGGTATGGGCCAACGCCGTGTGGGACAGTCCGGACTCAGCCAGGGACAACTACCCGGAGTTCACCCGCCGTTTCCGGGCAGTGTTCGATCATCCCCCGGAGGGTAAAGCGGCGGGTGAGCGGCTATTTCACCTGAGACAGGAGATGAGGAGCGCGCAGGACTTTGCTCTAGAGTTCCGGACTCTGGCCGCTGGAGCGGGGTGGAATGAGAGGGCCCTTATAGATCACTACCGGTGTAGTCGGAGGGAGGATGTCCGCCGGGAGTTAGCCTGTCGGGACACGACCATCACCCTGGACCAGCTGATTGACCTGTCCATCCGACTGGACAATCTGCTGGCCGCCCACGGGCATCCGAACCAGGCCCTGCTCATTCCACCTTCCAGCCCTCCTGCTCCCACGCCTTTGGAGATAGGGGGGGCTGCAGCCAGGAAGACTGGAGGGGGAGTCCACTCCTGCACCTCCTGTGGTCGCGTTGGGCACACTGTGGACCGGTGCTGGAGAAGCTCACCCGGGAGTCCAGAAGGCAGGCAGAGCACTCCTTTGACATCAGCACCAGCCTCACCCATAGCCCCCTGTCAGTCACATGTATGCGTTAGTGTCCTTTCCTTGTTTTTCTCCTCACTCCTGGCTTAAGGCGCTAGTCGATTCAGGCGGGGCAGGGAGTTTTATGGACCGTGGGGTCACCGCTAAGTTAGGGATTCCCCAGGTCCAGTTGGACCAACCCTTGACCGTGCATGCCTTAGACAGTCGACCACTAGGGTCAGGGCTGGTCAGGGAGGTCACTGTGCCACTGGTCATGGTAATGCGGGGGGGTCATGAGGAGAGTATCAGTCTCTTCCTCATTGATTCCCCAGCATTTCCAGTGGTTCTAGGGATCCCCTGGCTAGCCACTCACAACCCTAAGATTTCGTGGAGCCAGAGGGCTCTTAAGGGGTGGTCAAAGGAGTTCTCAGGCAGATGCATAGGAGTTTCCGTCGGTGCGACTACGGTGGAGAGTCCAGACCAAGTCTCTGTCTCAGGAAGAGACAGTGGCTATGGAAACATACGTCACTGAGTCTTTGAGGCAGGGATACATTCGGCCATCCAACTCACACATCTCCTCGAGCTTCTTTTTTGTGAAGAAGAAGGAGGGAGGTCTGCGCCCGTGCATTGACTATAGAGGTCTAAATTCTATCACGGTCGGTTTCAGTTACCCACTACCTTTCATCGCCACGGCGGTGGAGTCATTTCACGGGGCGCGCTTCTTCACGAAATTGGATCTCAGGAGTGCGTATAATTTAGTGCGTATCCGAGGAGGGGACAAGTGGAAAACTGCATTTAGTACCATATCTGGCCATTATGAGTACCTCGTCATGCCGTATGGGTTAACCTCTCTAGGGTCGGCGGGACGAAACCGTCCCACCTACGTAACAGCCAGTGGAATCCTGTGGCGGGTTATTCAAATACCTTAGAAATGCTATTACTTAAATTTCTCAAACATATGACTATTTTACACCATTTTAAAGACAAGACTCTCGTTAATCTAACCACACTGTCCGATTTCAAAAAGGCTTTACAATGAAAGCAAAACATTAGATTATGTCAGCAGAGTACCCAGCCAGAAATAATCAGACACCCATTTTTCAAGCTAGCATATAATGTCACAAAAACCCAGAAGACAGCTAAATGCAGCACTAACCTTTGATGATCTTCATCAGATGACACACCTAGGACATTATGTTATACAATACATGCATGTTTTGTTCAATCAAGTTCATATTTATATCAAAAACCAGCTTTTTACATTAGCATGTGACGTTCAGAACTAGCATACCCCCCGCAAACTTCCGGTGAATTTACAAAAAATTTACTAAATTACTCACGATAAACGTTCACAAAAAGCATAACAATTATTTTAAGAATTATAGATACAGAACTCCTCTATGCACTCGATATGTCCGATTTTAAAATAGCTTTTCGGTGAAAGCACATTTTGCAATATTCTCAGTAGATAGCCCGGCATCACAGGGCTAGCTATTTAGACACCCAGCAAGTTTAGCACTCACCAAAGTCAGATTTACTATAAGAAAAATGTTATTACCTTTGGTGTTCTTCGTCAGAATGCACTCCCAGGACTTCTACTTCAATGACAAATGTTGGTTTGGTCCCAAATAATCCATTGTTATATCCAAATAGCGGCGTTTTGTTCGTGCGTTCAAGACACTATTCGAAAGGGTAAAGAAGGGTGACGAGCACGGCGCATTTCGTGACAGAAAATGTCTAAATATTCCATTACCGTACTTCGAAGCATGTCAACCGCTGTTTAAAATCTATTTTTATGCAATTTTTCTCGTAAAAAAGCGATAATATTCTGACCGGGAATCTGCGTTTAGGTGAAAAGAGGAAAGAAAATAAAGCACGGGGTCGACTCGTGCACACGCCTAAGCCCATTGTCCTCTGATCGGCCACTTGCCAAAAGCGTAAATGTGTTTCAGCCTGGGGCTGCCTCGATATCATTCAGCTTTTTCCCGGGCTCTGAGAGCCTATGGGAGCCGTAGGAAGTGTCACGTTACAGCAAAGATCCGCAGTCTTCAATAAAAAGAGCCTAGATGAACAACAACTTGTCAGACAGGCCACTTCCTGTTCAGAATCTTCTCAGGTTTTTGCCTGCCATATGAGTTCTGTTATACTCACAGACACCATTCAAACAGTTTTAGAAACTTTAGGGTGTTTTCTATCCAAAGTCAATAATTATATGCATATTCTAGTTACTGGGCAGGAGTAGTAACCAGATTAAATCGGGTACGTTTTTTATCCGGCCGTGTCAATACTGCCCCCTACCCCCAACAGGTTAAAGAATGCTCCCGCAGTCTTCCAATCCTTTGTGGACGAGATTCTCCGGGACATGCTCGGTCAGGGTGTAGTGGTGTACA
Source organism: Salmo salar (assembly GCF_965601325.2). Lineage (NCBI taxonomy): Eukaryota > Metazoa > Chordata > Actinopteri > Salmoniformes > Salmonidae > Salmo > Salmo salar. The sequence goes on along the minus strand of NC_138299.1, from coordinate 71,059,770 downwards.
TCGATGATATTCTGATCTACTCCACTACACGCGCCGTGCACGTGTCTCTGGTGCGTAAAGTGCTTGGGCGACTGGTGGAGCATGACCTATATGTCAAGGCTGAGAAATGTGAGTTTTCCAAGCCATCCGTCTCTTTTCTGGGGTATCGCATTTCCACATCCGGGGTGGTGATGGAATGTGACCGCATCTCGGCCGTGCGTAATTGGCCGACTCCCACCACGGTGAAGGAGGTGCAGCGGTTCTTGGGATTTGCCAATTACTACCGGAGGTTTATCCGGGGCTTTGGGCAGGTGGCGGCTCCCATTACCTCACTGATGAAGGGGGGCCCGGTGCAGTTCGCGGTGGTCAGCGGAGGCGGACAGGGCCTTTAGTCGTCTGAAGGCTCTGTTCACCGATGCTCCAGTGCTGGCGCATCCGGATCCCTCTTTGCCATTCATAGTGGAGGTGGATGCGTCCGAGGCTGGGGTAGGAGTCGTGCTATCCCAGCTCTCGGGCACGCCCCCCAAGCTTCGCCCCTGTGCCTTCTTCTCTAAGAAGTTGAGTCCGGCGGAGCGTAACTATGATGTGGGGGACAGGGAGTTGCTGGCTGTGGTAAGAGCCCTGAAGGTGTGGAGACATTGGCTTGAGGGGGGCGCGTCACCCTTTTCTCATCTGGACTGACCACCGTAATCTGGAGTACATCCGGGCGGCGAGGAGACTGAACCCTCGTCAAGCCAGGTGGGCAATGTTCTTTACGAGATTTCAGTTTACAATCTCATACATCCCAGGTTCCCGGAACACTAAGGCCGACGCACTGTCTCGTCTCCATGACACCGAGGAATGGTCCACCGATCCCACTCCCATACTTCCAGCCTCCTGCCTGGTGGCACCGGTGGTCTGGGAGATGGACGTGGATATCGAGCGGGCTTTACGGGCGTAACCTACTCCTCCTCAGTGTCCCGTGCGTCATAAGTACGTCCCGCTCGGTGTTCGCGATCGTTTGATTCGGTGAGCGCACACGCTACCCTCCTCGGGTCACCCAGAGATTGAGCAGAAGGTGTGTGGTCTTAGTGGGAAATACTGGTGGCCCACCTTGGTGAAGGACGTGAGGCGCTATGTCTCCTCCTGTTCGGTGTGCGCTCAGAGTAAGGCTCCTAGGCACCTGCCTAGAGGGAAATTACAGCCCCTCCCGGTTCCACAGCGACCATGGTCCCACCTGGCGGTGGATTTCCTCACCGATCTCCCGCCGTCTCAAGGCAACACCGCGATCCTGGTCGTTGTGGACCGGTTCTCTAAGTCCTGCCGTCTGCTCCCTTTACCCGGTCTTCCTACGGCCCTGCAGACCGCGGAAGCTCTATTCACACACGTCTTCCGGCACTACGGGGTGCCTGAGGACATCGTCTCAGATCGAGGCCCCCAGTTCACGTCCCGAGTGTGGCGGGCGTTTATGGAGCGACTGGGGGTTTCGGTCAGTTTGACCTCAGGTTTTCACCCCGTAAGTAATGGGCAGGTAGAGAGGATAAATCAGGATGTGGGCAGGTTTCTGCGGTCCTACTGCCAGGACCGGCCAGGGAAGTGGGCGAGGTTCTTGGCATGGGCCGAAATGGCTCAGAACTCTCTGCGCCACTCCTCAACCAACATGTCGCCTTTCCAATGTGTGTTGGGTTATCAGCCGGTCCTGGGGCCATGGCATCAGAGCCAGACGGAGGCCCCTGCGGTAGAGGAATGGGTCCAGCGCTCTAGGGAGACCTGGGACGCCGTCCAGGAATCCCTGGAACAGGCCAGGGGATGACAAAAAGACAGCGCTGACCGTCGCCGCAGTGATACCCCCGTGTTTACCCCAGGGGAGAGAGTCTGGCTCTCGACCCGGAACATGCCCCTCCGCCTGCCCTGCCGGAAACTGGGTCCGCGGTTTGAGGGGCCATTAAAAGTCCTGAGGAGAATAAACGAGGTGTGTTACAGGTTACAACTTCCTTCTTATTATCGTATTAACCCCTCGTTTCATGTGTCTCTCCTCAGGCCGTGGTAGCTGGTCCGCTACAGGACAATGAGGTGCAGGAGGTCCCTCTGCCCCCCTGGACATCGGGGGGGTCCCAGCGTACCTCGTGGACTGGGAGGGGTGAGGGGCCTGCAGTACCTCGTGGACTGAGAGAGGTACGACCCGGAGGAGAGGTGCTGGGTACCGGTGGAGGACATATTGGACCCAGCACTAATCCGGAAGTTCCACAGCCTCCATCCGGATCGCCCTGCGCCTCGCCCTCCGGGGTGTCCTCGAGGCCGGCGTCGGAGCGCTGCGGGAGCCGTGCGTCGGGGGGGGTACTGTCACGACACAGACGGATGGTGGCGCCCCTCCTCGTGGTCGTCGTCGCCGGCCTACTAGCTGCCATCGATCCTCTGTTTCACTTTCTGTTGGTTAGGTCTAGGTTAGGCACGCATCTGTTTTGTTTTAGTTGTTAGTGGGGGGGGGGGTATTTAGTCTAGCTAGGTAGGTTTGTGTTTTGTGCGTGATTGTTCTATGTCAGGACCGTGGTAGTTTGAGGAACGAGTGTTTTCCCTCTGCCTGTGTTTTTTGTTTGCTGCAGAGGTTTTGTGGGCTGCGTCCCTGCTTAGTTTAAGCTGGGGTTTTGGAGCATTTATTTGTTATGAGCCCTGCCCTACCGTGTTTGGACATTGTGGATACTCATTAAAAGTGTGTTCACGGATTTTCTGTCTCCTGCGCTTGACTCTGCCTCTCCTGCTTCCTTGAGCCAGCCTTGACAATAACTTATGTATGAGTGACGCTTTTTGTGAGAGGTTTAAAGCTTTAACATTTAATAATGTTATCCCCCAACTCATATTCATTATATAAATAGGGATGTTTAATTTTGTCTGGCTTAGCATTCCAAATAAAATGAAATATTTGCTGCTCATATGATTTTTACAAAACGTTGTCTGGAGTAGGCAGTGCCATTAAGTAAGTACATAACCGGTGATAGGACCAAAGAGTTAATGTCATTTTTCCATAAATATATAGGTATTTACCTCTCCGTGGTTGCAGAATCTTATCTATTTTTGCAAACTTTCTATTGAAATTGTTGAATACCAAGTATGTCTACTCCACTATCTGCCCATTTTATTGGTAAACTACAAGGTAGTGTAAACACTGTCTTTTAATGATCCAATACATAATATGGTACACTTGTCATAATTAGGTTTTAGTCCAGAGAGGCTAGAAAAGTGATCAAGATCTTCAATGAGACTGTGCAGGGATCCAGATTGCAGACTTAAGAAAACAATTGAGTCATCGGCATGCATTGACACGTTTGTTTTTATCCCCTGGATTTCTAACCCCTTGATGTTCTTGTTGGATCTAATTTTAACAGCTAGCATTTCAATGGCCATAATAAATATGAGGACAACGGACAACCTTGTTTTACTCCTCAAAGCTCAATACTTTCTGAGAAGTAATCATTATTTACTATTGTACATCTGAGGTTGCTGTATGTAACTTTAACCCATTTTATAAGAGTTTCACAAAAATTAAAGTATACCAGCCATTTTATTTAATTCTAGTCGTACGCCTTTTCAAAATCTGCTATAAAGACCAGGCCTGGTATCTTTGATGTTTCATAATGTTCAATTGTTTCAAGTAATTGTCTTATATGATCTCCAATATATCGTCCATGTAAAAAACCTGTCCGATCAGGATGAACAATATCTGGTAAAACCTTTTTTATTTTCTTGTGCTATGCATTTCACAATGATTTTCGCATCACAACATTGAAATGTAAGAAGCCTCCAGTTTTTTAAATGGACTGGATCTTTATACTTACCACCTGGGTCCTGTTTTAGTAGTAATGAAATCAGACCTTGTTGAGTACCTGAGTCTACCATTTTTATAGGAATAATTAAAACATGTTAGTAATGGATCTTTGAGTATATCAAAAAAGGTCTGATATACCTCTACTGGTATACATTTACATTTACATTTACATTTGTCATTTAGCAGACGCTCTTATCCAGAGCGACTTACAGTAGTGAATGCATACATTTCATTTCATGCATTTTTTGTATTTTTATAAAAAGCTTTCAAATGAAACAAGCAATTTTACACACGGTAAAAAGTAGTTATCTTGACAATACTGCGTTCCAAAAGAGTAGCAGATTTTAACATTAAACATGTTTGGCTTTACCTTAGGAATCCCTCTCAAGCCCTGTACACTGAGAAGGGACAATAGCAGATAAGGTCAGCTCTAGCAGAGATACAGTGAGCTCAAATATATATATAGTATATAGTATACCATCAAGCCCTGGTGTTTTTTTAGATTGAAAAGATGTAATTTCCTCAAAAAGTTCCTCTTCTGTAAGTTGGCCTTCACACAGGTCTTTCGGTAAATTTGTTAATTTTACATTATTATTATTATTAATAATAGGAAAGAAATCTTTACAGTTAACATCATTCAGTGAAAATGGAGGAGACTGAAAAGAAAACATATGCTTAAGATATTTTGCTTCCTCTTTCAAAATCTAATTTGGTGAATCATGGATGACTCAATCATTTGTAACGAGTTTATGTAAATTGTTTTTGGTAGCATTTCTATGTTGAAGATTCAAAAAAACTTTTGTGCATTTTTCACAATTTTCCATCCAATCCGCTTTATTTTTGTGATACATTACACGTGATACATCGTTCTTGAATAAGTACCTCCAATTATTTTTGTTTTTCCACTTAAAATATGTTGTTTTAATGACACGTTTGAAAGTCACCTGTAATTTACCATGTTAATAACTTAAACTAAAATCTGACTTTGTGACATGTAACTACTACATGGTGCCACTACCATCGAATCCACATAAGGCACACCCTTTCATTAACTACTGGTCACTTTCAATTTGTTTATTTCTATGTTATGACCTGGCTCAAAGGCTATAAGAACAATGAAGTTACATAGGCTATACTTGTAATTATATACCTACACAGGAGCAAGTAACTTAACGTAGCAGGGTATAACCTTTATAATTACTATGTAGTTACAATGTAACAACATTTGCAGACAATCGGCTAACCATAAAAAATTAGGAGACAGGAGAACATTAGGTATAACCCTTTAAGTTGCATGTACTTACAATGTAGCAATCTTTAACAACCAACTCTGTAAATGCAATGTTGTTACAAGGGATATACATGTATTTACAATGTACTTACCCAGGAGCAAGCAACATAATGTAAGTGAAGTGACATTTTTTTATAACTTTTCCAATGTTACAACCTTCGCAGACAATACGCTAACCAGGAGAAATAAGGAGACAGGATAAACATTTTCAGTTAGAATTTTCTTTAATGGATTTGACAAATATCTATTAGTAAAATGTACTAACTAGATAGTAAAACATACTAGCTAACACAGGGTGGTAAAGCTAGCTAGCTAGCTAGCATTTCCCAATATTTCACTAACGTAGATAGCTAAGCATTGGCACAATGTCAACACGTTTTCCAACTTGGTAAATAAACTATACAAAATCGTCATAAAACGTATGAAACCTTTAGTCAACAATATTATTTCATTATTTTGAGACTTACAAACCTTTATAAACACAACAACAGGGTTGTCACTAGTTTCCACAGCCATAAAGGGCTATGCCCCACCTATTTCTACAAATTCTCTTCTTAAAATCAGATTTTCAACCTAATCCTAACCCTAACCACATTGCTAACCTTGTGCCGAAATCCAACCTTAAATTAAGACTAAAAAGCTGGTTTTGTTTTCATGAATTTTGATAATATAGCCAATTTTGACTTTGTGGCTGTGGTAACTAGTGACATCCCAGAAATATAATTTGGCTTCCATTTTGGCTGCAGAGGAGAGTAGGAGAGGTGATAGCCCAGCGTTCTTCTGGCTTCTTATGTTTCTTTGTTTCAATGTGCAAATGTACAATGTCAGTCACTACTTAGTGAACAGAAAGGTTAAATACATGTTTCTTCTTTTTTTTTACAATGTATAAGTGAGAGTTCACAAGCAAATGATTTCACACTGACCTCTCACTTTCTGTTGATTCCACAGATTATGGTAATTACTGGGGCCCATCACGTTTGGAGGACAGGTCTAGAGACACACTGGGAATTAGCGTGAGCTAAAGAGTGATTGGTACAATGTATTTTTTTAACCTTTATTTAACTAGGCAAGTCAGTTAAGAATACATTTTTACTTTAAAATACATCCTAGGTGGGTTAACTGCCTTGTTCAGGGGCAGGACGACAGATTTTTACCTTGTCAGCTCGGGGATTCAATCTTGCGGTTACTAGTCCAACACTCTAACCACTAGGCTACCATAATTCTGACTATTCTTATTCAAAGTGTCAATGTTATTTTCAGACCACCAGAAAAACAAGATTCAATACTTATACATAGTGTATCAGGTTAGGAAGGTGAATGGAATCTTTAGAATGGAACAACAAGATTTAGAATGGAATATTTAGAATGGTAAAAGATTCAACGGACACTACAAAACACATCTCTACATATCTCTACATAGCTAAATTCCAACACTTTTGCTCCAAACAGGGCTAGAAATGGTCAAGTATACAACAGCTAAAAGGAGGGATGAATTAGAGGTGTAAAGGTGTCTCTCTTCCTGCAAAGGCAACGTTGAGAGGGAGAAGGATGGTCAACATCATTGCCATGGTGACAGTCCCTTGAAAACTAGGTCGTACAATATTTTTTTTAAAACACATGTAATCAAACAGTATAGACAATGACAGATGTAAATATCAAAGAAAAGTAACATACAAAGATTGACAACACCTCAGTGAGGGAGTAGACGAATGTAGGTGAGTATACTAAATCACAGGTAGATTCTGTTGGTTGTGTTCAGCGGGGAGAGAGAAGTGTCAGCTGTGTTATTGTCTGAACAGCCTTCCATAGTCTATAGTCCAGCGGCTAAGCGGCAGATTTAAGGGCCATGCACTAATCCTCCCCATCATATCAGACAATAAGCACTTGACTAAACCACAAAATAAACTACATCGGTCTCTTTCTTACCTTCAGTAACAAGATCCCGAAGTCTGTCTGTGTGATCAGCAGTCATGTTCTCTCCAACAACTCACCTTTTTTTTCTAGAATTATCAAGTCATTGTGATTGCTCAACCAAGGGACATGGCTCTTGAGTGAAATTCTGGTGAAATTGGAGTCCGCTATCACTATTTCCAATAAGAGCGGGCACATGTGTAATATGGCGTAGTATGCTTTTATAAAAAGGAAATTAATTAACTTTTTTTTAAAACATTTATCACGCTGTCCTTCCCTGGTATGGCTGTGACATTGCTGATTTTTTTATAAACATGCATGTTTTATCAGAGGAGGCTGTTTGGAGGAGCTATAGGAAGACAAGCTCGTTGTAATGGTTGGAATAGAATAAATATTTCAGTATCAAACCCATCAAATATATAGAAACCACATTTGACTCCGTTCCATTTACTCCATTCCAGCCATTACAGCGTGTCCATCTCACCAGCCTCCTCTGATATTTGTAAACATGCTATTTTGTTTATACAAAACTCAAACACTACAGCTTATCTCTTTCCCCATTTCCGCAGCGTCATCTTTGTACGCGCACAATTAGGAATGTCTTTGTCACGTCCTGACCAGCAGAGGGCGTAATTGTGGTAGTTTTGGTCAGGATGTGGCAGGGTTTTTGTGTGTGTTAAGTGTTGTGTTGGTGATTGGACTCCCAATTGAAGGTAGGTGTGTTGAGTTGCCTTTGATTGGGAGTCCTATATAGTAGTTTGTGTTTTTCTTTGGGGTTTTTTGGTAGTTGTTTTTGCACTGCGTTAGTTTCCCTGCAAAACTGTTGCTGTCTTGGTTATTATTGGTTTTCCTGTGGATGCTTTACTCTGATTCATTAAAAATATGAGTATCCACATTCCCGCTGCGCCTTGGTCCATTCTTGAAGACAAGTGTTACAGAACTACCCACCACAAAAGGACCAAGCAGCGGAAGAGGAGGGAGCCACAGGAGAACAGCATGGATGGATGGACGTGGGTGGAGTTAAGAATGAGCGTTTCCAGGAATATGGAAGAGTTAAGTAAACTCGAGAGGCAGCCCCAATAATAATTTTTTTTGGGGGGGGGCACAAGGGCAGTTTTGCGGGGCAGGAATGGAGCCCCAGGCCAGCTCCCCGCACTAGCCCTGAGGTGCGTGTCTCCAGGCTGGCACGTCCAGTACCAGCCCCACGCATCAGGCGTCTAGTGTGTCAGCCCAGCCTCGCCAGTCAGGAGCTGCCAGAGCTTCCCGCCAGTCAGGAGTCGCCAGAGCTGCCCGCCAGTCAAGAGTTGCCAGAGCTGCCCGCCAGTCAGAAGTTGCCAGAGCTGCCCGCCAGTCAGGAGTCGCCAGAGCTGCCCGCCAGTCAGGAGTCGCCAGAGCAGCCCGCCAGTCAGGAGTCGCCAGAGCCGCCCGCCAGTCAGGAGTCGCCAGAGCCGCCCGCCAGTCAGGAGTTGCCAGAGCCGCCCGCCAGTCAGGAGTCGCCAGAGCTGCCCGCCAGTCAGGAGTAGCCAGAGCCGCCAGTCAGGAGTCGCCAGAGCCGCCCGCCAGTCAGGAGATGCCAGAGTGGCCCGTCTGCCCAGAGATGCCAGAGTGGCCCGTCTGCCCGGAGATGCCAGAGTGGCCCGTCTGCCCGGAGATGCCAGAGTGGCCCGACTGCCCGGATCAGCCAGAGTGGCCCGACTGCCCGGGTCTGCCAGAGTGGCCCGACTGCCCGGGTCTGCCAGAGTGGCCCGACTGCCCGGATCTGCCAGGGTGCCCTGCCTGTCCTCCGGGTCTGCCAGAGTGGCCCGACTGCCCGGGTCTGCCAGAGTGGCCCGACTGCCCGGATCTGCCAGAGTGGCCCGCCTGCTCGGATCTGCCAGGGTGCCCCGTCTGTCCTCCGTCCCAGCCCGAGTGGCCCGCCTGTCCTCCGGCCCAGTCCGAGTGGCCCGCCTGTCCTCCGGCCCAGCCCGAGTGGCCCGCATGTCCTCCGGCCTAGCCCGAGTGGCCCGCCTGTCCTCCGGCCCAGCCCGAGTGGCCCGCCTGTCCTCCGGCCCAGCCCGAGTGGCCCGCCTGTCCTCCGGCCCAGCCCGAGTGGCCCGCCTGTCCTCCGGCCCAGCCCGAGTGGCCCGCCTGTCCTCCGGCCCAGCCCGAGTGGCCCGCCTGTCCTCCGGCCCAGCCCGAGTGGCCCGCATGTCCTCCGGCCCAGCCAGAGTGGTCCGTCTGCCCGGCGCAGCTATCGGCGCCACCGAAGTGGGCGACGCCGAAGGTGGAGCGAGGTCCACGTCCTGCACCTGAGCCACCTCCAGGAGAGGTGGGTTGGAGAGGGAGGGTGTAGCACAGTGCCGTCATCGACGGCAGCCACCCTCCCTTCCCTCCCTTATTGTTTAGTGGGATATTTTTTGTTGTTTGGGGGTTTGTTTTTTCTTTTAGGTGCATTCCGGGGTCTGCACCTTGAGAGGGGGTACTGTCACGTCCTGACCAGCAGAGGGCGTAATTGTGTTAGTTTTGGTCAGGATGTGGCAGGGTTTTTGTGTGTGTTAAGTGTTGTGTTGGTGATTGGACTCCCAATTGAAGGCAGGTGTGTTGAGTTGCCTTTGATTGGGAGTCCTATATAGTAGTGTGTGTTTTTCTTTGGGGTTGTGGGTAGTTGTTTTTGCACTGCGTTAGTTAGCCTGGAAAACTGTTGCTGTCTTGGTTATTATTGGTTTTCCTGTGGATGCTTTACTCTGATTCATTAAAAATATGAGTATCCACATTCCCGCTGCGCCTTGGTCCATTCTTGAAGACAAGTGTTACAGTCTTCTACTTCCTAAAGCCTTGTTTTTTTTTACCATACATATACACGTTCGCGTCAATTCAAAAACAAAAGCCATATCTCATAATTGAATATGTCCCTAATCCAGTGAGCACACTTTTTGAGACTTTTTAAAAATATCTATCTTTACTGAGCACTCCTTATTTTCCCTCTCTACCACAACATGGAGCCCTTTTTACATCATCAAAGTGCTTACACTGAAAACAAGCCTAAAACCCCAGAGAGCAAGCAATGCAGATGTAGAAGCACTTCTTATTTTTGTTTCTCTCTACTAACAACTTCCACAATAGCTTCGAGCAAACACTCTAGTGAACAGCCTTTTACTTCAGTCGCCTTTGTTTCTGTAGGTATTAAATTAATTGCACCTTTTTTCAGAGGCCTATAGCTTTGCAGACAAGTTTGAGATCTTAAAGCACTGTATGAATACTTAGGCTTGTTGACAGTCTTCTGTTCCAATCATTAGGTTTTGAATAACAACTTTTTGTACATTGATTGTTGAAGAAAAGTACTGTATGTATTAAAAACTGTAATAAATGGCGTTCCACTACTCATAACAATTCATATTCTTTATAATTCTAAAGAGCACAAATTTGATGTAAATGTGTTTCTGCTGATCAAAAATAGTAATTTATTACCCATCTGTCTGAATAGCAACAGTGCATCATAAAGGCACTTTATCAATATAACATTTGTTTACTTGTGTCTGTGGAGCATTAAAGCCTCAGGGGGCACTCTTTAAACTGATGATTTAGCTCGACATGTATACAATGAGTTGAACTCTCCTGAATGCTGCACTGTCAATGATAGTGACTCTGATCAAAGTGCTCAATTTAATCTGATGCTATTTCTACCCCATTGGAATGCAATGAGAATGAAAAAGCTAGTCTGCAGCAAGAAGCTGTATTAGAATGTTTGTCCATTTGCAAGGCATACAGGGCCTGAGCGAGAAAAATGTAAATGTACAGTGGAGTCCGGAATTATTGACACCCTTGATAAATATGAGCAAAAATTACTGTAGAAAATAAATAATTAAAATACTGAGCTATGCTCAAAATGATGGGGAAATTACATTATTTAATACTAATAACATTGCTCAGAGAAAGAGATTTTGTTTAAGAAGTAATGCTGTTTTCAACACCTTGCAAGGATAACTGCACTAAGCCTTTTTCTCAAATGTTTTATTAGTTGGAGAACACATTGGGAGGGATCATTACACCATTCCTCCATACAGAATCCTTTCAGATCTTTGATATCCTTTTTCTGGACTTATGGACTGCCCTCTTCAATTCAAACCACAGGTCTTCAATGGGTTTCCGGAGTCCGGAGACTGAGATGGCCATTGCAAAATGATTATTTTGTGGCCAATTAACAATTTCTTTGTGGATTTTGATGTGTGTTTGGGGTTATTGTCTAGCTGGGAGATCCACTTGAGATCCAAGTGTCAGCCTCCTGGCAGAGGCAACCAGCTTTTTGGCTAAAATAACCTGATACAGGGTAAAGTTAATAATACCGTTGACCTTAACAAGGGCCTCAGGACAGAAGCAAAATTGCCCCATAACATCAAAGATCCACCACCATATATTACAGTGGGTATGGGGTTATTTTCTGTATATACGTTCTCATTTCGACGCCAAACCCACCACTTGTGTGCATGGCCAAATATCTTTATTTTCATGTCATCCAACAAATGTAAACACCTGGAGTTTGATAAACGGCATTGGCACGTGGATTGGAACTGGTGCATTGGCCAAGCACACTAGTCAGGGTTTGGCATCAAAATGAGAATGCATTATTAGGGCTATGGTGGTCACGAAATGTTGCTTTTGCAACAGCTAATGGCGATCCTAATAAAATACCAAGTACCAAACATCTACATTTTAAAAGTCTAAAGTGTAATAAATCCATTGAATTGTCTGTACACCATCACAATATATCCATGACTTATTTTAGGCAGGTCTTTCCTATGCAACTTTATAATATGAAGAGGTGCCATTATTTTATATTATATGATTTTATAGTAAGATGAACTTCGCTGAATAAAACGCAAGGGATATTTTATCTGAGCTAGTGCACACATGGAGCGATTATTCTGTGTTCAGCTTAAAAAGTGATCATTTGTAACAGGTTATATGCTTGATTTTGAGTTATTTGGCATAAACCTTGGAATGGCTTATGAAATCAAAACAAACACGGGCTGCATGATTCCACTATATTGATGACGTAAAAAACACATTTGGAAAAAAGGCATACACCATTTCTTGTCGCAGTGTAATTGCTTATTGTCACGTCCTGACCAGTATAAGGGGTTATTTGTTTTTGTAGTTTGGTCAGGGCGTGGCAGGGGTGTGTTTGTTTTGTGTTTTCTGGGTTTTTGGGTATTGTTCTATGTTTTGTATTTCTATGTTTTTTCTATGTTGTGTATTTCTTTGTTGGCCTGGTATGGCTCTCAATCAGGGACAGCTGTACATTGTTGTTGCTGATTGGGAGCCATACTTAGGTAGCACTTTTTCCACCTGTCTTTTGTGGGAAGTTGTTTTTGCACTGCTATGGTTAGCCAGTGTCCCGCATTTGCCGGGGGGAAGCTGGCACCCATCCAGTACGGGTGGTGCCAGTCCTGCGCTCGAGACCGCCAGTGCGCCTCCACAGCCCAGTGTATCCTGTTCCCGCTCCCCGCACTAGCCCTGAGGTGCGTGTCTCCAGTCTGGTGCCTCCAAAGCTAGCACCACGCACCAGGCCTCCAGTGCGTCAGCCCAGTCCAGTACGTCCTTTTCCCGCTCCCCGCACTAGTCTTGGGTTGCGTGTCTCCAGTCTGGTACCTCCAGTACCAGCCCCATGCACCAGGCCTCCAGTGCGTCAGCGCAGTCCAGTTTGTCCTGCTCCTGCTCCTCGCACTAGCCCTGTGGTGTGTGAAAATAGTCTGGCACCTCCTAAGCCAGCCCCACACATCAGGCCTTCAGTGCGCAGCTCCAGTCCAGAGCTTCCGACGACAGTATCCTGTCCAGAGCTTCCGGCGACAGTGCCCCGTCTAGAGCTTCCAGATCCGACAGAGACGGCCCACAGTCCGGATCCGACAGACGGCCCACAGTCCGGAGCCGACAGAGACGGCCCACAGTCCGGAGGCGACAGAGACGGCACACAGTCCGGAGCCGACAGAGACGCCCTACAGTCCAGAACCGGCGCAGCCAGAGTCGCCCTACAGTCCGGAACCGGCGCAGCCAGAGTCGCCCTACAGTCCAGAACCGGCGCAGCCAGAGTCACCCTTCAGTCCGGAACTGGCGCAACCAGAGTCGCCCTACAGTTTCTGACGACAGTACCCCGTCCAAAGCTTCCGGCGACAGTTCCCCATCTAGAGCTTCCGGCGACAGTGCCCCATCTAGAGCTTCCGGCAACAGTGCCCCGTCTAGAGCTTCCGGCGACAGTTCCCCGTCCAGTGCGTCCGACGACGTCATACAGTCCGGAGCCTGCAAAGACTGCCCACAGTCCGGTGCCGACAGAGACGGCCCACAGTCCAGAGCCGCCAGAGACGGCCCACAGTCCGGAGCCGACAGAGACGGCCCACAGTCCGGAGCCGACAGAGATGCCCTACAGTCCAGAACCGGCGCAGCCAGAGTCGCCCTACAGTCTGGAACCGGCGCAGTCAGAGTCGCCCTACAGTCCGGAACCGGCGCAGCCAGAGTCGCCCTACAGTCCAGAACCGGCGCAGCCAGAGGCGCCCTACAGTCCGGAACCGGCGCAGCCAGAGTTGCCCTACAGTCCGGAACCGGCGCAGCCAGAGTTGCCCTTCAGTCCGGAACCGGCGCAGCCAGAGTCGCCCTTCAGTCCGGAACCGGCGCAGCCAGAGTTGCCCTACAGTCCAGAACCAGCGCAGCCAGAGTCGCCCTACAGTCCAGAACCGGCGCAGCCAGAGTCGCCCTTCAGTCCGGAACCGGCGCAGCCAGAGTCGCCCTTCAGTCCGGAACCGGCGCAGCCAGAGTCGCCCTTCAGTCTGGAACCGGCGCAGCCAGAGTCGCCCTTCAGTCCAGAACCGGCTCAGCCAGAGTCGCCCTTCAGTCCGGAACCGGCGCAGCCAGAGTCGCCCTCCAGTCCAGAACCGGCGCAGCCAGAGTCGCCCTCCAGTCTGGAGCTTCCAGAGTCGCCCTCCAGTCCGAGGTCTCCAGCAACACGCATCAGCCCGAGGTCTCTAGCGATGCGCATCAGCCCGAGGTCTCCAGCGACGCGCCTTAGCCCTGAGCCTTCAGCAGGGGTGGACAGGTTAGGTTGGGGACTAAGGCCGGAGCCTGAGCCACCTCCGTGGTAGGAGGATTGGGGAGGGGGGGTGTTGCACAAGAACCGTTGGTGACGGTGGCCACCCTCCCTTCCCTCCCCTGTAGTTTTGGGGATTTGTTTTGTTGTGGGTTATTGTTTTGTTAGTTTTTCTTTCAGGTGCATCCGGGGTATGCACCTTTGGGGGGGGTAGTGTCACGTCCTGACCAGTATAAGGGGTTATTTGTTATTGTAGTTTGGTCAGGGCGTGGCAGGGGTGTGTTTGTTTTGTGTTGTCGGGGTTTTTGGGTATTGTTCTATGTTTTGTATTTCTATGTTTTTTCTATGTTGTGTATTTCTTTGTTGGCCTGGTATGGCTCTCATTCAGGGACAGTTGTACATCATTGTTGCTGATTGGGAGCCATACTTAGGTAGCCCTTTTTCCACCTGTCTTTTGTTAGAAGTTGTTTTTGCACTGCTATGGTTAGCCTGCAATACTGTTTAACTGTCGTTAGTTTGTTTTGTTTTCTTGTTTTGTGTAATGTTCTAATAAAAGTATTATGAGCATTCACATACCCGCTGCATTTTGGTCCAATCCTTACGATGGCCGTGACACTTATATGTGTGAAATTAGCTTAGATTTAAAATGGCCAATTATCAGCATTATATAATGATTAAGCTGCTATGATTTAGCATACACATAATTTTATTTATGGTGTTTTTTTGTTTTTTTTTACTGAAGGCAACAAAATGAAGCATGGTGACATCAGCATTGCGACAAATAGTGCCTGTAGGCTAATTCGGCATTCATATAGGAATTTTCTTATTTTCTATTTTTTAGTTTAAAAGGGGGTTGGTTATAAAGCACATGAGGAATAAATAATTCACTTCTAATTATGTAAATCAAAAATAAAGCCAAACGGAAAATAATACATATTTTGCGTTCAAAGTTTAAGCTGCCTGTTGCCGATAACGGCTATTGTTTCAGTCTACTATCATAGGCTATAGCACTAGCCAAAGTTAGGCTATGAAGTTCAGATTAAGAAACACCAGCATGTTTACTTTGTCGGGCTTCAGTAAAGACCGAAGAGAGGTAACTATGTTCCCTGATATGCTGAACACCCTCTCTGACTCAGTGCTGGAGCGCAAATGCACATCTAATCTTTAGCAAGCAGAGCCAATAAAGGAAAACGAGAGTGGGTATCCCGCCACCATGACGGGGGTTAGCAGATGTGTCTGATTTCTTCTCTTCCATATAACGGGTAATCTCAGTGTCGGCACGCACTCTCAATTGTCTGTTTCGATTTTTAATACATTTTAAGGCTGCATGATGCGACTCTAGGGATGATTTGAAAAAAGTCGCTTGAAAGGCATGAGCTCTGATTAGTTTTTTTTGTGCAAGCTGTACACACTTCATTAGTCTCTCATTCACAATTTGACAAGCACTTGATAATGCCTCGAATTTCACAGCGGTATCCCCTTTGTGGCCACAATGCACCCTAAAATAATCCATGCCTTTGTTGTGCCCTTCTCCCTGAGTGCTGCGTGCTTTCCATCACGTGATCGGGTCTTTCTCACAGGCTACAAGTGAAGACTGACACATCAAGGACGCAACTGTGCAAGTCCTTATCCAATTCCGAGGTGCATATTGAAGATATTGGAAGAACTGTCCACATTCACTTTTCGTCAGCCAACAAGATGAGTAGGTCTAACGAACAGCAAAAGCACTAGCCTATGTCAATCTACTATCTCCCACAGTATAAAAGTCAACCTATTCTATTCTGTGCGAGAAATAAATATTCCAAACATAATCAGGGACAGTTGTGGGATGCAACAGATCCCAAATTAATACAACCACTAGCATAAAAAAGTATTTTTTTTTAATGCAATGTGGCTGACACAACAGATCAGAACATTTAGCTTAAAATGATGATAAACTATTATGCTATGCCTTCACATTATAAGCACAGCAATGTGCACACGGCAGTAGGCTATAAGCGGGAATGTTTCATTAGCGGGAAAACACCATTATCAAAAGTGACCGCAAATGTGATTATGCATGTAATGCTTTTATTATTAAGGTGCATTTTTATGGTGAAAATTATCTTCCCCAAACTTGAAACTCCCAGGCTGCTTATGTATGCCAGTTAGGCTCTAAACCTCTTGTAATGTGCTTAATTTTAAGACTTTTTTTGGCCACTTTAGCCTATGGGCTAGGCTATATGAGGTGTGTGTTACAAACCGGCTCAGAGTTCGCAACAAAAGGGAGACAACGTGGAGACAAGGAGTATCAAAATATATATTTATTAAATAAAGTAAACTAAGTAATTAACAATGGTGTGTGTAATCAGTAATGTAAGTGAGTGTTTGCATGCAGAAATGTAATAATGCAGGGTGTTGAAGGGTGCCAAAGCAAACAACCAAAAAGCCACAACTAGCACAACCAAAAACAACAAGGTGTCTGCATCGAGAGAATCCTCTCAATGACTGTGGAAGAGGTCTATTTATCCTGGGACACAGCCGGTTCCAGGTGTTTCCCATGTTGCTGACGACCCTCCAAACTCCACCCACCGGCATCCTAATAAGGAAACAAGAGCAAAGAGAGAGAATACGGCAGACAGAGTGGGAGGGTCGTCACATGTGCTACTATGATTATAAAAAGTCTTATGCTGGGCATCATTCAAAAGTGAAAATATATAATTCACAAGTGATAGGCTAATATTGTCACCCATCAGACAATTATTGATTTAATCTTGTCTTTACATGTACTAAATTATATATGTGTGAAATTTGTTTTGATTTAGAATGGACCATTATCATGCACCTGTCTCGAAACAGGGGCAGCGGGAAAAAATACATGTAATCTATGCACTTAAATAGTGGATGGAGGACGCTTTTCTCCTGATGAATTTTCATGCCAACCAGGTAGGCTATACTCCTGTTGTAAAGATAAGAAATGTGCTTAATATTAGGAATGTTGAGAAATAAATATAGTAGATCTAGCCTATAGAAAGCTGATGGGATCCTTCTCTATTTAGTAGAGGCCAACACTGTTTTCTCACGCAATTACATAGCCTATACAAATGTTGCGCAACATGAGCTCATGGGCTCTCATGAAGTGTTTGATTAGATTTTCGATTACATTTGCATTGGTGTCAAGGTGATTAGAGGGACACTAGAGTGCTGAGTACCAGGCAGTTAGCAAGTTTGGTAGGCTACTAATGACCATGAGCAGCATCAGAGCTTGGAGAAGCCTAAATACCGTGACTAAACAGTCACGTGGAATTTGACTGCCTTCATGACTCGTGACCGCCGGTGTGGCGGTAGTACGGTCACCATAACAGCCTGATGCATGATCAGAAAATAACTCCATGACCCCTACTGTAAAATATGGTGCTTCCAATGGTCCTGGGGACTTTGTTAAAGGTATTACACTTAGAATTTCTCAGAATTTCTCCCCCATGTGGAAGCTAGGTGAATTGCAACAGCGCTATACTGCATTCAAAACAGATCTCCCCCTCACCTTTCAGAGACTCACGCTTATATGTACCTTTATTTAACTAGGCAAGTCAGTTAAGAACAAATTCTTATTTACAACAACAGCCTACCAGGGAACAGTGGGTTAACTGATTTGTTCAGGGGTAGAAGAACAGATTTTTACCTTGTCAGCTCAGGGATTTGATTCATCAACCTTTTGGTTACTGGCCCAACACTCTAACCACTAGGCTACCTGCCACCCCAAAAGATTGAGCCTTTTACTTTTAGTTTAGGTCCACCAGCTTCAAACAGCTGTAAAAACAATATTTTTGGTTATTGAAAATATATGATTTAGATGGCACAATGTGTCCCTACACTATTCAGTGATTGTTTTCTGATATAAAACTGAACAGTGAAGAATTTCAGCAACCAGGAAATGACAGAGCAATTTCTACATTGGCCGCTTGCCCTGCTTTCCACTAGATAACACGGCCACAAAGTCAAAACAGCTCTCCCTTTTCGACAACAGAAGACGACCCAACGGGAGAAATCAATAGGTGAATATCACAGCCAAACACAACACTGGTGGGTAAGTAATACTGTGAAATGCTATCATTCCACTGTTACTGCAGATATATTAAGAACATTTTCTTAAATTACAATGCCCTAAAAAATAAATGTGTAGCACCTTTAAAGTCAACAGCATCATGAACTTTACCCAGTACCAGGTAATTTTAGCCAAAAACCTGGATGCCTCTGCCAAGAGGCTGAAACTTGGCCGCAAATGGATCTTCCAGCAAGACAATAACCCCAAGCACACAAGACAGGTATTCATATTCAAGCCATTCACATTTTCAACTGATTTCAAAGATAAAACACCAGCAGGGGGCGAAAGAGTGTATGCATTGCGGAAGCCATCATTAGCTTGTGTTTCCCTGGGGAACATATATACTGGTGCACCTTTGTGATAGCAGGTGGTGAAATGTTTGGTGGAAAAGCATTTCACTGGAAGTCCTTCATGGAAGAGGAGACTCTCATTCATACACATTCAGCTCATTTAGGATTCTGGAGACTCAACCGGTAGGCACATGGACATTGTTGTGTAAAATTGTTGCCAGTTAGGTGTTTATTTGTGTTGAGAATTGAGACCAATTGTCTAATTTAGTATATAGTATAATTTAGATAATATGACTACATTGAGATTATATATTTAATTTGAAATGACCTTACGTGAAGTAATGTATATTTCTTTTTAAAGGTTATCAACCTAAAAAACTAACGAATTAACTAACTAGCTAACTAGCTAACTAGCTAAAAAACAAACTAACTGACTAAATAAATAAAATAAATCAGAAGAAAATTGAGTTGTCCCTTGCGTCCTTCAGTCCTTAAAGAAGCCTTTTTCAAGTTTGGGCAAAGAGCTGCAGTGTGAACCATACACAACTTGACACACATTTCAAAATCCACAAAGAAATGGTTAATTGGACCCAAAAATCTACATTTTGCGCAATGGCAATCTCAGTCTCCGGAGTTGAAACCTATTGAAAACCTGAGGTTTGAATTGAAGAGGGCAGTCCATAAGCACAGATCTGGAAGGATTCTGTATGGAGGAATGGTCTAAAATCCCTCCCAATGTGTTCTCCAATCTCATAAAACATTTTAGAAAAATTCTCAATGCCATTGTCCTATAATTTTGACCCCTACCTTTTTGAAAAAAATATATTATTACTTGTTAAACAAAATCTCTTTCTCTGAGCAATTGTATTGGTATAATATAATTTCATCAACAAAAAGTAGCATACAATATACTGTAGCTCAGTATTTAAATGACTCATCTTTTTCTCATCTTTATCAAAGGTGTCAATAATTTCGGACCCCACTGTAAATATTGGTAATTTTTTGATCTGCAATCGCCAACCGCAGGAGCCCACTCTCAATAAGGGTAAATGACCTGTTGCCGCTCTGCTAATAAAATAAAAAAAATGTATTTCACCTTTATTTAACCAGGTAAGCCAGTTGAGAACAAGTTCTCATTAACAACTGCGACCTGGCCAAGATAAAGCAAAGCAGTGCGACACAAACAACAACACAGAGTTACACATGGAATAAACAAACATGCAGTCAATAATACAATAGAAAAAGTATATATACAGTGTGTGCAAATGAGGTAGGATAAAGGAGGTAAGGCAATAAATAGGCCATAGTGGCAAAATAATTACAATATAGCAATTAAACACTGGAGTGATAGATGTGCAGAAGATGAATGTGCAAGTAGAGATACTGGGGTGCAAAGGAGCAAAATAAAAATAAAAAATAACAGTATGGGGGATGAGGTAGTTGATGGGCTGTTTACAGATGGGCTATGTGAAGTGATCTGTGAGCTGCTCTGACAGCTGGTGCTTAAAGTTAGTGAGGGAGATATGAGTGTCCAGCTTCAGTGATTTTTGCAGTTCGTTCCAGTCATTGGCAGCAGAGAACTGGAAGGAAAGGCGGCCAAAAGAGGAATTGGCTATGGGGGTGACCAGTGAGATATACCTGCTGGAGCGCGTGCTACGGGTGGGTGCTGCTATGGTGACCAGTGAGCTGAGATAAGGCGGGGCTTTACCTAGCAAAGACTTATAGATGACCTGGAGCCAGTGGGTTTGGCGACGAATATGAAGCAAGGGCCAGCCAACGAGAGCATACAGGTCGCAGTGGTGGGTAGTATATGGGGCTTTGGTGACAAAACGGATGGCACTGTGACAGACTGCATCCAATTTGCTGCGTAGAGTTGTTGGAGGCTATTTTGTAAATGACATCGCCAAAGTCAAGGATCGGTAGGATAGTCAGTTTTACGAGGGTATGTTTGGCAGCATAAATGAAGGATGCTTTGTTGCGAAATAGGAAGCCAATTCTAGATTTAATTTTGGATTGGAGATGCTTAATGTGAGTCTGGAAGGAGAGTATACAGTCTAACCAGACACCTAGGTATTTGTAGTCATCCACATATTCTAAGTCAGAATCGTCCAGAGTAGTGATGCTGGACGGGCGGGTGGTTTTGGGCAGCGATCAGTTGAAAAGCATGCATTTAGATTAACTTGCATTTAAGAGCAGTTGGAGGCCACGGAAGAAGAGTTGTATGGCATTGAAGCTCGTCTTGAGGTTAGTTAACAGTGTCCAAAGAAGGGCCAGAAGTATACAAAATAATCATCAGATGGGGAGATGAGAGGAGATATGGGGCCCACGTGGGTAACTGGGGGGCCCTGCCTTGGTTAGGTAACTGATTAATGCAAAATACGTTTTGGAAAAAAATGCATAATAAATACATGGGAGTATGCGACTGGTAAATTGTGTGATGTGTCGATTCATAATCCAATCAGAAAGCTGTTAACCAAATATGGCACATATTTGTACACGTACGCAACGTGTACATGTACACAACGTGGTTTTCGTTGTCTGCCGTGATCATGAGAAAACAAATATTGCTAACTATGATGGGAAAAAGTGAGAGTGGCTTGAGTGGGGCCCAGAGAAGGAAATATAAAAATACAGAAAAAAACAGACTGAGATCCACGATAGGACAGGAAAGACTGAACCGTTTGACTCTTATGGCTCTTGAGAATGATGTACTCAGGGCACTTGATTTCAAGGACATTGCAGATTTTGTTGCTCGGAAAAACAAGGAGGAAATGGTTTTAAGGTAAACCATGACACTTTCTGTAATTACGCTAAATGCTCGTCCGCTAGAGAGGCTCTGTCTAGCTGGTGGTGCTGAAATGGCGGAGGCCGCCCTCCTGTTTTCTTTGCGAGGTAACTGTCCGTGGTCCTGAATCAATAGGGGTTTACGATTTGTTCATCTGGCCCTGAAAATATATTATGATTGGCTGTGAATTTAGTATGATTACCATAATGGTATGACCTTTTACTCGGTACGCACAGTCTGCATCTCAATTCAACAAAGTTGAAAAGCCCACATCATGAATAAATAAATAAATCAACACCCGAGGGACTTCTACTTTTCCAAGCAACATGTAATGGGGTGGCTGTGTGTATTTTTTATGTCAGAAAGCTATAAGCTATGTTTACTTCTAGTAGGCTTGTTATGTTTCCTGTCAAAAGAAAAAGCATTAAGAGGATTTTAAAGGGATTATATTCTGTGACACCAGTCCGTTATATACACTACATGACCAAAGGTCTGTGGACACCTGCTCATCAAACATCTTATTCCAAAATCATGGACATAAATATGGAGTTGGTCCCCCCCTTTGCTGCTATAACAGCCTCCACTCTTCTGGGAAGGCTTTTCACTAGATGTTGGAACGTTGCAGAGGGGACTTGCTTCCATTCAGCCACAACAGCATTCATCCCAAAGGCGTTTGATGGGATTGAGGTCAGGGCTCTGCAGGCCAGTCAACTTCTTCCACACCATTCTTGACAAACCATTTCTGTATGAACCTCACTTTGTGCACAGGGTCATTGTCATGCTGAAACAGGAAAGAACCTTCCCCAAACTGTTACAATAAAGTTGGAAGCACAGAATTGTCTAGAATGTCATTGTATGCTGTACCGTTAAGATTTCCCTTCACTGGAACAAGCTGGTGGCAAGCTTTACACCACTTCAGGTGACGCTTGGCATTGCGCATGATGATCTTAGGCTTGTGTGCGGCTGCTCGGTCATGGAAACCCATTTCATGAAGCTCCTGATGAACAGTTCTTGTGTTTATGTTGCTTCCAGGGGCAGTAAGGAACTCGGTAGTGAGTGCTGCAACCGAGGACAGACATTTTTTACTCTCTACGTGCTTCAGCATTCGGCGGTCCCATTCTGTGAGGTTGTGTGGCCTACCACTTCGTGGCTGAGCCGTTGTTGCTCCTAGACGTTTCCACTTTACAATAACAGCACTTACAGTTGGGCAGCTCTAGCAGGGCAGACATTTGATGAACTGACTTGTTGGAAAGGTGGCAACCTATGATGGTGACACATTGAATGTCACTGAGCTCTTCATTAAAGCCATTCTACTGCCAATGTTTGTCTATGGAGATAGCATGGCTGTGTGCTTGATTTTATACACCTGTCAGCAACGGGTGTGGCTGAAATAGCCGAATCCACTAACCTTTAGGGTGGTCCACATACTTTTCTATATATAGTGTATTATCACAGCTGAGAAAATATAACACATTTTGTTGTAATTGCCTCAAAAGCCAATGTCTTATCTTTTTTCTGCCATGAAGTGTTCTTTTAAAATATGCAAACCCCATAGCATGAGAAAACAACATTCATTTAGCAGGCTAGGTCCCTTAGCGTTTCTTAGGAGGAATGGGAGCTGTCTGCTGACAAATGGGAAGTACCTCTTGCCAGTTAGCATTAACTTCAGCTTCTACATTCAATAAACACGCTAGGATGTTTGGACACTCTAAAGGGGATTCAGTATATCAGACTAATTGACTGATGTTAGAAAATGTTTTTAAGAGCATTTGGGTTGTCAAACCATTGTTTCTATGTGAAAACACTGTATATAGTTAGGGGTGGGAGTTACAATCAAATGATACACTCAGGTGACCATAACAACAACCTTTTCAGGCTTCACAGCTCCACAAGATCTCACTAACTCTCTCACTCTCTCCTCTCTCATAATGAAAAAACATATGGATTCCGACACTGTTAGACATTGTAAATTAGTGCTTACTCATTGTGATACATCACTGTATTAGTAAATCCCATGTGATCTTTCAGATCGATCAGGTCACAGTAAAAGTGACCCGATTATATTCTCTCAGTTCTGTAAATACATCTCAGTTCTATAAATACAGACAGTCTACAGAAAGAGTTAGCACTTTAATTAAACAAACTCTCTCACACCAGCCAACAGGAGAGTGGGAGGCGATAATAGGAAAAGATATAAGAACGAGTGGGTTTCCTCCTTCCTGTATCCCCCAAAACATAAACAGGATGTATGACTGTTTGACGGCAGTCTGTAGATCGTATCATGTGAGATGATAGGACTTTTGCCCACGACCAAAATTAAACGAAAACAAAACCGCTTGCTGCAAACTCACTGAACACACAGACATTTGAATGCATTTTGTATTGTATTTTACATTGTATTATGTATTGTATTATGTACAGTGCATTCAAAAAGTGTTCAGACCCCTTGACATTTTCCACGTTTTGATACGTTACAGCCTTCTTCTGAAATGGATTAAATCGTTTTTTTCACCTCATCAATCTTCACACAATACCCCAGAATGAAAAAGCAAAAACAGGCTTTTAGAAATTTTTGCAAATGAATAATAAACTGAAATATCACATTTACGTAAGTATTCAGACCCTTGTTGAAGCACCTTTGGCAGCGATTACAGCCTCGAGTTTTCTTGGGTATGAAGCTACAAGCTTGGCACACCTGTATTTGGGAAGCTTCTCTCATTCTTCTCTGCAGATCCCTTCAAGCTCTGTCAGGCTGGATGGGTAGAGTTGCTGCACAGCTATTTTCAGGTCTCTCCAGAGATGTTTGATCGGGGTCAAGTCTGGGCTCTGGCTGGGCCACTTAAGGACATTCAGAGACTTGGCCCGAAGCCACTCCTGTGTTGTCCTGGCTGTGTGCTTAGGGTTGTTGTCCTGTTGGAAGGTGAACCTTCGACCCAGTCTGAGTTCCTGAGCACTCTGGACCAGGTTCTCATCAAGGATCTTTCTGTACTTTGCTCTGTTCACTTTTGCCTCGATCCTGACTAGTCTCCCCCAGTCCCTGCCGCTGAAAAACACCCCCGCAGCATGATGCTGCCACCACCATCCTTCACCATAGAGACGGTGCCAGGTTTCCTCCAGATGTGACGCTTGGCATTCAGGCCAAAGAGTTCAATCTTGGTTTCATCAGACCGGATAATCTTGTTTCTCATGGTCTGAGAGTCTTTAGGTGCCTTTTGGCAAACTCCAAGCAGGCTGTCATGTGCCTTTAACAAAGGAGTGGCTTCCATCTGGCCACTTCTTAAGGATCGGTGTCCAGCTAGCGGAACAACTTCCGGTGAATCTAGAGGGCATGCAATTCAAATAAATAATCATAAATATTATGGATTTTAAACATTTAGGTACATATAAGTGTCTTATATCATCTGAAAGCTTAAATTCTTGTTAATCTAACTCCTGTCCGATTTACAGTAGCTATTACAGTGAAAACATGCCATGCGTTTGTTTGATGACAGCACCCCACATCAAAATATTTTTCCACTGGCACAGGTTTCATACATTCACATATGAAGATGAAATATTCACGTAATTTTTGAAAATCTTCCTCTGATTTGTCATCCAAAGGGTCCCAGCTATAACATGTAGTGTCGTTTTGTTAGATAAAATCCTTCTTTATATTCCAAAAAGTCTGTTTAATTGGCGCCATCGATTTGAGTTATCCACTCGTTCAACTTGCAGAGAAAGGAATACGAAAATCTACCCCTAAACTTTGTTTCAAAAAGTCAAAATACGTTTCTATTTACTCCTCAGATAGCCTAAAATGTAATCAAACTATAATATTTATATCGGAAAGAAGTATGTTCAATAGGAAACTATTGAATATTTTAGCAGGTGCGCAGATTTTAGCAGGTGCGTAATGTCTTCATGGCGAGTGCAAACACGAATTTCAAGAATGTGTCCTTCTACTAAAACATATTTCTTATTTGTTTTTGAAGTTACAAGCCTGAAACCTTGGCCATAGACTGCTGACACCCTATGGAAGCCATAGGAATTGCATCCAGGGACCTAATTTTCAATATGACCTTTCTCTTGCATTTCTAAGGATGGTCTCTTAAAAAAACTTTTGTTATATTATTGTGTTATATTCTCCTGCGTTATTTTAACATTTCTACAAATTTCATAGTGTTTTCTTTCCAATGGTACCAATTATATGCATATCCTGGCTTCAGGGCCTGAGCTACAGGCAGTTTACTTTGGGCACGCCATTCAGACAGGAAATTAAGAAAAAAGGGGCCTAGCCCTAAGAAGTTACAGGACTGGTTGGTGGAGTGCTGCAGAGATGGTTGTCCTTCTGAAAGGTTCTCCCATTTCCACAGAGGAACTCTAGAGCTCTGTCAGAGTGACCATCGGGTTCTTGGTCACCTCCCTGACCAAGACCTTCTCCCACTATTGCTCAGTTTGACTGGGTGGCCAGCTATAGGAAGAATTTTGCTGGTTCCAAACATCTTCCATTTAATAATGATGGAGGCCACTGTGTTTTTTGGGACCTTCAATGCTGCAGACATTTTTTGGTACCCTTCCCCAGATCTGTGCCTCGACGCAATACTGTCTCGTAGCTCTACAGCCAATTCCTTCGACCTCAAGGCTTAGTTTTTGCTGTGACATGCATTGTCAACTGTGGGACCTTAAATATACAGATGTGTGCCTTTTCAAATCATGTCCAATCAGTTGAATTTACCACAGGTGGACTCCAGCCAAGTTGTAGAAACATTTCAAGGATGATCAATGAAAACAGGATGCACCTGAGCTCAATTTTGAGTCCCGTAGCAAAGGGTCTGAATACTTATGTAAATAAGGTATTTCTGTTTTTTTACTTGAAATACATTTGCAAACATTTATAAAAACCTGTTTTTGCTTTGTCATTGTAGGGTATTGTGTGTAGATTGCTGACGATTTTGTTTTATTTAATCCATTTTACAATAAGTCTGTAATGTAACAAAATGTGGAAAAAGTTAAGGGGTCTGAGTACTTTCCAAAGGCACTGTATGTGATACATGGTTGGGATAGGACTGTGATATATGGTTGTCATACCTGGCAATGTTAAGATGAATGCACTAACTGTGGATCGCTCTGGTTTGGAGCATCTGCTGAATGGCTTAATTGTAATATCAATGTAGTGCTATATATATTTATGGATATTATGTATTTTATTTCTTATGTTGTTTCCTGTTTTGGACCCCAGGAAGAGTAGCCGCTGCCTTGGCAGCAGCTAATTGGTGATCCTAATAAATACTAAACACTAAACTTCCTTTTTTTTATTAAGACTGCTGTGTATTAAATTACATGGAAAAGGCTCCCATGGGTCTCCCGCTGATTATAATGTTAGGAAGTGAGACACATATAATGTGCCAACTTGTTGTCCAAAATGTCTTATGCGCTGCACAATCCTTTCGGGTAATTTTACTAAACTTAAAACAATCATGGTTCGGGTTCTTGTATTGTCGTTGCTGGTCATCTGTTTAGATGGAGAGATTATAACTCAGTCTTTCAGATCATCAATATTCAAGCCTTGTTCAAGAACTAAAGGGAATGCTACCGACAGCATAACCTTCAAGCTACTTTCAAGGTTGGTATCTATGGGTATCCAAACACTTCAAAGTGCATCATTTACACAATGGGAAACCGCAAAACATGTTCGTTTTCCACTTAGCATCCCATCATGGGAACACCTCGTCCTAGTTGTGTGCGCGTGCTAATGTGAAACCAATGGAGTGTGTCTTCACATTGTTTCGAGCCACAGAGGTCAGCCGACCCTTGGCAGACTCATTAGTTAGTGTGAGAACGGAGGTAATGAGAGATATGTGCCTGGTGGTACACCACCATGTATAACATTATGACTGTGTGTTTTCCCAGTAATGCTATGTATCGTATCCAGCTGCTCTCTAACATAAGGCAACCAGTCTCTAAAGGTCAAATCGAGGTAAAGGCTCGATTGATATCCTTGGTACTCTCAAACTATCATGTGACTCTAATTCCTATAATCCCCATTACTTGTGGGGTCTAATTAGCAGCTGACCAGGATAAGGGGGAGGCAGACAAGCGGCGGCCCTGGATGTCTTTATTGCACCACCCAAGAGCCAGATCGATAAGATCATCACCCAGAGTTTGTGCTCATTACAGCGCGGGGGCTCCAGGACTTGGGCTGTGACAGATACTGTACCACTGGGACAAACAGAGTCCACTTGTATTGATTAATATCATGGTGTCATTAACCCTCCTGATTCTTTCTCCTCAGGTCTGGACACAGAGCAGTGGCCACCCAATTGCTGTATGATCTGGGTAGACGGCACACAGTCAGAAGGATTGTCATGTCTTCTTTAGCTCAAACATCTATGTTTGAGCTAAAGGGGAGGGGGGCAGGTGGTTTTTGTCGATGTTTTGACATTCAAATCATATTAAATAAAGCTTTATTTATACAGCACATTTCAGACATGAAATGCAACACAATGTGCTTCACAGGAAAAAGCCAATAAAAACGATGAAAACTAAAATATTTACTACACAACAAACATAAGAGGATAAAAAACAAAAGAATAACAATAAAAACTGAACAAATGAAAAGCAAAGCTGAAAAGGTGTGCTTTAAGGTCTCTTTTAAATATGTCCACAGTTTCAGCCCCCCTCAGGTTCTCTGGCAGGCTATTCCAGAGGCTGGGGGGCATAGTAACTAAAGGCTGTCTCTCCATTCCTCTTGTTCGTAGGCTTTGGGGTAGTTAAAAGGCAAGTGTCAGAGGACCTGAGAGACCTACTGGGTACATTACTTAAAAACATGTCTGACATGTATTGGGGTGCACAATTGCGGATTGAGAGAATGTATTCTATAACATTCACTCCTTTGCTGAAGTAATTTTACGTAGCCTATGACAAATAAATTTGTTGATGTGTCTAAGTGATGTGATAAATGTATAGTATTGGGTGATATATTATGCATAGTGTTTTATTTTTCTTTGTCAACAAAGAAGTTAATTGTCAATGATTATCAACATGGACTGTCATGTAGCCTTTTAAGCATATGACAGTGATTTGGTATTCTCTAAAAATAGAATCATTAATCTTTCCCTTTGTATTTAGACTTTCTTGATTTGATCTAAATAACAAAGCATGCACACAATGTTCTGAAAGACTCAGTAATTAACCATCTGCATATTCCTAAAAATAACTCCCATGCTATAGAACACAGAAATGGATAAAGTATTCTGATGTAACAAGAAACACTTGAGTAAACATAAAGTATAGTACCTTCAGAAAGTATTGATACACCTTGACTTATTCCACATTTTGTTGTGTTACAGCCTGAATTCAAAATGGTTTAAATATTTTTTTTAATTCTCATCCATCTACAAACAATTCCCCATAACGACAAAGTGAAAACATGTTTTTAGACATTTTGATAAGGAAATACAGAAATATCTAATTTACATAAGTACATTTTGTAGAAGCACTTTTGGCAGCGATTAAAGCTGTGAGTATTTCTGAGTAAGTCTCTAAGAGTTTTGAAAACCTGGATTGTACAATATGTGCACATTATTCTTCAAAACATTCTTCAAGCTCTGTCAAGTTGGTTGTTGATCATTGATAGACAGCCATTTTCAAGTCTTGCCATAGATTGTCAAGCCAATTTAAGTCAAAACTGTATCTAGGCCACTCAGGAACATTCAATGTCATGTGACCCACCACCTTGAGTCAGTCCTATGTAGCAAAATTTGAAATTGTGTTTTTTTTACATTGGATAAAAGTAGAGACTCAGAGCTAGAAAATGGTGTATATACACTGCAGTTGAGGAACAATGGGAAAGTAGTTGATACACTTGTAACCCCACTTTTGAGAAAATGGCCCGTGAATGTTTTGGTACACCTACTGGAGAGCTCTTCTTTGTCTACACCCATTCAGCATCGTTCACACCCTCTTAAGCCTTAGCCCCACCCATCTCTTTAAGGATTCACGTGTGAGGCCATGTGCTAAACAGAATGAGTAGAGTAGTAAACAACCAAAGACTAAAAGTGGTGAAAGTAGAAGCAAAAATAAATAAACTTTATCTAGTCCTTGGCCTATGTCCTAATCAGACTTTTCTTCGGGTCATTGTGTTCTTCACATTACCATCTCTGGTAAACACAAACTATATCAAATAAAGTGTATGTTTATTTGTCACATGCACAGGATACAAAAGGTGTAAACAGTACAGTGAATTGGATACCTGCATAGTGGAGTCTTGTTTAGACCCATAATCCCAACCCATACTACCGTGCACCATGCATGAATCTGCAGGCAGCAAATCAAATCAAATGTATTTATATAGCCCTTCGTACATCAGCTGATATCTCAAAGTGCTGTACAGAAACCCAGCCTAAAACCCCAAACAGCAAGCAATGCATGTGAAAGAAGCTAACCAACTAGGTTCAATGTTTGCTGGCTCGCTAACATTAAGCTATAACTAGCAATGCAAATGGGTTTCTAAGATACAAATAATATTACTACACAGCTCATACACGTACGCTAGGAAACAGAACTGACTTCAATTAGTATTAAATGTGCCTTCATTTTCCATTTAAACATTAATATGAATTATATCGTCCTTAATAAATAAAAAAATTGGCCTCTTGAATTTCCCTTAATTTTAAAAGGCAAAATGGGACCAAATAGACATACCTTAATTTCAAGGTTTTGGTCAGTGCCCTTTATTTTTCAATTTAAAGGCATATCAAGGATATCAGGAAACTTATCCTTAATACTATTTTACTACAAAATGTTTGATAGCTCCTTTGCTTTTCTGGTTTAAGGAGAGGTTAAGGGATATATACATATTTACATTCATTGAGATTGTTTTTGTTTATCCTTAACTTTTCAGATTAAGTGCCGATTAAGGAACACATGGCGCTTCTGAAAAATACTGCATCCTTTCGACTAATGATGGCACAGCACTTTTTGCGAAATACACAAGCGCAAGTTTTTTTATTTTTTATTTTTTACTAGTGACGTCAGGTGCGCGAACAGATCTCTTTGTGAATGTGTAAGTAGTAAAAATGGACATGGAGATGAATAATGAAAGGTAACGTAAATTAACTATTTTAAAAAGCTGGCAAATTTCATAGTATCAAACTAGGTAGCTAGCTAACTGCTGACTAACTTCTGTGGGATGGGGCATTATCATTAAATATAAGCGGTCATTTTCACTTTTTGTTTTGTCTGCTTAGATGAAGAAACCTGTACCACTGTACAGGTCTACTCAGTGTTTCCTCCTGGATTTCTTTGTAACAGTTGGGGCAGTTTTCATAAAAAAATATGAGAAAAAGAAAAACAATGCATTCAAGAGAGTAGCGAGAGGCACGAGCGCTCCGTTGAACCGCATATCCGCCAATGAACGAGATGCGCTTTTCTCTGCGCACAGTGTACAGACCCCGATGACTTTAACAGGTCGCATTTAATTAATTATTGGAAGTTGAAAGAAAACGGAGACACTTTTGGAAAGCTAACGATCTCTTCATTTCAATAATACTTATGAGCCTTTCTCTTGAAATGATATGATAGGAAAATAATGGAGCAAATCTAATTTCGGGCCGCCACTACCAAATAAGTGTGGAGGAATCACTGCGTCTACTTTTAGTAACCTGTTGAAGTCATTTCCAGTTCATTGTACTTTTGTTACATACACAGCTAAAGACAACTCTACAAAGCTGAGACTAATGTCACCCCAGACTTCAGGAGTAAATATGAAGTAAGTTTGGACCCAGACCTTTACCTACTCTTATCTTATGCAAGATACAGTATTGACTGCCATATGTCAAGACCAAGTCAACACTTTTTTTCTGTTATTAAAATAATTCAATTTCATTATACATCTAACAGCTGTAAAGCAATGTGAACAAGACTGCATATTTTAATGCAATCACTGTATCTGTGTTGTTTGTTTTACAGGAGGGCGAGTATATGTGTTGGAAAAGCACTTGTGTGTGCCCTGAAAGAAGAAGAGAGGGGGTGGAAGAGAGGAGGAGAGGGGAAGAAATGAGAGAGAGAGAGAGAGGGGGAGAGAAGAGGGGGAGAGGGGAAGAGAAGAGGGGGAGAGGGGAAGAGAAGAGGGGGAGAGGGGAAGAGAAGAGGGGGAGAGGAGAAGAGGGGAAGAGGGGGAGAGGGGAAGAGAAGAGGGGGAGAGGGGAAGAGAGTAGAGATAGAGTGGAAGATGAGAGAGCAAGTAGTGAGAGAGATGTAGAGAGAGGGGGAAGAGCGAGGACAAGAAAGTGCAGAGATAAAGAAAGAAGAGAAAACAGAGAGAGAGAGAGAGAGGGTGAGATCAGAGAGAGAGAAGAGACACTTAAAGCAAGCAGTGGGGGGGCAAGGAAAAGTGGTTGGCAATATGTTGACTACGGCCCTCCAAAAGCATTTAAGCCCATTTCAGGGAAGCAACAAAAAATACAAATATATAAGGCTTTCACCTGTTAAACAAATTCTGATTATTAAATTTGAGACTGTAACTGTGTTCAAATTCTCATACTAACCATACTATGGTGACGTGAAATGAGTATATAGTATGCTTATTGGTCATAGTATGCATATAAACTCAGCAAAAAAGGAAACAGACCTTTTTCAGGACACTGTCTTTCAAAGATAATTCGTAAAAATCTTAATAACTTCACAGATATTCGTTGTAAAGGGTTTAAACACGGTTTCCCATGTTTGTTCAATGAACCATAAACAACTAATGAACATGCACCTGTGGAACAGTCGTTAAGACACTAACAGCTTACAGACAGTAGGCAATTAAGGTCACAGTTATGAAAACTTAGGACACTGAAAAGGCCTTTCTACTGACTCTGAAAAACACCAAAAGAAAGATGTCATGGGTTCCTGCTCATCTGCGTGAAGGTGCCTTAGGCATGCTGCAAGAAGGCATGAGGACTGCATATGTGGCCAGGGCAATAAATTGCAATGTCCGTACTGTGAGACGCCTAAGACAGCGCTACAGGGAGACAGGACGGACAGCTGATTGTCCTCGCAATGGCAGACCATGTGTAACACCTGCACAGGATCGGTACATCCGAACATCACACCTGAGGGACAGGTACAGGATGGCAAGAACAACTGCCCGAGTTATACCAGGAACGCACAATCCCTCCATCAGTGCTCAGACTGTCCGCAATAGGCTGGGAGGGGCTGGACTGAGGGCTTGTAGGCCTGTTGTAAGGCAGGTCCTCATCAGACATCACCGGCAACAGCGTCGCCTATGCGCACAAACCCACCATCTCTGGACCAGACAGGACTGGCAAAAAGTGCTCTTCACTGACGAGTCACGGTTTTGTCTCACCAGGGGTGATGGTCGGATTCGCATTTATTGTCGAAGGAATGAGCGTTACACTGAGGCCTGTACTCTGGAGCGGGATCGATTTGGAGGTGGAGGGTCCGTAATAGTCTGGGGCGGTGTGTCCCAGCATCATCGAACTGAGCTTGTTGTCATTGCAGGCAATCTCAATGCTGTGCGTTACAGGGAAGACATCCTCCTCCCTCATGTGGTACCCTTCCTGCAGGCTCATCCTGACATGACCCTCCAGCATGACAATGCCACCAGCCATACTGCTCATTCTATGCGTGATTTCTTGCAAGACAGGAATGACAGTGTTCTGCCATGGCCAGCAAAGAGCCCGGATCTCAATCCCATTGAGCACATCTGGGACCAGCCATACTGGATCAGAGGTTGAGGGCTAGGGCCATTTCCCCCAGAAATGTCTGGGAACCTGCAGGTGCCTTGATGGTGCCTTGATGGAAGAGTGGGGTAACATCTCACAGCAAGACCTGGCAAATCTCGTGCAGTCCACGAGGAGGAGATGCACTGCAGTACAAAATGCAGCTTGTGGCCACACCAGATACTGACTGTTACTTTTGATTTTGACCCCCCCTTTGTTCAGGGACACATTATTCAATTTCTGTTAGTCACATGTCTGTGGAACTTGTTCAGGTTATGTCTCAGTTGTTGAATCTTGTTCTGTTCATAGAAATATTTACACATGTTAAGTTTGCTGAAAATAAACACAGTTGACAGTTTCTTTTTTTGCTGAGTTTAGTTAATATGCCAAAAGTTCCCGGATGTCATACTAAATTCGCCAAAATAGGAAATATACACCCAAAGGACACTATTTACGTACTTTAGGGCCCATAATGCAATTGTCCAGGAAGTGGCTTCACATCGTTTTCAGATTTGAAGAAAATGGCAGAAAATATGCAGCCCAAGTACAACAAGAGCGAATACAAATGCATTGCTTTAACTAACTATGGCAAATGTTATGAAAATGTTGAGCAATGTAATAAAGGAATGACTTTTCAAGTAAGTTACCTTACATGTTATGTTGGCTAACAATTTGTTAGCTAAACTGTCCTTACAAACCACATATCATAGCTGTATGTTAGCTAGCTACCTAACGTTAGTTGGCTACTTATACATCAAACTTGCCAGTGTATTAACTATAGACTAACTACCAAACATTTATTGACTTGATTATTTCTGTCATTCTTAGCTTAGCTCAGTGCTTCTCAATTATTTTCTGTTACGCCGCCCCCCCCCCCCCCCAGGAAGAAGTAAACATTTCGCACCCCCCAACTCTCCGCCGCGCCTGTAAATAGTATCATTTGTCTATAAAATTGTTATAAGTACACCTCTGCATAACATTGTATCCTTATTAACATTAAAGAAAACAAAAAATAAAAAATAAAGAAATATAGATCAACTTACAACAAAGAATAACTTTATTAACATTGTTTTTTAGTCTGTAACACTAAAGACTTAAAGTGCATCAATTTGCCTGAAATTTAAAAATAATCAATAAATAATAAAAAAAATTCAAATTGATCAGCAACATTAACTCAGGAGCACAATATGTGAAACACCTTGACCTATAAAACAAAAATGAATAAAACAATTTGTGCTGATTTTTTTTAAATCAAAATGAGGAAGGCAGGATTAATGGCTACAATGAGCACGTTTTGCAGAGCACAGCTTTTCGAAGCAGGGTTTGAAGCATGATACTGCAACTCTCAGCTCCTGCTCAATGTTTAGCTGGGACCTGTACTTGGTCTTCAGTGCAGCAACAGCAGAGAAGCCAGTCTCACAAAGATAAGATGTTGCAAAAGGAAGAAGAATGCCCATGGCCCTCTGCCCTAATCGTGGATACTGCCTCTCTTCACTCAGCCAGAATTCACTCAGTGTCTGTGATGTGAACCTCAGTCTCAATGTGGAGTCAGACGTCATATCAATGAACTGGTCCTCCTCTGCAGAGCTGAAACCAGTTGGAGCTGGTGCATTGAAAGGATCTCTCACCCAGTCATATTGGGAACTGTTTTCAGGGAAGTACTTTTTAAAGAATCCCATCATTGATGAAATATGCTCCTTAATATATGGAATCACTGATGTGGCATCATAGTCAGTAGTGTCAACAAATTCATGCAGGTTCTCGAATGAATCAGTATTTCCTTCAAGTCGCCTGCCCCACATTGCAAGCTTTCGAGTGAAAGAGCTGATCTTGTCTATGACCTGAGGGAGGTGTTTATCTTTCCCTTGAAGCTGTAGATTTAGTTCATTTGGCTTTCCAAATATGTCACTCAGGTAGGCCAGTTTTGCCAGGAAGTTCTCATCACTACATTTTTCTGCGAGGTCATACTTGTGCTCCTGCTCCGAAAACATTCTTATCTGCTCTCTGAGCTCAAAAACTCGGGACAAGACTTTTCCTCGTGACAGCCACCTTGCTTCACTGTGAAACAGCACAGCTTGATGTTCAGCTCCCATCTCCTCACAGATAGCAGAGAAGACTCTTGTTTTTAGTGGTCTGGTCTTTATAAAATTGACTACACCTACAATGTCAGTCATAACCTCACTTAATTCAGAGGAAAGGTGCCTTGATGCCAGTGCTTCTGTGTGTAACATAGTGTGTCCACTCAGCATTAGGTGAGGCCTTCTGATGAGTGCCCAAAGTCCTTTTCTCATCCCTGCCATGGTCTGTGCACCATCACTGCAAACACCAATGCAGTTCTCCCACTTTAGCCCATTCTCAGTCAGGAAGCAGTCCAGCATTTTGAATAGCTCTTCAGCTGTGGCTCTGTCTCTGACATATTTACAAAAAAGTAGATCCTCACACAGGGAGTTTGACGTGTCAAAACGTACATAAGCGATAAACAAAAAGTCTTTGTTGCTGTCAGTTGCTTCATCGAACTGTAAGGCAAAACGTTTGTCTTTGAGTTTATCTACCAGCTGTTCTTTAAGATCGTTAGCAATGTCATTTATACGTCTGGCGACAGTGTCATTGGACAGAGGGATAGTTTTTATTTTTGCAGCACTTGCGTCATCCAGCATGACAGAGACCATGTCTAATGCTGCAGGCAGTATCAGCTCCTCTGCTATGGAGTGGGGTTTTTTGCACTGAGCAATTTGGTACGCCACCTTATATGATGCTAACAGTGCTCGCTGGTTTACTGAAGTAGCATTCACAAAGCGGGACGATTGTTGGCAATATTCGGCACGTTTTCGCTGAAAAAAACTCAAGCGGCTTATCAGCGTGATTCGGGTGTAATGTCTTTAAGTGATGCCTTAATTTATTTGGCTTCATGCTGTCCGCTGCCAACATTTTTAGACACAGTAAACATACCGGTCTTTCCTCGTCTCCCACCGTAGTCACAGTGAAGCCAAGCGCTACACACACTTCGTCATATTTCCTCGTCTTAGCTTTCGGGAGACTTACGTTTGTTTCATTATCTCCGTCTCGCTCTGCCTTTCTTTTCATCCCTGTTAAATATTTTTCCATGGTGTCTCTTAAGGGTTTGTTATCTGCACTTCATATCTCCTGCCCTATGCTGTGTGCTCTTGTTCGGGGTAGAAAAACCCTACTCCCTGCGGCAAAAAAAAGCATTTTCCCCGGGGTCCCACACGTCCCCCCTGGCATCGCTCTGAGCCCCCCCAGGGGGGTGCGCCCCACTATTTAAGAATGACTGGTTAGCTAAATGGTATAGTCGTTGTGTTTTCTCAATGGATATTCGGGTGGACATTTCGTAAATTCGCTCTGGCTATCTACTCCGATTTCCGAGCACTCTCATCTGAGCGCAGAATAATGACTTTACGAGCACTCAACACCCATTGAATATGGCCGGTGTCAGTAAACCTCAGCAAAAAGCATAATTAAATTGTTGCCAGCATCACAGTTACAGTCACCAATGCTCTGGATAACATGAAAACTGCCTAACCAGCTCTGCTAGGGTGAATAAAATGGTCAGAGTGGTCTCATTTGTGTCTGGAAGTAGCTCGCAAGCTAGCTAACATTAGCTTGGGTGCTTGACTGGGGGTCAGAACGCTCAAATCAACAAGTTAAGACACACATTCAGGAGTACTGAAATGGTATTAAGGTTGGTTTAACCCTTGTGTAGTCTTAACATTCTGTATATGTCACGGACGTCGTTGGAAGCATACTCGGACCAAAGCGCAGCATGGTTTGGGTTCATCATCTTTATTACGTGAACCAGCAAAAAAACAAAGAACAAAACGAACGTGACGCTATGCAGTGCTCAAGGCAACTATACACAAACAAGATCCCACAAAACATAGTGGGGAAATGGCTGCCTAAATATGATCCCCAATCAGAGACAACGATAAACAGCTGCCTCTGATTGGGAACCATACCAGGCCAACATAGAAATAAATAAACTAGAATGCCCACCCTAGTCACACCCCGACCTAAGCAAAATAGAGAATAAATGATCTCCAAGGTCAGGGCGTGACAGTATACTCCCCTTGTCCTAAGGGTAAAAAATGACCCACCTTCACTAAACACCTAAAATAAAGCAGCTTAATTGAATTTTAAACCCCAAATCTATTTTGCGTGAAGAAACAGCCTGTCAGTCAACACACCTGTCATAATCGTTTTCTTTAGTAAAGTAGAGGTTTATTATTATTATTATTATTATTATTATAATTGCTAAAGGTACTGCATAGGTATAAACATTCATTTTTTAGCAAGAGATAGCACTTGTATAGCCTAAGAAAGTAGTAGAAATGTGCAGAAAGTAGTTTTGAATGCATTTAATTGAAGGGAAACAATTACAGTCTTGAACTTTTTTGGCAACACAGTGATATATTCGAATATACTGTACAATGAGGAATTCAACTACAAAATACTAGTCTTCTCCAATTTTTTTAACCATTGCCCCCACGCACAAGGTGTATAAACAACAACAATAAATAAGAATAAAATAAGATAATAGATACAAATCAAAAACGTGAATAACATAAATCAGTCAACTCTAATTTGCACATGTAGGACAGTTTGCAAGTGTGTGTGCATGGACTTTGCAGATGTATTTCGCACATGTGCAGCACATGGTATTTGTTTTACAGTCCTTCTTTGGGGGGCAGAATTGGCACCTCCTCCTCTTGCCTGCCCCAGCTGCAGCCTTAGGTGGATCAGGATAACATTCAGCACCCCTGAACAACTTACACAAGTGCGGCATAGGCTCCCTTCTTTGAATGTGTGGGGTTACAAGTGCCTTTCCCAGATGCTCCAGGAACACCCTCCTCTTGTTCCGCTTATCAGGCATCCAGGTAGGGTTGATCTTGTTCCATATCACGAAGGCATTGTATGAGGACACATCAATGATGTTATGTAAGATGACCAGGGGCCAGCGGATAGTCATACTCCTGCAGCTGTAAGTTCCAATCACCTTGTCCAGGTTGTCCACGCCTCCTTTGTTGTGGTTGTAGTCCAGGATGATGGCTGGCTTCCTGTCCTCACGATCACTGATCTCAGCCATTTTGTGCAGTGTGCTCAGGATGACCATATTCTTGTTCCTCTTTGGGAGGTTAGAAACTAGAGTGGTGGTGGGGGTGAAGGCAAACTTTGATGAGAAGGCCTCTCCCCCCCTTGTCGCGAGGAGTGCAGGGGGGAGCTCAGGCTTGTTCTTTCTAACTGTGCCAACCATGGTGATCTTCCTCTTCAGGAGCTGCTGGCTGAGTTCAATCAGTAGCACACATAATCTCAATTTCTCATTGTGTGTGTG
Organism: Salmo salar; assembly: GCF_965601325.2. Lineage (NCBI taxonomy): Eukaryota > Metazoa > Chordata > Actinopteri > Salmoniformes > Salmonidae > Salmo > Salmo salar. Next base: position 71,021,519 of record NC_138299.1, on the reverse strand, counting down.
TGTGTGTGTCACCAGATCTCAACCCAATTGAACACTTATGGGAGATTCTGGAGTGGCGCCTGAGACCATCAACAAAACACCAAAGGATGGAATTTCTTGTGGAAAAATGGTGTCTCATCCCTCCACTTGTAGAATCTATGCCAAAGCGCATTGAAGTTGTTCTGGTGGCTCGTGGTGGCCCAACACCCTATTAAGAAACTTTATGTTGGTGTTTCATTTTACCTGTGTTTTGCAAGACATTATTTTTTTCAACTGTAAGATCCTGATCAGACTCTATTTCACTGATTACTTGGCGCATGGAATTGTATGTGCAAGGTGCGAATTTAGCATACATCATTTTGCATGTTTTATGCCTGAATATTTAAATAGAGAACATTTGAATTGATTTGAATATTCATATTGCCTTGATGTTGTTCTCTTGATGTTCATGACACCGCCTCGTGAATAGCTGCCTTTAGGTGTTGTAAGAAGTATGTTCGCCTGATAACTCTGTTCCTGGCATTGGTCATGGAAATCATGGGAAATAGAGCATGGGGAAGTGGAGGAAGACGCTGAAGAGCTGAATAACTCAGACGCTCACCTTTGACCTCACTTTCTTTAATGATTAATCACCTTCCTTACAAATGATCATTTATTAACAACTACTAGGACCATTAGGAATTTTAGAAATAATTGAACGACTGTGTACAGTTGGTGTAGCTCACCAACTGCAGTGCCTTCGTAGTAACTGAAGTGACTTCCGCTGAACTTCGAACTTATACCAGTTGCAATCAGTGTGGTTTAATACGGCACTTGACATTTTCATGAGCGGTCAGGATGAGTGATGAGCCATTGATAGAGTAGTGGCTGTCATTAGTGATGCTATTCATCCGTGCCACCCAGGGGGCTGACATCAGGGAAAAGTTCCGCTCTCGAAATAAGCTTGTATTCCCTCTGACCAAACACCTCTTCTCATTAGAGAGCAAGAGCTCAGAGAGCCTGCCTTTTCAAGATTGTGGCAAATTTTTTAATAAGTTATTTTTAATTATTATGCTTTCTCACGCTCAGTTTCACTTTGGTATATGGGCCTATACAGTGCCTTCAGAAAGTATTCATATCCCTTGACTTATTCCACATTTTGTTGTGTTACAGCCTGAATTAAAGATGAATTAAATATCTATTTTTCTCTCACCCATTTGCACACAATACCCAAAAATGACAAAGTGAAAACTTGTTTTTAGAAATGTTTGCAAATATATTGAAAATAAAGTACAGAAATATCGCATTTACATAACTATTCACACCCTGTTAGAATCACATTTGGCATGGATTATAACTGTGAGTCTTTCTGAGTAAGTCTCTAAAAGCTTTGCACACCTGGATTGTACAATATTTGCACATTATTCTTTCAATTATTTGAGCTCTGTCAAGTTGATTGTTGATCATTGCTAGACAGCCATTTTCAAGTCTTGCCATAGATTTTCAAGTAGATTTAAGTCAAAACTGAACATTCAACGTCGTCTAAGATTTTGCCAGTGCTTAGCTCCATGATGCAGCAACCCCTAAGCTTGAAAATATAGAGAGTGGTACTCAGTAATGTGCTGTATTGGATTTGCCCCAAACATAAAACTTTGTATTCAGGACAAAATTGCTTTGCCACATTTTCTTTGCAGTATTACTTTAGTGCCTTATTGCAAACAGGCATGTATTGGAATAGTTTTATTCTGTTCAGGCTTCATTTTCGCTCTGTCAATTAGCCTCTATGGGCTAGGCGGGACGAATTCGTCCCACCTACGTAACAGCCACTTGAAGCCTGTGGCGCGATTTTCAAAACCTTAAAAATCCTATTACTTCAATTTCTCAAACATATGACTATTTTACAGCTATTTAAAGACAAGACTCTCGTTAATCTAACCACACTGTCCGATTTCAAAAAGGCTTTACAACGAAAGCAAAACATTAGATTATGTCAGCAGAGTACCAAGCCAGAAATAATCAGACACCCATTTTTCAAGCTAACATATAATGTCACATAAAACCCAGAAGACAGCTAAATGCAGTACTAACCTTTGATGATCTTCATCAGATGACAACCCTAGGACATTATGTTATACAATACATGCATGTTTTGTTCAATCAAGTTCATATTTATATCAAAAACCAGCTTTTTACATTAGCATGTGACGTTCAGAACTAGCATACCCCCCGCAAACTTCCGGAGGAATTCGCTAACATTTTACTAAATTACTCACGATAAACGTTCACAAAAAGCATAACAATTATTTTAAGAATTATAGATACAGACCTCCTCTATGCACTCGATATGTCCGATTTTAAAATAGCTTTTTGGTGAAAGCACATTTTGCAATATTCTAAGTACATAGCCCAGGCATCACGGGCTAGCTATTTAGACACCCGGCAAGTTTAGCACTCACCATAATCATATTTACTATTATAAAAGTTTGATTACCTTTTGTTGTCTTCGTCAGAATGCACTCCCAGGACTGCTACTTCAATAACAAATGTTGGTTTGGTCCAAAATAATCCATCGTTATATCCGAATAGCAGCGTTTTGTTCGTGCGTCCCAGACACTATCTGAAATGGTAAATCAGGGTCGTGCTCATGGCGCAATTCGTGACAAAAAAAATCTAAATATTCCATTACCGTACTTCGAGGCATGTCAACCGCTGTTTAAAATCCATTTTTATGCCATTTTTCTCGTAAAAAAGCGATAATATTCCGACCGGGAATGTCCATTTAGCTAAACTGAGGAAAGTAAACAAAGCTTTCGGTCGACGCGGGCACGCGCCTGAATCTCACAGTACTGTAACCAGCCACTACCCAAACGCGCTACTTTGTTTCAGCCAGAGCCTGCAAAGCCACGATTCAGCTTTTTGCCGCCTTCTGAGACCCTATAGCAGCCGTAGGAAGTGTCACGGGACAGCTAAGATCCTCACTCTTCAATAAACAGAGACAAGAAGAACGACACCTTGTCAGACAGGCCACTTCCTGCCTGAAACCTTGTCAGGTTTTTGCCTGCCAAATGAGTTCTGTTATACTCACAGACACCATTCAAACAGTTTTAGAAACTTTAGGGTGTTTTCTATCCATATGTAATAAGTATATGCATATTCTAGTTACTGGGTAGGAGTGGTAACCAGATTAAATCGGGTACGTTTTTTATCCAGCCGTGTCAATACTGCCCCCTATCCTTTAAGTTACTATTGTGGAGCAACTGCAATGTTGTTGATCCATCCTCAGTTTTCTCCTATCACAAATGGTAACTGTTTTAAAGTCACCATTGACCTCATGGTGAAGTCCTGAGCAATTTCCTTCCTCTCCGGGAGCTGAGTTAGGAAGGACGCCTGTATCTTTGTAGTGACTGGGTGTATTGATCCAAAATATTTGTATTGATACACCATCCAAAGTGTATTTAATAACTTCACCATGCTCAAAGGGATATTCAATGTCTGCTTTTTGTATTATTACCCAACTATCAATAGATACCCTTCATCACGAGGCATTGGAAAACCTCCCTGGTCTTTGTGATTGAATCTGTGTTTGAAATTCACTGCTCGACTGAGGGACCTTACAATTATATGTATGTGTGGGGTACAGAGAAGAGGTTGTCATACAAAAATCATGTTAAACACTATTATTGCACACAGAGAAACTTATTATGTGACTTGTTAAGCAAATGTTTCCTCCTGATTTAGGCTTGCTATAACAAAGGGGTTGAATACTTGAATAGTCCTGACATTTTAGCTTTTCATTTTTAATTAATTTGTAAAAATGTCTAAAAACATCATTCCACTTTGACATTATGGGGTGTTGTACACTGAGCAAAAATATAAATGCAAAGTGTTGCTCCCTTGTTTCATGAGCCGAAATAAAAGGTCCCAGAAATGTTCCAAATGCACAAAAAGCTTATTTTCTCTAAAATGTGCACAAATTGTGTTTACATCCCTGTTAGTGAGCATTTCTCCTATCAAGATAATCCATCCACCTGACAGGTGTGGCATATCAAGAAGCTGATTAAACAGCATGATCATTACACAAGTGCACCTTGTGCTGGGGACAATAAAAGGCCACTCTAAAATGTGCAGTTTTGTCACACATCACAATGCCACAGCTGTCTAAAATGTTGAGGGAGTGTGCAATTGGCATGCTGACTGCAGGAATGTCTACCAGAGCTGTTGTCAGAGAATGTAATGCTAATTTCTCTGCCTTAATCTGCCTCCTACGTCGTTTCAGAGAACTTGGCAGTACGTCCAAGCGGCCTCACAACCGCAGACCATGTGTAACCATGCCAGCCCAGGACCTCCACATCTCGCTTCTTCAACTGCGGGATTGTCTGACAGCTGATGAAACTCTGGGTTTGCACAACCAAAGAATTTCTGCCCAAACTGTCAGAAGCTGTCTCAGGGAAGCTCATCAGCATGCTCGTCATCCTCACCAGGGTCTTGACCTGACTGCAGTTTGGCATCGTAACCGACTTAAGTGGGCAAATGCGTACCTTCGATGGCCACTGGCACACTGGACAAGTGTGCTATTCATGGATGAATCCAGGTTTCAACTGTACCGTCATATGGCTTTTCGCAGGCAAGCGGTTTGCTGATGTCAACGTTGTGAACAGAGTGCCCCATGGTGGCGGTGGGGTTATTGTATGGTCAGGTCTAAGCTAAAGACAACGAAGACAATTGCATTTTATAGATGGCATTTTAAATGTACAGAGATACCGTGACGAGATCCTGAAGCCCATTGTCGTGCCATTCATCCACTGCCATCACTTCCTGTTTCAGCATGATAATGCACGGCTCCATGTCTCAAGGATCTGTACACAATTACTGGAAACTGAAAATGTCCCAGTTCTTCCATGGCCTACATACTCACCAAACATGTCAGCCATTGAGCATGTTAGGGGTGCTCTGGATTGACGTGTACGACAGCGTGTAACTTGAAAACAGTCATTGAAGAGAAGGCCACAATCAACAGCCTGATCAACTCTATGCGAAGGAGATGTATTGCGCTGCATGATGCAAATGGTGCTCATGTTTTCTGATCTACGCTCCTACCTTCTTTTTTAAGGTATCTGTGACTAACAGATGCATATCTTTATTCCCATTCATGTCACCAAAGCCCCATATACTACCCACCACTGCAACCTGTATGCTCTCGTTGGCTGGCCCTCGCTTCATACTCGTCGCCAAACCCACTGGCTCCAGGTCATCGACAAGTCTCTGCTAGGTAAAGCCCCGCCTTATCTCAGCTCACTGGTCACCATAGCAGCACACACCCATAGCACGCGCTCCAGCAGGTATATCTCACTGGTCACCCCCAAAGCCAATTCTTCCTTTGGCAGCCTCTCCTTCCAGTTCTCTTCTGCCAATGACTGGAACGAACTGCAAAAATCTCTGAAGCTGGAGACTCTTACCTCCCTCACTAGCTTTAAGCACCAGCTGCCAGAGCAGCTCACAGATCACTGCACCTGTACATAGCTCATCTGTAAATAGCCCATCCAATCTACCTCATCCCCATACTGTATTTATTTATTTATCTTGCTCCTTTGCACCCCAGTATCTCTACTTGCACATTCATCTTCTGCACACCCTACCACTCCCGTGTTTAATTGCTATTTTGTAATTACTTCGCCACCATGGCCTATTTATTGCCTTACCTCTCTTATCCTACCTCATTTGCACATGCTGCATATAGATTTTTCTACTGTATTATTGATTGCATGTTTGTTTATTCCATGTGTAACTCTGTGTTGTTTTATGTGTCAAACTGCTTTGCTTTATCTTGGCCAGGTTGCAGTTGCAAATGAGAACTTGTTCTCAACTAGCCTACCTGGTTCAATAAAGGTAAAATAAAATAAAAATACATGTGAAATCCATAGATTAGGACCTTTCGAATTTATTTAGATTGACTGATTTCCTTATATGAACTGTAACTCAGTAAAATCTTTGAAATTGTTTCATGTTGCATTTATATAATAAATGTTACATTCAGGCTGTTTAACAATTGAATAAATGTTACATTCAGGCTGTAATACAACAAAATGTGGATAAAGTCAAGGGGTGTCAATACTTTGCGGTATACGGTATATACAAATGTAGGATCTTAATTTAAGCCAGTTTGCTGCAGTGGAAAAATAATCCTGCAGCAACAGGAAATGTTAATTATTATATGGATTATAATTAATGGACATTGTAGGGGTTGATACATTTTTCATAAGGGAAAATCAAGTCTGAAATTTCTAAGTGTAAATTACAAACTTCAGAAGCCTTGAAAATCTCAAATACATCCAAGTTAAAAATGTCCTGGATTGCTGGAAAGTTCTCCTGCAACAGGGTGATCAAATTAAGAACCTACATCTGTACATACAGTATAAGCACTTTGTGATACTGCATAAGGACCGTTATGAATTAATACTTCATGTTAACAACCACAGAAACTGCATACCACTAGGGATCAGTATCAAACTTCAGTCAAGCTGGATATTTATAATGCAATTAAAAACTCAAAGCAAGGTTTTCATTGCTTCCATATAAGGTATGATACTGTACGTGGGCTATTAATTGGTCACAACGACATAAACTAAGGAATAATCTGAGATACAGGAAGTACATTGGGGCATGCTGAGAACACTTCTCATCTGATGCCATCTTGAACTACTGTTCCAGTCAAAGGTATTCCATTAAGGCTATTTGAGTTGTAAGGAGAGAGGCTACAGAGTTGGAGAAGCCCTGGTCTTTTGAAGACGTGGGGGGACACAGCACCATGCATCGTCATGTATCGTCATGTAGATTTTCCGTGTGATCCAGCTGACACAGGTTGATGGGAATCCAAGGAGGTATTAGACGACAAAGGGAGCTGAGTGGAGACATAGGCATACATTTTTTTGTTCTGAGGAGGCCACAGCTGATGGTACCATCTGGCTGTTGAGACAGTCTGGGCTTGGGGTCCTCGAAAGCCGGCATGACTCCACCACGATTCAATTCTGTGCCAAATGTTTGTGATTCTTGGGCTTGATTAGGTGAGTGGACTTCTGCTGGGCTTACTGTTGTTGTACCTGTTGTTGGCTAAGAAACCAAGACCTTGGACATGAAAAGCTGTGAGTACAGGTGTAGCCTTATAGGAAGATGCACTCCGAGATCTTAAGCACAACAAATTTGTAAAACATTGCACAAATTGGATTTGTAACATATCACACAAATTGCACAATTCGTAACATATCACACGAAATGAATGACGTACAGTAGTACACAATTGGCTGAGCACCACTTTAAAAACTTCTTAGGGATAGGCCGTCCTGTCAACGGGACAGTTGTAAATCATGCAGCGCCTTGTGTCACGAGTTATGCAGATTTCAGAGAAACAACAAATGTCGGTACATATAAGTGTCTTATATCGGCTGTAAGCTTAAATTCTTGTTAATATAACTGCACTGTCCAATTTACAGTAGCTATTACTGCAAAAAATGCCATGCTGTTGTTTGAGGAGAGCTCCTAACAACAAAACACTTTTTTCACCGCGATAGGTTTGCTAAATTCACCTCTGAAGGTGACATCTGTACTTACATTCTGAAATCTTGCTCTGATTTATCATCCAAAGGGTCCCAGAGATAACATGAAGTGTCGTTTTGTTAGATAAAATCCTTTTTCATATCCTAAAAATGTCCATATATCATGCACGATCGATTTTGAATTTCCACTCGTTCAATTTGCAAAGAAAGAAATCTGTGAAAACCTAACCCTAAACGTTGTTTCAACCAGTCAAATCACGTTCATATGTATTCCTCAAAGATACTAGAACGTAAACAGACTTCACTATATCATTGGGGTGTAGCATATCCTATAGGACACCAAATTTGGTCAGAGAGCGACGACTTCATGGGACACCGATGACGCGGGCGGTCTTCACTTGATCGACTCTAACTTTGTCAAATAAGCACCAATTGGGGTCAAACAAAGCTAGCTAGATAGCCAATGAGCTCGGATTTACGGGAGTATCTGGAAACCCTGTATCTGTCGCAAAATGTACCTGCTAACCTTGTGCGACAGCATGCCTTTTCCTTTTGGACAAAAATTATAAGAATACTCCCGAGTTATGAAGTTATGAAAACTGGTTGTTTTGCAAATGTTGAACTTATAATATGGCTACTAATACTGGAAAAGCTAAATCAAAGTCCAAGTATACAGATTTGACGATATTCTTGCAGAAAAATGTAATATGAATGCAAATGTCTCCTTCACGATTTGCCCAAATGTACCTGGGTGACTTCACACTAACTGTCATGTAGTTCGCTCATACTTCAAGTTATCCATCTGAAGCTTTGCACATACACTGCTGCCATCTTGATTTATGACAGAGTGTAGGGCATAGCATCTGATATAGGCATATTTTAAAATAATATCTACATCGTGACTTACTTCAACTTCAGAGGTTGTATGCACAGCCATTTCAACTTGCCTATAGCACTGAGGCTTTTTACACCAATATTAGTAATAATATGCAATAATATGCAAGTAATAATTATGTCTTGGTCTCTGGTGGTGTACAGTATGTGGACTAAGTAGATAGGGAGCCTTTTGATGTGGTGGAAGGTTTTCTCACAGCTGAGTGAGTGAGGCTTCCACACGTGGGTGTCTGTTGGAGTCGGAGTAATCCTCAGCCACAGAATCCAAACACCCCACATCAAAGATGCAATTATAAAGCCTTATTTCAGATCAATTGAATTCTACCGCCGATAATTGGAGAATGTGTTCTAGTCTCAGTGTGGTGTTGTCATGTGTGGGCTTAGGACTGTGTCTGTGTGAAAGAACACAGGTGATGAACTAACTATAGCTCAGGAATACAGAGTAGATTTTATTCCTCATCTACTGAAAATCACTGCGCAGTTTTCATTTTCCATAGCTCATTTCTCTATTGCAGTAACCTTTCTCGAAATATTGGGAATTATGTCTACCAGGTGATGAAAGCATGAATTATGCCACTCAATCAAAATGAGACTGCGAGACAGGTTAGTCTTTCCACTTAGACTTATCCTCAGCTCAGTGAATGAAGAGGTCAGCCCGGTGATGTTGAATGATAAAGTCCATTTTAAAGACATGACTCATATTACAGAAATAGGTTGGGCACATAGAAATATTTAAATCAAGTGAAGAAATATTTAAATCAAGTGAAGAAATCTAAATCTATAGATGCCCTCAAAATCTTTTAGGAGAGGACTTAAATCACTATTTCACTCTTAAAAGTGCCGTGTAAGAAACACCAAAGAAATCATTCTCCCACACTCCACATAATTAGCACATGACAAATCATCTTGATGCATGGCAAATTCCACCGTCTAACTCCGAGAACCACAGGCTATGTGTTATACTAGTTATCTAAAAGTCCTACTTCAGCTCCAACTGAGCAGTGAATATGTCACGCCTGCTCCCGCTTTCCCTCTCTGGCGCTTGAGGGTGCCAGGCTACCCATCATTACGCACGCCTGTCACCATCGTTACACGCAGCTGCGCAATATTGGACTCACCTGGACTCCATTACTTTGTTGATTACCCCCTCTACATCTGTCTGCTCTTCAGTTTGTTCCCTGTGTCAGCACTGATGTCGTTATTTTGTCCCCTGTCCAGATGCTGTTTCTGTCCTGTTTCCTGTCCTCCATTTATTAAATGTTCTCCCTGTACCTGATTCCTGTCTCCAGCGTCGATCTTCACAGAATATATAGTTTGCCTTAATACATTTGCTTGTTTTCCTCTCTCCGATATTAATCAGTGATATCCACACGTATGCATTCATTATATCTTGGAAATATGCCTCAGCTGCAGGAGGGGAATCGTTAAATTAAAGCATTAGCATCTCTGTTCAGGGCTTAGATCCCACAGCGTATCATTATGCAGACCGCCTTATTTCTCACTGCAAGAACGTATGAACCAATGAATCCAATATGCTTGCATATGATGCAATTCAGTGGACAGCATTGGCAAACCTCAGCCCTTCCAGTAAAAACCATGTGTTTCAAGGTAATGGAACCTCTAGATTCACTGCAAGAGTAGTGTGGTTCGTTTAAAATACATGATGATTAAAGATTAACAAATACGCCCATAGCAAATCGGGAGTGTTTCTCGAGACACGGTTTGGCTATGGAAAGAGGTGTTGCAACGTCAACAACTAATTGAAGCTACCAGATGCACTACAGACTTCAGTAGAGAGCATCCTTAAAGATGAATGGCCCCAAAGCCGAACTCCCTCATTCACTCGACATTGAGATTAGAGTCTTGACTTTGAGACTTGGAGCTCTACTTAAATCCTTATTTTACTGCTTTGATTTTACTACTACTCTTAATACTGTATGTTTTTATGAACTTTGTCATGCATTTTGCCATTGTAACTCTGATCGCGGACTATAGGAAGAGGAGGGCTGAACAGGCCCCCATTAACATCGACGGGGTTGAAGTGGAGCGGGTCGAGAGTTTCAAATTCCTTGGTGTCCACATCACCAGCAAACTATCATGGTCCAAACACACCACGGCAGTTGTGAAGAGGGCACAACAACACCTTTTCCCCCTCAGGAGACTGAAAAGATTTGGCATGGGTCCCCAAATCCTCAAAGTTATACAGCTGCAGCATCGAGAGCATCCTGACCGGTTGCATCACCGCCTGGTATGGCAACTGCTTGGCATCTGACCGTAAGGCGCTACAGACGGTAGTGCGTACGGCCCACTGGGGCCAAGCTTTCTGACATCCAAGACCTATGTACTAGGCGGTGTCAGAGGAAGGCCCAAATAAAATGTCAAAGACTCCAGTCACTCAAGTCATAGACTGTTCTCTCTGCTACTGCAGAGAAGTCTAGGACCAAAAGGCTCCTTAACAGCTTCTACCCCCAAGCCATAAAACTGCTGAACAATTTAATCCAATGGCCACCCGGACTATTTACATTTAACTATTTCTTGAACTGCAATGTTGGTTAAGGGCTTGTAAGTAAGCATTTCACGGTAAGGTCTGCGCCTGTTGTATTCGGTGCATGTGACATACAATTTGATTTGATTATATGGAGGCCTTCCCCTGAATGTAAAATACTGAATAGGATTTGATTTTGTCTAAATGTGTCTTTTAACAAAAGGTAAAGGAACGCCACAGAATAGAATGAGCTATTCAACATTTGAGAGAGAAGGAGAAAAAGATTAGAAACATGGTTAAAAAATATCAGCCTATTCCAATAGAGCTCTGTGCTGCTGGCTTTCTCTGCTGAGAAACGATTCAGAGGATGATTTAAATAATGACCTTTCTGGAGCTCAATGTTCCTCTTCTATTCACCTCGCTCTGTGTTAGTTCTTAATGTAAAATGGTAGTCGTGAAGAACACCTTTATAACCAGTGGGGAAAAAGTACCCAATTGTCATACTTGAGTAAATGTAAATGTAAATAAGATAGTCACCTCCAAAATAATTGACACCCTACAATTGCTCAGAGAAAGCATTCTTCTGTCTTTAGGCTGTTGAGAAATCAAACACTTTCATTTTCCTTCTTTGAAGAGTAAGTGCATATTTTAATGATCAGTATTATTTCATTATTTATTTAAATGAACCCATAACTGTCAATTGGGCAAAACGTGGGTTGTATTAGCGGCAGACAGCATGCTAACCCCCAAGCCTGAATTATACATTTAATGAGAAATGCACATTTTATGAATACTTGTTCCTCTTAATCGCAGTTATTTGAGCACTGATTCTCAACTGACTTACTGGGGCCAACTTATTGACTGTTTATCAAAACATTAAGCTAATAAATAATGCATCATTTAATTTATATTAAAATGAACATTCTCTTTCTTAATAAATAAAATCCAGTCAATATTTAATTGGATCGTTACATCATACCATTTCTAGAAAATAAATGAAAACAATAAATTCCCTGTGGCGTAATTGTATAACTATGTTTGTATATTATCTGGTGATGCATCCCGTAAATCAGGGCAATGATGTAGCAGTGATGTGTTCCCAGATGAAAATATGATAACATAATTACAGTAATACACTACACCTAGTCCGTAAAGTGGACAGCAAGGCGAAACGTGTACCTATCTGTTCACCAAGTATATTCTGTCAACTTTGAAACCCGTGGAGCCTGTCTGGCTGCCACCGTACACGTGGCATACAAAGACAGGCATCTACATTATTTTTGGATGAATGCCTGGAGACCCTGTAAGCTGTGCTTGTGATCTGAGCTGGATTCGCACACCAGACATGCGGCACTTCCAAAGGTGTGTGTGGATCACACATGTAGCCCAATTCAGGTTATTCCACGTTTTTTCTTTTGAGACGGTAACCTTGATAGTTTAGTGTTGACTTGTCCTCAATGTCATGTTGGAAATGGTCTTAATTAGGATTCCTCCCACACACAAATGCAAATGTGATGCATGCTTAGATTAGAATCTTTCAAAACTAGGCACAGCCTACTGCATTTCTGTAAATTGCATGGGACAGAGTGGTTTTATTATACTTATCCACAGAGTTGGGAGAGTTGGCATTAGTGAGTGTTATCGTTGTGTATGAAGAGGGTAAACAGGTCAACACATTTCACATGGTTGCTATGCAACTACACTGGCAAGCTAAAATACTCTAATAAACAGGCTTTGAAGTGCATTTTTCATATGGCTAAGCTCTGAAAGCATGTGAATCAAAATGCACATAGATTTGAAAAATCTAAACAGAGTATTACCCACATGAAAACATACCACAGTTTACTTTAAAATACTACAGTACTTACTATAGAAAACTGTAGTATACTGTAGAATACTATACTACACAGTGGAGTATCCCTCTAACATGCATAGTACTTAATATAGAATGTTGTAGTATACTGTAGAATACTATAGTAAATACTACAGTAATGTCCGCAAAAACACAAAAAATGTTTAACTAAAGTTAATACTACAGAATTTATTTCCGCAAAAAAATACAGTGAATTTTTTAAATGTTTATTTTATTTAACCTTTTATTTAACTAGGCAAGGCAGTTAAGAACTAATTGTTATTTACAATGACGGCCTACCTCGGCCAAACCCGGACGATGCTGTGGCAATTTTGGCCGCCCTATGGGACTCCCAATCATGGCCAGATGTGATGCAGCCTGGATACCACAGTAAAGTCAGCAAAAACACCGCAGTAAATACCACTTTCATGTGGGATTTAGGGTATGGTATGCAAGTGCGTCCTAAAGTTGATGGGTTTATTGATTCTCTTTAAACTCTCTGTGTCAGCAACATGGAACAGGAATGGGGCCGGACTCTGTAAGTGCTCCATAGGATTCATGTCCGTTCACTGGGAGAAGGAACTAACTAAGCACCCAATCAAAAGTTATCGATTCCCAGAGCTATCTATGAGATATCAACAGTCAAAATAAACTCTGAATGACAGCCAATTGACTCGGCTACTACTGCATCTCCCACGGCTGCTATATGAAACATTTGCTAATTACCATGCATTTCCATTGTGAGAATGCTATCCTTCTCTCCTTTGCCCGTGTTTATCTAAAGACTACTTATGAAAACAGCAGCTGAATACATTCCAAATAATGAATCTCCAGGAGCCCTAGCACATGGAGGTGACGAGGCAAAGATGTATCTCACTGTGGAAAAGTAGCTGAGTGCTTGGGGTTATCACCGCTTTTGGATAGTCCCCGAGCTTGTGCACGGCATTGCAGCTAGCAAGGAAATAGGTTACTTTTTCCAACAGTGGTTTAGTAGCATATGTACAGTGGGGGAAAAAAGTATTTGATCCCCTGCTGATTTTGTACGTTTGCCCACTTACAAAGAAATGATCAGTCTATAATTGTAATAGTAGGTTTATTTGAACAGTGAGAGACAGAATAACAACAAAAAATCCAGAAAAACGCATGTAAAAAATGTTATAGAATGATTTGCATTTTAAAGAGGGAAATAAGTATTTGACCCCTCTGCAAAACATGACTTAGTACTTGGTGGCAAAACCCTTGTTGGCAATCACAGAGGTCAGACGTTTCTTGTAGTTGGCCACCAGGTTTGCACACATCTCAGGAAGGATTTTGTCCCACTCCTCTTTGCAGATCTTCTCCAAGTCATTAAGGTTTCGAGGCTGACGTTTGGCAACTCGAACCTTCAGCTCCCTCCACAGATTTTCTATGAGATTAAGATCTGGAGACTGGCTAGGCCACTCCAGGACCTTAATGTGCTTCTTCTTGAGCCACTCAGATCTTCTCCAAGTCATTAAGGTTTCGAGGCTGACTGTAACGCCCTGGCCATAGAGAGGGTTTTTTGTTCTCTATTTTTGGTTAGGCCAGGGTGTGACATGGGTGGGCGTTCTAGGTTTCTGTTTCTATGTTGGTGGTTTTCTTTGTTTTGGCCGTGTATGGCTCTCAATCAGGAACAGGTGTAGATCGTTGTTGCTGATTGGGAGTCATACATAGGCAGCCTGTTTTTCCTTTGGGGTTTGTGGGTGAATGTTTTCTGCTTAGAGTTTGTATCCTGACAGAACTGTTGCTGGTTGTTCTTTTTGGTTTATTTTTGTATAGTGTTCTTTCGGTCATTAAAAACCTTACAAGATGAACACATCCTCCGCTGCACCTTGGTCTCATTTCAACGAAGGCCGTTACAGATTCACCCACCAACAACGGACCAAGCAGCGGAGGAAGGAGCAGCACCAGGAGAGGAGCTATCTGGAATCGTGGACATGGGAGGAAATACTGGACGGGGCAGGACCATGGGCTCAAGCTGGGGCGTATCGCCGCCCGCAGTGGGAGATCGAGGCAGCGAGAGCGGAGAGGCAATGGTATGATGCAAGGGAGCGCAACAGGCACGAGAGGCAGCCCCCCCAAAAAATGTTGGGGGCGGCACACGGGGAGTGTGGCAGAGCCAGGATCGAATTCTGGGCCAACTCCCCGTGCTTACCGGAAGCAGCATGGTACTGGTCAGGCACCGTGTTATGCTGTGAAGCGCACAGTGTCTCCAGTGTGCGCTCATAGCCCGGTGCGCTATAGGCCAGCCCCCCGCAAGTGCCATGCGAGTGTGGGCATCGAGCCAGGACGGATTGTGCCAGCTCAGCGCGTCTGGTCTCCAGTGTGCTGTTTCAGTCCAGGCTATCCTGCGCCGGCGCTGCGCACTGTGTCTCCGGGGCGCTGGGAGGGTTCAGTTCGTCCTATGCCTGCGCTCCGCCCGTGCCGGGCAAGAGTGGGCATTCAGCCTGGAGTATGGGTGGCAAGCCTACGCACCAGAACTCCAGTGCTCCCCCACAGCGCGGTTTATCCTGTGCCTCCTCCTCGGACCAGGCCTCCAGTGGGTCTCTCCAGCCTGGTCTATCCTGTGCCTCCTCCCAGGACCAGGCCTCCAGGGGGTCTCTCCAGCCTGGTCTATCCTGTGCCTCCTCCCAGGACCAGGCCTCCAGTGGGTCTCCCCATCCTGGTACATCCTGTGTCTCCTCCTCGGGCCAGGCCTCCTGTGGGTCTCCCCAGCCTGGTGAGTCCTGTGCCTGCGCCCAGAGCCAGGCCTCCTGCATGTCTCCCCAGCCTGGTGAATCCTGGGCCAGAGCCGCCAGAGCCGCCCGCCAGTCCGGAGCCGCCAGAGTCGCCCGCCTGTCCGGAGCAGCCAGAGTCGGGTGTGACATGGGTGGGCGTTCTAGGTTTCTTTTTCTATGTTGGTGGTTTTCTTTGTTTCGGCCATGTATGGCTCTCAATCAGGAACAGGTGTAGATCGTTGTTGCTGATTGAGAGTCATACATAGGCAGCCTGTTTTTCCTTTGGGGTTTGTGGGTGAATGTTTTCTGTTTAGAGTTTGTATCCTGACAGAACTGTTGCTGGTTGTTCTTTTTGGTTTATTTTTGTATAGTGTTCTTTCGGTCATTAAAAACCTTACAAGATGAACACATCCTCCGCTGCACCTTGGTCTCATTTCAACGACGGCCGTTACACTGACGTTTGGCAACTCAAACCTTCAGCTCCCTCCACAGATTTTCTATGGGATTAAGGTCTGGAGACTGGCTAGGCCACTCCAGGACCCTCTATGGGCTAGGTGGGACGCAAACTTCAGGGGAATTCGCTAACATTTTACTAAATTACTCACGATAAACGTTCACAAAAAGCATAACAATTATTTTAAGAATTATAGATACAGACCTCCTCTATGCACTCGATATGTCCGATTTTAAAATAGCTTTTTGGTGAAAGCACATTTTGCAATATTCTAAGTACATAGCCCAGGCATCACGGGCTAGCTATTTAGACACCCGGCAAGTTTAGCACTCACCATAATCATATTTACTATTATAAAAGTTTGATTACCTTTTGTTGTCTTCGTCAGAATGCACACCCAGGACTGCTACTTCAATAACAAATGTTGGTTTGGTCCAAAATAATCCATCGTTATATCCGAATAGCGGCGTTTTGTTCGTGCGTTCCAGACACTATCCGAAATAGTAAAGAAGTGTCGCGCGCATGGCGCAATTCGTGACAATAAAATTCTAAATATTCCATTACCGTACTTCGAAGCATGTCAACCGCTGTTTAAAATCAATTTTTACGACACTTTTCTCGTAGAAAAACGATAATATTCCGACAGGGAATCTCCTTTTCGGCAAACAGAGGAAAAAATCCCAAAGGCGGGGGCGGTCGGGGTCACGCGCATAAGGCCAGTGTCCCTTGATCGGCCACTTGAGAAAGGCGATAATGTGTTTCAGCCTGGGGCTGGAATGACGACATTCTGTTTTTTTCCCGGGCTCTGAGCGCCTATGGACGACGTGGGAAGTGTCACGTTAGAGCAGAGATCCTTAGTAAATGATAGAGATGGAAAAGAAGTTCAAGAAATGGTCAGACAGGCCACTTCCTGTAAAGGAATCTCTCAGGTTTTGACCTGCCATTTGAGTTCTGTTATACTCACAGACACCATTCAAACAGTTTTAGAACATTTAGGGTGTTTTCTATCCATATGTAATAAGTATATGCATATTCTAGTTACTGGGTAGGAGTGGTAACCAGATTAAATCGGGTATGTTTTTTATCCAGCCGTGTCAATACTGCCCCCTAGCCCTAACAGGTTAATGTGCTTCTTCTTGAGACACTCCTTTGTTGCCTTGGCCGTGTGTTTTGGGTCATTATCATGCTGGAATACCCATCCACGACCCATTTTCAATGCCCTGGCTGAGGGAAGGAGGTTCTCACCCAAGATTTGATGGTACATGGCCCCGTCCTTTGATGCGGTGAAGTTGTCCTGTCCCCTTAGCAGAAAAACACCCCCAAAGCATAATGTTTCCACCTCCATGTTTGACGGTGGAGATGGTGTTCTTGGGGTCATAGGCAGCATTCCTCCTCCAAAGACGGCGAGTTGAGTTGATGTCAAAGAGCTCCATTTTGGTCTCATCTGACCACAACACTTTCACCAGTTGTCCTCTGAGTCATTCAGATGTTCATTGGCAAACTTCAGACGGGCATGTATATGTATTCTTGAGCAGGGGGACCTTGCAGGCGCTGCAGGATTTCAGTCCTTCACGGTGTAGTGTGTTACCAATTGTTTTCTTGGTGACTATAGTCCCAGCTGCCTTGAGATCATTGACAAGATCCTCCCGTGTAGTTTTGGGCTGATTCCTCGCCGTTCTCATGATCATTGCAACTCCACGAGGTGAGATCTTGCATGGAGCCCCAGGCCGAGGGATATTGACAGTTCTTTTGTGTTTCTTCCATTTGCGAATAATCGCACCAAATGTTGTCACCTTCTCATTAAGCTGCTTGGCGATGGTCATGTAGCCCATTCCAGCCTTGTGTAGGTCTACAATCTTGTCCCTGACATCCTTGGAGAGCTCTTTGGTCTTGGCCATGGTGGAGAGTTTGGAATCTGATTGATTGATTGCTTCTGTGGACAGGTGTCTTTTTTACAGGTTACAAGCTGCAGTTAGGAGCACTCCTTTTAAGAGTGTGCTCCTAATCTCAGCTCGTTACCTGTATAAAAGACACCTGGGAGCCAGAAATCTTTCTGATTGAGAGGGGGTCAAATACTTATTTCCCTCATTAAAATGCAAATCAATTTATAACATTTTTGACATGCATTTTTCTGGATATTTTTGTTGTTATTCTGTCTCTCACTGTTCAAATAAACCTACCATTAAAATTATAGACTGATCCTTTCTTAGTCAGTGGACAAACGTACAAAATCAGCAGGGGATCAAATACTTTTTTCCCCCACTGTAAATCATTGAGCTAAAGCAGGTGTGGCATTTCAGCCAAAAAGAAAAATGCTAGTCACCTTGCTATATTGTGTTTAACACTGGGTAAAGAACCTGCAGAAGTATTTTCTAAAGATATATTAAACGGTGCAACAGATATTAAACGCTGAGCTTCTTCCTCTAATGACACTTTAACTAGTGATTAGTGATACCTTGATTGGTCCATTTCCAGGGAAAGTAATGCTAGACATGTCTCCATTGACACATCATGTGCATGCAGTAATGAGGCGTTAAGTCTCATCCTTTTGTGAAATTCCCATAGCTCGCTCCCTTGTTTTGTTACACACCTAGGTGAGTGAATGCTCTTGCAATCAAGCCTCTGGTGATTTTAATGTGGAGTTGATACTGCCTTCTTCGAAAGCAAATTAATGTCCCCAATTATAGTCCCTTGTTTATCTAAAAAAGCAAGGCATTCAGTATTCATTCTCAAGCACATGGAGATCACAGCAAGACAACAATTACACCCATAGGAGGTAAGTAGATGTTTCTTTGTTCTCTTTCAAATACTTGCTTCAGTCTCTCGCTATGGGGATTCCCTCGGGGGCGTAGTCTACGTGGAAGCTCCAATCACACAACATCTGTCATAGACAGACAGGGAGCGTGGCGAATAGTGGGGAACCCCACTCTATATAAGATGCCACGGTCCCTCCCTCTAACTTCATTATTGTTTTCTCCTTACGGAGGTACGCAAGCTCTACCTGACTCTCCTCAGCAAGACTTGAACCACAAAGGGAGGGACCGTGGCGTCTTATGAAGAGTGGGATTCCCCACTATTCGCCACACTCCCTGTCTGTCTATGATAGTCGTTGTGTGATTGGAGCTTCTTCCGTGCTTAACTGTTCACAAGTGAACTGCTTGCACTCGCCGCCGAGTGTAGATATCAGCTTCTCGTTGAGAGGTTTGAGTACTTTTACTGAAAGGAAAAGTTTACTTCTCAGTCTCTGGCCAAAGTTAGCACCACAAGGCTAGCCTTCACCCCGCCAGCACACTTAGCAGCCCGCTTCGTGCTGCTTTTTTCCCACCACTGTGGAAGAGAGGAACATAGATTTTTTAGATTCGGTTAGCCCAAGCTATAAGGCAAAACTAACCTAACTAGCTCACCGAAGAACGCGCTTTCTCTTTAGCTAGCAGTGTGCTAGCAATAGCTAGGCTACATGGATGACAAGGCTGAGGTTGATGTCAGTCTCGCGCGCAATCTCGAGCCCAAGAATGGAGCGAGCGTGGGGGAGAGCATTCAAGAGTCTTCAAGAGCCTTCAAGAGTGTCCTGGATTGTTGTTTTGATTACCAAAATGAATAATATCTCTTACCAACATCCTAAACACTCTTCGGTGGCTAAAGTCAGTAGTGCTCACAATTGCCTCACTTTAGAGCTGTTAGCTTTTTCACCCACTGCCTTTTTCCTCTATGGAATAAAAGTGTCTCCATTGCTTGGGTCCAGTGTGTGCTTTGCGCATCTACATGGACAGAATGAGAGCCCTGTGAAAGAGATCTCTTTGCCTCTTGGGCACTTCCCTGCACGGGGAGGCCGATTTGTCGCCAGCGTCTATCCCACTGGGTAGTGGAGGCTATTATAGTGGCATATAATAGCAGGGGTTGGTTGCCCACTCCACCAGAGGTATGACTACATCACTGACATTGCCAAAAGGCATCTCTGTTCTAGAGATCTGTAATGCGGCATGTGGGGCTACACCCCATACCTTCATGAGGTTCTACCGACTGGATGTCACTGCGCCCTCGTTGGCGTGTACGGTCCTCAGTGTCGGGGGCTTCTAAGGGATGATTTTGTCTAGACTACCTGGCTTCGGAGAGTATATGATCGCTATGGGAGTTGGCTATATCCCCACAGTGAGAGACCAAAACGAGTATTTGAAAGAGAACTTAAGGTTACTTGCGTAACCCCGGTTCTCTGATATGAGGTCTCTCACAGCGTTTCTCTTCATGCTTTGCATAAGGAAGAAAACATTATGCTTGATAACAAAGTTAGAGGGAGGGACCATGGTGCCTTATAAAGAGTACGGTTCCCCACTATTCGCCATGCTCCCTGTCTATGACAGATGTTGTGTGATTGGAGATTCCCTGTCTGTCTATGACAGATGTGTGATTGGAGCTACTGAATACAATGAAGGAGAAAATAGCATTGATTGCAAGGCTCGATCCTAGGCCCCACGCTCTTCTCAATTTACATCAACAGCATAGCTCAGGCAGTAGGAAGCTCTCGCAACCATTTATATGCAGATGATACAGTCTTATACTCAGCTGACTCCTCCCCGGAATTTGTGTTAAACACTCTACAACAAAGCTTTCTTAGTGTCCAACAAGCTTTCTCTGACCTTAGCCTTGTTCTGAACACCTCCAAAACAAAGGTCATGTGGTTGGGTAAGAAGAATGCCCCTCTCCCCACAGGTGTGATTACTACCTCAGGGTTTAAAGCTTGAGGTAGTCACCACATACAAGTACTTGGCAGTATGGCTAGATGGTACACTGTCCTTCTCTACTGTAATCTCTCCTCTTTCACCCCAGCTGCCAAACTAACCCTGATATAGATGACCATCCTACCCATGCTAGATTATGGAGATGTAATTTATAGATCGACAGGTAAGGGTGCTCTCGAGCGGTTAGATGTTCTTTACCATTCGGTTATTAGATTTGCCACCAATTCTCGTTATAGGACACATCACTGCACTCTATACTCCTCTGTAAACTGGTCATCTCTGTATACCCGTCGCAAGACCCACTGGTTGATGCTTATTTATAAAATCCTCTTAGGCCTCACTCCCCCCGATCTGAGATATCTACTGCAGCCCTCATCCTCTACATACAACATCCGTTCTGCCAGTCACATTCTGTTAAAGGTCCACAAAGCACACACATCCCTGGGTCGCTTGTCTTTTCAGTTCGCTGCAGCTAGCAATGGTAACGAGCTGCAACAAACACTCAAACTGGACAGTTTTATCTCAATCTTTTCATTCAAAGACTCAATCAAGGACACTCTTACTGACAGTTGTGGCTGCTTGCGTGATGTATTGTTGACTCTACCTTCTTGCCCTTTGTGCTGTTGTCTGTGCCCAATAATGTTTGTACCATGTTGTGCTACTGCCATGTTGTGTTGCTACCATGTTATTGTCATGTTGTGTTGCTACTATGCTGTGTTGTCAATGTTGCTGCCTTGCTATGTTGTTGTCTTAGGTCCCTCTTTATAGAGTGTTGTGTTTTGTCTCTTGTCGTTAAGTGTGTTTTTATCCTATATATATATATATTTATTTTTTTTTCAATCCCAGCCCCCGGTCCCCGAAGGAGGCCTTTTGCCTTTTGGTAGGATAGCAGTGTAAATAAGAATTTGTTCTGACTTGTCTAGTTAAATAAAGGTTAATTAAAAATGAATAAAAAATAGCTTTCCAATCAAAATTTTCATTATATATATAGCTTGTATTAACTTTTGTGGAAAAGATACACATAAATACAGTACCTGTCAAAAATTTGGGCACACCTACTCATTCAAGGGTTTTTCTTTATTTTAACTATTTTCTACATTGTAGAATAATAGTGAAGACATCACAACTATGAAATAGTAACCAAAAAAAGTGTTAAACAAATCAAAATATATTTTATATTTGAGATTCTTCAAAGTAGCCACCCTTTGCCTTGATGACAGCTTTGCAAATCCTTGGAATTCTCTCAACCAGCTTCACCTGGAATGCTTTTCCAACAGTCTTGAAGGAGTTCCCACATATGCTGAGCACTTGTTGGCTGGTTTTCCTTCATTCTGTGGTCCAACTCATCCCAAACCATCTCAATTGGGTTGAGGTTGGGTGATTGTGGAGGCCAGGTCATCTGATGCAGCACTCCATCACTCTCCTTCTTGGTCAAATAGCCCTTACACAACCTGGAGGTTTGTTGGGTCATTGTCCTGTTGAAAAACAAATGATAGTCCTACTAAGAGCAAACCAGATGGCGTGTCACTGCAGAATGCTGTGGTAGACATGCTGGTTAAGTGTGCCTTGAATTCTAAATAAATCAAAACAGTGTCACCAGCAAAGCACCCCCACACCATCACACCTCCTCCATGCTTCACGGTGGGAACCACACGTGCGGAGATCATACGTTCACCTACTATGCGTCTCACAAAGACAAGGCGGTTGGAACCAGAAATCTCAAATTTGGACTCATCAGACCAAAGGACAGATTTCCACCAGTCTAATGTCCATTGCTCGTGTTTCTTGGCCCAAGCAAGTCTCGTCTTCTTATTGGTGTCCTTTAGCAGTGGTTAATTTGCGGCAATTCGACCACGAAGGCCTGATTTCATGCAGTCTCCTCTGAACAGTTGATGTTGAGATGTGTCTACTACTTGAACTCTGTGAAGCATTTATTTGGGCTGCAATCTGTGGTGCAGTTAACTCTAATGGGTCTTCCTTTCCTGTGGCGGTCATGAGAGCCAGTTTCATCATAGTTCTTGATTGTTTTTGAGACTGCACTTGAAGCAACTTTCAAAGTTATTGAATATTTACAAATTGACTGACCTTCGTGTCTTAAAGTAATGATGGACTGTCATTTCTTTGCTTATTTGAGCTGTTCTTGCCATAATATGGACTAGGTATTTTACCAAATTGGTCTATCTTCTGTATACCATCCCTACCTTGTCACAACACAACTGATTGGCTCAAACGTGTTAAGAAGGAAAGAAATTCCACAAATTAACTTTTAACAAGGCACACCTGTTAATTTAAATGCATTCCAGGTGAATACTTCATGAAGCTGGTTGAGAGAATGCCAAGAGTGTGCAAAGCTGTCATCAAGGAAAAGGGTGGCTACTTTGAAGAATCTCAAATATAAAATATATTTTGATTTGTTTAACACTTTTTTGGTTACCACATGATTCCATATGTGTTATTTCATGGTTGTGATGTCTTCACTATTATTCTATAATGTAGAAAATAGCACAAATTAAGAAAAACCCTGGAATGAGTAGGCGTGTGCAAACTTTTGACTGGTACTGTATACCATACAAGAATACAAGGCTAAATAACAATAGAAAAACACCATAATTTATTGATAAAAAAACAAACAAAAAAAAACAGATGCAATACAGATGACAAACAAACAAACAGACAGACAAAACAACAACAAAAAAATTCAAAAAACACTAATCAGTATACAGATCATAGACACACAACAAGCATCAGACTACAGAGAGGTCAAGTATGCAAAAAGAGTACTAATAGCCTACATAGAGATCATTCTCAAGAAGCTGAATAGTGCCAGGCCAGCCAGGGCATCCCTGAAATTAAAATGTTGGCTTTATTTTGGCCAAGGTAGTTTAAGAAGAGGTCCCACATCTCAAAGAACTGATAAGGCTTATTTTTCACTGCTTTAGAGAAAGCCTCATTGGGAATTAAATCAATGACCCTTTTTTCCCATTGACCTCTTGACGGGGACCTTATCAGATAGCCACAGCAGAGGAATACATTTTCGTGCACAATGTAGTAATGTGTAAAAAAATGTGCATAACGAAATCTAGGAGGCAACTCACCTCTAGTTCCAGAAACATTTTGATCAAAATCTTAAATCGATATGCCACAAGCTCTAAACAGAGAAGAAAAATGTGAAAGCTGAAAGTACCAACTGAGATAATTCTCCTCAAGGATACTTTTCAGCGTGATCAAAACAGATACACAACTTAAGGACTGTATCCAGCCTTTTCTCTCTCTCTCTTCATTAGAGATCGGCGAGTACCAAATTCTCACGAGTGCAGCCAAAAAGTTGGACATAAAGATGTCCTCCAGTAAAGAACATACACTAAAGGGTAAAAAATATAAATGTTTTGAGCAAAATAGTGTTTTTTAGACCCAACTGCCAACTTCATAGAGTAGGCCATTCAATAAGTTGGTTTGACGGGATGTCGTGATGTCATCGGCATCCAAATCTAGCATGTGGGTGCCTTAAAGGCTTAGAGATTGAAGGAAGGGATGGCGGAAGATATGAGGGGGACTGACATGTAGTATAACAAAGTTCAATACAGATGGTTTTGCAGTTCTGGATCATAGTGATCATGCCCATCTTAAATAGTTGTAGTCTCACAATAAAACTGTCTAGTGCCCTGAAAATTATGGTAGGTTTTGAGATTCTGTCACAGGGACAATCGGACACATGTCAATTTGGATCTACTTTACATTGACGGATGTGATGCAGAAGAATGACTGTGATCTGTCTACATTGCTGTCTAATCTATCTCCACTCCAGGAGGCACCCCTGGCAGATCATCAATATTATATTGATAAGACAACTGATACAATGGGGTATTTTTGATGCGTGCATCACCTTACTTCATGTCTATCCAAATACATAGTTTTGCAACATTTACACCCGTATTTCTCTTCTATTCAATTATTTAGATACTGTTCACTATACACACAAAGTAATTATCTGATCAAACCTCTACAGCCGGAGTATTAGATGTTGTCACGTTATATAAATAGCCTCCATCATGGTTGACGCTCTTTGACATCACTATATAGTACGCATAGTTCTCATTGTGAAATACGTTTTTTTTTTTGCATTTTATTGTGTGGGTTGGCAGCTTTGGCTTCTCGTGCAATTGGGTCCTGGGCTGTCAAATAAATTGCTTTGGAGCCATCGTCTCTACTGTTACAGGCGGCCCAAGTAGAGTGGTGCAACAGAGTTAAATTGCTTTAATATCAAAGTGTGGAAGTACTGGTCAGACGATAGGATCACAAACCGGTGGATCGATAAAGAGTTGTTAAGATCACAGAATCAATAGCCGCAACATAAAAGCTGATTCATTACATTGATGTCTTTTCCTTCAGAGTGGCAACAAAAAGGGCCGGCGCTGAGGAGATCATGGAGTTCAAAGGAAATGTCTGATGTCTTTGGTGTGAGATGGAATGGCTCTCCTCCCTTGGGGAAATGAGTATCATGGTTTCAGTCATACCTGAATTGCAGTCTACTGCAAATTAACTGAGCATAGTGGTTGCTGATAAAATGTTGTTTAATCCTATACAGCCCATTGTACCTTCAAAATACTATAACAAAATAATTACATTGCAAATGTTCCTCCAAATTATAGTATAATACCATTTAATGCCTGTGTGTAAGTTATCTGAATACATGCAGGTAACTATCTATAACGGCATTGTAATAACTCAGAGGTTGGAAAATGCGCATGTTCTCTAGCGAAACTGTAAGCTATAGTTATGTGCTATGAACAGTAATTACAGTAATTGCAGAGAAGAGCACGTTAGACATGTAACCCGAGTTACAGTCAACCTCTGTATGATAATAGAAACACCTACTGACAGCTTGGAATTTGATTGCGTTGGAAATCTATTAAGTGTGAAAAGGTTGACCAGTACCTATCACCGTAGCCTCGGGTAAGAGACACAGTAACACAGTAATAATTTGCAGCACAGTAAGGTGTCGGAGAGAATAGTAGATGAGTTGCATGCAATGTTTACTGAGATTTATGAGAGGTGTGTGAGACTCTCGTAAACTTCTATGTGCCGCTCCTAATTGTAACAACGCTGAGTGTCTTCCCTCCAGTCCAGAGGTGTGTGAAGTGTTGCTGCAGTTTGGTGGGAGTGTTGACAGGCGTTCCCGCAGTTAGACTTACGCCGTGGCACTGAAGATGATCCACAGCTCCCCTGGGTGTTGTTACCCAGAGTTCACCAGGACTGACACTGGACACTGATTTACATCCAGCGCTTAGTTTTACACATCTCTTCTGACACCACTACACCACTACCACTATTGCTTTATTTATTTTTTTATTGCCGATGTGCTATTTTTGATATTGGGTTTGGACATACATACAGTGTACAAAACATTCTGAAAACCTGCTCCTTCCATGACATAGACCGACCAGGTGAATCCAGGTGAAAGCTATGCTCCCTTAATGATGTCACTTGTTAAATCCACTTCAATCAGAGTAGATAGAGGGGAGGAGACAGGTTAAAGAAGGAGACAGGTTAAAGAAGGATTTGTAATCCTTGAGATAATTGAGACATGGATCATGTAAGTGTGCCATTCAGAGGTTGAATGAGCAAGACAAAAAATGTGAGTTCATTTAAACGGGGTATGTTAGTAGGTGCCAGGTGTCGTGACTTTACATTCATTAATCTGATGACTGTTATTTATTGAATCAACTAAATATGTTTAATTGTTACCCAATTAAATGAATCATGTAACAATTAACTCAATAGGAATTTGAGGCACCACGAGAGCGGTTGTTTCAAGAGTTACCATCTCCCAAATTAAACTCTAAAGGTCTTTACCTATTACATCCATAAAACAGTCAACGTATTAATTATAACCTCTTATCATATCATCATTCTGAACCGTCGTGACCTTCTTGGATCTGCAAATACCCCCTGCCTTACTCATGATTCAGTTCTGCACAAATTGGTTTAATTATTTATTCACTAGCTAACTAAATAATAACACAGAATAAACATACACACTTAATACATGAGAAAAAGGTCCCTAGCAGACCAACACAACATATGGTGGCTTGTTACACAACGACATGGAGAGGGAGAGAGAAAAAGAGAGACGCTTATTGTTGATACATTTTAGAAACTATTCTCAGTGATCATGTACTTTGCACATGAAACACCGCCCGTTTGAAGTAAGAAGGATGGTGCCACTTAAATTCGCTTTTCTAGATATTTGACTCAGAACAGCTAATCAGCCGTACTAGTGATTGTCCGAGAGGGGAGTTTTCTCCTCTCTCCACCTTGTGTTGATAGTCAGAGTTTGAACCACGTTACACGCGCAGATGCAGCCTGGCGATGTTCTGGTCTAATCTGGGAGGTGTTTTTATTTTCTTCACCTCGTGTTCAAGTTCAAAGTTCCAACCATTTCAAACGTGTAGCTACGCTCCATGTTTTTCTGGTCTAATGTAAATCTCTCCACCAATCCTTTTATGCACTCTGGCCGAAGGGGATGGTTCCGTCAGTCTGACACGATCCCTGACCTCGGGGCGTGGCTACTTATTGTGTAAAGTTTATAGGAGATAGATTATTTTATGGTTCCTAAAATCACATTCCTATCTTAACAAAAATAACTTCATAATTTTACAAATTTCATATACAATGTTAAGGATGGAAACTTCACAGATAAAGGGGATATACTTTCCAAGTTACAGTATTTCCTTTATAACCTTTTTAATGACATCACAAAATAAAAACCAATATGACATTAGTTTTCTATAGATCATCTACGACCATTCCCCACATTCTTATGATAGCAGTATTGTTCCAGTATTCACTTTTTGAACGTGTTAGAGTTTCGGTGGGAAAAGTGTGGTCCCATGTGTCTCAGTTGGTAGAGCATGGTGTTTGCAACGCCAGGGTTGTGGGTTCGATTCCCACGGGGGACCAGTACGGGGAAAAAAATGTATGAAATCTATGCATTCACTACTGTAAGTCGCTCTGGATAAGAGCGTCTACTAAAACTGTACAAAAATGTAAAAGGCTGTTAACAAAGACATTCCTTTGGTTCATACTGGAGGGGAAAAGAGAGTCCACTTCTCCTGTAATTTACAACAAGGCTTGAACTGTCAAACCCCCAACCCCCTCTCACTGTGGGTGAGAGGAGGTCTGATTACTGTCATCCATTGCCAAGCTGATCTGACCCATTGGATCCTCAAAGGACAGTCATGACACAGGTGCACCAGTTTGTGTCAAGAACTGCAATGCTGCTGGGTTTTCACACTCAACAGTTTCCAGTGTGTATCAAGAATGGTCCACCACCCAAAGGACATCCAGCCAACTTGACACAACTGTGGGAAGCACTGGAGTCAACATGGGCCAGCATCCCTGTGGAATGCTTTCGAAACCTTGTAGAGTTCATGCCGTGATGAATTGAAGCTGTTCTGAGGGAAAAGGGGGTGCAACTCAACATTAGGAAGGTGTTCCTAATATTTTGTACACTCAGTGTATATTATACATTGAGTCATACACAATACATTCAATAACTTGTGCAGAAGGGGAGGAGAATAGGTTGATTGAGCAGGTTGCTTACGGCAACCAGTTGCTGTTGGTGGTGAAAAACTGTATGATCCTATGCCAGATAATGAGTGGCCTACAGGGCAAACAGAGCTGTGAGAATACTACAGTGAGGGAAAAAAGTATTTGATCCCTGCTGATTTTGTACGTTTGCCCACTGACAAAGAAATGATCAGTCTATAATTTTAATGGTAGGTTTATTTGAACAGTGAGAGACAGAATAACAACAAAAGAATCCATAAAAATGCATGTCAAAAATGTTATAAATTGATTTGCATTTTAAAGAGGGAAATAAGTATTTGACCCCTCTGCAAAACATGACTTAGTACTTGGTGGCAAAACCCTTGTTGGCAATCACAGAGGTCAGACGTTTCTTGTAGTTGGCCACCAGGTTTGCACACATCTCAGGAAGGATTTTGTCCCACTCCTCTTTGCAGATCTTCTCCAAGTCATTAAGGTTTCGAGGCTGACGTTTGGCAACTCGAACCTTCAGCTCCCTCCACAGATTTTCTATGAGATTAAGATCTGGAGACTGGCTAGGCCACTCCAGGACCTTAATGTGCTTCTTCTTGAGCCACTCCTTTGTTGCCTTGGCCGTGTGTTTTGGGTTATTGTCACGCTGGAATACCCATCCACGACCCATTTTCAATGCCCTGGCTGAGGGAAGGAGGTTCTCACCCAAGATTTGACGGTACATGGCCCCGTCAATCGTCCCTTTGATGCGGTGAAATTGTCCTGTCCCCTTAACAGAAAAACACCCCCAAAGCATAATGTTTCCACCTCCATCTTTGACGGTGGGGATGGTGTTCTTGGGGTCATACGCAGCATTCCTCCTCCTCCAAACACGGCGAGTTGAGTTGATGCCAAAGAGCTCCATTTTGGTCTCATCTGACCACAACACTTTCACCCAGTTGTCCTCTGAATCATTCAGATGTTCATTGGCAAACTTCAGGCGGGCATGTACAGTGGGGGGGGGGGGAAGTATTTGATCCCCTGCTGATTTTGTAGGTTTGCCCACTGATAAAGAAAGGATCAGTCTATAATTTTAATGGTAGGTTTATTTGAACAGTGAGAGACAGAATAACAACAATGTTATAAATTGATTTGCATTTTAATGAGGGAAATAAGTATTTGACCCCCTCTCAATCAGAAAGATTTCTGGCTCCCAGGTGTCTTTTATACAGGTAATGAGCTGAGATTAGGAGCACACTCTTAAAGGGAGTGCTCCTAACCGCAGCTTGTTACCTGTAAAAAAGACACCTGTCCACAGAAGAAATCAATCAATCAGATTCTAAACTCTCCACCATGGCCAAGACCAAGCAGCTTGGTGAGAAGGTAACAACATTTGGTGCGATTATTCGCAAATGGAAGAAACACAAAAGAACTGTCAATATCCCTGTAGAGGCGCACTGGAGGCCTGGTGCGTGGAGCCGGCACAGGTGGCACCGGACTGGTGACACGCACTTCAGGCCTGGTGCGTGGAGCAGGCACAGGATATACTGGCTGGGGAGGCGCACTGAAGGCCTGGTGCGTGGAGCCGGCACAGGACGTACCGGGCTGGGGAGGCACACTGGAAGCCTGGTGCGTGGAGCCGGCACAGGTGGCACCGGACTGGTGACACACACTTCAGGGCGAGTGCGGGGAGCAGGCACAGGACGTACCGGGCTGGGGAGGCGCACTGGAGGCCTGGTGCGTGGAGCTGGCACAAGACGTACCGGACTGGTGACACGCACTTCAGGGCAAGTGCGGGGAGCTGGCACAGGACGTACCGGACTGGGGAGGCGCACTGGAGACCTGGTGCATGGAGCCAGTACAGGTGGCACTGGACTGGTGACACGCTCTTCAGGGAGGGTGCAGAGAGCTGGCACAGGACATACCGGACTGGGGAGGCACACTGGAGGCCAGAAGCGTGAAACTGGCACAGACTTCACCAGACTGCTGACAGGCTCTTCAGGTCGAATGTTGAGTAGAACACACTTGACCAACATCTCTCTCCTCTCTCTCTCCCCCAACTTCTCCATTGCCTCCCTGATGGTCTCTGACTCTTCAGGGCGAGTGCGGGGAGCTGGCACAGATGGCACCGGACTGGTGTCACACTCTTCAGCACGCCTGTGCTGCAGCATACTCCTAGCCAACATCATTCTCCGATATCCCTCCTCACACTGCTCCATCAACTCCCAGGCGTGCTCTGGCTCTCTCCTTGGCTCGGCCGACCACCCCTCGTGCCCCCCCCCAAAAAAAAATCTTGGGGTTTCTGTGGCTGCGGTCCCCGGCGTTGTCGCTGTCCTTCCTGATTTCCTGGCGACTCCCGCCAAGGAAGGGTCTCGCATCCTCCCATGATCTCTTCCCAGGTCCAACTCACTTTTCCCACCGTTGCACGCTGCTTGGTCCTTGTTTGGTGGGATATTCTGTCACGATCGTGAGGAGAGATGGACCAAGGCGCAGCGTGAGATGAGTTCCACATACTTTATTATATAGTGAAACTACCAAAACAATAAACAAACATAAAACAAATCTGAAAGTCGTAGTGCAAAACACACTAACACAAGCAATATCCCACAAAGCAGGAGGGAACAGGGAACCCTTAAGTATGATCCCCAATTAGAGACAACGAACATCAGCTGCCTCTAATTGGGAACCATACTAAGAGCACCAACATAGAAATGAAAAGACTAGAACACCCCCTAGTCACGCCCTGACCTACAACACCATAGAGAACCAAGGGCTCTCTATGGTCAGGGCGTGACAATGATATTATCTCCTTCACATAATTATGGTGGAATGGATATTGATGTTGATGTTAAGATTTGGGTAAGATATTTGTATACATTTGTTCAGTTACGTTTAATTCTAGTCAAGTAGTCATCGAAAACTAAAGAAAGGTTCACTTGCCAGTGGGGAAACACATAAGCCATATGCCCATCCTTAGAATACAAATGCTTCCATTTGCAATGAAGTGCTTTGTTTATTTTCAATGCTTCATTAGATCCCAGCGGTTCCAGTACATCTAGATAAAATGGTCCGATGTGAAATGAGAGAGGGTATGACAACATTATTGGATCATTAACCAAGTCTTCATTGGAAAGACATGATTGCAGAGTTTTTGGTGTGATATCGGTGTCAGCATTTAGTACAGATAGTATTTGGATGGATGGACATCCCTGTGAGCCAACCTGGACTCGGTTACACTGTGGTTTCAGAAAGTATTTTTTGTTACATTTTGAATTTAAAATTGATTAAATTGAGATTGTGTGTCACTGGCCTACATACAACACCACATAATGTCAAAGTGGAATTATGTTTTTAAATGTGTTTCACAAATTCATTACAAATGAAAAGTTGAAATATCTTGGGTCAATAAGCATTCAACCCCATTGTTAAGGCAAGCCTAAATAAGTTGCATAGACTCACACCTCATCTCTGTACTCCACACATACAATTATCCCTCAGTCGAGCAGTGAATTTCAAACACAGATTCAACCACAAAGACCAGGGAGGTATTCAAATGCCTTGCATAGAAGGTGACCTATTGTCAGATGGGTAAAAAATAATAAAAAGCAGACACTGAATACCCCTTTGAACATGGTGAAGTTATTAATTTCACTTTGGATGGTGTAATAATACCCCTAGTCACTACAAAGATACAGGCGTCCTACCTCAGTTGCCAGAGAGGAAAGAAACCTCTCAGGGATTTCACCATGAGGCCAATGGTGA
This sequence comes from Salmo salar, assembly GCF_965601325.2. Taxonomy (NCBI): domain Eukaryota; kingdom Metazoa; phylum Chordata; class Actinopteri; order Salmoniformes; family Salmonidae; genus Salmo; species Salmo salar. The sequence continues at coordinate 70,989,554 of NC_138299.1, read as the reverse complement.
CTTTAAAACTGATAGAGTTTAATGGTTGTGATAGGAGAAAACTGAGGATGGATCAACAACAATGTAGTTACACCACATTATTAACCTAAATGACAGAGTCAAAAGAAGGAAGCCTGTACATAATAAAAACTGTCACATCTGCTCCCACTACACCCTCTGGTGTCCATCCGGTGTCGTCCTAACTTGCAGTTCTCCCCCCTGTGTATTCTCTGTCTGTCTGTCTGTCTGTCTGTCTGTCTGTCTGTCTGTCTGTCTGTCTGTCTGTCTGTCTGTCTCTCTGTCTCTCTGTCTGTCTGTCTCTCTGTCTCTCTGTCTCTCTGTCTCTGTCTGTGGTGTGGTTGGAGTCAGAGCAGATCCTGTTCCACATCTCACCACCAATCACCTTGCTCTGGATATCACTCACCACCATTACCTTCGATTCCCTTCAGGACCTGTTCCCTAGTTCTACTCAGCCAACTCCATCCTCACTCTACGCTCCTGGTTTTTGCAACTCATCTGAGCTACCCCGGTTCTGCACTCCCCATTTCTCTGTGATCAATAAACCTTTTTGTGCATTCATCCCGGCTTCCTCTTCTGAGTCCGCTCTTGGGTTCCCCCCCTTCGCTCATCGTAACAAAAAAACATTCCAAAATGTGCTTCCTGTTTGCAATAACGCACTAAAGTGCGGCAGGTAGCCTAGTGGTTAGAGCATTGGACTAATAACCGAAAGGTTTCAAGGTCGAATCCCTGAGCTGACAAGGTAAAAATCTGTTGTTCTGAACAAGACAGTTAAGTTAACCCACTGTTCCTAGTCTGTCATTGAAAATAAAAATTTGTTCTTAACTGACCAGCCTAGTTAAATAAAGGTAAAAAAGTAATACTGCAACAACATTTGGCAAAGCAAATAACTTTTTGTCCTGAATACAAAGTGTTGTGTTTGGGGCAAATCCAATACAGCACATTACTGAGTACCACTCTCCATAATTCAAGCATAGTGGTGGCTGCATCATGTTATGTGTATGCCTGTAATCATTAAGGACGGGTGTTTTTCAGGATGAAAAAAAGAAACGGAATGGAGCTAAGCACAGGCAAAACCGTAGAGTAAAACCTGGTTGAGTCTTCTTTCCACCAGACACTGAGAGATGAATTCACCTTTCAAGAGGACAATAACCTAAAACACAAGGCCAAATCTACACTAGTTGCTTACCAAGATGATAGTGAATGTTTCTGAGTGGCCGAGTTACAGTTTTGACATATCTGCTTGGCAAGACCTGAAAATGGTTGTCTACCAATGATCAACAACAAGATGATGCCAACAGACATGGCAGCTCTGCTTCTAAGCAACTTTGAAGTATTTTGTTTCTTTGTGTGTTATTTCTTACATTATTAGCCCAGAATGTTTTTTGTGTTATTACATACAGCCAGAAATAACTTTTAGATATCAGAGCGGCGGTAACTCACCAGCATTACGAACAGGAATACAACTTTCCCGAATTTGATCCTTTGTTCGTACCCCCCAGGGCAATTTAACTTATCACAGAGGCTGCTCCAAGATGCTGCCGGGGGAGAAGAGGTATTCGGCGAGGCGTACACACTCAGTAGGCGTGCACACCATCCACCGCTTCTGAGTATATTACTCGCTAATGTTCAGTCTCCGGACAATAAAGTAAACGAGCTCAGAGCGAGGATCTCCTTCCAGAATGACATCAGGGACTGTAACATACTCTGTTTCACGGAATCATGGTTCTCTCCGGGTTCTCAGTACGTCGCGCAGACAGGAATGAAGAATAACACAATTCCACCTGCACAGCCCGCTCCCAAGGATTGTGGGCTCTTGTTCTCCGTGGCAGACGTGAGTAAGACATTTAAGAGTGTTAACCCTCGCAAGGCTGCCAGCCCAGACGGCTCCCTAGCCGCAACCTCAGAGCATGCGCAGACCAGCTGGCTGGAGTGATTACGGAGAAATTGTATTTCTCCCTATCCCAGTCTGCTGTCCCAACTTGCTTCAAGATGTCGACCATTGTTCCTGTACCCAAGAAAGCAAATGTAACTGAACTAAATGACTATCGGCCTATAGCACTCACTTCTGTCATCATGAAGTGCTTTGAAAGGCTAGTTAAGGATCATATCACCTCTACCTTACCTGACCCCCTAGAACCACTTCAATTTTCTTTACGCCCCAATAGATCCACAGACGATGCAATCGCCATTGCACTGCACACTGCCCTATCCCATCTGGACAAACCTATGTAAGCTAATCCTTCAACACCATAGTACCCTCCAAGCTCATCATTAAGCTTTGGTCCCTGGGTCTGAACCCTGCCCTGTGCAACTGCGTCCTGGACTTCCTGACAGGCCACCCCCAGGTGGTGAAGGTAGGAAACAACACCTCCACTTCGCTGATCCTCAACACATGGGCCCCACAACCTTGCATGGTCAGCCCCCTCCTATACTCCCTGTTAACTGAGTGGCCATGCACGCCTCCAACTAAATTATCAAGTTTGCAGATGACACAAGAGTAGTAGGCCGGATTACCAACAATGACGAGACAGCCTACAGGGAGGAGGTGAGGGCCCTGGCGGAGTGGCGCCAGGAAAACAGCCTCTCCCTCAACGTCAACAAAACGAAGAAGCTGATCCTGGACTTCAGGACACAGCAGAGGGAGCACGCCCCTATCTACATCGATGGGACCGCAGTGGTGAAGTTGAATGCTTCAAGTTCCTCGGCGTTCACATCAGTGACAATCTGAAATGGTCCACCCACACAGACAGTGTGGTGAAGAAGGCGCAACAGCTGGTACGGCAACTGCACTGCTGGCAACCGCAGGGCTCTCCAGAGGGTGGTGCGGTCTGCTCAACGCATCACCGGGGGCACACTGCCTGCCCTCCAGGCAGCACCCGATGTCACAGGAAGGCCAAAAAGATCATCACTTTAATAATGTTTACATACTGATTTACTAATTTCATATATATATATACTGTATTCGATTCTATTTGTATTTTAGTAAATGCCACTCCGACATTGCTCATCGTAATATATACAGTACTAGTCAAAACTTTGGACACACTTACTCATTCAAGTGTTTTTCTTTATTTTTACTATTTTCTACATAATAGAATAATAGTGAAGACATCAAAACTGTGAAATAACACATACGGAATCATGTAATAACCAAAAAAAGTGTTAAACAAATCTAAATATATTTTATATTTGAGATTCTTTGCCTTGATGACAGCTTTGCACACTATTGCCATTCTCTGCTCCATGAGGTAGTCACCTGGAATGAATTTCAATTAACAGGTGTGCCTTTTTGAAAGTTAATTTCTTTCCTTCTTAATGCGTTTGAGACAATCAGTTGTGTTGTGACAAGGTAGGGTGTGTGGGTGGTATACAGAAGATAGCCCTATTTGGTAAAAGACCAAGTCCATATACCAAGTCCATATTATGGCAAGAACAGCTCAAATAAGCAAAGAGAAACGACAGTTCATCATTACATTAAGACATGAAGGTCAGTCAATGTGGAAAATGTCAATAACTTTGAAAGTTTCTTCAAGTGCAGTCGCAAATACTATCAAGTGCTATGATAAAACTGACTCTCATGAGGACCGCCACAGGAAAGGAAGACCCAGAGTTACCTCTGCTGCAGAGGATAAGTTCATTAGAGTTAACTGCACCCCAGATTGCAGCCCAAAAAATGTGTGAATCAGGCCTTTGTGGTTGAATTGCTGCAAAGACACCATTGCTTAGGACACCAAGAGACTTGCTTGGGCCAAGAAACACAAGCAAGGGACATCAGACCGGTGGAACCTGTCCAAATGTGAGATTTTTGGTTCCAATCTCGTCTTTGTAAGACGCAGAGTAGGGGAACGTATGATCTCCGCATGTGTGGTTCCCACTGTGAAGCATGGAGGAGGAGGTGTGATGGTGTGGGGGTGCTTTGCTGGTCACACTGTCTGTGATTTATTTAGAATTCAAGGCCCACTTAACCAGCATGGCTACCACGCCATTCTGCAGCGATCTGCCATCCCATCTGGTTTGCGCTTAGTGAGACTATCATTTGTTTTTCAACAGGACAATGACCCAACATACCTCCAGGCTGTGTAAGGGCTATTTGACCAAGAAGGAGAGTGATGGAGTGCTGCATCAAAATGACCTGGCATCCACAATCACCCGACCTCAACCCAATTGAGATAGTTTGGGATGAGTTGGACCGCAGAGTGAAGGAAAAGCAGCCAACAAGTGCTCAGCATATGTGGGAACTCCTTCAAGATTGTTGGAAAAGCATTCCAGGTGAAGCTGGTTGAGATAATGCCAAGAGTGTGCAAAGCTGTAATCAAGGCATAGGGAATCTCAAACATAAAATATATTTTGATTTGTTTAACACTTTTCTGGTTACTACATGATTCGAAATGTGTTATTTAATAGTTCTTCACTATTATTTTACAATGTCGAAAATAGTAAAAATAAATAAAAACCCTTGAATGTGTAGGTGTGTCCAAACCTTTGACTGGTACTGTATATATTTCTTAATTCCATTATTTTACTTTTAGATTTGTGTTTATTGTTGTGAATTGTTAGATACTACTGCATTATTGGAGCTAGGAAGACATTTCGCTACACCCGCAATTACATCTGCTAAACATATGTGTGACCAATAAAATTTGATTTGATGTTGCACAATCCAGGTGTGGAAAGCTGAGACTTACCCAGAAAGACATAGCTGTAATCATTTGTCCTGTTTTTCATAAATTGTGGATGTCAACATCTATTTCCTTTTGATATTTTACAAATTCCAATTCGTATATTAGGTTTAGAACTTGCTACTAGAATGATATGTTACGAATTACAATCTCTTGCTGCTAACGCTAGCTAGGTTAGAGTTTAGGGTTAGGTCAGGGGGTTAAGGGTAGGGCTATGGTCAGCAGGTAAGAGGTTAAAGTTAGAGTTAGCTAACATGCTAAGTCGTTAAAAAGAAGTAGCAAAGTTGCTAATTATCTAAAATGCTAAAGTTGTCTGTGATGTGATTCAAACATGCAACCGTTGGGTTGCTAGACGATAGCGTTATACACCCACATATCCTCCCTGACCAACCTCCACCCTATCGTTTCTGTCTTAAGTAACTCTCTGTCTTTAGTAACCACACCAAACGTAACATATACTAACTGGAGGGCTACAAATGTACATTTACTATGTTACATCTATTCTGAGCGACCAGGCTGTGTGAGCCATCTCTTTGGGATCAGACAGATCAAAGACACCAAGGCATTACAGCCACTTTTAAAGGCATTTATTGATGAAATACACACTTACGTTTTTGACAAAAAACATCCTTAATATTGTGAGTAAGAAATTCCATCCCAGTTCTCTACCAAAACCTCCTTTAATGTGGCAATGGAAATAAATAATCATAATACAAAAAAGAGAACAAGGAAAAGGACACCTGAATAAGTGCCTGTGTTTAACCCAGAACTTTTTTTTTCGGACGAAATTTGTGTTACAGAGGCATAAAAAAAAACAAGAGCGACAAGACCAAAATAAAATCCAGCAATTTCATATCCGGGTGCATTAGTGTGATCTGAGATTCCTGGTCACCCTCAAGACCAGGAAGGCATTTTTGTGACCTGAGGAATTGACTGGAAAGCCAACAAAAATACGTTAAATGGAATTTTTACGCTGAAACCTGGAACCATCTGAGAAAAGGATATTGCACATTTTCCTTGCAAATACAATTAACCACATTGCCAGTTTACATTAGTTTTAATTTTGCCAGACCTTGACCCAAAGAGGAGCACAGCTTGTGCTGGTTGTACACAGAAAGCATTGAGCAGACGTCATCACTTACAATACAAAGGAGGGAGCACAGTTATAAATTCATATTTAGGCCATAAAATCGTATGTATGTTTTATGTTGTAAATCTTGTATGTTTTAAACAAAACAAAAATAAAAAATAATGAACACAGGGAAGGATATCAAATCTCTGTATGTTTTTCAAAAACAAAAAGCTACTGCAGGAGTCATAACTTTACAGTATAAATAAATAATAATAATACACAATTCAGACAGATTAAATCGATGACGAGTGCCACTGTGAAGGTTGGTTACTGTGGACTTATTTCCCTTTGTTTTGAAGGAAAATATGACTGTAACATTTATCAGGCTTATGAACTCACTATGACATCCAGACCACATCTCTTTCCTCATTCCCAGAGTCAGGTCCAAGTTGCAGATGATAGTTTAACGCCTTTGAAATAGACAAATGAAATGGAAATATCATGTTGAAATGAAAGCCAATTCCAGACAGTTGCCCCTCAATCGGCACCACCTGTGGGATTGTGACTCACTGCATGGCACCATCAAGAGCCAAGCTGCCTTTCTGAGTGGGTGCAGTGGTGCAGTACTGCCCTGGCCAGACAATCCGTATTTTTGGAGTGTGTTTCATCCAGACTAGCCGCCTGAGTGACCCCGGTCAGACGTAGGGGTCGCCTGGGTGATTACAGAGCTTTACAGGAGAGCTCAAGAGGCCAGAGTGAAAAAGAGCCATCACACGCTCAGAGTGGAGACTGTTATTACAGGAACCTAAACACTGGGCCATTTTGAGACTACCTGGAATACTTTGGGTGTCTATCCAGGGTATCCATTCAAAAATTACTACTGCTGTTTCACGAAAATATTATTAAGACTTAATTGCTCTTAAAAAAAACTAGGTTAAAAGCCTCCACAGGTACCATGGCTTATTCTGGTCTTCATAAGTAGCATTATGACATCTCAATTAGCTGGTAGTCAAGTTCAGGCAATCAGACTATCAGTTACGTACAGCTCGCCCCAACCGCGGTGTGGATAATTCGGAGATAACAAGAGGATAAGAGTCTTGAAAATGAGAAAAGAGGAGTTTATGAGTTGAGGCCTTGACATGTCATGGTCTCCACACTGGCAACGGTTCAGTCTGGAAATGAACCACGGCCTGCAGTGAGCAGAATAGGGAAGCATGTAAGCCTCTTAGCCTAGCTGTCAAGTGTAGCGACACTGATGTCTCAACGTAGGGCTGATAAAAGTGTGAAGATCAATCCAATCCAGTGCTCTGGAGGTGGAACCTGCCCCCGCGTTACTCCACACCACTCCCAGGCATACTTTCAATGACTCCTGGGGTATGATTTAACATTGGAAACATTCGAACAACAATACCTGTGCCGGCACTATGCACCCGGTGAATGTCTAACTGCTAGAAGTCGTGAAAGTGTAGTGATAAAGAGATTTCTGTACCAATTCCATAGAACAGAAAGGACAACTACAGCTAGAACTGGGATCCCCAAGCATTTCACTGAGGTTACTGTGAGTCGCATGAAAATAACCCTAAATAAATACTCTTTCTCTCTGAAGAAGAATCATTCAGGTATATAGCTACCCCAGCTTCTCCACTTTTTGTGTGCTTTCAATAACAGCAACTTCTTCACGGTCCAAAATTTTATTTACCATTCTCTCTGTTCCGTTTATCCATTTATCCATTTATGCATTTACTGATGGGGTGACCGTTATCCAAATAAAAATATGTTTTGGTTAAGCTGGTTTGGTAGAGACATGTATGAAAGTATTTTTTTTAATATAATATGCACCTATAAGACCTTATTTGGACTGTGTGTGAACAAGACTGACAGCTTTCCTTGCATAAATACAAGAAGGGGAATCAAAAATGATTGACAGAAATATTGACAGTGCTGTGAGGTAATGCTATGTGAGGTCTGAAATGTTAATTTATGCTCCAGTTCAAGGAAAGAATATTTCAGTTGCACTGAAGAAAAAGGTGGCCATGACTATGAATTAAGACTGTTCTGTCCTTCTGTGCCTTGATTCCTGTAATACACAGTTGAGCCATTAATCTCTGAAGTACTTTCTCCCCAAACTCTCATTAGACACGCTCAAATAAGCACCAAAATTAGAGCCACCTCAAAAAGGTACAAAAGTAATTGATTTTGATACTATCATATCAAAAAATGCATTTATTTCATATGCTCAAAAGAGTATTCATCTTTCATATCTGAGTGTGCTTCTTTCACATAATGAAGATACTTCAAGCTCTTTTCAATTTAATTATATCTCAAATTTAACTGTTTCATATTTGACTATCTGTTCCAAACAGCTTTTTATCTCAGGTCCCATACTGCTGTGAAATAGATGAAATCTCATTGACTTTCACATAGCTGACAACATGGAAATAAAAGAGCAAGTCAAGGGGGTTTTCAAGCCTTTGGCAATAAAGGTAGCAATGACATAGGGATAGAAGAAGTGGTGGGATGCTGCACTGTACCTAAAGGTAACCCAGAGGAATACATTCTACTAAGGACTGGGATGCTAATGCTATCAGCTGCTGGGTGCTCAGCCATCTCTTGTGGGTGCACTTCCTCATCTCTCGAAACAATATGCAGGGTTAGGGAGCTGTGAAGAGTGGTCGAATAAACACGAGGACGGATTCATTGTGGTATGAATACCTAAAGAGAATAAATCAACACAACTGCCTCCTGTCGATAGCAAGAATAACAGTAGCTGCATAATATTATCTTGCAGGCTTTTTGGACACAGGTGTTTCGAACAATACTCCCAAGATCTTGCTTGATTATACTGTTCGACAAAACCAGGTTGATTTAATGGTAAATTGTATTTGAAGGCAATGCAATTGAGATGTAGAAATAGTTTAGAAGTGGGCTGCTTTGATTTATTTGTTTTGTTTCTCTCTCAGAGAACTAAAAGATGCCTTTCTATGTACTGATAAGGAGTCTGCTCTACGTTAAAAACCCAATACATCTCCCAATACTACATATAAACTCAGAAAAAAAAGAAACGTCCCTTTTTCAGGACACTGTAATTCATAAAAATCCAAATAACTTCACAGATCTTCAATGTAAAGGGTTTAAACATTGTTTCCCATGCTTGTTTAATGAACCATAAACAATTAATGAACATGCACCTGTGGAACGGTCGTTAAGACACTAACAGCTTACAGACGGTAGGGAATTAAGATCACAGTTATGAAAACGTAGGACACTAAAGAGGCTTTTCTACTGACTCTGAAAAACACCAAAAGAAAGATGCCCAGGGTCCCTGCTCATCTGCGTGAATGTGCCTTAGGCATGCTGCAAGGAGGCATGAGGACTGCAGATGTGGCCAGAGCAATAAATTGCAATGTCCGTACTGTGAGACGCCTAAGACAGCGCTACAGGGAGACAGGACGGACAGCTGATCGTCCTCGCAGTGGCAGACCATGTGTAACAACACCTGCACTGGATCGGTACTTCCGAACGTCACACCTGCGTGACAGGTACAGGATGGCAACAACTGCCCGAGTTACACCAGGAACGCACAATCCCTCCATCAGTGCTCAGACTGTCCACAATAGGCTGAGAGAGGCTGGACTGAGGGCTTGTAGGCCTGTTGTAAGGCAGGTCCTCACCAGACATCACCGGCAACAACGTCGCCTATGGGCACAAACCCACCGTCGCTGGACCAGACAGGACTGGCAAAAAGTGCTCTTCACTGACAAGTCGCGGTTTTGTCTCACCAGGGGTGATGGTCGGATTCGCATTTATCGTCAAAGGAATGAGCATTACACCGAGGCCTGGACTCTGGAGCGGGATTGATTTGGAGGTGGAGGGTCCGTCATGGTCTGGGGCGGTGTGTCACAGCATCATCGGACTGAGCTTGTTGTCATAGCAGGCAATCTCAACGCTGTGCGTTACAGGGAGGACATCCTCTTCCCTCATGTGGTACCCTTCCTGCAGGCTCGACCTGATATGACCCTCCAGCATGACAATGTCACCAGCCATACTGCTCGTTCTGTGAGTGATTTCCTGCAAGACAGGAATGTCAGTGTTCTGCCATGGCCAGCGAAGAGCCCGGATCTCAATCCCATTCAGCACGTCTGGGACCTGTTGGATCAAAGGGTGAGGGCTAGGGCCATTCCCCCCAGAAATGTCTGGGAACTTGCAGGTGCCTTGGTGGAAGAGTGGGGTAACATCTCACAGCAAGAACTGGCAAATCTGGTGCAGTCCACGAGGAGGACATGCACTGCAGTACTTAATGCAGCTGATGGCCACGCCAGATACTGACTGTTACTTTTGATTTTAACCCTCCCTTTGTTCAGGGACACATAATTCCATTTCTGTTAGTCACATGTCTGTGGAACTTATTCAGTTTATGTCTCAGTTGTTGAATCTTGTTATGTTCCTACAAATATTTACACATGTTAAGTTTGCTGAAAATAAACTCAGTTGACAGTGAGATGACGTTTCTTTTTTTGCTGAGTTTACAAGTTGCCCAACAATATACAGTGCATTCGGAAAGTATTCAGACCCCTTGAATTTTCCACATTTTGTTACGTTACAGCCTTATTCTAAAATGGATTCTATTGTTTTTCCCCCCTCATCAATCCACACACAATACCCCATAATCACAAAGCAAAAATAGGTTTTTAGAACTTTGTGCAAATTCATTTGAAATAAAAAACGGATATATCATTTACATAAGTATTCTGACCCTTTACTCAGTACTTTGTTGAAGCACATTTGCTAGCGATTACAACCTCAAGTCTTCGTGGGAATGACGCTACAAACTTGGCCCACCTGTATTTGGGGAGTTTCTTCCATTCTTCCCTGCAGATCCTCTCAAGCTCTGTCAGGTTGGATGTGGAGAGTCGCTGCACAGCTATTTTCTGGTCTCTCCAGAGATGTTTGATCGGGTTCAAGTCCGGGCTCTGGCTGGGCCACTAAAGGACATTCAGAGACTAAACACCTTCTCTGCCCGCTTTGAGGATAACACAGTGCCACCAACGCAGCCCGCTCCCCAGGACTGTGGGCTCTCATTCTCCGTGGCCGAATTGAGTAAGACATTTAAGCGTGTTAACCCTTGCAAGGCTAATGTGTTAACCCTTGCAAGGCTGCCAGCCCAGACGGCTCCCTAGCCGCGACCTCAGAGCATGTGCAGACCAGCTGGCTGGAGTGAATATGGAGAAATTACATGTCTCCCTATCGCAGTCTGCTGTCCCAACTTGCTTCAAGATGTCCACGATTGTTCCTGTACCCAAGAAAGCAAATGTAACTGAACTAAATGACTATCGCACTATAGCACTCACTTCTGTCATCATGAAGTGCTTTGGAGGCTAGTTAAGGATCATATCACCTCTACCTTACCTGACCCCCTAGAACCACTTCAATTTGCTTTACGCCCCAACAGATCCACAGACGATGTGATCGCCATTGCACTGCACACTGCCCTATCCCATCTGGGGAACGGATGATCTCTGCATGTGTGGTTCCCACCGTGAAGCATGGAGGAGGAGGTGTGATTGTGTGGGGGTACTTTGCTGGACACACTGTCTGTGATTTATTTAGAATTCAAGGCCCACTTAACCAGCATGGGTGCCACGCCATTCTGCAGCAATCAGCTATCCCATCTGGTTTGCGCTTAGTGGGACTATCATTTGTTTTTCAACAGGACAATGACCCAACACACCTCCAGGCTGTGTAAGGGCTATTTGACCAAGAAGGAGAGTGATGGAGTGCTGCATCAAATGACCTGGCATCCACAATCACCCGACCTCAACCCAATTGAGATGGTTTGGGATTAGTTGGACTGCAGAGTGAAGGAAAAGCAGCCAACAAGTACTCAGCATATGTGGGAACTCCTTCAAGATTTTTGGAAAAGCATTCCAGGTGAAGCTGGTTGAGAGATGCCAAGAGTGTGCAAAGCTGTCATCAAGGCATAGGGAATCTCAAATAAAAAATATATTTTGATTTGTTTAACACTTTTTTGGTTACTACATGATTCAATATGTGTTATTTAATAGTTCTTCACTATTATTTTACAAATTTCGAAATGTACTATTTCGAAAATAGTAAAAATAAAGAAAAAACCTTGAATGTGTAGGTGTGTACAGTATCAAACTGGCACTGTATATATTCCTTAATTCCATTATTTTACTTTTAGATTTGTGTGTATTGTTGTGAATTGTTAGACACTACTGCACTGTTGGCGCTCGGGAACACATTTCACTACACCCGGAATAACATCTGCTAAATATGTGTATGTGACCAATAAAATTTGATTTGATGTTGCACAATCCAGGTGTGGAAAGCTGAGACTTAGCCAGAAAGACATAGCTGTAATCATTTGTCCTGTTTTTCATAAATTGTGGATGTCAACATCTATTTCCTTTGATATTTTACAAATTCCAATTCGTATAATAGGTTTACAACTTGCTATTTGAATGATATGTTACGAATTACAATCTGTTGTTGCTAACGTTGGCTAGGTTAGCTAGGTGGCTAACGCTAGCTAGGTTAGAGTTTAGGGTTAGGTCAAGGGGTTAAGTTTAGGGCTATGGTTAGCAGGTAAGAGGTTAAAGTTAGAGTTAGCTAACATGCTAAGTCCATAAAAAGAAGTAGCAAAGTTGCTAATCATCTAAAATGCTAAGTTGTCCGTGATGTGATTCAAACATGCAACCGTTGGGTTGCTAGACGATAGCGTTATACGCCCACATATCCTCCCTGACCAACCTCCACCCTATCGTTTCTGTCTTAAGTAACTCTCTGTCTTTAGTAACCACACCAAACGTAACATATCATACTATCTGGAGGGCTACAAATGTACATTTACTATGTTACATCTATTCTGAGCGACCAGGCTGTGTGAGCAATCTCTTTGGGATCAGACAGATCAAAGACACCAAGGCATTACAGCCACTTTTAAAGGCATTTATTGATGAAATACACACTTACGTTTTTGACAAAAAACATCCTTAATATTGTGTGTAAGAAATTCCAGCCCAGTTCTCTACCAAAAACTCCTTTAATGTGGCAATGGAAATAAATAATCATAATACAAAAAAGAGAACAAGGAAAAGGACACCTGAATAAGTGCCCAGAACTTTTTTTTCGGACGAAATTTGTGTAACAGAGGCATAAAAAAAAAACAAGAGCGACAAGACCAAAATAAAATCCAGCCATTTCATATCCGGGTGCATTAGTGTGATCTGAGATTCCTGGTCACCCTCAAGACCAGGAAGGCATTTTTGTGACCTGAGGAATTGACTGGAAAGCCAACAAAAATACGTTAAATGGAATTTTTACGCTGAAACCTGGAACCATCTGAGAAAAGGATATTGCACATTTTCCTTGCAAATACAATTAACCACATTGCCAGTTTTACATTAGTTTTAATTTTGCCAGACCTTGACCCAAAGAGGAGCACAGCTTGTGCTGGTTGTACACAGAGAGCATTGAGCAGACGTCATCACTTACAATACAAAGGAGGGAGCACAGTTATAAATTCATAATTTAGGCCATAAAATCGTATGTATGTTTTATGTTGTAAATCTTGTATGTTTTAAACAAAACAAAAATAAAAAATAATGAACACAGGGAAGGATATCAAATCTCTGTATGTTTTTCAAAAACAAAAAGCTACTGCAGGAGTCATAACTTTACAGTATAAATAAATAATAATAATACAAAATTCAGACAGATTAAATCGATGACCATTGCCACTGTGAAGGTTGGTTACTGTGGACTTATTTCCCTTTGTTTTGAAGGAAAATATGACTGTAACATTTATCAGGCTAATGAACTCACTATGACATCCAGACCACATCTCTTTCCTCATTCCCAGAGTCAGGTCCAAGTTGCAGATGATAGTTTAACGCCTTTGAAATAGACAAATGAAATGGAAATATCATGTTGAAATGAAAGCCAATTCCAGACAGTTGCCCCTCAATCGGCACCACCTGTGGGATTGTGACTCACTGCATGGCACCATCAAGAGCCAAGCTGCCTTTCTGAGTGGGTGCAGTGGTGCAGTGCTGCCCTGGCCAGACAATCCGTATTTTTGGAGTGTGTTTCATCCAGACTAGCCACCTGAGTGACCCCGGTCAGACGTAGGGGTCACCTGGGTGATTACAGAGCTTTACAGGAGAGCTCAAGAGGCCAGAGTGAAAAAGAGCCATCACACGCTCAGAGTGGAGACTGTTATTACAGGAACCTAAACACTGGGCCATTTTGAGACTACCTGGAATACTTTGGTGTCTATCCAGGGTATCCATTCAAAAATTACTACTGCTGTTTCATGAAAATATTATTAAGACTTAATTACTCTTAAAAAAACTAGGTTAAAAGCCTCCACAGGTACCATGGCTTATTCTGGTCTTCATAAGTAGCATTATGACATCTCAATTAGCTGGTAGTCAAGTTCAGGCAATCAGACTATCAGTTACGTACAGCTCGCCCCAACCGCGGTGTGGATAATTCGGAGATAACAAGAGGATAAGAGTCTTGAAAATGAGAAAAGAGGAGTTTATGAGTTGAGGCCTTGACATGTCATGGTCTCCACACTGGCAACGGTTCAGTCTGGATATGAACCACAGTCAGCAGTGAGAAGAATAGGGAAGCATGTAAGCCTCTTAGCCTAGCTGTCAAGTGTAGCGACACTGATGCCTAACTACACCTAGAACTGGGATCCCGAAGCATTTCACTGAGGTTACTGTGAGTCACATGAAAATAACTCAAAATAAATACTCTTTCTCTATGAAGAAGAATCATTCAGGTATATACCTACCCCAGCTTCTCCGCTTTTTGTGTGCTTTCAATAACAGCAACTTCTTCACGGTCCAAAACTTCATTTACCATTCTCTCTGTTCCGTTTTTCCAGAGCAAGCCCGGACCGCGGGGAAAAGCAAACAAACAAATCAACAAGAAAAAAACAGCACCTTTTTCCATCTGCACAGAGAGAAAGTGAGACAGTTACGACACCACAACACACCCCTGGACTCCAGCATGTAGGCACTAGGCACGTTGTCACGAAGCCCGATTAGTGAGTGACTGAACTACTACAGGCCGCGGAATCCACAGCACTCATTTTAACTCTCTGAAGCTGATTTGAACCAGACTGAGTTAGAGTTAGAGAAAAGATGTTAGCACCGTACTCAGCTCCAAGAAGAGAGAAAAGAAGAGAAGGCACCAGCCTTCACAGTGGCAAAGCCCCCAAAACAAAGCCCCTCCCCCCATTATGTCCCAGAGATCACATCACAGGGTTCCTGAACAGCACTCGCATACATACAAAACAAGTAGAGAAAAGAACATCTGAATCATATTAAAAAAAAAACATGTAACATGCCTTTGTTCCAATTATACCAGTTCTTAAGAAGACATAGGTACTGCTGGGAAATAGTTACCTAATTGTTTTCTCGGATAGCATTTTTGCGATAAGTAATGATTACATGGCTAATATGCTGTTCAAACAAAGCTAATGTAAATATATGGGGCCTGTAACACAAAATTAATATGTCATTCACACAGGAGACAAGCGGTCAATATTGACAAATATGCTTGCACATCTTTCAGCTCTTGGATGGGTAAGCTAAGGTCAAAGGCAGAAGGTACTGATAAAAACAACAGGAAATGAGCCAGACAGACTTTACACATATTGTGTTGCCATATGCATACAAAAAAAAAAATCACACTGTAAGACATCTTAACAAATATGGTCGAAGTATGGAAATCATTTTTTTAAAGTATTTATATCAATAGCATTTATGCATTTACTGATGGGGTGACCGTTAACCAAATAAAAATGAGTTTTGGTTAAGCTGGTTTGGTAGAGACATGTATGAAAGTATTTTTTTTATATAATATGCACCTATAAGACCTTATTTGGACTGTGTGTGAACAAGACTGACAGCTTTCCTTGCATAAATACAAGGAGGGGAATCAAAAATGATTGACAGAAATATTGACAGTGCAGTGAGGTAATGCTATGTGAGGTCTGAAATGTTAATTTATGCTCCAGTTCAAGGAAAGAATATTTCAGTTGCACTGAAGAAAAAGGTGGCCATGACTATGAATTAAGACTGTTCTGTCCTTCCGTGCCTTGGTTCCTGTAATACACAGTTGAGCCATTAATCTCTGAAGTACTTTCTCCCCAAACTCTCATTAGACACGCTCAAATAAGCACCAAAATTAGAGCCACCTCAAAAAGGTACAAAAGTAATCGATTTTGATACTATCATATCAAAAAATGCATTTTTTTTCATATGCTCAAAAGAGTATTAATCTTTCATATCTGAGTGTGCTTCTTTCACATAATGAAAAAACTTTAAGCTCTTGTCAATTTAATAACGTCTCAAATTGAACTGTTTCATATTTGACTATCTGTTCCAAACAGCTTTTTATCTCAGGTCCCATACTGCTGTGAAATAGATGAAATCTCATTGACTTTCATATAGCTGACCACACAGAAATACAAGAGCAAGTCAAGGGGGTTTTCAAGCCTTTGGCAATAAAGGTAGCAATGACACAGGGATAGAAGAAGTGGTGGGATGCTGCACTGTACCTAAAGGTAACCCAGAGGAATACATTCTACTAAGGACTGGGATGCTAATGCTATCAGCTGCTGGGTGCTCAGCCATCTCTTGTGGGTGCACTTCCTCATCTCTCGAAACAATATGCAGGGTTAGGGAGCTGTGAAGAGTGGTCGAATAAACACGAGGACGGATTCATTGTGGTATGAATACCTAAAGAGAATAAATCAATACAAGTGCCTCCTGTCGATAGCAAGAGTAACAGTAGCTGCATAATATTATCTTGCAGGCTTTTTGGACACAGATGTTTCGAACAATACTCCCAAGTTCTAGCTTGATTATACTGTTAGAGGAAACCAGGTTGATTTAATGGTAAATCGTATTTGATGGCAATGCAATTGAGATGTAGCAATCACTGGAATAGTCTAGAAGCGGGATGCTTTCATAGACTGTCTCAAATTCATATCTTGTGCATGTAGCAATGCAACGTCATTTCAGACTATTTTCTTTTTTTACACGGCAGAAGATTTGATATATTTGTTTTGTTTCTCTCTCAGACAACTAAAAGATGCCTTTCTATATACTGATAAGGAGTCTTCTCTACATTAAAAACCCAATACTACATATACAAGTAGCCCAACAATATACAGTGCATTCGGAAAGTATTCAGACCCCTTGACTTTTCCACATTTTGTTATGTTACAACCTTATTCTAAAGTGGATTAAAAAAAAAATTCTCCCCTCATCGATCTACACACAATACAACGCTTAAATGTATCATTTAATTTTTTTTTTACATTTACGTAATTTAGCAGACGCTCTTATCCAGAGCGACTTACAAATTGTATCGACATGGCACATGACCCCCGTACTCCAAGGAACTATGGGGAATTTTGTCTTTATCAAAACAAGTGCTTTGTTCTAGATATACTGTACTGCCCTTGAGATATGCAAATACTAGGCGACTCCGGGATGCTGGCCTTTAGGCAGAGATGCAAAGAAAAAGCCATATCTCTGTCCAGTGACTGTGTTCTTTTGTCCATCTTAATCTTTTCTTTTTATTCGCCAGTCTGAGAAATGTCTTTTTCTTTGCAACTCTGCTTAGAAGGCCAGCATCCCGGAGTCGCCTCTTCACTGTTGACATAGAGACTGGTGTTTTGCGGGTACTATTTAATGAAGCTGCCAGTTGAGGACTTGTGAGTCGTCTATTTCTCAAACTAGACACTCTAATGTACTTGTCCTCTTGCTCAGTTGTGCACCGGGGCCTCCCACTCCTCCTTCTATTCTGGTTAGAGCCAGTTTGCGCTATTCTGTGAAGAGAGTAGTACACAGCGTTGTACAAGATCTTCAGTTTCTTGGCAATTTCTCGCATGGAATAGCCTTCATTTCTCAGAACAAGAATAGACTGACGAGTTTCAGAAGAAAGTTCTTTGTTTCTGGCCATTTTGAGCCTGTAATCGAACCCACAAACGCTGATGCTCCAGATACTCAACTAGTCTAAAGGACAGTTTTATTGCTTCTTTAATCAGAACGATAGTTTTCTGGTGTGCTAACATACAGCGGGGGGGAAAAGTATTTGATCCCCTGATGATTTTGTATGTTTGCCCACTGATAAAGGATCAGTCTATAATTTTAATGGTAGGTGTATTTGAACAGTGAGAGACAGAATAACAACAAAAATATCCAGAAAAACGCATGTCAAAAATGTTATAAATTTAATTGCATTTTAATGAGGGAAATAAGTATTTGACCCCCTCTCAATCTTGACCCCCTCTTTTATACAGGTAACGAGCTGAGATTCAGAGCACACTCTTAAAGGGAGTGCTCCTAACTGCAGCTTGTAACCTGTAAAAAAGACACATGTCCACAGAAGCAATCAATCAATCAGATTCCAAACTCTCCACCATGGCCAAGACCAAAGAGCTCTCCAAGGATGTCAGGGACAAGATTGTAGACCTACACAAGGTTGGAATGGGCTACAAGACCATCGCCATGCAGCTTGGTGAGAAGGTGACAACATTTGGTGCGATTATTCGCAAATGGAAGAAACACAAAAGAACTGTCAATATCCCTCAACCTGGGGCTCCATGCAAGATCTCACCTCGTGGGGTTGCAATGATCATGAGAACGGTGAGGAATCAGCCCAGAACGACACGGGAGGATCTTGTCAATGATCTCATGGCAGCTGGGACCATTGTCACCAAGAAAACAATTGGTAACACACTACGCCACGAAGGACTGAAATCCTGCAGGGCCCGCAAGGTCCCCCTGCTCAAGAATACATATACATGCCCGTCTGAAGTTTGCCAATGAACATCTGAATGATTCAGAGGACAACTGGTGAAAGTGTTGTGGTTAGATGAGACCAAAATGGAGGTCTTTGGCATCAACTCAACTCGCCGTGTTTGGAGGAGGAGGAATGCTGCCTATGACCCAAAGAACACCATCTCCACCGTCAAACATGGAGGTGGAAACATTATGCTTTGGGGGTGTTTTTCTGCTAAGGGGACAGGACAACTTCACCGCATCGTTTGACTGTCAAATCTTGAGTGAGAACCTCCTTCCCTCAGCCAGGGCATTGAAAATGGGTCGTGGATGGGTATTCCAGCGTGACAATGACCCAAAACACACGGCCAAGGCAACAAAGGAGTAGCTCAAGAAGAAGCACTTTAAGGTCCTGGAGTGGCCTAGCGAGTCTCCAGACCTTAATCCCATAGAAAATTTGTGGAGGGAGCTGAAGGTTCGAGTTGCCAAACGTCAGCCTCGAGACCTTAATGACTTGGAGAAGCTCTGCAAAGAGGAGTGGGACAAAATCCCTCCTGAGATGTGTGCAAACCTGGTGGCCAACTACAAGAAACGTCTGACCTCTGTAATTGCCAACAAGGGTTTTGCCACCAAGTACTAAGTAATGTTTTGCAGAGGGGTCAAATACTTATTTCCCTCATTAAAATAACATTTTTGACACGCGTTTTTCTGGATATTTTTGTTGTTATTCTGTCTCTCACTGTTCATATAAACCTACCATTAAAATTATAGATTGATCATTTCTTTGTAAGTGGGCAAACGTACAAAATCAGCAGGGGATCAAATACTTTTTCCCCCCACTGTAATTGCACAAGGGTTTTCGAATGATCAATTAGCCTTTTAAAATGATAAACTTGGATTAGCTAACACAACGTGCCATTGGAACACAGGAGTGACGGTTGCTGATAATGGGCCTCTGTACGCCTATGTAGATATTCCATTAAAAATCTGTTGTTTCCGGCTACAATAGTCTTTTACATCATTAACAATGTGTACACTGTATTTCTGATCAATTTGATGTTATTTAAATGGACAAAAAAATTTGCTTTTCTTTAAAAAACAAGGGCATTTCTAAGTGACCCCAAACTTTTGAACGTTAGTGTAAATATTCACACCCTTTACTGAGTACTCTGTTGAAGCACCTTTGCAAGTGATTACAGCCTTGAGTTTTCTTGGTATGATGCTACAAGCTTGAAACACCTGTATTTAGGGAGTTTCTCCCATTCTTCTCTGCAGATCCTCCCAAGCTCTGCCAGGTTGGATGTGGAGTGTCGCTGCACAGCTATTTCAGGTCTCTCCAGAGATGTTTGATTGGGTTCAAGTCCGGGCTCTGGCTGGGCCACTAAAGGACATTCAGAGACTTGTCTCGAAGCCACTCCTGCGTTGTCTTAGGGTCGTTGTCCAGTTAGAAGGTGAACCTTCGCCCCAGTCTGAGGTCCTGAGCGCTCTAGAGCAGGTTTTCATCAAGGATCTCTCTGTACTTTACTCTGTTCATCTTTCCCTCGATCCTGACTAGTCTCCCAGTCCCTGCCGCTGAAAAACATCCCCACAGCATTATGATGCCACCACCATGCTTCACTGTAGGGATGGTGCCAGATTTTCTCCAGCTGTGATGATTGCCATTCAGACCAAAGTGTTCGATCTGACATGTGCCTTTTACTGAGGAGTGGCTTCCGTCTGGCCACACTACCATAAAGGTCTGATTGGTGCGGTGCTTCAGAGATGGTTGTCCTTCTTTCAGGTTCTCCCATCTCCACAGAGGAACTCTGGAGCTCTGTCAGAGTGACCATCGGGTTCTTGGTCACCTCCCTGACCAAGGCCCTTCTCCTCCGATTGCGAAGTTTGGCCGGGCGGCCCACTCTAGGAAGAGTCTTGGTGGTTCAAAACTTCCATTTAAGAATGATGGAGGCCACTGTGTTCTTGGGGACCTTCAATGCTGCAGAATTTGGTACCATTCCCCATATATGTGCCTCGACACAATCCTGTAGCAATTTCGAGACTCATAGCAAGTCTGAATACTTATGTAAATAAGGTATTTCTGTTTTTTATTTATAATACATATGCAAAAAATATCAAAAAACCTGTTTGGGGTATTGTGTGTAGATTTATGTGGACTTTTTTTTATTTAATACATTTTAGAATAAGGCTGTAACATAACAAAATGTGGAAAAAGTCAAAGGGTCTGAAAACTTTCCGAATGCACCGTACAGAAGCACTTCTGTGAACCTTTCCTAACAATCTTAAGTATCTTTCTTACTCCTTTCAATCTCTCTCATAATGACATTTTATGTACAATATTGGTATATAGAACATAAATTAGTACACACATTTTTTTCCCCCTATTCACAATCAACCTTCAGCAAACCCAAAGCAAATTTTAAGTAAAATAAAAAAATAAATCAGAGGACAATACAACAACGCAATAAACAGCTTCGAAACAATGTCTTATTATATAAATGTATATACTTTCTTTGCTCCCAAGACTCGTTTGAGTGTAACCTGAAAAATAAAATGAACTGTTAAAAATTCTCGTCCTCGCCTTTTTATCAGTCAATGAGGGTCGGAGGAGTGAAGTCTGTCGAAAAAACAAAAAAGATGGGCACACGATTCCCCGACATCTTGTTCATGTGTAAACAGAGCACCAGTAGTGTCTTGGTTCCATGTCTCATCTGTACAAAAGTATAAATATATGCTTTTTTCTCAAATCTTTCACATATCTAGGATGTATAGCGGACAAAAAAGGTTGTTTTTGATCTAAACCCGCCAGTGGTGCAGTATCTGTGCTGGGGTTTGTTGTTTGCTGGCTTGTGTGGACTTCTGATCTGGTGTGTTTGCTTGGTGTTGGGATTGATCGTCTCTGCATAAATAGTACGTTGCACAGTTCTGGGCCACTGGGCCAAAACAACCGTTCTGTCCGACTACAGCAAATCCATTTTGGGTCTGTAATGCAGCAGGAGGGGGGATTTCTGGAATGCAAACAAAACAAATGACAAATAAAGACTAACTGACTGAAAACAATACAGCTGGAAAAATGTCCTTCTACACACAGACAGAGATGGATAGGCCACTACTTTGATTATATCCTTATCATAGCCTCTAGTATAAAACATCGGGGTTTAAAATGACAAGCTGTGATCGTAACATTCACTTCCATTAATCTCTGGGTTTTATGTCACCATAGCACATCATGAGAGAAAAGGTCTCTAAATAGTTCTGGAGAGCAAGCTGCTCTCTCCACCGAGACTTGTGTGTGCACAGTTTATCAGCATGCAACTCTGTGGATGATCTATGCAGAAAACATAGATTCAACAGAACCTGAAAAGCAATATTTTAGTAGACTTATTCTTCCCCATTCTCTTTTATAAGTATTACCTTAAATCTCCATCTTGTCACGACAACAAATTTCAAAGTGTGGTCCTTTCCCAAGATTTCCTCATTGCATAAAATGTCCAGCTGTGAATGGGAGATACAAGAATGCTGCATTTATTAACAATTCACTGGAAGAGAAATGCTGCACTGCACTGCACTGCATATAGAGAATAAATACCTTTAACCTTAGGAGTGTGTAATGCATGCGCTGTAACACCCACACGGTCAGAAACATGCACTGCTTTGATAATATTTGATATATTGTCCTTCTGATTCAGACTTGAGTTCTCTCTGTGCCGTCAAAATATCTACATTTCTTTGAGAGGAAACAAAGACGGAAAAGTATATTTGACGGTGGGCCCTTAGCACCTTGCGCATGGGGGGCTTTTGGAAAAGCACAAAAACCTTATTTGTAGCCAATAGAATCAAAGACTTCCTCGCCAATCCACTCCTCCTCCGTGGATTAAACATTGATATTCTGTGAGGCGGCTGCCCGCATCTGCATTCGGCCAATCAATACTCTCCCCAACACAGACACTGAGGGGCTGAGGGGGAAAGGGGAGAGAGGAGGAGAGGAAGCCAGTGTGAAGCAGCACTGCCACAGCAGCACCTACTGGTAGCTGGCTCTTCCTTCTAACTGAGAAACATTGCTTTTGCCTTGATGTTATTTTACCTTGGTAACAGAGTAAAACCATCTTGCCACAGCAAGAGTTACAGCAATAATAGACAACATGTATTAGAGTATTGATTCAATTATTAATATTGTCATTAATAACATAAAAAATGGACACAATATCCAAAGATGTAGTTTTCCCTCTCCCCATGCGTACATGTGTTGGGGGCTGAGGGACATGGCAACAAGTTTGAAAACAAATTAAAAATTATGAAACACATGGTGTTGTCACGGTTGTTGTCGGTGAATGAGGACCAAAACGCAGCAGGTACGTGAATGCTCATCTTGATTTTTAATTACTCTCAAAAATGAACATACAAAATAACGAAAAAACGAACACTCGACAAATAAACAGTCTGGTAAGGCACAAGGCTATACACAGAATAATCACCCACAAATCACACACACAAACACACCCTAATATATGGGACTCTCAATCAAAGGCAGATAGACAACACCTGCCTTCAACTGAGAGTCCCAACCCCAATTAACCAAACATAGAAACACACACACCAGACTAACCATAGAATACAACCACATAGACCATCAACCAAAAACCCAGAAATACTAAATCAAACACCCTTTACACAAACACACCACCCCGAACCACATAAAACAAATACCCTCTGCCACGTCCTGACCAAACTACAAAAACAATTAACCTTATACTGGCCAGGACGTGACAGGTGTGGGTGATGCAACGCATTCAGATCATCTGGTCTGCTGAAATATCAAGATGGATGCCCCAATTATCCTATAGATATAAATATAACCCATGGGAAAGCGACGCGCTGTGCTTTGACACAGCGGGGACTGTTGACTTACACCTGTATGTTTTCAATGAAGAACGGCTCTTGATATTCAATAGACAACAACAGAGCAGCTGACAGCTGTATTGCGTCACGGACGTTGGTGATGGAAACGTACGCTTTGAAGACATCACCACACACACACACACACACACACACACACACACACACACACACACACACACACACACACACTCTTCAAGACAGACAGATACGAGATAAAAAGCGAATTGAACACCGGCCTAAAAGTTATGTCACATCTCCCGCATACAGTTGTGACAGGCGACTCACAATGACATGACAGAAAGCAAATTATATTACAAGGGCATATTTTCCCCAGAACATATGGTGGATGGCGGAGAAAGAGGCTTGGATAGTGTATGTGATGAGGCAAACAAATGCACTGCCTTGAGAGAACCAAGAATGCTTTGTTAAAAGGGATCACTTTCAGTTTAAAGTGCATGGGGAAGGGCTTAAAGAGACAGCTACCCAAAACAACATCTTGGGGCCTCCGTCAGACAAGCTCAATTTCGTCTAACTGCAGGAAAATCCCCCCTAAAGTGGGTTAGCCATACCTCATTGAACGATGTCAGGTTAAGCTTTTTGGCGATGAATTTTTTGAGGTGAAGGACCGTGGCTTGCGCCGAGCAGCGGATCCACTTGCGCTTCAGGCCACGGAGCTTGCTGCTGTTGCACTCCAAACAGATGCTGACCTGCAGGAGGGAAGACAAATGAACACGCATTTAAAAAATGACTGAGGTGGCACTTGAATTTTCCTTACAGGCTTCTCAGTACTGTCATGAAGGCAGACCAGATGAACTATCCTAAACTATCATGTGCTGCAAATACTGTACATGAAAGTGATATCAACCACTACATTGAAAATACCATTCCACATGAGACTTGCTGTCTTCCATGGTGACTGTGTGCCATGGCATTGTCTCAGGAAGCCAGGAGATGGAGAGTGGCACACTTTTGGAGCATGGTAAACGGAGACTGTACCAGTATCAGGCCTCTCCCTCTGACTGGCACACAGACAGACAAAGTGCCCTGGTAAAGTGGCTTATACTGCCATTTTCAGGTGATTTCTGGAGACCCAGGGAGGGATTAATAGAAACAGATGGTATTAGCAACCCCTATCTTTCTCCCGAAAACATCAGAGACAGTGAAAATAAGGGTCTCCAGAGTTATGCTCAAATGTGGAAAATCATCTGCGAATAAATACTCAGCAGCAATGGAACCTATCGAAAGCAAAGACTGCTGTAAAGTGTAAAGACCGCTGTAAAGTGTAAAGACTGCTGGAAAGTGTAAATGGCTGGTTTTCAATGGAACGAGCAATGAGGGAAACATTATGATGCAAATAAAAGCTTCCCATTGAGAGAGTGAGGCACTGAGAGTTAATAGTAGTTCGGCAGCAGTCTTCGGGGCCGTTACATTAGTGGAATCATTAGGGAACTGCCGAGCTGGTATGACTCGGAGCAAATTCACAGATATGACTAATGCAATAGCGTAAGGCATTGATTAAATGAAGGTCTTTGAAGCACCACCCCTTTTCACTCTTTTTGAGCTTTGTAGTGAACAGCAGGTATCGATTACTTAAGAACAAAAAATTGCTTAATAGATTCAATAGCTTAAGGAGATTTTTAAATATGTTACATTTATATTCCAGTGAAACAGTTACAGTTGAAGTCGGAAGTTTACATACACCTTAGCCAAATACATTTAAACTCAGTTTTTCACAATTCCTGACATTTAATCCTAGTAAAAATTCCGTGTTTTAGGTCAATTGGAATCACCACTTTATTTTAAGAATATGAAATGTCAGAATAATAGTAGAGAGAATTATTTACTTCAGCTTTTATTTCTTTCATTACATTCCCAGTGGGTCAGAAGTTTAAATACACTCAATTAGTATTTGGTAGCATTGCCTTTAAATTGTTTAACTTGGGTCAAACGTTTGGGGTAGCCTTCCACAAGCTTCCCACAATAAGTTGGGTGAATTTTGGCCCATTCCTCCTGACAGAGCTGGTGTAACTGAGTCAGCTTTTTCAGTTCTGCCCACAAATTTTTTATGGGATTGAGGTCATGGTTTTCTGATGGCCACTCCAATATCTTGACTTTGTTGTCCTTAAGCCATTTTGCCACAACTTTTGAAGTATGCTTGGGGTAATTGTCTATTTGGAAGACCCATTTGCGACCAACCATTAACTTCCTGACTGATGTCTTGAGATGTTGCTTCAATATATCCACATCATTTTCCTCCCTCATGATGCCATCTATTTTGTGAAGTGCACCAGGCCCTCCTGCAGCAAAGCACCCCCACCACATGATGCTGCCACCCCCATGCTTCACGGTTGGGATGGTGTTCTTCGGCTTGCAAACCTCCCCCTTTTTTCCCAAACATAACGATGGTCATTATGGCCAAACAGTTCTATTTTTGTTTCATCAGACCAGAGGACATTTCTCCAAAAAGTACAATCTTTGTCCACATGTGTAGTTGCAAACCATAGTCTGGCTTTTTTATGGCGGTTTTGGAGCAGTGGCTTCTTCCTTGCTGAGCGGCCTTTCAGGTTATGACGATATAGGACTCGTTTTACTGTGGATAGAGATACTTTTGTACCTGTTTCCTCCAGCATCTTCAGAAGGCCCTTTGCTGTTGTTCTGGGATTGATTTGCACTTTTCGCATCAAAGTACGTTCATCTCTAGGAGACAGAAAGTGTCTCCTTCTTGAGTGGTATGACGGCTGCGTGGTCACATGGTGCTTATACTTGCATACAATTGTTTGTACAGATATACATGGTACCTTCAGGCATTTGGAAATTTCTCCCAAGGATGAAACAGACTTGTGGAGGTCTACAATTTTTTTATCTGAGGTCTTGGCTGATTTCTTTTGATTCTCCCATGATGTCAAGCAAAGAGGTACTGAGTTTGAAGGTAGGCCTTGAAATACATCCACACGTACACCTCCAATTGACTCAAATGATGTCAATTAGCCTATCAGAAGCTTCTAAAGCCATGACATCCTTTTCTGGAATTTTTCAATAAGTTTAAAGGCACAGTCAACTTAGTGTATGTAAACTTCTGACCCACTGGAATTGTGATACAGTGAATTATAAGTGAAATAATCTGTCAGTAAACAATTGTTGGAAAAATTACTTGTGGTATGCACAAAGTAGATGTCCTAACCGACTTGCCAAAACTATAGTTTGTTAACAAGAAATTTGTGGAGTGGTTGAAAAACGAGGTTTAATGATTCCAACCTAAGTGTATGTGAACTTCCGACTTCAATTGTATGTCCATATTTAGCATCCCAAAATCACTATACAAGAACATGGAGTTATATATTCTGATGTCATGTCTTTCTAAAAATCATTTTATCACATTATCAAGCAGTGTCCTTGTATCTTTTTTAATTGGGAGCTCATTTCACTTGAAAATAACTGACACCAAATACACTCACTCCATTGTCTGTAAATCCTGGATGGGAAAATTCAAACCTTTGTGCCTCTGCCAACGTGAGCAGACATTCATTACTCTGCTAAATTTTG
This sequence comes from Salmo salar, assembly GCF_965601325.2. Taxonomy (NCBI): domain Eukaryota; kingdom Metazoa; phylum Chordata; class Actinopteri; order Salmoniformes; family Salmonidae; genus Salmo; species Salmo salar. The sequence goes on along the minus strand of NC_138299.1, from coordinate 70,962,534 downwards.
CTTTCATGGTTCTTCCTCCTTCCAATTTCAATGTTGTGCTGCTCTCATTAGCCTGCCTTGGCTTTCCTTCCCACCCCAAGGTCAACCTTTAGAAGGTCACCCAGCAGACATGGCGGAAGAAGTCCAAAAACCAGCCATGCAAAGCCCTCTCCTGCTGTTATTACTAATACCAACTAGGGTTGAGTGGCCGTTCAAAAGTCACACTTATAAGCAGTGTTGGGGGTAACATGTTACAGTAATATATTACTTTTATGAATAATATAACAAGTTACTTGTGTTCAAATAGTGTAACATTATTACAGTTAATTTTTCAAGTAACATTACTTTCAGAATCAAATCTCTACTGGCATGTTATACCCTCGGTTTCTTTACCTGTACTTACAGTTGAAGTCGGAAGTTTACATACACCTTAGCCAAATACATTTCAACTCAGTTTTTCACAATTCCTGACATTTAATCCTAGTAAAAATTCCCTGTTTTAGGTCAGTTAGGATCACCACTTTATTTTAAGAATGAGAAATGTCAGAATAATGGTAGAGAGAATGATTTATTTCAGCTTTTATTTCTTTCATCACATTCCCAGTGGGTCAGAATTTTACATACACTCAATTGGTATTTGGTAGCATTGCCTTTAAATTGTTTAACTTAGGTCAAATGTTTTGGGTAGCCTTCCACAAGCTTCCCACAAAATGTTGGGTGAATTTTGGCCCATTCCTCCTGACAGAGCTGGTGTGACTGAGTCAGGTTTGTTGGCCTCCTTGCTTGCACAGCCTTTTTCAGTTCTGCCCAGAAAGTTTCTATAAGATTGAGGTCAGAACTTTGTGATGGCGACTCCAATAACTTGACTTTCTTGTCCTTTTTGCCACAACCTTGGAAGTATGCTTGGGGTCATTGTCTATTTGGAAGACCCATTTTCGACCAAGCTTTAACTTCCTGACTGATGTCTTGAAATGTTGCTTCAATATAGACACATAATCTTCCTTCCTCATGATGCCATCTATTTTGTGAAGTGCATCAGTCCCTCCTGTAGCAAAGCACCCCCACCACATGATGCTGCCACCCCCATACTTCACAGTTGGGATGGTGTTCTTCGGCTTGCAAGCCTCCCCCTTTTTCCTCCTAACATAACGATGGTCATTATGGCCAAACAGTTCTATTTTTGTTTCATCAGACCAGAGGACATTTCTCCAAAAAGTACGATCTTTGTCCCCATGTGCAGTTGCAAACCGTAGTCTGGCTTTTTTTATGGCGGTTTTGGAGCAGTGGCTTCTTCCTTGCTGACTGGCCTTTCAGGTTATGTCGATATAGGACTCATTTTACTGTGGTTATAGATACTTTTGTACCTGTTTCCTGCAGCATCTTCACAAGGTACTTTGCAGTTGTTCTGGGATTGATTTGCATTTTCCGCACCAAAGTACGTTCATCTCTAGGAGACAGAACGCATCTCCTTCCTGAGCGGTATGACAGCTGCGTGGTCCCATGGTGTTTATACTTGCGTACTATTGTTTGTACAGATGAACGTGGTACCTTCAGGCATTTGGAAATTGCTCCCAAGGATGAACCAGACTTGTGGAGGTCTACAATTTATTTTCTGAGGTCTAGGCTGATTTCTTTTGATTTTCCCATGATGTCAAGCAAAGAGGCACTGAGTGTGAAGGTAGGCCTTCAAATACATCCACAGGTACACCTCCAATTGACTCAAATGATGTCAATTAGCCTGGAAAAATTACTTGTGTCATGCACAAAGTAGATGTCCTAACCGACTTGCCAAAACTCCAGTTTGTTAACAAGAAATTTGTGGAATGGTTGAAAAACGAGTTTTAATGACCTAAGTGTATGTAAACTTCCGACTTTAACTGTATGTGCTCACCCTCCATTCACATTTATCACTGTCAATCGTAAATGACAGGCCTATTCTTCAAGTTTTACCAGTGCAACGTCCATGCAACATCATTCATGAGACATCACTCAAGATCTAAATGCATATTCTCATGAAACTGATTGAGATCAAATGGTTGGCATGCAGTTAACAAACTGTCACCTACTTGTGTTTTGTTTCAATCTATTCTGCCTTGTGTCACGTACTGTTCAGTTTTGGCTGCATGAGTGAAAAATCGGACCATTCGCACAATCATCTTACAATCTCATAAAAAAAGGTGGTGTTTTTTTATTTACAGTAACGTTATACTATTCGGTTAGATTATGTAGAACACTATTATTATGTGATCTTGCAGACATTCAGCTTTGATCTAATTCTCCAATCATGTTCTGAAACACTGAATGGAGAAACGCTTGTAACCTATTTTGAAATGGAATTATTCCACAAAATTGTGTGAAAGAGGAGACATATATACATTTATAATAACCAAATATCCATAAATAATGTTTCCAAGTGTTCTATAGTAATGTCCATAAAAACAATAGAAATGTCTGATAAATGCAATTCAAAACAGCAAGAAAAATGTCTCTCATCACAACAAAATTCCGTCTTCATAAATCTAACACATCAAAGGAATATTGCCCATAAACATTTTGGCATCTTTACGAAACGAAATATACATATTAAAGCCATTAAATGCCGGCTATCAAGTCACAACAAGGCCGACTTCAAATTCTGACATCAAAACTCAAATGACTAGTGGGTTATATGGCGGCGAATGCAAATTCTCAGATCGATCCTGCACATAATAATGCATTGAAATATAAAGCATCAAATCAAAGGGATTACTTATTAAGGACGCATATAAAACAAACTCAACCAAAGAATGGCGAAAATCACAAAGTAAATCTAAAAGTTTGCTTATCGGTACTGAATGGACAGCGTAAAGAAATAACTAATATAACAAATAATATTTAAAATATTACTATTCCAAGTAACGAATCCCAACACTGCCTATAAGACAATTTAGTTATCCATCCTCGCCATCTTTTGTTTCTGTTCTTTTTCGGTTATCAATTCATCCCTTTCTGCATAACCTCCCTCCTCTGTGTCCTCTCTTTCTCTCCCCATTAACCTGATCTCTCTGTTTCTCATTCCTCTCTTCACCTGAAATTGTTAGGTTAGATTACTTGTTAGATATTACAGCACGGTCGGAACTAGAAGCACAAGCATTTCGCTACACTCGCAATTAACATCGGCTAACCATGTGTATGTGACAAATACAATTTGATTTGACTTTCTATCCATCCTTTTCACTCACGCTCTTCTACATTTCCTCCACAATTTCATAGCAGCCATGTCATTTTAGCAGACTCTCTCACCCACGGTGACTTAAAGGGCTTCTATCTCGACCCTCCAAATCCTTTTTTTCTTTTATCTCTTTCTCACATCCTCCCCCCCACTGTCTCCTTTTCACCCGCTCCCTTTCTCCCGTGCCTCACATGACGCTTGACAGCAGTTCTCCCCTCCGTGTATTCTGTTCACAAAGCTTAGCTGCTCTATTAGCTCTTCTTTCCACACTCCACACCTCTGCTGAATACCAAAAGAGCGGGACCTTTGACCTCTGGTACAATCTCCCGGCCAAGTAGAGAGGACGTGGCGCTCGGCTGCGTGTCGACACGGCGTGTTTTCAAAAACATGTTGATCTTTTCTTTGCGGAGACAATAGCTACGTGTTAAACAGCCAATCACCTGAAGCTATATAGTGGTGACGAGTGTACGTCGGCTCTTTTCTGGGAATTATTGTTTGTGAATATGATGGCGACGAGCAGAGACAATAAAAACTCTCTGCATTATTGATATCATCCACAGAGCTGAGAATGTACTGGAATACAAATGATCATCAAGACGAAATTCATGTATAAACCCTTCCGTATTTTAAATGAGCTGTATGTGGGGCATGCTGGGTTGTCGACTTGTGGATATACGAATGAAAACAACTATAGGCCTACCATGTGGTGAACTGGTCATTACAAAATAGTTCACCTAAATCAAATCAAATCCAAATCAAATTTTATTGGTCACATACACATGGTTAGCAGATGTTATTGCGAGTGTAGCGAAATGCTTGTGCTTCTAGTTCCGACAGTGCAGCAATATCTAACATGTAATCTAACCATTCCACAACTACCCAATACACACAAATCTAAGTAAAGGAATGGAATAAGAATATATACATATAAATATATGGATGAGCAATGACAGAGGCAAAATGTAATAGATGGTATAAAATACATTCCCCTATAACCAAGGATAATGTTTATGAGTTTCCACTTGAGCAGACAAAGCGTGGGGCTCGTAATTTAATGGCACCCGGACAGAGGAAATGAAAGATGAGCTCAGGGATGACTCCTTCCTGTCCTGCAGGAAATGAAGGCGGCGTGTGGTGGATGTCCACCTACCTGCTCGTCGCTGCGGTGATAATCATTCTCCTCCTCCTCCGGTTTCTCCTCCGCTGTTTCCTTATTTGCCGTGTCCTCCGTTTTCACCTCACCTGTTGTCAACCAATGAGAGAAGTGACAGATAGTGGTCAAAGAAAGCCTAATAAGACTTTATTTTAGTTGCCATCTACTGTATTCATCATTTCAATGTTTTAACACATTAACGAATATTACTTCATACAGCCATGGCTCTACCTAAAATTACCAGACAATTATGAGTGAATGACAAGAGTGGATCACTCGGAGTGTGTTCAACCTTTAATCTAGTCGACTGGACATAATTTACTTTCATACCTGCTCTCTTTATTAGCTAAACACAAGCAATGCTCATCTGATGGCAAGAAACAGGGCATGCTTTTTTCCTAATGAACCAAATGGCCTGTATCCACTCAACCGTAGAATTACATTTATTAGGAATTTACGTGGCCCAAAGCGTCAAGCAGTTTACTTGATTTGTCCACCGTCTGAGCACGGTCATCCAAATCAGGGGGCCTTTTAATGAAGGCAAACTGATCTTTTGCCTCTGTGATTGCAGGGGGATAAAATCAAACCTCTTCTCTGGTTTAATTGGCCTTGGGGAACCATTTGAGCAAAGATGGAGGAATAGGGAAATTGAGATGGAGAGAGGCCATTATAAAGTAAGGGCCGATGGTCACTGGCAAGAGGAAGAGAGAAATAAGGCTTCTCCACACAGCGAAATAGCTAAGCTGAGGAAAATAGGCTTGGAGCGGTGAGAGGGAGGCTAGCTCCTGTTAAATAAACCTGTTGGCTCCGGATGTTTGGTTCACTGTGATGGAAAAGACCTTGGGAGAGAGGGCCTGGAGAATCTCCCAATACCCTGAGTTTTCAATTCCGTCCCGGCGAAGCGAGGGGCCATTATCTGAGCTCAGTTGATTAGGTAGCCCCTTGTTTGTAGACAAACATTTTCTCCCTCTCTATGATTGGCGATGGGACTGGGGCCCAACCATCTTCTATTGTTCTCCCATTTGCTCTCCGCAGTACATCCCAAAGGGGATTGACAGTGAGGCTTGAGAGCACTCTTGTACTGGCCCGAGCTAATCTCAAGAGTAAGCAGAGTGATTACTGTTCAAGTGAGGCCAAATTGGTTATGATACACCTTCAGCCAACCTGAAAATAACTCAATGACACTAAGTATAAGGTAGACTTTGTTTCCATTTTGGAACAATTCTAGGAATAAGACACTGATATTATCAAGTCTTACAAACAAGAAACTAGTGGGCTAATCTGAGCACTATATGTCACAGAACATTTTCTTTTTCATTAGCTTCTACATAGCATACAGCTTTGTTCACCATTGAAAAACCCCTCACAGAGGACATTGTCATAAAGAGCTGGCATGTAAAATACTAATGTGATTCTTCACATAAGTGGGTCTTTATGGAGACTTTGGCATTAATGCACACTGAGTGTACAAAACAAAGAAGGATTTTTAAGCCTTGAGACAATTGAGACATGGATTGTGTATGTGTGCCATTCAGAGCGTGAAAGCGCAAGACAAAAGATTGAAGTGCCTTTGAACGGAGTATGGTAGTAGGTGCCAGGCGCACCAGTTTGAGTGTGTCAAGAATTGCAACGGTACTGGGTTTTTCATGCTCAACAGTTTCTCATGTGTATCAAGAATGGTCCACCATCCAAAGGACATCCAGTCAACTTGACACAACTGTGGGAAGCATTGGAGTCAACATGGGCCAAAATCTCTGTGGAATGCTTTCGACAGGGTTGGGCGGTATCGTCATACCGTCCTTCTCTCACCACGGGATTTACAGTATTACCGGTTTAGTACACAAGAGGGCGCAAAAAAACGCAAAAAAAGCCCATTGGGCATCTATTACTAGAATGCTAACAAAATCAGCACAAGTAATAGTGAATTTGCATGGAGGCTGCTAGCTAAATACGCTAACGAGCTCAAACGAAAATAAACAAATTGCAAAGACAGGCAATCCAGTTCATAATGTTATACATATATAGGTAGGAGCTACCGAATGTCATTTTTGGTGAGTTTGAACATTTTCAAGTGAATGTGAACGAGAGACATTATGCAAATGAACAAAGTTTTGAAGCATGCAATACTGGCTCTCCAGCAGCATGTCTACACACTGTGTCTGAGTGGACTGTGAAGTCTGGAGTCGCTAGGGCAACGGGCCTGCCTGCTCTGCTCAGAGAAGAGAGGGGGGAGGAGCAGTCAGGTCGAGAACGGAGGAGAAAAAACATAAGGAAATCAAGAAAGCCTTGGCAAATAACTCATCCAAGGGGCTTTGACTTCTCAAAGAGGACAGAAAGCTTACACAATATGATGCCCCGTCACCTCATTAATCCAGCCACTTGCTTAGATAGCAAGTTAAATTTAAGGGTCGTGTTAACACAAAATTCAGCATTTTTCACAAAGGAAAAAAATATAAAACACATAAATAATTTCTTGCCCCCGTTTTGTGAACACAGATCTAAATGGCTTCTTATTGTAATTTCTGCTCCCCATCAGACTCATTTTGTGCTTCAGTTGCACTTCTAAACTCGAATGAGAATTCACAAAGGGCATTCTATCAGCAGACAGCGATTATTTTCTCCCCGGTACTTTTCTTGGTGTAGCCAGCCTATTTTTCTCTGGTAAAATGCAAGATTAACTTTAAGCAAAACATTAGGAAATGTAGTTGGCAACATTCTTTCTATAGGCCTAAACATTAGAAATATGATGGCCGTGATTCATTTTTGCTCATTTATTTGTGCGGCTGCCAGCCAAATAGCGTTGCACTTCTGTTGCCATCTGATAAAAATGAAGCTATTTTATTTAGAATGTGTTGCACTAATGTATTTTCTGTGAAGGAAAACAATAGTTGCACGTCCCTGATCACACTTGAAGCAACAAAAAAAAACACTGTTGACTTTCAATATAAAACATGACTCGTCAATACACACTCGTCAATCTCCTGTTGTGCTTTTACAAACAAACACGTGACTGGCTCAACTGTGCTGGGGAACTAAGTAAGCTTCATAATGTAAAATAATGTGACAGGTGAAATAAGAAAGCAATCTGCTTTATTTCCTGACGCATTGCACTAGTTGACTGCAGGTATTTACTTAAAACATTGCTACCGATATGAAAATGTTTTGAAAAACGTTTCAAATAAATAGTTTCAACAGTATTGACGGCATTGAAAAACCATCCTGTGGCTATATCCAAACACCCCGGTATACGGTATATACGGTGTCCCGCCCAAGCCTACTTTCGACACCTTGTATAGTCCATGCCCCAACAAATTCAGGCTGTTCTGAGGGCAAAAGGGGTTGCAACTCAATATTAGGAAGGTGTTCCTAATGTTCTGTACACTCAGTGTATAGGAGAGAGAATGAAAGAGAATGAAATAGAATGTTAGAGGTACGAGAGAGAGAGAGAGAGAGAGAGAGGGGACAGAGAGAGGGGGGGGGAACGAGAGATAGAAGTGAAATAGAACATGAGAGAAAGGAATAGACAGAAATAAAATGAGAATGAAAGCCACTTTTTGTGCTCTTGAAGTGAAGGTGATATTATAGAAGCTGTCCATTAGCACACTCATGTCATTCCCCACTCCGGGGTTCGGCTGTCAGGAAATATAGGAGCAGGAGCTGTCGCCTGTTGTTAGCCAACAAGCTCCGCACTATTTCTGTTTTGCTGGGCAGTGAGTGTTGACAAGGGTTCCATTTCTGCCAGGATTCTGTTTAAACGACCTCGTAAGGATGTTAGCCACAGCTCAGCCCAACGGGGGGGCGAGAGCAGTTCCACTTCCATTTGAGCGTTAATTACAAGAAATCAGAAAGGGTATTGAGCGACCAATTAGGCCTGCTCTGTGACGACTCTCTGGGCATGGGTTTACACCTCATTGTCGGGCTGGATCGCAACGCCGCCATGCTTTACAGGCGCCGCCACTTTCACACTCTGATTCGCCTGGGCTGAATCCAGGAAAGAGTTGATACTAAGTAGGGAAAATAGAGGGGGGAAGATGTGTGTGCATAGGCTCTGGCGGGCGAGAGTGGACCGTACCATTGCGCTGAGGATCTAGATGTTGTTTCATGCTGCACAGCTCTCCTTTGATGTCCCCGGGCACTTCCATTCCCAGCTTCTGATAGAAGTCTCTCTGTTTTTTTATCTCCGCTGCAGGAGGGGAAAAAGGGAATGAAAGAGAGAGAGACACAAGGGAGAATTAGGGCCTTGCTTTGGCTGAAGGTAACTGTCACTAGGGCTTCTTTAAATTTGATGGCATACTGTATGGAGTAGGATTTCTCTCATTACAGTCTGTCACATAAATCAATAAAAGTCAAATCCTTCATAGATATTTCAGGGCTATGTGCTTTGGGAGGTTTGTTATTCAGTCATTCAGCCCCAATCTCACTGAAAAAAAAAGATTAAAGGCAAACTGGGGTTGGTTTGGAAATGTATATGGGTAGATTCAAATATTTTTTTTAATATTTTTGGTGAGGGGACAAGGAAGAAGAGAAACCAAAGTGAGACACTTACCCTCTTGTAGTCCCGGCACCAACTTGTAGACAATGTCTTGCATTGTTCGGTCATGGCTAAAGGGGAGAGAGATTTTTAAAAATTACAAATCTGACAATGCTACATTTATTATCACTAATAGCTGATGACATGTTGTACCATGCTTATTCTGTGTCTTGTTTGGAAATTTAGCCATTAATGATAGACATACAGTGGCAAGAAAAAGTATGTGAACCCTTTGGAATTTCGTGGATTTCTGCATAAATTAGTCAAAACATTTGATCTGATCATCTTAGTCACTACAATAGACATACACAGTGTGCTTAAACTAATAACACACAAATTATTGTATTTTTCTTGTATATATCGAATACATAATTTAAACATGCACAGTGTAGGTTGGAAAAAGTATGTGAACCCCTAGGCTAATGACTTCTCCAAAAGCTAATTGGAGTCAGGAGTCAGCTAACCTGGAGTCCAATCAATGAGACGAGATTGGAGATGTTGGTTAGAGCTGCCCTGCCCTATAAAAAACACTCACAAAATGTGAGTTTGCTATTCACAAGAAGCATTGCCTGATGTGAACCATGCCTCAAACTAAAGAGATCTCAGAAGACCTAAAATTAAGAATTGCTGAATTGCATAAAGCTGGAAAGGGTTACAAAAGTATCTCTAAAAGCCTTGATGTTCATCAGTCCACGGTAAGACAAATTGTCTATAAATGGAGAAAATTCAGCACTATTGCTACTCTCCCTAGGAGTGGCCGTCCTGCAAAGATGACTGCAAGAGCACAGTGCAGAATGCTCAACGAGGTTAAGAAGAATCCTAGAGCGTCAGCTAAAGACTTACAGAAATCTCTGGAACATGCTAACATCTCTGTTGACGAGTCTACGATACGTAAAACACTAAACAAGAGTGATGTTAATGGGAGGACACCACGGAAGAAGCCACTGCTGTCCCAAAAAAACATTGCCGCACGTCTGAAGTTCACAAAAGAGCACCGAGATGTTCCATAGCGCTTCTGGCTAAATATTCTGTGGACAGATGAAACTAAATTTGAGTTGTTTGTAAGGAAGGAACACACAACACTATGTGTGGAGAAAAAAAAGTGCAACACACCAACATCAAAACCTCATCCCAAATGTAAAGTATGGTGGAGGGAGCATCATGGTTTGGGGCTGATTTGCTGCCTCAGGGCCTGGGCAGCTTGCTATCATCGACAGAAAAATGAATTCTCAAGTTTATCAAGACATTTTGCAGGAGAATGTAAGGCTATCTGTCCGCCAATTGAAGCTCAACAGAAGTTCGGTGATGCAACAGGAAACGACCCAAAACACAGAAGTAAATCAACAACAGAATGGCTTCAACAGAAGAAAAGAAGCCTTTTGGACTGGCCCAGTCAGAGTCCTGACCTCAACCCGATTTAAAATGCTGTGGCATGACCTCGAGAGCTGTTCACACCAGACATCCTAAGAATATTGCTGAACTGAAACAGTTTTGTAAAGATGAATGGTCCGAAATTCCTCCTGACCGTTGTGCAGGTCTGATCCGCAACTACAGATACACATACTTTTTCCATCCTACACTGTGAATGTTTACACCGTGTGTTCAATAAAGACATGAACATGTATAATTGTTTGTGTGTTATTAGTTTAAGCAGACTGTGTTTGTCTATTGTTGTGACTTAGATGAAGATCAGATAAAAGTTTATGACCAATTCATGCAGGAATCCAAATCATTCCAAAGGGTTCACATACTTTTTCTTGCCACTGTATATACAAAACATACAAACTTCCTTAATGTCAGCAGCACATGCTTCTTGACATTCAGAATTCCCATGTTTACCATATAACAGCATGAATGACATCAAAACACAGCGCATTTGTCCACTACCCAGCTGTGACGCCCACTTTGTACTGCAACACCTGGGCCTGCAGTGTGACTAGCGAAACTCAGTGGGGTGTACTGCACGAGAATCCTGGAAAGACGTGGTGTTTCTTCCATCTGGAGTGAAGGTCATTCTCTCTATCCTATCCACCGCTCAAGACCATAATTAGCAGATTTTCTCACCCCTGAGGCAGGTGAGAGCTGACCACTTACCACTGCGGTAGCCAAACTCTGCTTCGCCCCAAACACAGCGAGCACTGACGCCTTATTGACAGGGCCCTTGATGCACGGGAGTGTGGGGATGGATCGAGGCTCAATTAGCTTTTCGTTTAAATATACCATCTGAAAGATTTCCTAATGCTCGTTGATGATTTTGGCAAATCCTAGTTTACTTATCATGAATCTTTCAAGTTTTATTAGTCTTGAAACACTAAGGATAAGTGTATACAAGCTTATCATAACCCTTAAATGATGTATGACTTGGAATATGGTTCGATTGCTTGTGTTTTCATCTTCTCAGCACCAGGCCGTAGTAGTAGCAGCACTCGTTGTTGGTTTTTATCTCAGCATCTCACACCTAGTTTGAACCTGTTCATTGTTTTATGTTTCAAATTGTTTAAATGTTTTCGTTTGGCACATTTATTCGCTTTTTATTTTCATTTGAACAAACAACTAAGAGGGAAATGAAGAGAGCAGCGCATTTCAAATGTGTTCGAAATTGGTTTTTCCATCAAAATAGGGACATTTTTCTGGCCTGCAAAATGCTTATGACTAAATAGCTGGTAGACATTTAGGCTGGCGAACATCCCCATTGGCTGTACTATTAATGAGACACTACTGCACAAGCCCTCATAGGGCAGATGGACAACAGAGTCCCTTTACTTTGTGTGTGTGTGTTTGGTTTGACTATCCAGAAGTCCTCACAAGGAGGGTAAAAAAAGGAACATTCGAACAGGTGGGGACATTTCACCGGTCCCCACAAGAAAAAAGGCTTTTTTAGGCTTGGGGTTAGGTTTAGGGTTAAGGTTACAATTAGTGTTTGAATTAAGGTTAAGGGTGAGGTTTGGGAGTTATGGTTAAGGTTAGGGTTAGTTTAAAGGTTATGGTTAAGTTTAGGGTTCAGGAAAATAGGACTTTGAATGGGAATCAATTGTTTGGTCCCCACAAGGATAGTAAAACAAACGTGTGTGTGTGTGTGTGTGAGTGCGCACATGCGCATTTAAGCAAATATGCATGTATGTTTTTATTTGATTCGAATATTCATGTTGTTTAGTTTTCCCCTTCTGCTCCCCTCTCCTTCGACGGTATTGTTTTTGGACAGTGCTGCTGCCCCGTAGTGGTGGCTCTCTGTTCTGCACACTGATGAAACAACTGCGCTGGTAAGGGGAATGTGGTTTGATGTCCAGGCTGCCTACACACCCGATGTACTGCAGTGGGTGGCTCTGGTGAATGACAATCCTGCACGTGGGACAGGTGTTGTTCTCCTCCAGGTACTTCACTAGACAGCTTCTGCAGACTGGAAGACACAGAGAGAGAGAGAGAGAGAGAGAGACATGTCAATCACACGATAAGCAATATGGGTTCTTGTTCTATCTTTTATGTTGTAAAAAAAAAAAGTGTTGCTTTTTTGAGAGACCAGCCTCGCTACGATGTGTCCGATAGCTATCCAGACATGATGTGAGTCTCTCTGTTTAATCTCTGAGGGGGGTGTGAGAGAAAGTCATTTCCACCTGAGGATTGCGATTTAAGCTCTCCACTCTACATTGACATTTGGTCAACTAGGACTTTCCACATATGGTACAATGGCGCCCTCTAGGGCATGACTGACCGATTACATTACTTGCGCTGCTGCTGATATTTACTCAGACTTCTCTATCTCTAGTACAACTAGGCCTACGTTGTGGGGGAGGGTTGCTTGATTGTTGTGATAATTGAACTTTAATGAGACAACAAAAATATCTATTGCTGTATGAAGCCACATGCACGAAGCCCTCATAAAGATACATGATCAGTGTTAATATGTGAATGATGTGTGTCGGTGTATGAGTGCATGCTTGTGTCATCAGCAGGCACTCACAGGTGTGTAAGCACTCTGTGACAGTAGTGGCGTCTATCAGGTACCCCTCGCACAGGCGACAAGTGATGTGGGCGTTGATGTCCCACAGCTTGATCTTCCTGGTTAGCATCTCGGGGTTCTGGGGAGAAGGAGGACAAACAATTCGATTCATTCTGTTTTGTGCATTTTGCACATTCTAAGGGTAACCTCTCAATTCACTTTTGACAAAAGAATACAGGATAAAGACACATGCCAACTGTCCAACTCATTGGTTTCAAGGTTATGCAGAGTACCTTTTAGCTTAGTATAGAGAGAGAGAGAGAGTGACAGACAGACAGACAGACAGACAGACAGACAGACAGACAGACAGACAGGCAGGCAGGCAGGCAGGCAGGCAGGCAGGCAGGCAGGCAAAGACATAAAATTCTATTCATGGTGGATGCTTGTTTTGGCATACCCCTAATGACGCCATGTGTTGACTGAGGATGATTTGGCAGCCACGTCTCTTCCTGCAGGCACGCAGTGGTGTTAACTCCTCATCATGGATGCCCTCTCATGTGGCTAAAGGGAGAACACAGATAACAACATAGTCAGAATGAATTGTGCTCTACAGCAGTGGTGGCTCCCCAAAGTTCCTTGTGCCATGATGAACCAACAAAGATCCTCCAGATGAATAAAACAGTGTTTCTAGCCCAGGGTCCTCCAACCCTTATCCTGGAGAGCAGTGTTACAGGTGTGGAACAAAAGCCTGCACACACCCAGTAGCTCTCCAGGACAGGAGTTGGAGAGGCTTTTCTAGCCTCAGCATAATCATGAACTAACCTAAAACCAGACAAATGTTGCAGAACAGAATAAATCTGTCTGATCTCAGGCTTATATTGAACCGCAAACTCTTAGGAGTAGGCTGTGACCCACCATTCTTTGAGACACTGCTCTGCAGAACTCAAATAAAACTGGGAAGTGCTGACTGCACATGCCATTGCTACTGTAAAAAGTGCATTCGTATCTGAAACAACATTTACACAATGAGACCATTGTATGGAGTGGAGATGTCCCTGAATTAATGTAACAAAATAAGAACCAGAGACATATTTAAAGTAACTTTACATCCACCAAAGCCTTAAAAAAAATAAACAAGAAAAAGTGGTGTCCCCACATGACTCAAGGAATGACGTACTGCAGTACTTAGTCAATCCATTAGACATAGGCCTAGAGATTCATTACTCGTCCGAGGCAGACCGCTTTGAGTTGTGAGCTCGAAAAACCTCTTCGACTTGGCTCCCACTACTCCCACCACTTTTTTTGGGGGGGGGGGGGGGGGGGGCCTCTTGATCCTAAATGTGCATTCTCTTTCACTCTTGTCTTGGACAATAAGAGTCTTTTTGTCTGCTCATCAGATCATGAAAATAGCCCACTTACTCCATTGAGATGAGTGAAGAAGAGCCGCTGAGGATGTATTAGAATGCAGCATTAGAATGCAGCATGAGCTGTTTGGGTTCAAACCTGAGCTGCATACAAAATCATGTATCAGAGTTGTTGTAACAGTTGCCACACTGTCGAGTTGAACAAGTGCATTCAGTTGCAGAGCACTTGCAAGTGCGTTGACAGGACGCGTTTACCTGCCTTATAGAAAAGTTTGTGGTCATACGCACATCCTTAAAAACATAAATGCTGGGCTAATAAAAGAATACTAGTACAGAACAAGGCCGCACACTGTTAAAGCTCCCAATTCACCGCTTTATTGACGGCGTTTCGATCCGAAACGGATCTTCGTCAGGTCAAACACACTGAGTGTTCAAATCCCAGAATATACACATTTCACCTCACATGACCGTTGCGGACATGACGCATGGTGGGTGCAAAAAAAAAGCCTTATCAACATGACCCAGTGTTGTAACCCTGTGAAATAAATACCAAAGGATATTTACGTGCAAATAGGTGCAGTTTCATAATGCAAGTGCTAAGTGCAATTAGTCCAACATTTTGTTAAGTTGCAGAATTGCATTTGGAATAAAAGAGTACTTAGCCCTATTTTTTTTTAACCTTAGTCTGTACCTGCGGCCAAAGGGGGGGAGCTGGAATTCAGGGTGGAGCGGTTGGGAAGAGACAACCGCTATTTTATTCGCCTTCTGGACGGCTCTGCCCAGGTAGAGAGATGACAGTTTTTGCCGTTGTCCCGCAAGTCCTGACTATCTTGCCCAACCTATTTTTCTGTGCAACCGTGATATTCCCAAACCAGCAGGTCAAGCAGTAGGACAGAATGCTCTCAACGAATGATTTACAAAAGAGAACCATGATGGTTAGATCAACATTAAAAAAAGTGCAGTTTCCGTAGGAAATACAGTCTCTGTTGGCCCTTCTTAAAAATAGCGTCAGTACACTGATCCCAGGACAGCTTGTCGTCAATGACTAGGCCAAGGTATTTGAACTCCTCCACTATTTCAATGGGCACACCTTTTATCAGTGATGGTGTGTGAATTGTAGTGTTCCTTCGAAAGTCAATCACCATGTCCATTGTTTTTTATGTATTTCATTTCAGATGGGATGACTTGCAGAGACAACTGAACAAGAGTGCTTCATTAATGAATGTGCAACAATTCAAAGTAGCTAAGATGTTAAACTGTCATAATCAAGATGACAACTTTTCCATTACAATATAAGAAGGTAATGAAGGTTTGGTTCCAAACACCTGCAGGTTTCTGACGAAGGAACAGTCATTCAACACGACACAGGATGACTCAGTGCATCACATTGACACACCAATGGCAAGGCACTCTAGCCAATCCAGACAGTCTAGATGACATGTTTGTCCAAACTGGTCTGCATGAACTAAGCCTATAACTATTGTCCTCCTTAATGCACATGCAATGTGATTGATGCTGGAACTGGTACTCTGTATCCTCTGAAATTAGTGTTGAGCTATGGTGTTTTAAGTTGCTCTTTTCAATTCAGAATATTTACGGTGTATCGGAGGTGCTAATGAATAAAGCTGTTCCTCTCGGGACGTCACATCATTGTGAAAACAAAAACGTGAACATCCTGAGTGAAATGTTTTTATTTTTTTGCAGATCATGAATCTGAGAACGTTGATCTTTTATGACAAAACATCACAAAACTGGAACTATAATTCCTCTTGGATCACTAAGATTAAGATCTGTAGTTATAGTGCCTTCAGAAAGTATTCAACCCCTTGACTTATTCCACATTTTGTTGTGTTACAGCCTGAATTTTATTTCCCTCTCACACATCTACACACACTACACCATAATGGCAAAGTGAAAACATGTTTATAGAATTTTTTGCAAATTTATTGGAAATTAAATATAAAAATATCTTATTTACATAAGTATTCACAACCCTGAGTCAATACATCTGGGTAAGCATCTAAGAGCTTTGCACAATATTAAATATATATAAATCTGTCAAGTTGGTTGTTGATCATTACTAGACAGGCATTTTCAAGTCTTGCCATAGATTTCCAAGCAGATTTAAGTCAAAACTGTAACCAGGCCACTCAGGCCATTCAATGTCGTCTTGGTAAGCAACTCTGGTGTATATCTGGCCTTGCGTTTTAGGTTATTGTCCTACTGAAAGATGAATTTGTCTCCCAGTGTCTGTTGGAAAGCAGACCGAACCAGGTTTTCCTCTAGGATTTTTCCAGTGCTTAGCTCTATCCTGTTTCTTTTTATCCCCCCCAAAAATCCCTAGTCCTTGTCAATGACAAGCATACCCATAACATGATGCAGCCACCACCATGCTTGAAAATATGAAGGGTGGTAGTCAGTGATGTGTTGGAAGGACATTTCAGCTTTAATTTTTGATTAATTTGTTTAAAAAAAATTGAAAAACATAATTCCACTTTGACATTATGAGGTATTGTGTGTTTGCCAGTGACACAAAATCTCAATTTAATCCATTTAAAATTCTGGCTTTAACAGAATGTGGGAAAAAATCAAGGGGTGTGAATACTTTCTGAAGGCACTGTATCTATTTCATATTTATTGTTATGTTTATTGATCAGATATTATGCATTTTACCACAATTTCCACAACTACCAATTAAAACATTCTCATTACCATAATAGTTTTCAATGTCCCAAAAAGTAATAAACAAATCAATTGCTAATATGTTTTGACATTGCTCAACAAATGAAAAGGCCTGAGTTAAGCATAACACTGAAAACAAATACATTTAAAATGTAATTGAACATATATATTTGTAATTTCTCATTACTGCAACACATAACCTTTCTGAATTTATTTTTTTGTCATAATTACTTGTGTATACAAGGCGGGACGAGCACGCCCCATTTTCAGCGACTGGGCTGTAGTGGAGCAGGTTGAGAGCTTCAAGTTCCTTGGTGTCCACATCAACAATCAACAACAAACTATTATGGTCCAACAAAACCAAGATGGTCGTGAAGAGGGCACGACAATACCTATTCCCCCTCAGGAGACTGAAAAAAATTGGCATGGGTCCTCAGATCCTCAAAAAGTTCTACAGCTGCACCATCGAGAGCATCCTGACTGGTTGCATCACGGACTGGTATGGAAACTGCTCAGCATCTGACGGCAAAGTACTACAGAGGGTAGAGCGTACGGCCCATTACATCACTGGGGCAAAGCTTCCTGCCATCCAGGACCTCTATACCAGGCGGTGTCAGAAAGTGGCCCTAAAAATTGCCAAAGACTCCAGCCACGCTAATCATAGACTGTTCTCTCTGCTACTGCACGGCAAGCGGTACCAGAGCGACAAGTCTAGGTCAAAAGGCTTCTTAACAGCTTCTACCCCCAAGCCATAAGACTGCTGAACAACTAATAAAATGGTTACCCTGACTATTTGCATTGACCTCCCCTTTTTTTACGCTGCTGCTACTCAATGTTTATGATCTATTATCCATTATCCATGGCTATTCTTTAAAAGTGCCTTCCTCACCATCTTAAATAAGCATGCCCCACTCAAAAAAAATTGAACTAGGAATAGATATAGTCCTTGATTCACTCCAGACCTGTCTGCCCTTGACCAGCACAAAAACATCCTGTGGCGTTCTGCATTAGCATCGAATAGCCCCCGTGATATGTAACTTTTCAGGGATGTTAGGAACAAATATACACAGGCAGTTAGAAAAGCTAAGGCTATCTTTTTCAAACAGAAATTTGCATCCTGTAGTACTAACTCAAAAAAGTTCTGGGACACTGTAAAGTCAATGGAGAATAAGAGCACCTCCTCCCAGCTGCCCACTGCTCTGAGGCTAGGAAACACTTTTACCACCGATAAATCCACTATAATTGAGAATTTCAATAAGCATTTCTCTACGGCTGGCCATGCTTTCCACCTGGCTACCCCTACCCAGGTCAACTGCCCGGCACCCTCCATAGCAACCCGCCAAAGCCCCCACCATTTCTCCTTCACCCAAATCCAGATAGCTGATGTTCTGAAAGAGCTGCAAAATCTGGACCCATACAAATCAGCCGGGCTAGACAATCTGGACCCTCTCTTTCTAAAGTTATCTGCCGAAATTGTTGCAACCCCTATTACTAGCCTGTTCAACCTGTCTTTCGTATCGTCTGAGATTCCCACAGATTGGAAAGCTGCCGCGGTCATCCCCCTCTTCAAAGGGGGTGACACTCTAGACCCAAACTGCTACAGACCTATATCTATCCTACCCTGTCTTTCTAAGGTCTTCGAAAGCCAAGTTAACAAACAGATTACCGACCATTTCGAATCCCACCGTACCTTCTCCGCTATGCAGTCTGGTTTCAGAGCTGGTCATGGGTGCACCTCAGCCACGCTCAAGGTCCTAAACGACATCATAACCGCCATCGATAAGAGACATTACTGTGCAGCCGTATTCATCGACCTGGCCAAGGCTTTCAACCCTGTCAATCACCACATTCTTATTGGCAGACTCGACAGCCTTGGTTTCTCAAATGATTGCCTCGCCTGGTTTACCAACTACTTCTCTGATAGAGTTCAGTGTGTCAAATCGGAGGGCCTGTTGTCCGGACCTCTGGCAGTCTCTATGGGTGTGCCACAGGGTTCAATTCTCGGGCCGATTCTCTTCTCTGTATACATCAATGATGTTGCTCTTGCTGCTGGTGATTCTCTGATCCACCTCTACGCAGACGACACCATTCTGTATACTTCTGGCCCCTCTTTGGACACTGTGTTAACCTGTTATGGATAGGGGGCAGTATTTTCACGGCCGGATAAAAAACGTACCCGATTTAATCTGATTATTACTCCTGCCCAGAAACGAGAATATGCATATCATTATTAGCTTTGGATAGAAAACACTCCAAAGTTTCTAAAACTGTTTGAATGGTGTCTGTGAGTATAACAGAACTCATTTGGCAGGCCAAAACCTGAGAAGATTCTGTACAGGAAGTACCCTGTCTGACCATTTCTTGGCCTTCTTGATCATCTCTATCCAAAACAGGGGATCTCTGCTGTAACGTGACACTTCCTACGGCTCCCATAGGCTCTCAGAAGGCGGCAAAAAGCTGAATGGTGGCTTTGCAGGCCCTGGCTGAAAAACACTAGAACATTTAGATAGTGGTCGATCAGAGAACAGAGACTGGAGGCGCGTGCACGAGGCGACACCATGTTTTTATTCTTTCGTCTTTGAACGAAAACAACGACTCCCGGTCGGAATATTATTGCTTTTTTACGAGAAAAATAGCATAAAAATTGATTTTAAACAGCGGTTGACATGCTTCGAAGTACGGTAATGGAATATTTAGAATTTCTTTGTCACGAAACGCATCGGGCGCGTAACCCTTCGTCACCCTTGGATAGTGTCTTGAACGCACGAACAAAACGCCGCTATTTGGATATAACTATGGATTATTTGGAACCAAACCAACATTTGTTATTGAAGTAGAAGTCCTGGGAGTGCATTCTGACGAAGAACAGGTAAGGTAATGCAATTTTTCTTATAGTAAATCTGAGTTTGGTGAGGGTCAAACTTGGTGGGTGTCAAAATAGCTAGCCTGTGATGGCGAGCTATCTACTCAGAATATTGCAAAATGTGCTTTCACCGAAAAGCTATTTTAAAATTGGACACCTCGATTGCATAAAGGAGTTCTGTATCTATAATTCTTAAAATAATTGTTATGTTTTTTGTGAACGTTTAATCGTGAGTAATTTAGTACATTCACCGGAAGTGTTCGGTGGGAATGCTAGTTCTGAACATCACATGCTAATGTATAAAGCTGTTTTTTGATATAAATATGAACTTGATTGAACAAAACATGCATGTATTGTATAACATAATGTCCTAGGCGTGTCATCTGATGAAGATCATCAAAGGTTAGTGCTGCATTTAGCTGTGGTTTTGTTTTTTGTGACATTATATGCTAGCTTGAAAAATGGGTGTCTGATTATTTCTGGCTGGGTACTCTGCTGACATAATCTAATGTTTTGCTTTCGCTGTAAAGCCTTTTTGAAATCGGACAGTGTGGTTAGATAAAGGAGAGTCTTGTCTTTAAAATGGTGTAAAATAGTCATATGTTTGAAAAATTGAAGTTTTTGTATTTTTGAGGAATTTGTAATTCGCGCCACGCCTATCATTGGATATTGGAGCAGGTGTTCCGCTAGCGGAACGTCTAGATGTAAGATTAAGTAACCTCCAGACGAGCTTCAATACCATATAACTCTCCTTCCGTGGCCTCCAACTGCTCTTAAACGCAGGTAAAACTAAATGCATGCTATTCAATCGATCACTGCCCGCACCTGCTCGCCCGTCCAGCATCACTACTCTGGATGGCTCTGACTTACAATACGTGGACAACTACAAATACCTGGGTGTCTGGTTAGACTGTAAACTCTCCTTCCAGACTCACATTAAGCATCTCCAATCCAAAATTAAATCTAGAATCGGCTTCCTATATCGCAACAAACCATCCTTCACTCATGCTGCCAAACACACCCTCGTAAAACTGACCATCCTACCGATCCTCGACTTCGGTGATGTCATCTATAAAATAGCCTCCAACACTCTACTCAACAAACTGGATGCAGTCTATCACAGTGCCATCTGTTTTGTCACCAAAGCCCCATACACTACCCACCATTGCGACCTGTACGCTCTCGTTGGTTGGCCCTCGCTTCATACTCATCGCCAAACCCACTGGCTACAGGTTATCTACAAGTCTCTGCTAGGTAAAGCCCCGCCTTATCTCAGCTCACTGGTTACCATAGCAGCACCCACTCGTAGCATGCGCTCCAGCAGGTATATCTCACTGGTCACCCCCAAAGCCAATTCCTCCTTTGGCCGCCTTTCTTTCCAGTTCTCTGCTGCCAATGACTGGAACGAACTGCAAAGATCACTGAAGCTGGAGACTCTTACCTCCCTCACTAGCTTTAAGCACCAGCTGTCAGAGCAGCTCACAGATCACTGTACCTGTACATAGCCCATCTGTAAACAGCCCATCTATCTACCTACCTCATCCCCATACTGTATTTATTTATTTATCTTGCTCCTTTGCACCCCAGTATCTCTACTTGCACATTCATCTTCTGCACATCTACCATTCCAGTGTTTAATTGCTATATTGTAATTACTTCGCCACCATGGCCTATTTATTGCCTTAACTTACCTCATATGCACTCACTGTATATAGACTTTTGGTTTTCTTTTGTTCTACTGTATTATTGACTGTATGTTTTGCTTATTCCATGTGTAACTCTGTGTTGTTGTATGTGTCAAATTGCTATGCTTTATCTTGGCCAGGTCGCAGTTGCAAATGAGAACTTGTTCTCAACTAGCCTACCTGGTTAAATAAAGGTGAAATAAATCAAAATAAATCTATGCATAGTCACTTTACACCTATCTACATGTACAGTACCAGTCAAAAGGTTGGACACACCTACTCATTCACGGGTTTTTCTTTATTTTTACTATTGTTTGTAGAATAATAGTGAAGACATAAGAACTATGAACTAACACATGGAATCATATAGTAACCAAAAAGTGTTAAACAAATCAAAATATATTTTAGATTTTAGATTCTTCAAAGTAGCCACCCTTTGCTTTGATGACAGCTTTGCACACTCTTGGCATTCTCTCAACCGGCTTCATGAGGTAGTCACCTGTAATGTGTTTCAATGAACAGTTGTGACTTGTTAAATGTTCATTTGTGGAATTTCAATCCTTCATAATGCATTTGAGACAATCAGTTGTGTTGTGATAGCCCTATGTGATCAAATACCAAGTCCATATTATGGCAATAACAGCTCAAATATACCAAGAGAAACAACAGTCCATCATTACTTTAAGACATGAAGGTCAGTTAACTTGGAAAATGTCAAGAACTTTGAAAGTTTCTTCAAGTGCAATCGCAAAAACCATCAAGCGCCATGATGAAAGTGGCTCTCATGAGGACCGCCACAGGAAAGGAAGACCCAGAGTTACCTTTGCTGCAGAGTATAAGTACATTCGAGTTAACTGCACCTCAGATTGCAGCCCAAATAAATGCTTCACAGAGTTCAAGTAACAGACATATCTCAACATCAACTGTTCAGAGGAGACTGCGTGAATCAGACCTTCATGGTCGAATTGCTGCAAAGAAACCACTACTGAAGGGCGCCAATAAGAAGATGAAACTTGCTTGGGCCAAGAAGCACGAGCAATGGATATTAGACCGGTGGAATTCTGTCATTTGTTCTGATGAGTCCAAATTTGTAACGCCCTGGCCATAGAGAGGGGTTTTTGTTCTTTATTTTGGTTAGGCCAGGGTGTTACATTGGGTGGGCGTTCTATCTTCTGTTTCTATGTTTTTGTATTTCTTTGTTTTGGGCCGTGTGTGGCTCCCAATCAGGCACAGCTGACGTTCGTTGTTGTTGATTGGGAGTCACACATAAGTGCATGTTTTTCCGTTGGGGTTTTGTGGGTAATTGTATCTGTCATTGTGTTTCACCTGACAGGACTGTTTGGCTGTCAGTTTCTTATTTTGTTGTTGTATAGTGTTCCGTTTAAGAATTAAATATGATGAACACTAACTCCGCTGCGTTTTGGTCCACTCTCTCTTCAGACAGCCGTTACAAAATTTGAGATTTTTGGTTCCAACTGCCGTGTCTTTGTGAGACGCAGAGTAGGTGAATGGATGATCTCGGCATGTGTGGTTCTCACCGTGAAGCATGGAGGAGGAGGTGTGGAGGTGCTTTGGTGGTGAGACTCTATGTGATTTATTTAGAATTCAAGGCACATTTAACCAGCATGGCTACCACAGCATTCTGCAGCGATACACCATCCCATCAGGTTTGCGCTTAGTGGGATTATAATTTGTTATTCAACAGGACGGTGACTCAACACACCTCCAGGCTGTGTAAGGGCTATTTGAACAAGAAGGAGAGTGATGGAGTGCTGCATCAAATGACCTGGCCTCCACAATCACCCAAACTCAAACAATTGAGATGGTTTGGGATGAGTTGGACTGCAGAGTGAAGGAAAAGCAGCCAACAAGTGCTCAGCACATGTGGGAACTCCTTCAAGACTGTTGGAAAAGCATTCCAGGTGAAGCTGGTGGAGAGAATACCAAGAGTGTGCAAAGCTGTCATCAAGGCAAAGGGGGGCTACTTTGAAGAATCTAAAATCTAAAATCTATTTTGATTTGTTAAACACTTTTTTGGTTACTACATGATTTCTTGTGAAGAGAACTGGTCCCAAAATTGACCTCTGTGGTACAACATTATGTACTTCAAGAAATTCAGACTTAACTCCATCAATAACGATGGCCGAATTTCTGTCACTAAGATAATCATGAAACCATGAACAGGCCATGAGGCCTATCGAGGTCAATTTATTTAATGAAATAGCATGATCAACAGTATCAAAAGCTTTTGACAGGTCCACAAACAAAGCAGCACAATTCATTGTAATGTCTAAAGCATTGACAAGATCATTAACAACTAAAGTGGTTGCTGTAATAGTGCTATGCCCAGGCCAAAATGTTCACCACATTCAAAATACATTTCTCAGATAAAAAAGAGCAAAGTTTTACACTTACCAAAGATTCAAGAATCTTATCTTGACAAGGAAGCCTTGAAATGGGGCAAAAATTATGAAGATCACTACTATCCCCATCCTTATGGAGTGGCAGCACAAGAGCTGATTTCCATACTTTTGGAATATTTCCTGATAACAATTTGAAATAAAAAATGTGGAGTTTTGAGCAAAAAAACGATGGGCGCTACACTTAAGCAGACCGGAATCCAATTAATCCGCCCCTGTGGATTCCTTCTTATCTATTGCTAGTAAAGCATCCAGGACTTATTTTTTCTGTAAATAGCCTAAAAGAAAAGCTTTGACTATCATTTCGCTGATCATTCAGCAAGTTTCCCCTATCAGTATCCAGCCCAATATCATTGTGAATAGGCTTAGAAGTTATTTCAAAGAGATAGCCTGCTGAAATAAAATGGTGATTAAATGCATCAATGATAGCATTTTTTTCCCGTAATGAGGCCAGTGTCTGAATTAATTTGTTGTGGCAGAGAGGAGGAAGTAGAACCCTTCAGGGATTTGACAGTTTTCCAGAATTTAACCGGGTTCCCATTACAATCCGAAAGAGTGGTTACATAATAATCAGATTTAGCCTTTCTGATTTGTATTACAGAATCATACCTCAGTTGCTTAAAGTCTGTGTTGACCCAAGCATCATCTCTTTTATAAATGACTTCTGATAATTCGATCTGCCTTTAACCCTTAATTTTTTGAAGGGAGCATGATTGTCCACAATAGTACTGAAGACATCTGCAAAAAGGCTGAAAGCTAAATCAGGTTCAGGGATAGCCGAAATACAATCAAGGTGACTAAAATAAAGAATGTAAAAAAGCCTATTCACTGATGTTTTTAAAGTTCCTCTTTGTGATGACACGAGGCTTAGATTTTTGTATTCTCACATCTCTAACACAAACAACTGGGCAATATTCACTAACGTCTTGGGGCGAAGACACCAGTAGAAACATTGTTACCGGGAGTTAATCCACTTCACTTACTGTAGTTCAATAATCAAAAGAGATATTTTTTCAAACTCAAGGTGTCATATCATATCTGACACCATATTCTTTCTGCAAAACATCTTTGAATCTTAATTCGGAGTAAATATTTACGTTTTTGGAAAACGTGGTCACATAAGACCAAGGGAGATTTTACTGTCATTCTGTTACCAAACTTTACATTTGCACTGTTCTTCGAGTAAATGGGTCTTTATAAAATGTTCAGTGGAAATTGTTAAAAGTAGTCTTTGTTAGTTGTATGGGTTGTTTAACTTTGCAATCAATGGATTTTGTTTGGCATACTTTTAAAGTTAAAAAAAATCAGGTGTGGAAGCACCTTATATTGTGTGGAATCACTTGCTTTAAATATACTTTGAATGCCTCATTTAAAAATATAAAAAAATGTCACCTTTATTTAACCAGGTAGGCCAGTTGAGAAGAAGTTCTCATGTACAACTGCGACTTGGCCAAGATAAAGCAAAGCAGTGCGACACAAACAACAACACAGAGTTACACATGAAATAAACAAGCATACAGTCAATAACACAATAGAAAAATCTATATACGGTGTGTGCAAATGAGGTAAGATAAGGGAGGTAAGGCGTGAGGAGGTAAGGTAATAAATAGGCCATAGTGGCGAAATAATTACAGTTTAGCAATTAAACACTGGAGTGATAGATGTGCAAAAGATGAATGTGCGAGTAGAGATACTGGGGTGCAAAGGAGCAAAATAAAAAATAACAGTATGAATGCATGAAATGTATGCATTCACTACTGTAAGTCGCTCTGGATAAGAGCGTCTGCTAAATGACTAAAATGTAAATGTAAACAGTATGGGGATGAGGTAGTTGGACGGGCAATGGCTATGTACAGGTGCAGTGATCTGTGAGCTGCTCTGACAGCTGGTGCTTAAAAGTTAGTGTTTACTCCAGTGTTTTCTTTATTTTGGCAAAAACAAATAAAGGCTATGCCTAATATACAGTGGGGTACGGAATGATTGGATCCCTTGATAAAGATGAGCAAAAAATACTAAAATAAGTAATACAAATACTGAGTTGTAGTGTATGCTCCAAAACATTTACTAATTATATTAGGTTATACCAATACAATTGCTCAGAGAAAGACATTTAGTTAATTAAGTAATATTTAAAGATCTAAAAAAGATAGGGGTCAAAGGTATTGGATCCCCTGTTTTCAATACTCCAGCCTACACACAATATCCCAAAATGTTAAAGTGGAATTATGTTTCTAGAAATGTTTACAAATGAATAAAAAATTAAAAGCTGAACTGTCTTGAGTCAATAAGTATTCAACCCCTTTGCTATGGCAAGACTAAATAAGTTCAGGAGTAAACATTTGCTTAACAAGTTACATAATAAGTTGCATGGACTCACTCTGTGTGCAATAATAGTGTTTAACATGATTTGTGAATGCCTACCTCATCTCTGTACCCCACACACCGGTAAGGTCCCTCAGTCAAGCAGTGAATTTCAAACACAGATTCAACCACAAAGACCAGGGCGGTTTTCCAGTGCCTCGCAAAGAAGGGCACCTATTGGTAGATGGATAAAGAAAAATAAAGCAGACATTGAATATCCCTTTGAGCATGGTGAAGTTATTAATTACACTTTGGATGGTCTATCAATACACACAGTCACTACAAAGATACAGGCGTTCTTCCTAACTCAATAGCTGGAGAGGAAATAAAACCACTCAGAGATTTACCCATGAGGCCAATGGTGACTTTAAATCAGTTACAGAGTTGAATGGCTACTCCACAATACCAACCTAAATGACAAAAGGAAGCCTGTACAGAATACAAATATTCCAAAACATGCATCCTGTTTGCAATAAGGCACTAAAGTAAAACTGCCAAAAATGTGGAAAAGAAATTAACTTTATATCCTGAATACAAAGCGTTATGTTTGGGGCAAATACAACACATCACTGAGTACCACTCTTCATATTTTCAAGCATGGTGGTGGCTGCATCATTTTATGGGTATGCTTCTCATCGGCAAGGACTAGGGATTTTTTGGGGGATAAAAAGGAACGGAATAGAGCTAAGCACAGGAAAAATCCTAGAGCAAAACCTGTTTCAGTCTGTTACGCTGTCTGTGTGAAGAGACCTTGTCAGGTTATCAGTGGTGTGCACACCGAGGAACTTGAAGCTTTTGACCCTTTCTACTGTGGCCCCGTCGATGTGGATGGGGGCCTGCTCTTTCTGACGTCTCGATCAGCTGCTTCGTTTGAGGTTATTTTCCTGGAACCACTCCGCCAGGGCTCTCACCTCCTCCCTGTAAGTTGTCTGATCGTTGTTGGTAATCAGGCCTACAACTGTTGTGTAGACAGTAAACCTGATGATTGAGTTGGAGACGTGTGTCGCCACGCAGTCATGGGTGAACAAGGAGTACAAGAGGGGCTGAGTACACACCCCTGTTGGGCCCCATGCTGAGGTTCAGCGTGGCGGCGGTGTAGTTGCCCACCTTTACCACTTGGTGTCGGCCTATTAGGAAATCCAGGACCCAGTTACACAGGGAGGGATTCAGATCCAGGGCCCTGAGCTTAGTGATGGGCTTGGAGGGCACTATGGTGTTGAAGCCTGAGCTGTAGTCGATGAACAGAGTTCTGTATTTCACTGAAAGAATAAACGTTTTGTTTTGGAAATGATAGTTTCCGGATTTTACCATATTAATGACCTAAGGCTCGTATTTCTGTGTGTTTATTATATTATAATTAAGTCAATGATTTGATATTTGATAGAGCAGTCTGACTGAGCGGTGGTAGGCAGCAGCAGGCTCGTCAGTATTCATTCAAACCACACTTTCCTCCGTTTGCCAGCAGCTTTTCGCAATGCTTGAAGCATAGCTCTGTTTATGACTTCAAGCCTATCAACTCCCAAGATTAGGCTGGCAATACTATAGTGCCTATAAGAACATACAATAGTCAAAGGTATATGAAATACAAATGGTATAGAGAGAAATAGTCCTATAATTCCTATAATAACTACAACCTAAAACTTCTTAACTGGAAAAATTGAAGACTCATGTTAAAAGGAACCGCCAGCTTTCATATGTTCTGAGCAAAGAACTTAAACCTTTTTTACATGGAACATATTGCACTTTTACTTTCCTCTCCAACACTGTGTTTTTGCATTATTTAAACCAAATTGAACATGTTTCATTATTTATTTGAGACTAAATAGATTTTATTTATGTATTATATTAAGTTAAAATAGTGTTTATTGTTCATTCAGTATTGTTGTAATTGTCATTTTTACAAATATATATATAAAAATCGGCCGATTAATCGGTAGCAGCTTTTTTTGGTCCTCCAATAATTGGTATCAGTATCGCCGTTGAAAAATCATAATCGGTCGACCTCTACCCTCTATCCACGGTTTTTGGTTTAGATAAGTTCTAATCATCACAGTGGGAACAACATCCTCTATGCACTTATTGATTAACCCCATCACCGAGTCACTGTATACATCGATACAATTCTCAGAGGTGACCAGGAACATACCCCAGTCCACGTGATGAAAACAATCTTGAAGCATAGATTCCGATTGGTCAAACCAACATTGAACAGTCCTTACCACGGGAGCTTCCTGTTTAAGTTTCTGCCTATAAATGGGGAGGAGCAGAATGGAAGCGTGATATCATTTGCTGAAGGGAGGCTGGGGGAGGGCCTTGTAGCCATCCCGGAAGGGAGACTAGCAATGATCCAGGGTCCATGTTGCGCATGTAGCACAGGAGATGTGTTGATAGAATTTCGGTAGCATTTTCCTCAGATTTTCTTTATTAACCTGTTATGGCTAGGGGGCAGTA
This sequence comes from Salmo salar, assembly GCF_965601325.2. Classification (NCBI taxonomy): domain Eukaryota; kingdom Metazoa; phylum Chordata; class Actinopteri; order Salmoniformes; family Salmonidae; genus Salmo; species Salmo salar. Next base: position 70,933,897 of record NC_138299.1, on the reverse strand, counting down.
TTTTCACGGCCGGATAAAAAACGTACCCGATTTAATCTGATTATTACTCCTGCCCAGAAACTAGAATATGCATATAATTATTAGCTTTGGATAGAAAACACTCCAAAGTTTCTAAAACTGTTTGAATGGTGTCTGTGAGTATAACAGAACTCATTTGGCAGGCCAAAACCTGAGAAGATTCTGTACAGGAAGTACCCTGTCTGACCATTTCTTGGCCTTCTTGATTATCTCTATCCAAAACAGGGGATCTCTGCTGTTACGTGACACTTCCTACGGCTCAAATGGGCTCTCAGAAGGCGGCAAAAAGCTGAATCGTGGCTTTGCAGGCTCTGGCTGAAAAACATTAGCGCATTTGGATAGTGGCCGGTCACAGTACTATGAGACTCAGGCTCGTGCACGAGGGGATCCCATGCTTTTATTTTCTCTTTCTTTGTACGTAAACACGCTTTCCCGGTCGGAATATTATCGCTTTTTTACGAGAAAAATGGCATAAAAATTGATTTTAAACAGCGGTTGACATGCTTCGAAGTACGGTAATGGAATATTTAGAATTTTTTTGTCACGAAATGCGTCGTGCACGTGACCCTTATTTACACTTCGGATAGTGTCTTGAACGCACTAACAAAACGCCGCTATTTGGATATAACTATGGATTATTTTGAACCAAACCAACATTTGTTATTTAAGTAGCAGTCCTGGGAGTGCATTCTGACGAAGAACACCAAAGGTAATCAAACTTTTCTAATAGTAAATCGGAATTTGGTCAGGGCTAAACTTGGTGGGTATCAAAATAGCTAGCCTGTGATGGCCGGGCTATCTACTCAGAATATTGCAAAATGTGCTTTCACCGAAAAGCTATTTTAAAATCGGACACCTCGATTGCACAAAGGAGTTCTGTATCTATAATTCTTATAATAATTATGTTTTTTGTGAACGTTTATCGTGAGTAATTTAGTAAATTCACTGGAGGTTTGCGGGGGGTATGCTAGTTCTGAACGTCACATGCTAATGTAAAAAGCTGGTTTTTGATATAAATATGAACTTGATTGAACAAACATGCATGTATTGTATAACATAATGTCCTAGGCGTGTCATCTGATGAAGATCATCAAAGGTTAGTGCTGCATTTAGCTGTGGTTTTGTTTTTTGTGACATTATATGCTAGCTTGAAAAATGGGTGTCTGATTATTTCTGGCTGGGTACTCTGCTGACATAATCTAATGTTTTGCTTTCGCTGTAAAGCCTTTTTGAAATCGGACAGTGTGGTTAGATAAAGGAGAGTCTTGTCTTTAAAATGGTGTAAAATAGTCATATGTTTGAAAAATGGAAGTTTTTGTATTTTTGAGGAATTTGTAATTCGCGCCACGCCTATCATTGGATATTGGAGCAGGTGTTCCGCTAGCGGAACGTCTAGATGTAAGAGGTTAAAGTCCCCAGCTACAATAAATGCGGCCTCAGAATATGCGGTTTCCAGTTTCAACATAGTCCTGTGTAGTTCCTTGAGAGTGAACGCAGTGTCGGCTTGGAGGGAATATACACGGCAGTGACGATGACCGAAGAAAATTCTCTTCGAAGGTGATGCAGTCGGCATTTGAAGGTGAGGTATTCCAGATCAGGAGAACAAAAGGTCTTGAGTTCCTGTACGTTACTACAATCACACCATGAGTTGTTAATCATGAAACAAACCCATCCTCCTTTATTTCTTTCTAAGACTTCTTTCTTCCCATCAGCATGATGGACAGAGAACCCCGCTGGCTGAATGGACGGGGTTCCTGGTACTGGGTAAAGTTTATGATGCTGTTGACCTTTAACAAGGGCCCCAGGACCAGTGGAAGCAAAATAGCCCCATAATATCAAAGATCCACCACCATATTTTAAAGTAAGAATTAAGTATTTTATTGTTATTGTGTTTCCATCAGGAGTGTGACACTAAAGACTTGTGGCGAGCAGAATCAACAACCTCTCCATCATTCAAGACTGTTGCTTTGTGAGAAGGTGTTAAAGTTCACAGTTAGCCTTTCTTATGTAAATGAAAGCTGAAAAGTACCCAGGGCCTTGCCTTGGCTCCAACTTAGAGCAGGTCTGCCGGAATCATGGCCCAGTGAGACACGGGTGCCGGCCGGCATAGATGGAAACAGAAAAGTCTGAGCCTTTGGGTAAAACACTGTGGTAAATTCTCAATTGAAATGTGGCTACACACATACTCACACAAACACACACACATGCAAACACACACACAGACACGCAGGCATCACAAAGAGCCCCTGTTGGCAGCCTGTGGGCAGTGGAGTGTTTGGGTCCAGTGTAGACTGGGTGACAGCCTGAGAGTCAGACACTGAGGCCTGTATCAGCAGAGGCAGCCAGGAGGAGAACACTCTTGTTGTGGCTGATGCATTGGATTCACTTCAAACACACATACACACGGGCGCACGTGCACACACACACACTGTATATTCTACCCTTCTAAATGCTCTCTGATGGTCCCAACTGACTCATGAATGAGAGTTGGTGCCAGGAGGGATAGACAGACCATACAAGTGTTCAAATGTGAAGCAAGCTGCACTAATGTGATGCGATGCCAGAAAGCCTTCTTATGTGTTGTTATGTGTCATGCAGTGGCCAAATCGGAATAACGAGTTATGAAAATGGTGTGACCATTTTGGTTTGTGAAATGGAGTTGCCTGATTGGTGGAACACAGCTAGAAACATGCATGCAATATGACATGGACTAGCATGAAGAAATTCTCAGAATTGACCACACTTGTCAAACAGTGTAGTGTGTTTAGGCCCTCGCTGATTCCCTGGCCAGTTTAGGTACGGGGTAATGCAATGGACAGTGACTGCTGTAGATTGAGACAAATTGATCTTGGGTAGTGCACAGGGACACACACATAGTTAAGGAGCTAGTGAATAAACCCTATCATCAGCAGCAGCTGCATCAGACTACTGCAACAGGAGGAGGAGACAAGGAGTAAACAAGGAAAGGTGGTTCCCTCAGGTTCTGTTGAGCCATGTTGTTGTCTTTCATTAACTAAGAAGCACAGCTAACAACTTTTCAGCTAACAACTTTTCAGCTAACAACGTTTCAGCTAACACCGTTTGTTTACACTAGACTCTATCACCTATCAGGAACAACTATTATTGTTTTATATACCGATAACCTTTCCTCTGGTTAAGGTGAACTTTGGTCAAGCGGTTGGGTTTCCCTTGAATCGCATTGCTAGATAGCTAGAGGCCCTCTTCAGAGGCACTGGGCTTAGGCCTATTTGTCTTTAAATGTGTCTTGTAGAGGATGTCCAAGTTGTCAGCATAGTGCAATTTACACTTAGGCCTACATGTTCAGTCTATAACAAAGCTCTCATAATGTGTCTTGTGCTACTGCCTCTGTATTTCAGTGTGGATTTCAATAACGTTCCCAAATCCTTTAGGCTCTATCAGGGGTTCATGGAGCGATCCCTAAGCGCATGCTTGTTTTCACCTTTGAGTCTTGACATAAAGCACATTTTGTAGTTTTCAACTAAAACATATACTGTCGAATCTGTAAGTTGGGGGGGGGGGGGGGGGGCTGGTATAGGCTTGACACTATGCGTGAGGTGGTAGGTGGACGATGCATCAACAGTCTCCAATTTGGAGATGCAGCCAAAAACCATTTGAAAAATACAACTTTCACCTCACTTCAAAAACTAGGAATTTTAATGACTTCTAGTACATTTACATTTTACATTTACATCATTTAGCAGACGCTCTTATCCAGAGCAACTTACAAATAGTACAAAACATTGATGTATTTCCTGACATGGAATTCATTTTAATCAGCAAAGTACATGCCAGGGGGGGTTTGAAGCAATGAGAGCAAAGAGAGAGAGTAGCAAACAGCCATTTGAAGGTTCTATAAATTCTTTGAGAGTAGGAAAGAAAAAATGTGTTGTATGTAAACAGTGCAATAAGACTGTGATTTGCATCATTGATAAGGCATCACTTTACACAGGATGAAACAAATAGGCCTACTGTAGACAGGAGTGTACTAGTGTAAATATTGTAATGATTTTGGGCAGCCTTCTTGTCATTGTTTAAAGAAATCACAAAGCTATATTCAGACGTAAGACTAAAAGGCAGTTAGTTGTAAACTAACAAATCCTAAAACAGAACCTTAACTAACAGCCGTTACACAACTAGGGTTGGCAGTGGCACTACATAAGCAAGTCACCGCCTATTCGGTTCATGAACACAGCCTAAACATTCTTAATTTGACAATTTTAGCCCATCTGAAAGCCCATCTAACACACAGTTGAAATGTATCCTTACAGAATTTAGGGTAGTACTTTACATTACAACACAGACTAAAGTGGTAATAACATGGCAATAATGGGGTAACAAGTTATAGTTACACACTGAAAATATACTCCTCTCAGACGTCCACAAGAATATAGGAAGTAGGGTATAGTGGGTGGTTTGGGATTGGGTTACTTGAATGCTTCACAAAGCCTTCCTATTACCACTTTCAAATTGGCAAGTGTTCCTGGATTCAGTCCAGTGCCCATCAGTTAACAAGAATTTAGAGATTTTGCTAAATGCATGAATGATAGGCCATATACCATGGCCTGGGTAAGCATCAACAGGCTAACTAGCCCCATCTGTCAAACTCAGAAAGCAACAGCCAGTGGATCATTTGTTCCCTAAATCTTGGTTCCCTAAATCTTGATCAGAGTGTGTGTGTGTGTGTGTGTGTGTGTGTGTGTGTGTGTGTGTGTGTGTGTGTGTGTGTGTGTGTGTGTGTGTGTGTGTGTGTGTGTGTGTGTGTGTGTGTGTGCGTGTGTGCGTGTGTGCATGCGTGCGTGCGTGTGTGCAGTGAGTAAAAACCACTGGATTAGCACAATCGGCTGTGTGAACCAGTTTTTCAGGATGTTGGCATACAACAGCAACAGTCAGGGTAGTAACTGATACAGTTAGGACCTACTTCCCTCTATGGGTGTAATCCACTCACGAGTTTAGAGAAACTCCTACACATAGTGCAGAATGCTGAGTAGATTCCAGTCTTATTCTCAAAATGAATAGGATTTGTACATTCACAAGGTCTATAAACAACATCGGGTGTTCCCTTTTTCATGTGTCTGCATATGATGAGATAATTTCAAGAAGGGATGAAGTGGGATATGGTTCAAAGAGGTGATATCTGGTTTCTTGTCCATCTGTTGTTTTGCTCTGCTGGTCACTGATCAGCGATTCTCATTAACAACAGTCAACACACCTTGACAAAGAAGGTGGTATGGAACTGAATGGAATTGAACCAAATCCCCAAAAATGTTGGTATTTTGGCATTTCAGCAACACTTATTTATAGCCCTAACACTTGTATTGTGACCAAAACGAACTAAACTACATTACAATGTAATCACTACAATGTAACAACAAGGTTGATGTGGTAGTAGGCTAATTACAGCGTTACCACAGGTATAAGAGCAGCTTTACATATGGGCTATTCTATACACAGCCAGGCATAGTAGCCATAGCATCATGGATAGAGAGACCGCCACAAAGCTGTAGCCTAATGGCCAGTAGTTACACCACTGTCAAGGGGCCATCAACATGTGGAATCTTTGTATGGCTACTGTAGTTCTTTGTAAAGTGTGAGTGGGTGTTTTTTATTTATTTTACTGTACATAACAAAGGCTGTTATGAAGAGAAGAACAGCCTTCTTAATTGCTCTAAGGTAGGTTTCATGACCAACAATATTGAAAACAGCCAATGGCTCTCTGCAATTTTTCCCTGATCAATCAATTTAAGACAACCAGGAATGAAGAAGCTGTTCATGTTTAGATATATTTATTACTTAAAAAGTAAAGTAGGTAATGCTACAATAAAAGTTCAGTCATTTTGTTCCTGTCTGCCTTTGTGATCTGCCTTGTGCTATTATACAAGTCATAAACCATTGAATCCATATAGTCTGAAGCTAGGAAAACCCACCTATGTTAATAAGCTTGTTAGCCACTTATATTGCTATATTGTGCCATGTCCCACTGAGTAATTTACATATTGCAGTCCCTGATTACAAGACAATCTACCAAAAGAGAGACTTGTTGGCTCGACCCTTCACCAAAACCCCACAATGTAACAGCTCCATACAGTCAGACGGGGCCGTAATAGCCCCTAAAAAGCAATAACTTTCTTTTGTCTAGATTAAATCATGTGGCGACAACTACACCATCGTGCATTTAACACCGAACTTTCGAAACCCGAAGACGTTAATGTTGGACCATGGTTTTTCAAGAACATTCCAGGCAATGGGAAAGATTGGTCTCTCCAAACAACACAAATATTATGGGAGACATGTGAGCGTCTACGAGAGCTCCCTTCCTAAAGAACAAAAAGCGTGCTTCGCTGCTATCCAAACCCTCCCGTATAATGCACTCTTCCTTGAAAAGGATCCCGGTGCCTAACTGCAGGGCCCGGCGCCGCCATACACTACAACATTGGCACATACAACAACACGTATGGCATGTCCATACCACCAAGCGGAAAAGACACAGACACAAATGAATAAGAACAATACAAATCGCAGGCATAAATCAATAAAAGACGCATTAATGCATTAATACGCCTAAAATATTTCAAGTTAAACGAACTAACCTGTTTGGGAACAGTACAGTCCGCTGGATATTGGGTTGAACGCGAGTTAAATGCACTATTGGTAAAACAAAGAGGCGAAAATGTCCGGGCAATACCGAAACAGGCCGAAACACCATTTGGAGCTTTGCTGAGCATGCGCTGATTAGTCGAGGGGGAGGAGGGTTGAACGAGAGTAGACGAATAGGTAACATTGTAGGGAGCGCCCCATTCATTTAAAATAATTCACTATTTTGATACATTTCTATACATTTTAGAATTCCGGGAAATTCCCCCCAAAAAACACACAATGAAATGAAGGGTGATTTGTGGGCAAGACCTGGTGACTATGTTGTCAGAATAAGTTTCTTTGCAAATAGCCCACTACTGTATTAGGAGTTATGTATGTCATCACAGTCAATTTGATGATGGTAACACTATACACAAAAGACGTTTGATGTCTGAGATGTAGCACATTAGGATGTCAAAAGTAAAAGGTGGATGCTTGTGCTAAAATGTACCCTGATGTAGAATGATGTTGACAAAAAGAGCAATATTTATTTAATATTACTGCAAGATAGGGTGTTTATAAATGGCCCTGTGGTCACACTTCCAATAAGTTTGAGATGTGTTCAATGTGGATTGAGTTTATAAGTAGGACCAGGCTCATTTGGGGAGATTTTAAAAGTCCTCCAACAAGTTTAACATATTAATCAAACATTTTATTAATTCAGGCAATAACTCATAATAGCGTTATGCCATTCCACCAATAGAGTGCCAGTTGGGTAGTGCTATTTGGTTAAGATAAGCAATTTATTTAATCTGTATTTAACATTCTATCATAAAGAGCACATGTTCAAGTTAATAAAAAACATGTTTTCACATCTCCAGAGGTTAAATTAAGAAAAATTACTATAAAAGGTGACAATTAAAGTAACAGGGTTGACCGTAACAGGGTTGGAGTTCATCTTAAATCAGCCATAACTCCCCTTGGGACGGGGTAATAGAATGTTGTGTGCAACTGGGAGGAGCAATTGAATGCAAGCTTCACAAAAAATAGCAATTATTAAAACATTTCTAGCCTATCTATCTATAAGTAGCATGGTTGATGTGTTATGTAATCTGTATTTAACTAGGCAAGTCAGTTAAGAATAAATTCTTATTTACAATGACATCCTACCCCAGCCAAATTCGGACACCACTGGGCCAAATGTGCCCCGCCCTATGGGACTCCCAATCATGGCCAGATGTGATACAGCCTGGATTTGAACCAGGGATTGTAGTGATGCCTCTTGTACTGAGATGCAGTGCCTTATACCGCTGCGCCACTCGGGAGCCCTATGCACAACCTGCTCAGTTTTCCTCCACGTAACACCAGAAAATGGCCAAAAAGAGTAGAACCAGCTCACCTGCTTTGATACTCTTTGACAATTACATGTTCAATGTTTCTTTAGAAAAAATCATTTAAAAAGGAATATTTTCACCATATTAAAATGACAGTTTAGTTCACGTAACAGGGTTGACCTTAAAATGAGGGACAAACGTAAATTAATCACTAATTGTGTTAAATAAATATGAATCTTCAAAAATGACTGTCAAAGCAACAAAGTAACCTAGCCTTTACAATGGTGGTAAAACTTGGGGACATTTCTGCACTAAGTGGGTTGAAACTCCATATATCAAAGGGACGCAAAAGACACTCTCTTCCTGGAAGGACCCAATTGCTTAGAGGGAGGTTAAGGGCTAATGCCAGGAGACTAGGTCAAACCTTATCAGAGAAGATTTGCTTTTTCATTATGTTTCAACATAGGTACACAGTTTACAGGTATTCCTACACACATCCTTAACATGAGCAATCAAGCACCAGAATGAAAAGCCTCTATTAATCAATTGTGTTAACCTGAATAGCCACTCCAGTGGCCTACACATTGACGTAACCAAATCCATATGTGACAACACATGTGACAGCCTATCAGTGGAGTCTCCTCAGCGGAGGAAGGGGTGGACCACCCCCTTCAGTGAATTTCATAAAAATAAAAACGGTAAAACGTTAAAAAAGTTATCCTTTTTAGATAAAACTATACAAAATATATTCACGTCACCAAATAATTGATTAAAACACTCTTTCGCAACAAAGGTCTAAAGTAGCCTCAACCACACTCTGTATTGTAGTCCCATGGCTTAGGTTCTGTCCTCTGGGTACATTGACTTCAGTACAAAACCTAAGAGGCTCATGGTTCCCACCCCCTTCTATAGACTTGCACAGTAATTATGACAACTTCCAGAGGACGTCCCCCAACCTATCAGAGCTCTTGCAGCATGAACTGACATGTTGTCCACCAAATCAAAGAATCAGAGAATTAATATAAACTCAGCAAAAAAATAAACGTCCTCTCACTGTCAACTGTGTTTATTTTCAGCAAACTTAACCGGTGTAAATATTTGTATGAACATAACAAGATTCAACAACTGAGACATAAACTAAACAAGTTCCACAGACATGTGACTAACAGAAATGGAATAATGTGTCCCTGAACAAAGGGGGGGGGGGTCAAAATCAAAAGTAACAGTCAGTATCTGGTGTGGCCACCAGCTGCATTAAGTACTGAAGTGCATCTCCTCCTCATGGACTGCACCAGATTTGCCAGTTCTTGCTGTGAGATGTTATCCCACTTTTCCACCAAGGCACCTGCAAGTTCCCAGACATTTCTGGGGGGAATGGCCCTAGCCCTCACCCTCCGATCCAACCGGTCCCAGACGTGCTCAATGGGATTGAGATCCGGGCTCTTCGCTAGCCATGGCAGAACACTGACATTCCTGTCTTGCAGGAAATCACGCACAGAACGAGCAGTATGGCTGGTGGCATTGTCATGCTGGAGGGTCATGTCAGGATGAGCCTGCTGGAAGAGTACCACATAAGGGAGGAGGATGTCTTCCCTGTAACACACAGCGTTGAGATTGCCTGCAATGGCAGCAAGCTCAGTCCGATGATGCTGTGACACAACGCCCCAGACCATGGACCCTCCACCTCCAAATCCATCCCGCTCCAGAGTACAGGCCTCGGTGTAATGCTCATTCTTTCGATGATAAACGCGAATCCGACCATCACCCCTGGTGAGACAAAACCGCGACTCGTCAGTGAAGAGCACTTTTTGCTAGTCCTGTCTGTTCGAGCAACGGTGGGTTTGTGCCCATAGGCGACGTTGTTGCCGGTGATGTCTGGTGAGGACCTGCCTTACAACTGGCCTACAAGCCCTCAGTCCAGTCTCTCTCAGCCTATTGCGGACAGTCTGAGCACTGATGGAGGGATTGTGTGTTCCTGGTGTACCTCGGGCAGTTGTTGTTGCCATCCTGTACCTGTTCCGCAGGTGTGATGTTCGGATGTACTGATCCTGTGCAGGTGCTGTTACACATGGTCTGCCACTACGAGGACGATCAGCTGTCCGTTTAGTCTCCCTGTAGCGCTGTCTTAGGTGTCTCACAGTACAGACATTGCAATGTATTGCTCTGGCCACATCTGCATGCATGCCAGCCACATCCTCATGCATGCCTTAGGCACATTCACACAGATGAATGTGAACCCTGGGCATCTTTCTTTTGGTGTTTTTCAGAGTCAGTAGAAAGGCCTCTTTAGTGTCCTAAGTTTTCATAACTGTGACCTTAATTGCCTACCGTCTGTAAGCTGTTAGTGTCTTAACGACCGTTCCACAGATGCATGTTCATTAATTGTTTATGGTTCATTGAACAAGCATGGGAAACAGTGTTTAAACCCTTTACAATGAAGATCTGTGAAGTTATTTAGATTCTTACGAATTATTTTTGAAAGACAGTGTCCTGAAAAAGTGACATTTCTTTTTTTTCTGAGTTTAGTACTGAAAGCATAAGCTACAGCTAGCTAGCACTGCAGTGCATAACATGTGAGTAGTTGTTTCAAAGAGAGAGAAAGACAGTAGGTGAACGGTTTTGAACAAATTAATTTCTTCCAAAAGCAGGAGAGAAAGAGAGATTGTCATTTTCTTTTCACTTTCTGTTTCCCTTACTTAGCTAGCAAATGTAGCTAGCTAGTTTAGCATACTCACACCCTGCTCAACCAGAGCGAGGCTATGTTACCTAGCTGGCTATGACTATCCAACACAACACTGGAACTCTTCCAAGTGAAGATAAGCTTTTGGTTTGACTAATTTATTGCCACAGGGGCCCGCCATTGAAACTGCTAAACTGCTAAACTGCTTACTGACTATACACTGTAACATTACTGCATGATTGTAGCGGGTTTGCTAACACGTTAGTTCTATTAGCTATGTTGACTATGATGTTACTTTAGCTAATATGGTGACAACTCTGTAGGCTGTGTGTAGCAGATATGATATCGTTTGGCTTGGAAAGGTTTTTTTGCCTGGTCACATACAGCTGATGTGTTGTGTATTGAAGTCCACAAACAAAGTGAAAAGGTGAGAGGGGGAGAGCGCATAGATGCGAGAAGGAATATAACGTGGCTGCTATGAAGGTGAACTGTGTTTTCGTGTGATCAGGGGTGTATTCATTCTGCCAATTCTGTTTAAAAAAATGTTTCTTTAATGGAAGCAAATGGAATGAAACGGGGATAAACATACCTGAATTTGTCCAATAGAAACTCTCGTTTGCAACTGTTAGACTAAAGATTACAACCTAGATCAGCCAGATGCAGGCCAGAGTGTGCCAGGTAGTATTGAATGTGTCCCTGTCTGTCTCCTCAAATGTTTGTCTTGACCTGTGTGCACCTACCTTGCAAACTTTCATTCATAGGCTAGGTTGTAGCAACCTCATGATGGGTATAGGGAAAATTTGAGTATCATGTAGTAGCCTTAACCTATCAATGTTGCATTGAACTGGGTGAATGGAATATGAATGACAGTCATCCACTATGCTATAATAGAAATGATAAACAGGTTGGTTCGAGCTCTGAATGCTGATTGGTTGACAACCATGGTATATCAGACCATATACCCCGGGTATGACAAAACATTTATTTGTAGTGCTCTAATTACATTGGTAACCAGTTTATAATAGCAATAAGGCACCTCAGGGGTTTGTGGTATATGGTCAATATACCATGGCTAAGGGCTGTATCCAGGCACTCCTCGTTGCATCGTGCAAAGAGCAGCCCTTAGCGGTGGTATATTGACCATATACTACACCCCCCTGTGCCTTATTGCTTAATAAGGCCATGCTCATGAAAAAAATCATGGTCATCCCTCATCTTAAACAGCACAGACCTCCACTACAGTCTATCATATTCATCTCATCTCACATAATTTATCTGATGGTAACTCCTCATGTTCAATATGAACATGAATTTTGTCACTTATAATAATTGAACAGTTGAATAATAGAATTAGGTGTGTTAGTGCTGGGCTAGAACAAAACTCTGCACACCCTCTACCTCGATCTCCAAAGCCGAATGAGCATTGAACTTGACTATCACTATGACTCAATTTTTAGGGATAGACAAAGGGAGGGGCATCCGAATTGCAGTATTCCTGCTGGGGTGTAGTCATTACGCCGATTCTGTTGCAAAACGTTTCGTCTATTACAAAACGTTTTCTGTTAACTTCAAACGGAAAACGCAAACGGGAGTTTCTATTGGACAAATTCAGGTAGGTCTCTCGCCGTTTCGTTACGTTTGGTCTTTTTGCTTTCCGTAATGAATACCCGTCCTCACTAAAACACTGGGCGGTGTTGTTGATCTCAAACCGGCTGGTTGTGTTGCTTTATCGGAATGACAATGTAGGATATGTTTAAATCAACGTTTTAAAGGCACTATACCCTTGGCTCAAATATGCACGTTTGATATTTGAAAGTCTACTGCATCAGGCTGGATACAACACTACTCATGGAAGATGTTGATGAATTTCGGGACGACGTCATTCCGATTAAACCCAATCCAGTACTCGAAATATGTATTGTATTCAAAGTATACAAGAGGAGATGGTTCATTCTGTTCGTGCTGTGCTTGCTAAATTGCTCAAACTCCATAGTAAGTGGCTTTAATTATCATTTGCTGTCTCATACATTAACTTGGCTGTAATCTGTCAATACATTCATGGTGTGATTTTGTAACTTTTTGTAGCAATGTAAAACTCTGTGGCTCAGATTGCTACAACGTTATACCAATGTAATAATCTCCATTTCTCTGATTGCTACAATGTTACACCAATGTAATAATATCTAGGGCTATATTGCTACATTCTTTTAAAAGGTAAATGAACTGGAGAAGCATGTGACACTGTCATGTAGCCTACAGGTTACTTTTGAAAAGTCTGACCTCTACTTTCTATTGTTTGTGATCCTGATATAATATGGTATATTATGTGATTCCCTACTGCCACATTTGATAAATGAACTAGTGTAGCCCACAGCCATATGGCATAGTTTATAGCAACAATTTATGCTATTCTGTTCTTCTGAAAAATACTACATTTACTTCATATCGTGTTTCTTTAGACCTGTCTAGAATAAATAATGGATGTATTGTGATGTTGGCTATATTACATGGTTTTATTAGACTTTTTAAAATGTAGATGTTCTCGAGCAGCATTATGTCCAGGAATTTCCCAAATTGGATCGGTTGTTCGTACCCCCCAGGGCAATTGAACTGATTCCAGAGGCTGATCCAAAACACCCCCGGCGGAGAAGAGGTATTCGGAGTGGACTCCTAATCCGACTCAGCAGGCGCGCTCACCACCCACCGCTTCCGAGTGTATTACTCTCTAATGTTTAGTCTCTGGATAATAAAGTTGACGAGCTCAGGGCGAGGATCTCCTGCCAGAGAGACATCAGGGATTGTAACATACTTTGTTTCACGGAAACATGGCTCTCTCGGGATATACTGTCTGAGTCCATATAGCCAGGTGGGTTCTCAGTTCATTGCGCAGACAGGAATAAAGATCTCTCCGGGAAGAAGAAGGGTGGGGGTATATGTTTCATGATTAACTACTCATAGTGTGATTGTGATAACATATATAAACTCAAGTTATTTTGTTCACCCAACCTAGAATACCTCACAATCATATGCTGACCGCATTACCTCCCAAGAGAATTCTCTTCGGTTATAGTCACAGCCGTGTATATTCCTCCTCAAGCCGTTATCACAACGGCCCTCAAAGACGTACACTAGACTATGCAAACTGGAAACCACATATCCTGAGACCACATTTACAGTAGCTAGGGATTTTAACAAAGCTAATCTGTATAAAACGCTACCGAAGTTCTACCAGCACATTGACTGTAGCACTCGCTCTGAGAAAACATTGGACCACTGCTACTCAACTTTTCGAAATGGCTACAAGGCCCTCCCCCACCCTCCCTTCGGCAAATCTGATCACAAATCTATTTTGCTCCTCGCTTCCTATAGGCAGAAACTCAAACAGGAAGTACCCGTGCTATGGACTATTCAATGCTGGTCAGACCAATCAGAATCCATGGTTCAAGATCGTTTTGATCATGGGACTGGGATATGTTCTGGGTAGCCTCTGAAAATAATATCGACGAATACATGTATACGGTGAATGAGTTTATCAGAAAATGTATAGGAGATGTACCCACTGTGACTATTAAAATCTACCCAACACAGTGCCACCGACGCAGCTAGCTATCAAGGACAGTGGGCTCTCCATCTCTGTAGCCGACGTGAGTAAGACATTTAAGCGTGTTAACCCTCGCAAGGCTTCCAGCCCAGACGGCATCCTTAGCCACGTCCTCAGAGAATGTGCAGACCAACTGGCTGGAGTGTTTACAGACATATTCAATCTCACCATATCCCAGTCTGCTGTCCCCACATGCTTCAAGATGTCCACCATTGTTCCTGTACCCAAGAAAGCAAAGGTAACTGAACTAAATGACTATCGCCCCGTAGCGCTCACTTCTGTCATCATGAAGTGCTTTGAGAGACTAGTCAAGGATCATATCACCTCTACCTTACCTGACACCCTAGACCCACTTAAATTTGCTTTCCGCCCCAATAGATCCACAGGCAATGCAATCGCCATAGCAGTGCACACTGCCCTATCCCATCTGGACAAGAGGAATACCTATGTAAGAATGCTGTTCATTGACTATAGCTCAGCATTCAACACCATAGTACCCTCCAAGCTCATCATTAAGCTTGGGGCCCTGGGCCTGAACCCCGCCCTGTGCAACTCAGTCCTAGACTTCCTGACGGGCCGCCCCCCCAGGTGGTGAAGGTAGGAAACAACACCTCCATTTCGCTGATCCTCAACACAGGGGCCCTACAAGGGAGCTTGCTCAGCTCCCTCCTGTACTCCCTTTTCACCCATGACTGCGTGGCCACGCACGCCTCCAACTCAAACATCAAGTTTGCAGACGACACAACAGTAGTAGGCCTGCTTACCAACAATGACGAGACAGCCTACAGGGAGGAGATGAGGGCCCTGGGAGTGTGGTGCAGGAAAATAACCTCTCACTCAACGTCAATAAAACAAAGGAGCTGATCGGGGACTTCAGGAAACAGCAGAGGGTGCACCCCCATATCTACATTGACGGGACCACAGTGGAGAAGGTGGAAAGCTTCTAGTTCCTTGTGTGACGACCCTCCCACTCTGTCTGCCGTATTTTCTCTCTTTGCTCTTGTTCCTTATTAGGATGCCGGTGGGCGGAGTTGGGAGGGTCGTCAGCTACATGGGAAACACCTGGCCTCGGGTGTGTCCCAGGATAAATAGACCTCTTCCACAGTCATTGGGGAGACTCTCTCCATGCAGACACCTTGTTGTTTTTGGTTGTGCTAGTTGTGGTTTTTTGGTTGTTTGCTTTGGCACCCTTCAACACCCTGCATTATTACATTCATGCATGCAAACACTCACTTACATTACTGATTACACACACCATGGTTCATTGTTCTTAGGTTACTTTATTTAATAAATATATATTTTGATACTCCTTGTCTCCACGTTGTCTCCCTTTTGTTGCGAACTCAGAGCCGGTTCGTAACACTTGGCGTATACATCACTGAAAAACTGAAATGGTCCACCCACACAGACAGTGTGGTGAAAAAGGCACAAGAGTGCCTCTTCAACCTCAGGATGCAGAAGAAATTTGCTTGGCACCTAAAACCCTCACAAACTTTTACAGATGCACAATTGAGAGCATCCTGTCGGGCTTTATCACCGCCTTGTAACGGCTGTCTACGGAAGAAGTGGACCAAAATGCGGCGGAGTTAGGGTTCGTCATTTTTAATGTTACGAACACTATGCAATTAACAAAAACAACAAAACTGACAGCCAACACAGTCCTGTCAGGTGCAACAACAGTGACAAGCACAATTACCCACACCACACAACGGAAACGTAGGCAACTTATGTGTGACTCCCAATCAACCACAACCCTCTACAGCTGTGCTTGATTGGAAGTCACACGGCCAAAATTAAATGAAACAATAAAACACTTACTCCCTTCTGCCACGTCCTGACCCAACTACACCCTCTACTGGTCAGGACGTGACACGCCTGGTACAGCAACTGCACTGCCCGCAACCTCAGGGCTCTCCAGAGGGTGGTGTGGTCTGCCCAGCGCATCACCGGGGGCAAACTACCTGCCCTCCAGGATACCTATAGCACCCGATGTCACAGGAAGTCATTCTGTTCTACTGTATCTTGGTCTATGCCGCTCCGACATTGCTCATCCAAATATTTATGTTCTTAATTCCATTCCTTTACTTTAGATTTGTGTGTATTGTTTTGAAATGGTTAGTTATTACTTGTTAGATATTACTGCACTGTTGGAGCTAGAAAAACAAGCATGTCAATACACCTTCAATAACATCTGCTGAACATGTGTATGTGATCAATACAATTTGATTTGGACAGACTGCTGTAGATCCAAAATTAGTGTTTACCCTTCACTATGAAATACAGTAGCTTAGCAGCCTATAGTGACGTTTCAGGAGTCATCATGAACCCCTTCAGCATATCACTCATTGAGTCAAAATGCATTTGGTTCAGACTTCTACAAGGGTACTGTGAAGGTATCTGCCATATGCTGCACCCTAATATTTCAGAGAATGTAGCTAATGTACCCCTGGGGCTATTGCTTTAATAGGGGATGTGTGCCTTAGGGCAAATCACCCCTGACTATGTCAATGGAAGCCCCACCTTCCACATTCCTTCAATTCTTCCACTCTTCACCTCTAACTGAGCAGAACAATTCACACATTTCTTATAAAATTATAATATTGTAATGCAAAATGTATCAGGCTTTACTCCAACTTAACTGTCCCAGAGGGCGCACATACTCGGACTCCCGAGTGGCGCAGGGGTTAAAGGCACTGCATCTCAGTGCTAGATGCATCACTACAGACCCTGGTTTGATTCCAGCTGTAACACAACCGGCTGTGTTTGGGAGTCCTATAGGGTTTGGCCAGGGTAGACCGTCATAGTAAATAATAATTTGTTCTTAACTGACTTGCCTAGTTTAATAAAGGATAAATAAAAAATCCTTCTGGACAATGTATATTAAAGTTTAATAGCTAGTTTGGTGAAGTTCCCTCCCAATTTGTTAGTTATTCTTCTGCCTGTTTAGCCTGGCTGAGTAAGATGGTTAACGCAACCAAAAAGACGAAAGCTAACAAGGCGGTTCAGGTTCAAGACCATGCCCAAATAAATTAAAAGATACTCACATTTTGTTTTCTGGTATGTCTCGGCGCGGTGCATACTCTTGCTGCCCCTGCTCGGCTCAGCTTGTGTGCGAGACGAAGGAACGGTGTCAGTAACAGTGGCTTGCTGATGCAACCTTTTCAGCGGTGGGTGATAGGCACATGGACGCATCGTGCCGCCTAAATTGGTCACTCTGGGTGGCCCCGTTATGCCAATGGGCTTTGTTGTTGTTGGGGACCCCCATGGGATGAGTTATATCCCGCAAGGTGATCACGACAGACACATCCCCTGAGGGCAGCTACATTTGGGTTGCTGGCATACATCAACAGACAGGGAAGGGTGCCGTCTCTAACCATCTGATCCTTGGCTCACTCACTACTGCTGTGGAGCAGCGCGCCCTTTCCCTCACTCCGGGCGATGCATCTCCCCGGGTGCCTCAATACAGGTGTGGATCTGCTATCCAGGGGTGCCCCAGTTCTCTGGGATCTCCCAGATATGGGAAATGTTTGGCAAGGATGACGTAGATCTTTACGCATCACAATAAAACGTGCGTTGTTGGCTGGTTTTCTCGATAAGGGCTCTGGGTGCTCCTTGACGCATTTCCCCCTGTGGACCTGATTCAGCCCACACTGGAAAGGGTGCATCTGGAGGGATTGTCGTTGATCCTTGTGGCTTCCCATTGGCCCAAACAACATTGGTTCACGGAGATCATTCTCCTTTTAGGCGTCGACCCGGTTTCTAAACCTATTGCACCCATTTGGGATTTGGCTTTGGTTTTGGATGTGCTCTGTTAGGCCCCCTTTGAACCAATGGAGTCATTGGATAAGAATATCCTCTCCTACAAGACCGCCCTGCTCGTGGCTTTGGCCTCGGCCAAATGCGTTGGAGATACCCACGTGTTATCCATTCACCCCTCCTGTATAAAGTTTGCCCTTGTTGACTCTTGCGTCTGACGTTGCGTCCTATTGCACACTTTGCTGCTAAGGTCATGACTATGTCCTACAGGTCTCTCTAGCTTTGAGCTATTTCCCTTTTCGTCTCCTACATTTGCTTCTGAGGAGCAGTGGAGGTTACATGCCCTGTATCCGTATGAGCGTTACGCATGTACATTGAGCGGGCTAGGGGTGTACGTTTGAGTGTCCATCTTTTTGTCTGTTTTGCTAATCCGGACTGCACCTCAGGGGCTATTTCTCTGGTCCGCTATGACAGCAAAAGGCAGGAATTACCTAACTGTGTACGTTCCCATTTCACCAGGGGTTTGGCAACGTCTTGGGTGTTCTTTAAAGGGTTGCCTTCAGGAGATATCTGTTCTACGGCGAGTTGGGCATTACCAAACATTTTTGTGAGGTTTTATTGCTCGAATTTCATTGCCTCCAGTGTAGCCAACAGTGTGGTTACCGCTGGGGCAGGAGAGGGTCATTAAGCAGCATGCAGATGGCACAATACCCGGGTACCGCAGGTTTTCCTATCGGGTTGGAACTCTGAGTGGTCTGCCATTGGCAATTTCATTTGGTGTCCCCTGGGGTCGGCCTGGGATGTGATTTCATGTCCCCATAGCTTTGTTGTACTGAGTTGAGTGACTGAAAGGGAACGTACAGTTATGACTATAACTACTGTTCCATGAAGGAGGGAAAGGAGGTACAACACCTGTTCGGCCATGAACACCTGTTCGGCCAGTTCTGGGCACGGTGAAGATCGGTACTGAATTGAAGGAATGAATTCGTGCCTTCATATTTGCATGTTGTAGCTTAGACTTTACTTTAAATCATCTGAGGTTTTAGTGTTGTGCCCGCCATCGGTTGAGACACAACACGCTCTTGAGTAGGCTGGAATCTATTGCTCAGAGGCAGATGAAATTTAAACTTTGTCTGGATAGGCCAGAAAAGGTGGCACGTCACTCCCTATGCAAATGTTGGGTGTGAAACCTGACACTTCAAGTAAGCTCTGCTGATTGAGAAGTAGTGGAAAGTACTGGCACTATAAGGTACTGGACCCTGCAACGTTCACAGAGGGTTTTGTACACCAAAATGTAAGTTGGAACCGGTCCATAACCGCTCAAAATCTCCTATATAAGGGACAACATCTAAGAGGTTAAAGTTAGGTTAATCTTTGAAGGGGAGGGCACAGGGTTCAAACTGTATATGGTTAACATGCTGTGATGGTATAGGCCTATCACTGTTTATTAGGTTGGGATGGTTGGTCTCTCTTCTCAGCATAGGAATTCTACATATTCATTTTGACCAATGAATGCCAATATAAGTCATAGACTGTTCTCTCTGCTACCGCACGGTAAGCGGTACCGGAGCGCCAAGTCTAGGTCCAAGAGGCTTCTAAACAGCTTCTACCCCCAAGCCATAAGACTCCTGAACAGCTAATCAAATGGCTACCCAGACTATTTGCAAATAAGCCTATGTAAACACTCCATAGTAGCCTCTGGTTTGAATAGTCCGGCCTAAAGCTGGGTCATATGCTAGTGCCTTGTGAGTCATTGCTTCTGTTTTCACGTGACTTGGAGTTCCACAAGGCAAGGCTGTGATTTACTTCCTGCTTAGTGATGTATATTTTTATCACATGATCACATGTATACCAGTGGGTTGCATTTGTCATGCAGTTTTGCCATATCTTCCTTGGAAAAGAGGTATTCAGTCCTTAATAGGACTTCCTGGTTAAATAAAGGTTAAATAGAATATATCAAGCTTTTTTCATTGGTTGATGTCTTGATTGGACTGGAATATTAACAGATCGTGTCCTATCAGACATTTTTGTGTCACTGCATTGTAACATTGGGCAGATAGAATGATTGAGGAAATATCAGTGAAGAACATTTGTGTACAAGCAGTAAGTTGTAAATAATGTAATAACACATTTATTGTATATAATCAAATGATCCTAAAACACCCTCTTCCTTTGTGTTTGTGCTTGTATCCTCAGTTATGGCTGACCTTTGCTCCAGTGGCAGACCATTCAGCCCAGTTCATGGGTGTCACCCTGGACCAGATCAACTGGCTGTCCATCATCTACATGGTAGTGGCCATTCCTCTCAGTTTTGGGACCACATGGATGCTGGACACCTTAGGACTCCGAATCACAGTATGTACAGTCTGGTCAAGGTAGACCACACACAGGTCTCCCTTGTAGAAGAGGTCTCCTGACCTCAATGGGACTTCCTGGGCAAATAAAGTTTAAATAAATAAAACAGACCAGATTCCATTAAACCTGCCTTGCCTACAGTATCATGCAGAATATTTGTTTACAAGTCTGTGTACACACTGAAAACAAACCTGTGAGGGGAGTCTGTCCAGTACTTGAAATGAAAGATACAGACTGTTCCTTTAAGATATGCATGAAATAAATATGCATGAAAGAGATATGCATGAAAGAGATATGCATGAAAGAGATATGGATGAGAGGTATAAGAGGGACATTCAGTAAAGTGTGAATGTTTGAGTTTGTCTGGAAAAATCTCAGATAGAAAGTGTGTGGGCTTTGGATATGAAGTCTGCTGTCAGTGATAGAGGAAGCTGCCCACATGCAGATGGCACTCTGATTTTTTTTACTAAATCGTGCCCATTGTGACATTTTGCCTTTCTGACTGTTCTATAGCTGGTGCTGGGTTCCTGGCTCAACATGTTGGGAGCTGTGCTGCGTTTCGTGGGCATCATGAGGAGCCTACCAAGTGCAGCCAATTTCCCCGTGGTGATGGGGGGCCAAACTCTGTGTGCCCTGGCCCAGCCCCTGGTTATCTTCACTCCCACCAAGCTGGCAGCCCTCTGGTTCCCAGAGCACCAACGGGCTACCGCCAATATGATAGCCTCCATGTGTGAGTGAGCTATGGTTGCTGTCCTGTCCACCACAGATTTTCCTATCAGTTACTCTGTTAAAACTACCTGTGTCAAGTTAGCATTATTGGTTTAGTCACCACTTGCCATATATGTTTTGAATTGCCAACTGCTCCTCTTTCTGTCAGCTTTCTGAGAGATTTTCAGTCAGCTTTTCAGTCAGCTTTTCAGTCACAGGAACTGAGATCCCCTAAAAAGTAGGAAGAGAAAGTCCAAAATGTCTGTTCGTTTATGCTCCAAATAAAGGACAATATCATGGCGGCCTATTTTACATTTTTCGGTTGTGTTTCTCTATTTCTCCTTTCAGCAAATCCCCTTGGGATTCTCATTGCTAGCATCTTTTCCCCTATGATTGTGGGGACTACCAACAACATCCCTTTATTGGTGAGTTAAGGAAGAAATAGTAAAACAGATTGTCTTGACTTTAGATTGCATATATATTTATCACTGCATTAATACTTTTTCCGTGTTCACTGATCTTCCCAGCTGTTCATATATGCTGTACCAGCAGCTATTATCTGTCTCCTAGCAACAGTGGGGATCCGTGATAGTGCCCCCCCAACGCCCCCCTCAGCCAGTGCCGAAAGCTCCAACTCAGAGCCCTTCCTGGAGGGAATCAAGCTGGTGAGGAGTTATACACACAAAGAATGACAATACTGTACTAATAACATTTGTAGTCCCCCTCAACATTTAATTCACTCCTGATGGTACTGAGGTTCAGGCTCATTATACTTCATTTGAGAGGGGTAGCGGCATCCATATTGCATTGTATATTTGGTATTTATTAGTAGATACTCTTCCTTTTTTACTCTCTGTCCAGCAAAATGAAGGCAGTTATACAATTTTAAAAACATTGCAAAACATTAACAACAGATTTCACAACACATTAAGTGTCTGCCCTCAGGCCCCTACTCTACTACCACATATCTACAACACAAAATCCATGTGTACGTGTGTATAGTGTGTATGTTATCGTGTGTGTCTGTGCCTATGTTTTTGTTGCTTCACAGTCTCCGCTGTTCCATAAGGTGTATTTCTATCTGTTTTTTAAATCAAATGTTACTGCTTGCATGAGTTACTTGATGTGGAATAGTGTTCCATGTAGTCATGGCTCGATGTAGTACTGTGCGCTTCCCATAGTCTGTTCTGGATTTGGGACTGTGAAGAGGAATGTCTTGGGTGTCCGAGCTGTGTGCAAGTAGTTCAAACAGACACATCGGTACATTTAACATGTCAATTCCTCTCTCAAATACAAGTAGTGATGAAGTCAATCTCTCCTCCACTTTGAGCCAGGAGAGATTGACATTCACATTATTAATGTTAGCTCTCTGTGTACATCCAAGGGCCAGCCGTGCTGCCCTGTTCTGAGCCAATTGCAAAAAAGTCCCTCTTTGTGGCACCTGACCACACGACTGAACGGTAGTCCAGGTGCAACAAAACTAGGGCCTGTAGGGCCTGCCTTGTTGATAGTGCTGTTAAGAAGGCAGAACAGCGCTTTATTATGGACAGACTTCTCCCCATCTTAGCTTTTGTTGTATCAATATGTTTTGACCATGACAGTTTACAATCCAGGGTTACTCCAAGCAGTTTAGTCACCTCAATTTCCACATTATTTATTACAACATTTAGTTGAGGTTTAGGGTTTAGTGAATGATTTTTCCCAAATACAATGCTTTTAGTTTTTGAAATATTTAGGAATAACTTATTCCTTGCCACCCATTCTGAAACTAACTGTAGCTCTTTGTTAAGTGTTGCAGTCATTTCAGTCTCTGTAGTAGCTGATGTGTATAGTTGTCATGGGCGTCATAAAGGTTGGACCAAGGCGCAGCTGGTAAAGTGCTCATCTTCTTAATTTATTTAAAGAAAACACTTAAACAAAATAAACAAACGAAAAACAGTTCCATAAGGCTCCCAGGCTATACAGAAAATAACCACCCACAAAACACAAGTGAAAACAAACCCAACTAAATATGGCCTCCAATTAGAGACAACGACAACCAGCTGCCTCTAATTGGAGGTCATTGCCAAAAACCCAACATAGAAATAGAAAACTAGATATACACATAGAAATAGAAAATATAGAACATAAACCAAAAACACCGAAACACACAAAACAAACACCCCCTGCCATGCCCTGACCAAACTACAATGACAAATAACCACTTTTACTGGTCAGGACGTGACAATAGTGTTGAGTCATCCGCATACATAGACACACTGGCTTTACTCATGTTGTTAGTAAAATTGAAAAAATAAGTAAGGGACCTAGACAGCTTCCCTGGGGAAATTCTGATTCTACCTAGATTATTTTGGAGAGGCTTCCATTAATGCCCTGTGTTCTGTTAGACAGGTAACTCTTTATCCACAATATAGCAGGGGGTGTAAAGCCAAAACGCATACATTGTTCCAGCAGAAGACTATGATCGATAATGTCAAAAACTGCACTGAAGTCTAACAAATCTTTTATCATCAATTTCTCTCAGCCAATCATCAGTCATTTGTGTAAGTGCTGTGCTTGTTGAATGTTCTTTCCTATGCAGTGGGGGAAAAAAGTATTTGATCCCCTGCTGATTTTGTACGTTTGCCCACTTACAAAGAAATTATCAGTCTATAATTTTAATGGTAGGTTTATATGAACAGTGAGAGACAGAATAACAACAACAAAAATCCAGAAAAACGCATGTCTAAAATGTTATAAATTGATTTGCATTTTAATGAGGGAAATAAGTATTTGACCCCTCTGCAAAACATGACTTAGTACTTGGTGGCAAACCCTTGTTGGCAATCACAGAGGTCAGACGTTTCTTGTAGTTGGTCACCAAGTCTGCACACATCTCAGGAGGGATTTTGTCCCACTCCTCTTTGCAGATCTTCTCCAAGTCATTAAGGTTTCGAGGCTGACGTTTGGCAACTCGAACCTTCAGCTCCCTCCACAGATTTTCTATGGGATTAAGGTCTGGAGACTGGCTAGGCCACTCCAGGACCTTAATGTGCTTCTTCTTGAGCCACTCCTTTGTTGCCTTGACTGTGTGTTTTGGGTCATTGTCATGCTGGAATACCCATTCACGACCCATTTTTAATGCCCTGGCTGAGGGAAGGAGGTTCTCACCCAAGATTTGACAGTACATGGCCTTGTCAAATGATGCGGTGAAGTTGTCCTGTCCCCTTAGCAGAAAAACACCGCCAAAGCATAATGTTTCCACCTCCATGTTTGACGGTGGAGATGGTGTTCTTGGGGTCATAGGCAGCATTCCTCCTCCTCCAAACACGGTGAGTTGAGTTGATGCCAAAGACCTCCATTTTGGTCTCATCTGACCACAACACTTTCACCAGTTGTCCTCTGAATCATTCAGATGTTCATTGGCAAACTTCAGATGGGCATGTATATGTATTCTTGAGCAGGGGGACCTTGCAGGCGCTGCAGGATTTCAGTCCTTCACGGCGTAGTGTGTTACCAATTGTTTTCTTGGTGACTATGGTCCCAGCTGCCTTGAGATCATTGACAAGATCCTCCCGTGTAGTTCTGGGCTGATTCCTCACCGTTCTCATGATCATTGCAACTCCACGAGGTGAGATCTTGCATGGAGCCCCAGGCCGAGGGAAATTGACAGTTCTTTTGTGTTTCTTCCATTTGCAAATAATTACCTTCTCACCAAGCTGCTTGGCGATGGTCTTGTAGCCCATTCCACCCTTGTGTAGGTCTACAATCTTGTCCCTGAAATCCTTGGAGAGCTCTTTGGTCTTGGCCATGATGGAGAGTTTGGAATCTGATTGATTGCTTCTGTGGACAGCTGTCTTTTATACAGGTAACAAGCTGTGGTTAGGAGCACACCCTTTAAGAGTGTGCTCCTAATCTCAGCTCGTTACCTGTATAAAAGACACCTGGGAGCCAGAAATCTTTCTGATTGAGAGGGGGTCAAATACTTATTTCCCTCATTAAAAAGCAAATCAATTTATAACATTTTTGACATGCGTTTTTCTCGATATTTTTGTTGTTATTCTGTCTCTCACTGTTCAAATAAAGGTACTATTAAAATTATAGACTGATCATTTCTTTGCCAGTGGGCAAACGTACAAAATCAGCAGGGGATCAAATACTTTTTCCCCCCACTGTACGTGTGCTGAAAGTCTTTTGTCAATTTGTTTAGTGTAAAATAGCATTGTATCAAGTCAAACACAATTTTTACTAAGTGTTGGTAACAGGCTGATTGGTCGGCTACTTGATCCAGTAAATGGGGCTTTACTATTCTGAGGTAGTGGAATGACTTTTGCTTCGCTTGCAGGCCTGAGGGCACACACTTTCTAGTAAGCTTAAACTGAAGAAAATATCGTCCGCTATTATCCTCAGTAATTTTCCATCCAAGTTGTCAGACCCCAGTGGCTTGTCACCTCTTCCACCTTCACTTTACGGAATTCAAAATTACAGTGCTTGTCTTTTATAATTTGGTCAGATATATTTGGATGTGTAGTGTCAGCATTTGTTGCTGGCATGTCATGCCTAAGTTTGCTAATCTTGTCAATGAAAAAATCATTATCAGTGGGTTTTGTGATGAATGAGCCATCTGAGTCAATGAATGATGGAACTGAGTTTGCCTTTTTGCACAAAATGTCATTTAAGGTGCTCCAAAGAATTTTACTATCATTCATTATGTCATTTATATTTGTTTCATAGTGTAGTTTCTTCTTCTTTTTATTCAGTTTAGTCACAAGATTTCTCAATTTGCAGTACGTTTGCCAATCTGTTGTGCAGCCAGACTTATTTGCCATTCTTTTTGCCTCATCCCTCACAACCATACAATTTTTAAATTCCTCATCATTCCAGGGGGATTTATCAGTTGTTACAGTCATTTTCTTAATGGGTGCATGCTTATTAGTAACTGGGATAAGCAATTTCACAAATGTGTCAAGTGCAGCATCTGGTTGCTCTTCATTGCACACCACGGACCAACAAGTATTCTTTACATCAATCAACATAGGAATCACTGCAAAACATATTGTATGACCTCTTATACACTATATTAGGCCCAGCCTTTGGAACTTTGATTTTCCTAGATAAGGATAATATTGTGATCACTACATCCGACGGATTTGGATACTGCTTGAAATCAAATTTCTGCAGCATTGAATGATCCCTGATGGCTATCTTCTAACAGGAGCATCTGTAACCCACTGTAACATGCGCCTGTCTGCCTCCTGTTCCTTTGTAGCTCCTGAGGAACAAGGCCTATATGATTCTCCTGCTGTGTTTCGGCTCCGGGATCGCTGTGTTCACCTGCTTCTCTACACTGCTGGAGCAGATTATGTGTGTCCGAGGGTACACTAATGTAAGCACCCATCAATGATCCCAAAGGACCAACAAGATTCGTTTTTCATTGCAAAATATGAAAATATATGTCCCATGATTTGGTTTCCTGAGCAATATTTTCAATGTGTGTTCTTGTTGCAGGACTTTGCAGGACTGTGCGGAGGTCTCTTCATTGTGTTCGGTATAGTCGGAGCTGGCTTCCTGGGTCTCTACGTTGACAAGACCAAGAAGTTCACGGAGGTCACCAAGGTCAACATGAGCCTCTCAGCGCTGGCCTGCATTGCCTTCTCAGTGGTGAGTCGGGGTCAAACCTCAGGGTTATCAGTTTAGTACTTCATGAATAGATGTGATGATGAATTAGTTATGCTTGTTCCAAACTAAGGTTTGGGGTGGAAGAAAACAGCATATATTTGCAGTTTTTCTTCTTTCAAGGTATCAAATCAAATTTAATTGGTCACATACGTGTTTAGTAGATGTTATTGCGGGTGTAGCAAAATGCTTGTGTTTCTAGCTCCGACTACAGTAATATCTAAGTAATACCAAACAATTTCACAACACACAGCCTATACTCACAAATCTAAGTAAAGGAATGGAATTAAGAATATATAAATGTATGGACAAGCAATGTCAGAGCGGCATAGACTAAGATACAGTAGAATAGAAAACCTTATATACATATGAGATGAGTAATGCAAAATATGTAAACATTATTAAAGTGACTAGTGTTCCATTTATTCAAGTGGCCAGTGATTTAAAGTCTATAGGCAGCAGCCTCTCATGTGCTAGTGATGGCTATTTAACAGTCTGATGGCCTTGAGATAGAAGCTGTTTTTCAATCTCTCGGTCCCAGCTTTGATGCACCTGTACTGACATCGCCTTCTGGATGATAGCGTGATGAACAGGCAGTGGCTCGGGTGGTTGTTTTCCTTGATAATCTTTTTGGCCTTCCTGCGACATTGGGTGGTGTCGGTGTCCTGGAGGGCAGGTAGTTTGACCCCGGTGATGAGTACCTCTCCGCTGCCGGCAGTGTTTTGGGTCGGCCTCTGGAATCAGTTAAATTGCCCTGGGGGGTGCGAACAAAGGATTCGCTTTGGGAAAGTCATATTCCTGGTTGTAATGCTGGTAGTGCTGTTCAGTTACCGCCGCTCTGATATCCAATAGTTCTTCCCGGCTGTATGTAATAACACAAAAAAATGTATGGTCTATTAATGTAAAAAATAATACATAAAAAACGAAATACTGCAAATGTTCCTATGAGCTAGAAGCACAGCAGCCCTCTCTGTTGGTGCCATTATCCTCTTTACAATCTTCTATTTTTACCAAGAAGTTCTGTGTCTAACACCTTCTCATCCTTGTGTGTGTGTGTTTCCCCCTACCAGGTATCTCAGATGCGGAATCAGGGAATAGCTGTGGCCGTTGCTTGTTCACTCTTCGGCTTTTTCGGCTTCTCCATTTACCCGGTTGCCATGGAGTTGTCTGTGGAGTGCTCCTACCCGGTTGGGGAGGCCACCTCAGCAGGCCTGATATTTATATCAGGGTACATCTGTCTGATACACTGTTTCATACAGGAAGAACATAGACTAAAGAGCAAGACTCTGAATAAAGGGCTATGTGTTAATAAGCATGTTCTTGTTTTTGTTTTTCCAGACAGATCCAGTCAGTTATCTATATACTGCTTCTTCAGGGGTTGACCAAACCAATGGCCTACTCGCCCTTCTCTACCTGTTCTGTAGGAGGTGATGCGGCCTTGAGTTGGAGGGGTAAGTCAAGAACTACCATGTGTATCGGAGGGATTAAAATAGTATATGAATGCTAATTGAGGTACAATCGGCTGCCCACCATTACATTTCTGTAGGCAATTACAGCTATTGGTTGTTTTGTTAGCGGTTAAGACTTTGCATTTGTATGCAAATAACACAAGGTGCACATGGCGGACCGAAATGTTGGCTGAAACGGCATCCTAGACAACACATGCTTTGCCACAGCTAACAATATACAGTACCAGTCAAAAGTTTGGACACAGTTACTCAGTCCAGGGTTTTTCTTTATTTTGACAATTTTCTACATTTCTACAAAACTGTGAAATAACACATATGGAATCATGTAGTAACCAAAAAAGTGTTAACCTCTTACAGCTCCTTAAGGATAGGGGGCAGTATTGACAATTTCGTAAAAAATGTGCCCATATTAAACTGCCTCCTACTCAAACTCAGAAGCTAGGATATGCATATTATTAGGAGATTTGGATAGAAAACACGCTGAAGTTTCTAAAACCGTTTGAATGGTGTATGTGAGTATAACAGAACTCATATGGCAAGCAAAAACCTGAGAGAAATCCTACCAGGAAGTGGAAATCTGGATGCATGGGCTCTCTTCAAGTCTTTTCCTATTGAATACACAGTGACGTAGTAATAATTGTGCACTTCCTACGGCTTCCACTAGATGTCGACAGTCTTTACAAAGTTGTTTGAAGCTTCTACGATGAACAGAGCCCGAGGAGGAGAAGTTGTTGAGACAGGGGGTGACATCACTTCTTGGGGCACGTTCACGAGGGTGGATCCTCCCGTTCCAAAACCTTTTTCAAGACACAGGAACCGTCCGGTTGAAATATTATTGAATCTTCACGTTCTGAAGGCCCTAAGATTGATGTTTTACAACGTTTGACATGTTTGAACGGACATCGTCCGCACACTTTCTACTCTTGGAGTAGCTTACTGGACGCACGAACAACAAGGAGTAATTTGGACATAAATTATGGACTTTATCGAACAAAACAACATTTGTTGTGGACCTGGGATGCCTGGAAGTGCCTTCTGATGACGATGAACAAAGGTAAGGGAATATTTCTAATGCAATGTATGATTTTAGATGACTCCAAGATGGCGGCTATCTGTATAGCCTAGTGTATTTTTCTGAGCTCAGCACTCAGATTATTGCAAAGAGTGCTTTCCTCGTGAAGCTTTTTTGAAATCTTTCATAGCGTTTGCATAAAGGAGATGTTCATCTATAATTCTTTGAATGACAGTTTAATTTTGTATCAATGTTTATGACAAGTATTTTTGTAAATTGTGGCGCTGATTCACCGGCAGTATTTGAGGGAAAATATTTTCTGAACGTCACGCGCCGATGTAAAATGCTGTTTTTATATATAAATATGAACTTTATCGAACAAAAAATGCATGTATTGTGTAACATGATGTCCTAGGAGTGTCATCTGATGAAGATTGTCAAAGGTTAGTGCTGCATTTAGCTGTGTTTTGGGTATTTGTGATGCATGCTAGTTGCTAGGAAAATGGCTGTGTGGTTGTTTTTGTCGATGTACTCTCCTAACATAATCTAATGTTTTGCTTTCGCTGTAAAGCCTTTTAGAAATCGAACAACGTGGTTCGATTCAGAAGAAGTGTATCTATAAAATGGTGTAAAATAGTCCTATGTTTGAGAAACAGAAATGATTAGATTTGGTTTTGAATATGGCGCTCTGATTTTTTCGCTGGATGTTGATCCGAGCGGCTTAAACAAATCAAAATATATTTTATATTTGAGATTCTTCAAAGTAGCCACCCTTTTCCTTGATGACAGCTTTGCACACTCTTGGCATTCTCTCAACCAGCTTCATGAGGTAGTCACCTGGAATGCATTTCAATTAACAGGTGTACCTTGTTAAAAGTTAATTTGTGGAATTTCTTTCCTTCTTAATGCGTTTGAGACAATCAGTTGTGTTGTGACAAGATAGGGGTGGTATACAGAAGATAGCCCTATTTGGTAAAAGACCAAGTTCCTATTATGGAAAGAACAGCTCAAATAAGCAAAGAGAAACGACAGTCCATCATTACTTTAAGACATGAATGTCAGTCAATTTGGAAAATTTCAAGAACTTTGAAAGTTTCTTCAAGTCCAGCTGCAAAAACCATCAAGCACTATGATGAAACTGGCTCTCATGATGACCGCCACAGGAATGGAAGACCCAGAGTTACCTCTGCTGCAGAGGATAAGTTCATTAAAGTTACCAGCTTCAGAAATTGCAGCCCAAATAAATGCTTCACAGAGTTTAAGTAACAGACACATCTCAACGAATCAAATCAAATCAAATTGTATTGGTCACATACACATGGTTAGCAGATGTTAATGCGAGTGTAGCGAAATGCTTGTGCTTCTAGTTCCGACCGTGCAGTAATATCTAACAAGTGATCTAACAATTTCACAACAACTACCTTATACACACAAGTGTAAAGGAATGAATAAGAATATGTACATATAAATATATGGATGAGCGATGGCCGAACGGCATAGGCAAGGTGCAGTAGATGGTATAGAGTACAGTATATACATATGAGATGAGTAATGTAGGGTATGTAAACATTATATAAAGTGGCATTGTTTAAAGTGACTAGTGATACATTTATTACATCCCATTTTTAATTATCAAAGTGGCTAGAGATTTGAGTCAGTATGTTGGTGGCAGCCACTCAATGTTAGTGATGGCTGTTTAACAGTCTGATGGCATTGAGATAGAAGCTGTTTTTCAGTCTCTCGGTCCCAGCTTTGATGCACCTGTACTTACCTCGCCTTCTGGATGATAGCGGGGTGAACAGGCAGTGGCTCGGGTGGTTGTTGTCCTTGATGATCTTTTTTGGCCTTCCTGTGACATCGGGTGGTGTAGGTGTCCTGGAGGGTAGGTAGTTTGCCCCGGTGATGCATTGTGCAGACCTCACTACCCTCTGGAGAGCTTTACGGTTGTGGGCAGAGCAGTTGCCGTACCAGGCGGTGATACAGCCCGACAGGATGCTCTCGATTGTGCATCTGTAAAAGTGTGTGAATGTTTTTGGTGACAAGCCAAATTTCTTCAGCCTCCTGAGGTTGAAGAGACACTGTTGCTCCTTCTTCACCACCCTGTCTGTGTGGGTGGACCATTTCAGTTTGTCCATGATGTGTACACCGAGGAACTTAAAACTTTCCACCTTCTCCACTACTGTCCCGTCGATGTGGATAGGGGGGTGCTCCCTCTGCTGTTTCCTGAAGTCCATGATCATCTCCTTTGTTTTGTTGACATTGAGTGTGAGGTTATTTTCCTGACACCACACTCCGAGGGCCCTCACCTCCTCCCTGTAGGCCGTCTCGTTGTTGTTGGTAATCAAGCCTACCACTGTAGTGTCGTCTGCAAACTTGATGATTGAGTTGGAGGCGTGCGTGGCCACGCAGTCATGGGTGAACAGGGAGTACAGGAGAGGGCTGAGCACGCACCCTTGTGGGGCGCCAGTGTTGAGGATCAGCGGGGTGGAGATGTTGTTTCCTACTCTCACCACTTGGGGGCGGCCCGTCAGAAATTCCAGGACCCAGTTGCACAGGGCGGGGTCGAGACCCAGGGTCTCGAGCTTAATGACGAGTTTGGAGGGTACTATGGTGTTAAATGCTGAGCTGTAATAAATTCTTACATAGGCATTCCTCTTGTCCAGATGGGTTAGGGCAGTGTGCAGTGTGATTGAGATTGCATCGTCTGTGGACCTATTGGGGCGATAAGGAAATTGGAGTGTATCTAGGGTGTCAGGTAGGGTGGAGGTGATATGATCCTTGACTAGTCTCTCAAAGCACTTCATGTTGACGGAAGTGAGTGCTACGGGGCGATAGTCGTTTAGCTCAGTTACCTTAGCTTTCTTGGGAACAGGAGCAATGGTGGCTCTCTTGAAGCATGTGGGAACAGCAGACTGGGATAGGGATTGATTGAATATGTCCGTAAACACACCAGCTAGCTGATCTGCGCATTCTCTGAGGACGCGTCTAGGGATGCCGTCTGGGCCAGCAGCCTTGCGAGGGTTAACATGTTTACATGTTTTACTCACGTTGTCTGCGGTGAAGGAGAGCCCGCAGGTTTTGGTAGCGGGCCGTGTCAGTGGCACTGTATTGTGGCACTGTTAAGAGGAGACTGTGTGAATCAGGCTTTCATGGTCAAATTGCTGCAAAAAAAACACTACTAAAGGACACCAATAAGAAGAAGAGACTTGCTTGGGCCAAGAAACACGAGCAATGGACATTAGACCGGCGGAAATCTGCCCTTTGGTCTGATGAGTCCAAATTTGAGATTTTAGGTTCCAACCGCCCTGTCATTGTGAGACGCAGAGTAGGTGAACGGATTATCTCCGCATGTGTGGTTCCCACCGTGAAGCATGGAGGAGGAGGTGTGATGGTGTGGGGTTGCTTTGCTGGTGACACTGTCAGGGATTTATTTAGAATTCAAGGCAAACTTAACCAGTATGACTACCACAGCATTCTGCAGCGATACGCCATCCCATCTGATTTACTTTTTGTGGGACTATAATTTCTTTTTCAACAGGACAATGACCCAACACACCTCCAGGCTGTGTAAGGGCTATTTGACCAAGAAGGAGAGTGATGGAGTGCTGCATCAGATGACCTAGCCTCCACAATCACCCGACCTCAACCCAATTGAGATGGTTTGGGATGAATTGGACTGCAGAGTGAAGGAAAAGCAGCCAACACGTGCTCAGCATATGTGGGAACTCCTTCAAGACTGTTGGAAAAGCATTCCGGGTGAAGCTGGTTGAGAGAATGCCAAGAGTGTGCAAAGCTGTCATCAAGGCAAAGGGTGGCTACTTTGAAGAATCTCAAATATAAATTATATTTTGATTTGTTTAACACTTTTTGGGTGACTAGATAAGTCCATATGTGTTATGTCATAGTTTTGATGTCTTCACTATTATTCTACAATGTTGAATACAGTAAACATTAAGAAAAACCCTTGAATGAGTAGGTGTGTCCCAACTTTTGACTGGTACTGTATGTTGCAAATGCATTATTCCCATTGAAATTGAGGGGACAGGTGCCCCGACAAGCTATAGTTTATTTTACAAAGAATACATTCAAAAATATTGCCCTCCAAAAATAAATGACGTGCCCAAGGCCAAAACACAGTAATGCCGGAGGTTATGTTCAGTTAAGTTGCCACTCTTATTTCTAAATATAACATAATGAAATCCTCTCGGGATTTGATAAAGAGGAACAAGCCTGTATTGTTATTGTCTGGTTCTTTGCTGTGGCTCTAGCGGCGTGATTCTAGAACACACACAGTGATTAGTTCCTGTAGAAATGGCTAAAAATGACTTAGCTCCAGTCATTGATTTGTCTTTTTCCTGTGTACGTCTCCACAGTGCCCGTGCTGGTGATGGCAGGCCTGTTCAGTGTCTTTACCTGCTGCTTCGTTATCTTCTTCCACACGAAGTACAGGAGACTGGATGCTGAGGCACAGGCTGGTGGAAAAAAGACAACTCTGACAACCTGTGACAGCACGTCAAACTCTGACCAAAAGTAGGAACAGGTCAGGGGTTAACTGAACTGCTTTGAGATCACTACCTCACTGGCATCATTTCAGAAGCACGCCAATTCTCACAGGAGGCCAAGTGTATTGACTTATCATTACATTCCGTTATAAAGATTATTTAGGTTTTCATTTCTACCTTTGCTATACTGCTTCATTCTCTAGTCCCAAGTGAATGATTTCAGTTTTTACAATAGCAATATTTACTATTGCTTAAACGGTGGTGGTAAACAGTGATCATAAGTTACTCAATTTGAAACTGGGCTTTCCTTTTATACAGGTATGTATTAAGAGGAATAGCATCTTATGCACCTTTTGTACTGATGCGGAGCAGAGTTGAGGTCATTTCGGCTCGGTCTGTTAAATTGGACATTAAATGTATGATGCAAAAGTAATCCAATAACATAATTAAACTGATGGTGGTGGACATGTATGCTTGTGGGGTGTAGACAGACTAGTTCATTAAAAAAAAAATCTGGGTATTTGAATGATGGCACATTTTTGTCAGTACCAAATTCTTTTATATATTCAATTGTGTAAATTTGGTATTTTAAACTACTCCTGTAATATACTTTATAGTAAAATAAACCACCATGTCAGTCATTGGTTTAATTCGCTTCTAAATACATACAACTTAGTGAATAATTGTCAAGACTTTCATTTCTCTGGGATACTATTATGTACCGTTTACCACATGCATACACCCCGACCAAGATACAGGCAGCTGATAAAATGAGCCATTTATCTAAAAGTTCTAAGTTAAAAAAGAGAGAGACAGGGGTTTAAAAAAAAAAGGAAGCCATTTCAGTGCATTTATTTCATCACTGTTCCAAAGTGTTACAGTGACCAACAGAACTGCACTCCCCTCAGTAGAGACACCATACAGACAATACAGGCAGATAAGACTACAGGAGTTTGAATCATTTCCCCAATTTCAATTCACATAAAATACATATAAAAAAAGTAGAACACTCTGGATTCAGGCTCGCCTGAGCAAAAGTGAAAGCCATCGTCTGCCTTTTGCCTAGTTGCAACCTCAGGTTTTTAAAAGAGCCACCTTAACAGGGCTACGAGTAGCGTGGTAAAAATGAACAGCAAAATGAAGGGGGGGAAAAAAAACAACACACAAAGAAATGGCATAAGACCCGAGAGACAGATTCTAACATCTGTCAAATGTACTACTTCCCCAAATAAACAAATCCTCCTTCAAATATGGTCTCTTATAGTTAATACCGTCAATGGCACTCTCACATACAAAGTAAAAATAAAAAAAAGTCATGGGGACATCTTGATGCAAGTGTGTGTGTGTGTATATAGAGTATGGCATATGTAAAGTAATGGTGTGTGTGTGCAGGGTCTCAGAGCTGCAGGGCACAGAACTGCTGGTAAACAGCTAGGATGTGGTGGTCAAGCTCGGCGGTGAACAGCAGGTTCTCCAGGGTCCCCATGTACTGCTGGATGGTCACATGATGCTACAAAGAAAACAAAAGAACCACATGAACATCAGTTGAACTTGAATTACATGGAATTGAACGGACAGGGCCCGTCAGACTGACAAACGGGGCGAGAAAGGGTAGCTAATACCATGAGGAAGATCTGCTGCAGCCTCTCGATGCAGTTCTTGTACCAGGGCGTGCTGAAGTCCACACTGCCTGTCTCACAGCGCACCAGGTGCTCCGTCAGCATCATGATGAAGCGCTGCGGAGACAGAAGAGAGGGACAAGATTAGAAGGGGGAAAAAAGGATGAAATCAGGCTGGGTACTATGGACTCATACAAAACACGTTGGAGTGACATCCTGTCTACTGTCCTCTTTCCTCAGCATCACTGAACAGTTGAAAACAAAAACAGGAAACCATGTTGCCGACATAGTACATTTAACTTCACAAAGATTTATTGCCCACGCACTACCTGGAAGATGACCAGGAAGAGGTTCTTCTGCTCACTCTGGGCCGACTCCACCTTCTCCTGCAGACGCTCGATCTGCTCCTCCAGCTGACCGTCCTCATCCTCACTGTTCTTCTCCATGTCCTCCTCATCGCCACTGTCCTTCTGCTGAGAGAGGGAGGGGAGAGAGACAAACACACGAGAGAGATTGAGGGAGAGAAAGAGTCAATCTTATTTGCGTATTTGGCTCCTCTCGTCCCTTTAAAAATGGCAGCAGCACTGACATCTACTGGTAATGTCTATTACCAGCAAACACAGACTAAACTAATTAAAATGTTTTAATATGATTGAAAGGGACAGTGTGTCCATTCAAGGCCAAATTCAATTTGTTGGGTTGATAATTCACGTGTGATGCATGTTTAGAAAGCAAAACTAGTGCACAATCTAAAAGGACACTATATATAGACAAGGGAACATTCTACCTTGTGCAAACCTTGGAAGAGAAACTACTGGCACAATCAGTACAATATTCAGAGCAATGCTGTTGGTTGATTTGTGCATTTAAAGTCTATAAAGAGGCAGTGTTTACAGCAGCGGTTGCTAGGACACCCTCCTGCTGCCTACCTTCTTATGCTGTTGCCTCTCCAGCTTATCCTTGGCCTCCTCCAGCTCTTTCTGAATCTTCTGGACGTGTTTGTTCATCTTACGGATGGTGGAGTGCAGAATCTCCCACACGTAAAACCTGCCCGCCACAAGGCCAAGCATGGAGTATCCATGAGTTCATTCATTTCAAAACAGTGGATTTTTTATACTGTAGTACATATTAGGATAATTGATAACTATTGATCGCGATACTTGCATGATCTGATTTACAGCAAAGGAAGACACAGCAAACGTGCATGTGCGGGCGCACACACAGAGAGAGTTTAACACCCACCTGGTAAATTCATGAGCCATGTTTGGGGAGAAGAGCCAGTTGGCTACGGCTGCACAGTCCACAATCTGTGTACGGATCAACTTGTCCACCAGCACAGAGATCATCTGCACAGACAGAGAAAGGTCAACCGCACAGTTACACCACAGACTCACCTTTCTCCATACACCCTATGGTCATATCACAATTCACAAAATCTATATTAACTCTGTGGAAATGAGGGTTCTAGTGTAGGTGACGGAGGTGGGTGGTCGGTCTCACTTGTGGGTGGTTCCTCCAGACCTCGTAGACCACCCGGAGGATGTGCAGCTTGCCCTCGTCACAGTCCGTCAGGACCTTGAGAATCTCATGGAACCTGGCAGATGGAAACAGGAGGCGTTGTACTTTAGGCGTTGTACACACAGACAACACACGCAAAAATCAACAGACGACGGATTCCCACCATTCATTCAACTGCCTGGTATCATAGCGATGCTACACTAAGGCTCAAGACTGAACAATGCCACCCTTTTCTGTGGCACAGAAAAGGGCACAGAAAGGGAGGGTGTGGGTCGGCATAACAGGCACTCACTTGGCCAGGGCACTGAAGGAGTGGCTGAAGGACTTGGCAGCCAGATGGAGAAGGGTCTGCAGGAACACTTCTATCTTTAGGGGGTTGAAGCCCTCGCCCTCATCTGGAAACAGACAAAGGAGGAGCGAGTGAGAAATGAGCAGAACATATCCCTATGGTGTACAGTACTGTAATGAGTGTATGTAGGATATAGGAACACTGAGAAGGTGAGTGCTTTGGGGCTAACTGACCGTCGTCATCTTCCTGGTTGGGGTTTGGCACGTCTTTGAGCACGGTGAGGATCTCCTCGTTGGAGGCCCGGTTCTTGATGGCGTTGCCCACGGTTATGGCCACGGCATAGCCTGGCAGCGCACCTGGATAAAGGCAGAGGTGTCGTGTTGTATTTCTGATAGCGCTTACGTCAAGAGTTCAACAGTAAGAAAAAGGAAAACTGCACACTGTATTTACTTAGATTACGCTGAGTGAACTACTTTCCTGTTACAGGCTAATTACATCTGTTCCATTACAGTTTCACTGGAATAACAACACTAATGTGAAGTGTTACCCCTGGGGTTTATTTGAGCTTTACCCTCAAAAGGCTGCCACTTGTGATCACACTCTTACAATCCAACAGAAAAAAATAAATAAATGGCAGACCAATTACGAGCACATTAGAGTCATCTTAGTCCCCAGGCTATGATGCGCCAACAGAGAGAAGTTTACAGAAATACATTCAGGAATACATAAAAGAATGGCCCCTGGTGAGGCAGTGTACTTACTGTTGGCCTCATCTTGGTATTTGTAAAAGAAGATGGGGTCGGCTGGGATGAGGGCTGAGAAAGTGGGCGGGACAATGTCCACTATTCGCTGATGATAGGAGAGCCTGGAGGTCAAGGACAAAAGTCGATTGGTCAATTTACAGGGACAGACTCTATAACACATCCCTCCCCATGTATGATTTAAAACAAGCTGGGTGCAACACAGTATTAGTGAATCTGAATGGAAATACCTCATGCATTTCTCCAGAACCTCCTTGACAAACTTGGGCTTGGGCTTGTCTGCATCCAGCGCTAAACAGTCCGTCCTTTGGAGAATAACATTTATTTGTTCTAAATAGTAAATCAGTATTTCATATAATAAGTAGGGGTTCCAACAAAATAAAATGAAAAGTTGTGTGAAAGACAGCTGATCTTACCAGTCGTCCCAGCTCCATCGGAACTGAAAGTTGCTCAAATGGTGGGAGAACCAGTTGAGGAGTCGGTCTATGCAAGTAGTGTTCATAGTGTCCAGTCTCATGTACATCATCTCTGTGGCTTGGGCCAACTGGGAGGAGGCTGTTAAGGGGTTAACGCTCACTGTTGATGTAAAACAAGTATCCAAGCCTGACAAAAAATGACTTGTGGTCGATCTGTTGATTAAAAAAAAAGTAGGATCTTTCCCATGCCATTTTGTGTACCTTGGTTTCCCACTATTCTCAGATGTTGCATAGGAGAAAAATGTATTTCTAAAGTATTCAAACAAGCATTTCTGTGATGGACCACCCATTCAGTGTGACCTTCACTAGACTGTGATGGGTAGTCCCAGTAGTGGGGAGAAGGATACAACTTGAGGCAGGGAGCCTGGCTGCAGCTTGCAGAGCTCGATGAGCAGTGTGGTGTACATGACGTCGATGTGGGGGGGACAGGGCAGCTGGAAGAGCTCTCCAAAGATCACCTGGCAGAAGAGAGGGAAAGAGGAAGCGAAGCGTCGACTTCGGTCATGTCCTCATATTGATATGAAACCTTGATATGAAGCAGTAATGGGCTTACCTCCACAATGTGATAGTTGAGTGGGATCTTATTTTTTCCTGGATAGCTGAGCAACTGCGCAGCACTGAAAACAAATAATAAGTTGTTCGCTCAATTACGAGTCAGAAATGACTCAGTCGCACAACAAGAGGACACATAAACAAGTAAATTAGAAAGTTCAGCAGCTCACCAGGTCTTCCTCTCTTTCCAGTGGGATTTGATGATGTTGTGAAGGTTATCCTCAATCACAAACCTCTCCACAGAGTGGCTGCCTGGCATGACGGGACCCTGTGGTCAGGGAGAGAGAGAGAGAAAGACTAGTCAGAGCATTCCAAAAAGGCCACCCCATTCCCAAACGTTCCTCTTTCTATGTACTCTCTGACTGGTCTGAGCGAGGGAGTACTACACAGTACCTCGGGGGCATCGGTGTAGTCGAACATGCGGAAGATGACGCGGGGCATGGGGTACTGGCAGTCGGGCATGTGGGCAGGCGGGGTGAAGGGTGGCAGGTTGTGCTGCAGGGCCTCACACAGCACGCTGTCAAAGGCGATGTACGGCCGCAGGATGTGGCGCTCCTGCCAGCGGTCCTTCTTCAGCTTCTGGATCTGAGCCCACAGGCAGTCCAGGTACTGAGGGCGAGCGAGGAAGAGGTGATGGTTATGATGGTTATGACAGAGGATTAACATATATGAACACATATCTCTTACTTACCTCCTCTTGTGGGTGTGGCTTCTCTGCTGTCCAAACCTGAAGCATGGGGACATGAGTCTTTAGTCGCCTCCTAAAAAAAACATAGATTGGTGTCACCATGACCGTCTCACCACTATTGACTGCAGTTGACAAAGGAGTCTCCCTCAAAATACTCATGAATTTCAGTTGCATTACATCATGCACAGTTCCTCAACTAGGAAAGAGCCAGAAAGACATGTTAATACCAAACTAAGAGGGGGGAAAAAAAGCATACTTGAGGTAACTGTCAATCTGGTTAAGGAGCCTGTCCATCTCCACATCCTTCTTCTCATAGAGTTCCTTCCCAACCCAGGGGAGACTGGAGAGTACAACATAGACAAACCAGTCCGAGCGCACCTGGGAAGAGGGAAAACAGTCAAAATGGACCAATACTAAAACTAAACTGTATATACTTGCATACAATTCAAGGGTTTAAAATGCATCAATAAGATGTTACCTGCGGCACATCTTCCTCCTGAGTGACACTAACAAAGTTCTCAAACATGGCCACCATGGAGGGAGCAGCGATCACGTGGCAGTTCACCAGGTCACAGAGGAAGCGCACCTGGAGAAAAGAGGGAAACCATTGTTTAGCATAACGTTAAACATGATTGTAATGCATCTATAATTACTTTGAAAGAACATTGCCTTGGTGAGCCTGTGGACTAATTATTTTATCGCACCAAACACTTACTAGGTAAAGCGCTTCGGTGTACAGGTTGGCCTTCAAGGTCTCTTTGAGTTGTCGGATCATGGCCTCCACAAACTCCCCGCCAAAGTTGTAGTTCCTGGCATTGAGAAGGCCCACTAATGTTGTGTACACGGTCAGCTTCTCGGGTAGAAGTCGAGCCCTGTCAAAACCAGACACACAATTACAGTACCAGTCAAAAGTTTGGACACACCTACTCATTCCATGGTTTTTCTTTATTTTTACTAAAAGTCCTTCAAATGTATAAGAATAACTTCCAATAGCTTACACAGCACACAAAATGCGGAGGATTTTGTTTTTGTAGTTGGGGAGGTCGGCTTCCAAGACACCTGCAAGACCTTCCAAATTGCTTTCCAGGGAAGAGGTACTCTGCAAATGAAGAAATTGTTGTAGGGCAACATATCTGGTGATTTCTGGGGTCAAATCAGGCAACAACAAAAAAGTATAGTGAGTGAGAAAATACACACATGGGTATCATGCAGAAAACATCCCCACACTTACTGCAAAGCCCTATTACCTTTTCTCCCACTCGACATATCAGTGATTCCAGGCGATCCTCAATCTCAATGGGCTCAGACGTTCTCCTTCTTTTGTGAGACTGGCCGCCTTGAAATCAGACACACATACAGGACGGATGATGGGGAGATGGAACATATACAAGCTGAGATAAAGCCTTCCTTCAATGTAGTATTTTGTGCTAGCTCAAATACGCTTAGCTCTAAAAACGTTATCCTTCAGTAGTGTAACAAGTTACTAGCTAGTTAATTTCACTAATCATTATTTTGAACATCCGCTGTCTGTGGGGTAGCATTGCCAGCTAGCGAGATTTACAACTTTTTGGCATCACTGGTTGCCGCCCCCAAGGTCTGAAATAATATTAACAGTTGTTAACAACAAGAGAATAACGTTAGCTATATATCACATTATATGTTGGTCAAATGTTTAACGTTATGGTAGGATAAAGAAGTGTTTTTGCTTTATGTGATGGGGAACGAAAGGTAGTTCGCTAGGCAATTTCTAGTCAACAGGCTAAAAGCAAGGGCTATGCTAATCCATCAGGCTAACTAGCTAGCCAATCACGGGGCGCTGGAAAACTGCCAATGACTTGCGAAATACTTGTTTTAAGGTGTCACATACAAGTATGAACCGATACAGTCATCGTTAGCTAATTGAAATGACTAGCTATAATGATTTAGTTAGCAATCAAGGTGGTTAGCTAGCATGCACACACTGACAAACAGAACGAGCAGCATCAACTCTCGCGGGCTTCAGCTAAACGTTATACCGTTAGCCACGAAGTAACGAGCGACAACTTACCATCATCTCCGTCACTGTGCCGTCTTCTCGACATTTTATTGTTGACACCGTTGGATTAATAATTGTGTGCTGCTTCTTTTGGAATATGGCAACAATATTTTTCGAAATAAGTAACCGAGTTATAAAGATTAGATTTTTTCAATGGTCGCGAAAATAATAGCGGTCAGATTCAAGTCAGGCACATCCGGAGTGGAGGTTAACCAGAAGTACTTGGTTGTGTACTTTATTTGTCTTCCGAATTTCTTGTGTTTGGTTCCGTATTTGTCATCACCGGTGTGTCTTAACGTAAGTTAGCTAGCTAGTACTGTTACTTTATAGCTACATTTTGTTGGTTTTGATGATAAACTCGGGTACAAAGGTTATTTGCTTGTTTTGCTTCGTTTAATGTTTTATTTGCTGACATAAGTAAAAGAAGGCATGGGGGCTAGCTTCAACTGCATGCTAGGTAACATCGTTATTATCATCTTAGCAAATAACGTTATCACTCTAGAAAAGGTCTAGCCACAGAAAGAAGAGGGGACATGATGACAACCGATGATATGGCTTGCAATGAGTTAATTAACATAGATGTTGACACCCTTGCCCCCTATGATTTTAAACAAGAAAAACTCAAACTTTCTGCAACTCTACGAAAGTACTACTCATTCTGTAAGAGGAGGGTGAGTGTTTATTTTTTTTTATTTAACCTTTATTTAACCAGGTAAGCTAATTGAGAACAAGTTCTCATTTACAACTGCGACCATGCCAAGATAAAGCAAAGCAGCGCGACACAAACAACAACACATGGACTAAACAAGCGTACAGTCAATAACACAATATACCAAAATTAAGTCTATATACAGTGTGTGCAAATTGCGTGAGGAGGTAAGGCAATAAATAGGCCATAGTAGCGTAGTAATTACAGTCTAGCAAATGAACACTGGAGTGATAGATGAGCAGATGATGATGTGCAAGTAGAAATACTGGTGTGCAAAAGAGCAGAAAAGTAAATAAAAACAATATGGGGATGAGGTAGGTAGATTAGGTGGGCTATTTACAGATGGGCTATGTACAGCTGCAGCGATCGGTTAGCTGCTCAGATAGCTGATGTTTAAAGTTAGTGAGGGAAATAAGTCTCCAGCTTCAGCTATGTTTTTTTTTTTTTTTTGCTATTCGTTCCAGTCATTGGCAGTAGAGCACTGGAGTGTAACAA
This sequence comes from Salmo salar, assembly GCF_965601325.2. Taxonomy (NCBI): domain Eukaryota; kingdom Metazoa; phylum Chordata; class Actinopteri; order Salmoniformes; family Salmonidae; genus Salmo; species Salmo salar. The sequence continues at coordinate 70,891,071 of NC_138299.1, read as the reverse complement.
ACGGTCTATTTTATTGGCTTGCTAAAGTGCTGGTTATTGTATGTCATAATGGAAACGTATCTCTAATCTTGCAGACATTTGGAACATTTGTGGCATCCAAAAGAGCTTCAATAACAGTTTGGAATTGCTGTGGCCAGACCTTCAAGGAACTTTCTTCCATCCACAAACATGTGGCAAGGACTCATGACACTGACATTCACCAGCTTACCCAGTCCACATTTGAGGTTTTACTGAGCCAGATTGAGAAAGAAGCCACTTCGCAACAACAATCAACAGAGAAAGAGCCCGTGGACATTTCCTCCTGGATACCTGACACCAGTCACATCACTGGTGACCAGCTACACAAGTATGGGAGTTATTACATTAGACTGTATGGTACTCTATGAAATCAATAGCTTCTCATGCTCTGTTTCTTGTAAAGTGGCCCAGGCGAGGTTCTTCTGCTCTACTGCTACTGTCAGCTGGCAGATCCACAGCTCATCTGTGCTTGGCAAAAGGCCCTTTGTGAAAAACTCCAGTTAACTGGCAAGGTAACAGAATTACAGAATCTTGGCTTATAAACTGATGATGATGTATATATTTTTACATTCAGTTATCATACAATTTCTACAGGTGAGGGTGGCAACTGAGGGGATCAATGGAACAGTTGGAGGCACAAAAGTGGCGACTAGCTTGTACATCAAGGCAATGTGCTCCCATCCAATCTTCAATATAATGAAAAAAGAAGATTTTAAGGTAAAACAGAAAGGCTTCAGTTTGGGGCAATTCTATTGCCCAAATTTATGAGAAAATCAGGATGAAAGGGGCCATTTTTAGGCCCATTTTAGACCTTTACGTGCCTCCTTTGAGACCCTATGATCCGTGAGACGTACATGATACAGACATCTTGGTGTCATTTTACCAGTGTAGTGGAGGGTATACGCTGTATATCCACTTGTTTTTCAGTGGGCATTGTATATACTCGCGTCTTAATCCCTAAGATGCGTATCAAAGTAGTGTAGTGGAGGTATACACCGTATCAAGGCTGATGGAACCGATCAGAATGTTTAGCTTAATCTTGAACTAGTATTATTTCTTCACATTTTAGGCGCAGCAATGTGCATATGGTGGTAGGCCTAAGTGCGAATGTTCAAAAATGCAATTTGTGGGTAAACACCGTTATAAAATGCACACCGCACATGGACAGAGATGGACATTTACTTTAGAAATGTAGAAAAGATGCAACAACTATCATGGGTTGATAATGCCTTTAACTGCTAGACAATGAAAGAAACTTGAAAGAACCAATAGAACAGGAAAGGAAGTCATTATAAAATAATTACCTCTACGTTTCTATGGTGGGATTTTGTCTATAAGCTATATTGAACAAAAATATAAACGCAACAATTACAGTTCATATAAAGAAATCAGTTCATTTTAAATAAATAAATTAGGCCCTAATCTATGGATTTCACATGACTGGGCCACCCATGTAAACAAATTATACACAACATTTTAGAGAAATAAGCTTTTTGTGCGTATGGAACATTTCTGTGCTCTTTTATTTCAGCTCATGAAACATGGGACCAGCACTTTACATGTTGCGTTTTATATTTTTTCTAAGTATTCTTTGAAGCAAGGCAAGACATGCCTCAATATATGAAGTAAATGTCCAGTTTTAAACAATTAAAGAACAGGAACAATATAGCGACACCAACAATAGGCCTAACCATTGTCTTGTAGATGGAAAGCTTTCCAAGAATGTTCTCAATTAAATGTTAACTAGCTACAAAGTAGCCTATGCCTACCTGGCAGAATCAATCCAGTGGCTGTTTGTTTTGCAAACTGCAACTCGTGCTACAGAAACACATCTAACCAAACCACAGTGCTAGGTGCCTGTGCGCTTGAATTAAAGGGTAACTACATTCGAAAAAACAAAAGTCTTAGATTTTTCCCAAACCTCAAAAGTGGTCTCCTGATGTGGTTCTAAGTCCATAACAATGCTTTAACATCTTTTTTTGTTGTTGTTGAGAGTGAAAATCTGAAACCTATTAATTTATGACAGTTGATTGCCGAATTTATGTTTCAATAGTTGGTCTATTATTAGCCTACTGCACAGTACAGCTTGGGTTGGCCTGACTGTGAAAGACCCATATGGGATTTATCACGTTAGGTCGTTGTGCGTGTCTCTGTTTGTCAAAGAATTTTTCACACGAGGTGCCTTTCCTTTGCCGGGCAGGCCGTCTGGGAAATTTTTGGAAAAATGTGAGTATTCCCACTTCTCCAGGCACCACTACACCATTGCATTTGACTCCTTTTATCGTGTGATCTCAACTATGGAGTATATCATGATCCCGGAAAAAAAAATGTTCACATTCATTTATTCAACATTAAAAATATTAATATCTCAAAAGTACCCTTTTTGATTTTGCTTATTTAAAAAAAAAATGTTTTACATATTGTTTGGAACCATATACTCTTCAAACACGTCAAATTTCCAGAATGGGTTCTCTGGTTCTTTAATATTTGATCCATTTAATGCTTAGAAATTGACATGAATGAAGTCAAAAAGGGTACTTTTGAGAAATTATAATTTATATTGAATATTTTTATTAAATGTTGAATAAAAATGTGTATTTCTGAATCTAGACAGACTCCATTTGTTAGGAGTATAATGACACCAATATGTTGTCTGTATCATGTACATTTCACAGATCATAGGGTCTTACAGGAGGCAAGTCTTCCCTGTGGCTCAGTTGGTAGAGCATGGTGTTTGCAACACCAGGGTTGTGGGTTTGATTCCCACGGGGGGCCAGTACAAAAAAAAAAAAAATGTATGAAATGTATGCTTTCACTACTGTAAGTCGCTCTGGATAAGAGCGTCTGCTAAATGACTAAAATGTAAATGTAAATGCATGTATAGGTCTAAAAAGGGCCTTAAATGGCAATTTTCATCATGACTTTCTCAAACTGTTTGTGATTCAATTGTAAAAAGCATGTCAAACTTTCTTTATCCCAATGAAGTTATGTGAAAATTGTTTTAGCAATCTGAGAAACCTAAAATATTTTCGGGCTGTACTGGCGTGGAATCGACCAAGTGTTGTTTTCAGTGCTCAATATGTCTTTCTGTGTCTCCTTAGACCAGCAATGGGGGCGCAGAGTGTTTTTGTGACCTGAGGGTTGGAGTCTACAAGGAAATAGTGCCAATGGGAGTGGACCCTGATGCCCTCTCTTACAGTCTAGCAGGTAAACAAAATGTGTGTCTCGTGTACGTCTGCGTTGTATATGCTATTTAACATGATGGAACCAGTAAGTGGTTATGGTTGAATATGGCCCTGAGTTAAGCTTCTGTTTTTACCACTTAGGTACTCACTTGGAACCTGAAGAATTCCACAAAGAAGTGGAGGCACTTTTGTCAAAAGGTGACTCTTGCAATGATACAATACTGCTGGACTGCCGGAACTTCTACGAGAGTAGAATTGTAAGTATTGCTTTTGACTGCATATGTTTGTATCCCACTTTGTTCTTTATGACATTTTTTAATTTATCATATAGGGTAATAAAAATAATGGCAGGTTAAATATGTTTTTGTTTTCAGGGCCAGTTCAGCCAGTGTTTGGCCCCTAACATCCGAAAATTCAGTTACTTCCCCGATTACGTTGACCAGAACCTTGACCTCTTTCGAGACAAGAAGGTCCTTATGTACTGTACCGGCGGCATTCGTTGTGAACGCGGCTCAGCCTATCTCCGCTCAAAAGTAAGCCTACCTTTCAGGTTTTGCACAGTGACAGTATATCATTGGAACATTTCAAACACACTTCATCCAACCAAAAAGCGAAACCTAAACAAACAGTGTTTGTTTCTTTCCTACTTCCAGCATGTGTGTAAAGAAGTTTATCAGCTGAAAGGTGGCATTCATAAGTACCTGGAACAATTCCCTGAGGGCTTCTATCGCGGCAAACTGTTTGTGTTTGACGAGCGCTTTGCAATCTCCTCCAACAGTGACATCATCTCAGGTCTGTATTAACTGTGAATTGCCCTTTAAGACTTTGATCATCACAATGTTTTTTTGTTTTTTTATGTAAGCAGTAGCAAACCCAGCATTCCAACATATGGTTTTAAACGATGAATGCAGCCTTAAGATGCTTTTGGGAAACCAGGCCCTGTTCATCAACATTCCTCTCCCCTTCCTGTGTGCAGAGTGTAGGTACTGCAATTCTCCGTGGGACCAGTACCAGCTATGCTCCACCCACTTCTGCTGCCAGCTGGTCCTTTCCTGCTCTGCCTGCAGACAGGGGGGCCACACTGCCTGCTGCCCCATCTGCCAGACCAAGGGCAAGGGAGAAGAGTCCTCCGCCACACCTCCACAGAGAGAGGAGTGCGAGTGCACAGCCATGCGGCCCAGGATCCCCCAGGATGCATTGTGATGTGACATAACCAGTTAAAAAAAGTTCAACAGCGCTAAGCAGAGACCTTACAAGGAGCTTAACCCATGCATGTATTTTAAATGGTCAATCCTTATTCAATAGACTCAAATGTGATTGTGGTGACAATCGGCTTGTGCCTATTTTAAATAAAGAAATCCTCAACAGATCTGTTATTTTATTCGTTTGCCTTTAATTACTCACCATCATGAGTTAAAAATGCAATAACATTTTACACTAGATAGTAAACATAAGACATCATATGTCCCTGATATCATCCCCTGGTTTATTGTTTAATGCAAATAAATAAAACCTCTATATTCAATATTTAGAAAGACAGAAAAAATTGGTGCTGATTCGACTAGCTAAATACTCTGTTTTTCCAACACTGATGCAGCTCTTGCACTTCTGCCTACTGACAGGTGGCGTCGTTATGCCATCTCTAGTCGCATAGAAACGGCAGCTTCACATAAGTGGATGAACCTTGTCGTCTTTGCTAGACAGCCATCGGAGTAGGGGGCACAGAATCCTCAGCCAACACCTAGCTAGCTAATGGGAATATTGCCTTGGTGACAACCTTTCATGTGTTTTTGTCACCCTGTGCATTCGTGACCAAGAGACGAACCTGAAAACCCCTGTCGGTTACAGCATGAACTCTACGCCGAATGGTGGAGCAGCACCCCCCTTTCAGAATGGTAAAACGGGCCGTGGAGATACGGCCGCTAGCTAAACTAGCAAGTGCCAGTGGTTGAAATAGCTAGTGGCTGTGTGAAAGGGTGTTGCATGGCTACATATTGCGTCTGGCAATTAGCTTAGATAACTAACTTACGTAAGCTATAGCGTTATTAGCTAGTAAAAACGGACAAATGTCTGTTTGTTATTAATTAGCATTAACGTTAGCTAGAAACAGCTAGCAACTGTACTGTAGCTAGCTTGCTAGCTAACGTTAAAGAGAAAGCTAAACTTTCTAGCTAACATCCATTCAAGCTTGCAACTAGCCAGCTAGCTAGTTGGCAAGCTATCTTGAACAACCACATCACTAAAGTATTTGTAGTCATATTGGTTATGTTCACAAATGGATGTCGCCAGCAATTATCTATCTTCTTTGCTTATTGTACTAACGCAGCCAGGGTCCATGGAGGGGAGGAACCTTTAGGCTAGCTAACTAGGGTATTGACATCTCATTACTGGTAGGACAATACACCGGTAGCTAGTTAGCAAAATTATTTTACTGTTGGTTTGAATAAGTCAGTAACTGCTTAGCTGACATTGACAGGTTTGACCCCTTCTATATAATATTTAGTAATGTAGGTAGGTAATACTTTTGATAATGGTTGATTACACATTGATGATCCAAAATCCATCAACAATATGTAAATTGGCCGCAAACTCCTTAAAAAAAAATTCTAACATAAATCCTGGTTTTGCTAACCTCAACCTGTCATTCTCCACAGGTCCAGTAGGACAGACCTACCCATCCACATATCCTCCGGGGTACTATGGAGCAGGGCCTCAACAGCAGGGCTACCCAACCATTTCAGGACACTGTGCCCCTGCCCTCAACAAATCTCCTATTACGAACAATGACCACAGTGCTTACTACCACCACAACAGCCACCACCAGCCTATTGCTGCACCTACTGTAGCCCCCTCTGCATACAGAGCAACCCAAGGCTCCCATCCTCCCTCTCAGCCCTATGGCACCCTTCCCACCTCAGTTGCCCCTCCAAACCCCCAACAGGCACCTCCATTCCAACAACCATCCCCCTACGCACCGCATGGGGCCTACCATGGACAGCAGCAGTACCTCACCTCCCAAGCGCTAATCTATCCCCAGCAGCTTAACTTGGTGTCAGCGACCCCCAGCAGCCAAGGCACTCCCGTATACCCCATTGTCTCGTACCCCTCTGCGCCAGGAAGCAGCCAGTACGGCACTTTGCGTTCCTCCCAGTCTCCCACCGGCCCAGGAGCCGTTTCCAACCTGATAGGCGCTCCCCTCCACCAGTATCCCCCAGGAAATGGCACCAGTCACCCAGCATCTACTGCAGCAGTTCCCTCTGGGCATAGCATGGCTCCACCCGGCCAACCAGCCACAGTCAACGGCCAGGGTAATGCAGGTACAGTCGACTGCACTGTTGTGATTGTCCGTACATAATCGATTTTGAGACACTTGTCAATCCCCTTTTCTTTTCAATTTATGTGATGACAATATTTGAAATACTTGCCTCTGCCTTAATTGTCGTCTTCTCCCCAGTCCAAGCCCCAGTCCTCCAGCACTATGACCAAAGCCACCAGGCAGCCATGGCACATGACCACTATGGAGTCACACACAACACCGGGGCTGCTGACGGAGATAGACCACCTTCAGGAACTCCTTTCACTTCCTCCCCGGGGCATCAGCAAGGTAAATGGAGAGAGAAGAGAGGCATTTCAACTTTCGAATTAGCCTCCATATTGCTATAGTAGCTCTATATTTGGTCATCAGCATTGAAGTCCTCAATGGCATGCCCATGTCTGCCATTTTGATGCAAGTTTAAGAGGATCCTGCCGAGGCTGTGACAGTCATGGAATTTTGGATGATGGTAAATGACCGCGGTAATATCCGTTTTCATTATTTATTTTTTTATTTTATTTTTTTTACAGTTATGACGGTTACTTAATTTTCATGACGGTCTTCATCCATAACCGTCAGTTATACGGTAATTTTGCCTGCCCTAGTTCCTGCATTTTTACGTTTGTGTGGTTCTCCGTCCTCACCCTGAGGACCTTCATTAAATGATTGATGAAGGGATCTGTATTTCATCTTTCAAACTCAGTTCTTGTAGGCTTAGTCTAACTAAGTGAATTGAATAGGTCCTCTATCTCCTTTTTGTTCTTGTCCTGTCTCGCTGTCCGTTTTCTCTTCTCCATAGATACAATCCTACCATGATTTGTTTTTGTCTCAATTTGGTAGAAGCTAGTGAGAAGTGATGTTTCCACAGGCGAATCGCAAGCATCCTCACCAACATTCCCACCACACAGACACAGATTTTCTAAACTCACAGTCCTCTGGCTCCGTCCTCGCCCCCTCCTCCCCTCCACATAGTTGACGGTTGTTCTGTTTTGTACCCTCTCCCACCCCTCTACAGGCATGCAGTACGGATATGTAGCCAATAGTGGCGCTAGCTCTGCCAACGCCTCCACCAACGCTGCCCCCTTGTCATCCAGCTCCGATGAGGATGTTGATGAGGAGGAGGATGAGGAAGCAGGTCTGCTTATAGCTTTTATTCCCATCCCTGCCTGCCCGCCCGCCCCTCATCCCAGCCCAACTCCAATAACCACCCAACCAACCCGACCCTCACATCAACCCACTTACTTTCCTTTCAACCCCAGGCACTTTGCATTCATACTCATGTCTCAAAGCCACCTCTGCCCATCTCCAGCAGCTTGCCTGCCCCCCCACTTGCAGATCCATCTCTCTCTGCTGCCCATCTGACGGCGTCCACGCATTCAACATCTACGCCATATCTTCTCCCAACATTATCACAGTGTTCCCAATAGATATTTGATGTTAGTGATGTGAGCTCGTTGTAACTAAAATCACAGAAGCATGGCAGTCAGAATGGTGTGAAGCATCTGATCAGTTATCCTAACTTCATCACAAAGAAGTTCAAACAATGTGAGTACGGTGTAGTGTTTGAGAGTAAATTAGCTGTTTTAGAATCTGTTTAGTCTTCTTGACATTCAGGCTACGCACTCGTTCCTGTCCTTTCCAATCATGTCCTCAGTTTTCCTCTCACCCACGAACCATTTGGGAATGTCTGTCTGCATTTCAATTACAGGAAGGGATCTAACTGGTCTCTGAATGAATAATAACTTTATTGCTTCCCATTGGAATTTCCAAATTGTATCCTCCTGAAAAACAATAGATTTTTGCATGATTGGTTTTGCATTTAAATAAATTATGTCTGCTCTAAACATTTAACACAATTTTCAATAGACCCCTATCTGGGCCAGTCAATAGCCTCCACTTTGTTTGGAACCTGAAATCTTAGCAACTTCCATAGTTATGCTATCCTGATAATGATATTATTCATACCACATTTCATATTTTGTTATCAGCGTACATGCAGTGTTTCAATGAGAAGGTGTTGATGAGTGTCCTAGAGGCGCTGGTGGGTCCCACCCTTGGGTAGTGTGTTATTGTCTAGAGGTTAACAGCTTTTTATATTTAGCATGTCCCCTGTTACCACGGGCCAACAGGCTCTCTGCTGCTCACTGGTCTCCAATGGGAAAAGGGTAGAGGCTGAGGCATGTCAGCACTAGCAGCTAACACTCATTAGCAACTTGGTTAATTTAAGTGTGCTATGCCTTAACTCTTTCTCCTCTGCCCTTGCACTCCAAACGCCCTCGGATGTCATTTTCATGCAAATTTTTTTGCCACTGATGTTTCTCTGTTTGTCCTATTTCTTCCCGAGTGGTTTCTTATCATTCTCTGTAAATTTGGCCAATCATCATTCAGTCACTCTCCATTGCTTGGCTGTCGTTTTGTTTAGGCCTACTTAGCTTTTTTTTGTCATTTTGATATGTTTAATTAGCTGAATTCCCATGTGGTAGGAGGGCTTGTCAGTCATAATACATGTTTCCCCAGGCCCAGGTTCTTTAATATCTAGAGCACTTAATCCACTGAGGTGGCAGGCAGATTTAGCTGCCTGTGATAATTGGAGCTCATCCAATGAGGCAGCGCTATCTTGGTTCACTGTCACAGCCCTCCGTTTTGCCCAATTGGATTAAACGACTCGTTCAGAGCTTCCAGTGCGTGGGTGTGGGTGGCGAGACCTAAAATGTCTTCTCTCAGAGGTCTGGAAGGGAAGGCTGGATGTGTACAGCCTAGAGAGATGATGGTGAACTGCTGCCTGTCTGTCTATGGCTTCACTTATTTTCCTATTTCATCAGCATCACAGTCCTCCTCCCCTGCTTACACACGCCTAACTTGTCCATCTTTCATGTGTCATTTTTCTCCCGCCTGCATGTGAGCTGTAATAAACTTTTAAAGTTAGAGAGCAGCTCCTCAAAACTGTTTTTCTCTTCCTTCCCCCACCATCCCCGCTGTCAGGTGGTGATAGTTCCTCAACTACCACTGGCAGTGCGTCCCCGGTGCCCAACAGCTACGACTCCCTGGAAGGCGGCAGCTACCCAGGTACATACTGTACTCGGCTCTTAAAAATCCAGCTCTACTTTGAGGCATTTGACACAATTGAATGTTTCTGCTGCCACATTTCTCTCTGCTCAACCGCAACCCTAAATGCACTAAGTGGGCAGGCAGTTATCAATTGGTACATTCAACCCTAATGCTTGTCACTCTATTTCTAGAGTCCTCCATTCCCCCCTCTGCCGACATGACCAAACAAGCCCCGCCCTTTGGCTATGGCTACCCCAGCATGCAGCCAGCTTATCAGCAGAGGCCGTCCCCCAGGACAGGCTCCTCCCCCTCACACGGCAGGTACAACCAAACTGGCTACCAGCATTTGTCCCAGGTAAGATATTCTGGTACAACTCACCTGGTTGTGTATGACTAAAAGATAATATATATTCTAAATAAATTGGGTGGTTCAAGCCCTGAATGCTGATTGGCTGACAGCGTTGGTATATTTAAGCAATAAGGTATAGTGGGGGGAAATATTATTTGATCCCCTGCTGATTTTGTACATTTGCCCACTGATAAAGAAATGATCAGTCTATAATTTTAATAGTAGGTTTATTTGAACAGTGAGAAACAGAATAACAACAAAAATCCAGAAAAACACATGTAAAAAATGTAATAAAATGATTTGCATTTTAATGAGGGAAATAAGTATTTGACCCCTCTGCAAAACATGACTTAGTACTTGGTGGCAAACCCTTGTTGGCAATCACAGAGGTCAGACGTTTCTTGTAGTTGGCCACCAGGTTTGCACACATCTCAGGAGGGATTTTGTCCCACTCCTCTTTGCAGATCTTCTCCAAGTCATTAAGGTTTCGAGGCTGACGTTTGGCAACTTGAACTTTCAGCTCCCTCCACAGATTTTCTATGGGATTAAGGTCTGGAGACAGGCTAGGCCACTCCAGGACCTTAATGTGCTTCTTCTTGAGCCACTCCTTTGTTGCCTTGGCCATGTGTTTTGGGTCATTGTTATGCTGGAATACCCATCCACGACCCATTTTCAATGAGCCTGGCTGAGGGAAGGATGTTCTCACCCAAGATTTGACGCTACATGGCCCCGTCCATCGTCCCTTTGATGCATTGAAGTTGTTCTGTCCCCTTAGCAGAAAAACACCCCCAAAGCATAATGTTTCCACCTCCATGTTTGACGGTGGAGATGGTGTTCTTTGGGTCATAGGCAGCATTCCTCCTCCTCCAAACACGGCGAGTTCAGTTGATGCCAAAGAGCTCCATTTTAGTCTCATCTGACCACAACACTTTCACCAGTTGTCCTCTGAATCATTCAGATGTTCATTGGCAAACTTCAGACGGGCATGTATATGTATACTTGAGCAGGGGGACCTTGCGGGCGCTGCAGGATTTCAGTCCTTCACTGCGTAGTGTGTTACCAATTGTTTTCTTGGTGACTATGGTCCCAGCTGCCTTGAGATCATTGACAAGATCCTCCCGTGTAGTTCTGGGCTGATTCCTCACCGTTCTCATGATCATTGCAACTCCACGAGGTGAGATCTTGCATGGAGCCCCAGGCCGAAGGATATTGACAGTTCTTTTGTGTTTCTTCCATTTGCGAATAATCGCACCAAATGTTGTCACCTTCTCACCAAGCTGCTTGGCGATGGTCTTGTAGCCCATTCCAGCCTTGTGTAGGTCTACAATCTTGTCCCTGACATCCTTGGAGAGCTCTTTGGTCTTGGCCATGGTGGAGAGTTTGGAATCTGATTGATTGCTTCAGTGGACAGATGTCTTTTTTACAGTTAACAAGCTGCGGTTAGGAGCACTCCCTTTAACAGTGTGCTCCTAATCTCAGCTCGTTACCTGTATAAAAGACACCTGGGAGCCAGAAATCTTTCTGATTGAGAGTGGGTCAAATACTTATTTCCCTCATTAAAATGCAAATCAATTTATAACATTTTAGACATGCGTTTTTCAGGATTTTTTTGTTGTTATTCTGTCTCTCACTGTTCAAATAAACATACCATTAAAATTATAAACTGATCCTTTATCAGTGGGCAAACGTACAAAATCAGCAGGGGATCAAATACTATTTTCCCCCACTGTACGAGGGGGTGTGGTATATGGCCAATATACCACGGCTAAGGGCTGTTCTTATGCACGAAGAAACCCGGAGTGCCTGGATACAGCCCTTAGCCGTGGTATATTGGCCATATTCCACAAACCCCAGAGGTGCCTTATTGCTATTATAAACTGGTTACCATCGTATTTATAGCAGTAAAAATAAATGTTTTGTCACACCCATGGTATACGGCTGTCAGCCAATCAGCGTTCAGGGCTAGAACCACCCTGTTTATAGTACACCACAGGAATGACAAAACATTTATTTTTACTGCTCTAATTACATTGCTAACCAGTTGTATAATAGCAATAGGGCACCTCGGGGGTTTGTGGTGTATGGCCAATATACCACGGCTAAGGGCTGTATCCAGGCCCTTCTCATTGCGTTGTGCATAAGAACAGCCCTTAGCCGTGCTATATTGGCCATATACCACACCCCCCCGGGCCTTATTGTGTAATTTTAATATGGTCCCTCATGAAATGCATGAAAAGGAGTTGGCCTACTAAGACACTCCATGTCAATACATTTCTCTGGGGGCATATTAGTGTTGTGGATATCGGTTCCTTTCTATCGTGTTCATCTCTGCTCCACACCTGACCCTTGTGGTAATGATCTACCTGTCCCTAGTGACTGTTAGACTAACTACCTCCTGTTTGTCCATGCAGCCCTTCCCTAACATGTCCCAGCTGTCTGCGGCCCTGGGGGGACTGAGCGGTGTGCCAGAGCTAGAGGTGGAGGCGCTGCGGCCCGTCAACCTGCTGCAGGAGAGGAACCTTCTGCCCCACCGGCCCTTGGATGCCCCCGAACCCAACCTCAACGCTGACCTCAAGAAGGCCAACTGCAGCCCGGAGTAAGGGGCAGGGGAAGTTTGTGGGTTTGAGGATATGCTGGTATCTGGACACAACACTAACGGACAATATTCAGTGTAAACTGAAACACTAGGAATGACAAGTGCGATCCCAAGTTTATTTATAGGATCAAGCAAAACGCATATTGGGAACATTTGTTGATTTCAAATGTACTTCTCCTCTATCTCCACACTGCATTGTACCTCCATAGTCCCCGCTCACTCAATTGAACTTATTAGCTCATGCCTTTACAAAGCTGTGCTAAAAGCTCTTCTCTCTGGCCTCCACAGCACATTCAGGTGTACCCTGACCAACATCCCACAGACCCAGGCCCTGCTGAATAAAGCCCGGCTGCCCCTGGGCCTCCTCCTGCACCCCTTCAGAGACCTCGCAGTAAGAAGACACCCAGCCCTAATACCCGGGCCCTGTCCACAAACATCCTCTAGCCCCTAACTCCTATGCGCTGGTGTAGATCTGAGAGGTTTGGTTAGGTGTAAGCAACTGACATTTCAGGAAGCTACCAACTTGGAAGTGCAATTGAATTGAAACGCTACATTGAACATAGCACAAATGTTTTGTTGTGGAATTGAGTGAATATCCTGGAATAAGACACTTTAGTGGTTATTTATATTGACTGGCGTTCAGTGCCCCTTAATAACACCCTGTCAGTATGTCATAGGAAGTTGACCTGAGTTCAGAAACAGAAAAGCAGGAGGCAAGGCAGGATGAGCTGGAGGGTGAGGAGGTGCAGAAAGCCATGATTTTAGTTTCATTGAAAGTGTCCAAGTGCAAGGTGGTAAAAGTACAAAAAGCAGACTGTTGATATAAGGACTTTACAGAAGGAATCCTCTTCTATAGATTGCAGACGCAGGTTTGATCAGATGTAGAATGTAGAACACATTTTCATAAATCATTTAATGAGTAACAAACCACAAATCAACAGTCGTCTTCATCTTTGGGCTCCCGAGTGGCGCAGCGGTCTAAGGCACTGCATCTCAGTGCTAGAGGCGTCACTACAGTCCCTGGTTCAAATCCAGGCTGTATCACATCCAGCCGTGGTTGGGAGCCCCATAGGGCGGCGCACAATTGGCCCAGCGTCGTCCGGGTTTGGCCCGGGTAGGCCATCATTATAATAAGAATTTGTTCTTTAACTGACTTGCCTAGTTAAAAAAATAAATAGTATTTTTTTTTCTCTCTTTCTCCATCCATAGCAACTCCCAGTGATCACGTCCAGCACCATAGTGAGATGTCGCTCCTGTCGTACCTACATTAACCCCTTCGTCTCCTTCCTGGACCAGAGGAGATGGAAATGCAGCCTCTGCTACAGGGTCAACGATGGTACGGATCCCTCTATTCAATGTGTACTTAGGGCAGCACCGTCCAAAATGCGAGACGTTAAATATGACTTGAACGCGCATATTCTCACCCTCGCAGTTCCCGATGAGTTCATGTACAATCCCGTGACCCGCTCCTATGGAGAGCCCCACAAGAGGCCAGAGGTGCAGAACTCCACTGTGGAGTTCATAGCCTCTTCAGATTACATGGTGAGTGATTATTTTGATTTTTTTTTTAGATCAGTGTTCATTCATCCAGAAACAGTTTGCCCACAATCCTCTAGAGGGCAGGTCTCCATCAGATTCATGCAGTCACCAATGGCAAGGCACTGTGCTTTCCAATATCAGACTGTCAGTCTGCAGATGTGAACTGGTTGAATGTTTTGAGTAAAGCATGTTTTGTCCCCAGCTGCGGCCCCCTCAGCCTGCAGTGTACCTGTTTGTGCTGGATGTGTCTCACAATGCGGTGGATGCAGGCTACCTGGACGTCTTCTGTCAGACTTTACTGGAGAACCTGGACAAGTAAGTAGCTTCGCACCTGGATTCATGTGTTCAATATGATCTGAGTTGCTTATAGCACTACTGTTGACTCCTGATAAATTCACTTAGATAACCGGTGCAGAAGCTATAGTTTTCCAGTCAGTTTATATGTGTCTGACAAAGGCCTTTCCTGCTCACACTCCTACTATTAAGTAGTCAAGGCTCCATTTCAAAGAAAAATCAACTAATAAAAGCCATGGATCAAATGTGAAACAGGTCAAGCCCTACTATAAAAGTCATACTAGTATTGGCCGGCTTGCAAGTGCGTAAGAACCGGAGGCATATAAAAGTAAAGGGTGATCGCTCTGTTGCTTTCTGTTTTAGTAGTTAAGTCCGTCAACATTCATACACATGGTGAACAATAAGATTTGGTCAAATCCAAATTTAATCGGACAGTTCCACAGGGAGCAAACCATTTTGAAGTGTATATACTTGAACTCTTGCCAGAAAAAAAGAAAAGAGAAACATGAAATACTTTAGCAGGACTGTCCTTCCTGTTTTTCCCCAGGAAATTATCCTGTTCTTTGTTGCAACTATACAAAACTAGCTCTGACGAAGGTTCACTGCTGGTTCCGATGTCTGGAAAATCTCAGTCACGTCAACTTGAACTCCATAATCCCACATTCTGACGTGAAAAAGAGTTCACCAGAACTCCACACTCACACACATCTGGTATCTCTCAAACCAGAGAGTTATTCTGCCATTTTCTTGACCTGTTCCGTTGTACAGTACTGTTACATGCCGCGGCTAGGCTAACTCTCCGGGGGGTGTCTGTTCTGTGTCTCAGGATGCCGGGGGACACGCGTACCCGAGTGGGCTTCATCACCTTCAACAGCACCATCCACTTCTACAACCTTCACGAGAGCCTCTCGCAGCCCCAGATGCTGGTGGTCTCCGACATCGACGGTGTGTGTTCTGTGTGTGTGTTTCAGTCAGCTCTCCTCCGTCTTTAGGTCCACTGCCTAAAAATCCCCAGCCTGGGTGCCAGTCGGTTTGTGCTCGAGCCAACATGTCGTTGTCTTACCAAACAACAAATAGCTCTTGGCAAGGCAAAGGTGTTGTTGACTGCAGACTGACTACACCCTCCTCTCCCTCAAACCGACATGTCACTTATTCACTAATGGTAAAAATAATGTGTACTGTAGAGATGTAATGACTTGTCCTTCTGCTGGTGAATATAGTCATTTCTCCAAGTGAATTATCCCAGGACATGGAATGTGAGCTGTGGTGATGCAGTAAATTATCTTTGTTCTGTTTTTGTAGATATCTTCATTCCAACCCACGACAGTCTACTGGTGAACCTGAAGGAAAGCAGAGCGGTAAAGGTTTTTCTTTGACTGAGAATGTGTGGAACTATTTGTGTTTACCAGTGTCATCACAGGCTGATTTTTTTTTTTTTTTTTTTTTTTTTGTAATAATAATTATGACTGGAGGGTGAGAGTCTTTGTGTTTCTGACCATGTATGGTTGCTTTAGTGTGATAGTCAATTTGTTTTCTGATGCTGGTGTGTGAGTGCATCTTTAGTCATTTTGACTGTTCTCTCTCCCTCTGATCTCTCTTCTCGCTCTCATTTTCTCTCCCACTCCCCCTCACAGCTGGTGAGGGTCCTGTTGACCTCCCTACCCGGCATGTTTAGCCAGACCAGGGAGACCCACAGTGCCCTGGGCCCGGCACTGCAGGCTGCCTACAAGCTCATGTCCTCCACAGGGGGCCGCGTCTCCGTGTTCCAGACCCAGCTACCCACGCTGGGTGCCGGCCTGCTGCAGTCCCGGGAGGACCCCAACCAGAGGTCCAGCACCAAGGTATGAGTGCTGAGTCGCACACACAGGCATGACACACATACTGTCAGAACATATGGTTCTGTAATGTAAGGTTCCAGTTGTCTATTAAGTCTGTTCTGTATGTTATGTTGTGATAGGGGGTCCAACACCTGGGCCCAGCCACAGACTTCTACAAGAAGCTGGCCCTGGACTGTTCTGGTCAGCAGATAGGAGTCGACCTATTCCTCCTCAGCTCCCAGTACTCTGACCTGGCCTCACTAGGTAAGACGTGATAGTCCATTCCTTAGATTATATAATAGACAGGTTACTGTTTAGGAAAATGCTAAAAGTTGAGAAAGAGACTGGCGTCTTAAAGAGAATGGTTTTGGCAAAATAGAATACAGCAGTCATTAGAGTCAACCTAAGGCTACACACCGCATTCTCTTTTTTTCCCTCTATCTTTCTTTCTTTCCTTCTTTCTATCCTTTTCTTTTTCTACTTCTTTAAAAAAAAATATATATATATATTTTTTTTTTTTTCTCGGGCCAGCGTGTGTGTCTAAATACTCAGCGGGTAGTATCTTCTACTACCCCTCGTTGCACCACGTTCACAACCCGGCCCAGCTGGACAAGTTCCAGAAGGATCTGGAGCGCTACCTCACCAGGAAGATTGGCTTCGAGGCTGTCATGAGGATACGCTGCACCAAAGGTAGGTCTATTTTGTTAGTTTGTTTCTTCAAATGGTATATTTTGTTTTGTATTGTCTGAGTAGTTTTTTTAAATCTTTTTCTGAAAGGTACTGAGGTCACTCCACAAATTTGTTAGTATTTTTTTACGTGTTTTTCTTCCCCAATTTCATCATATCCAATTGTCCCATCGCTGCAACTCC
Source organism: Salmo salar (assembly GCF_965601325.2). NCBI lineage: Eukaryota > Metazoa > Chordata > Actinopteri > Salmoniformes > Salmonidae > Salmo > Salmo salar. Next base: position 70,874,042 of record NC_138299.1, on the reverse strand, counting down.
CGTATGGACTCGTGAGAGACAAAGGTCGAGAAACACGACCCTGCCAAGCCACACACTGCTCGCTTAACCCGGAAGCCAGCCGCACCAATGTGTCGGAGGAAACACCGTACAACTGGCGACCGAAGTCGGCGTGCATTGTGCCCGGCCCACCACAAGGAGTCGCTAGAGTGCGATAGGACAAGGACATCCCGGCCCGGCCAAACCCTCCCCTAACCCGGACAATGCCTCATGGGTCTCCCAGTCGCGGCCGGCTGCGACACAGCCTGGGGTCGAACCCGGGTCTGTAGTGACGCCTCTAGCACTGCGATGCTGTGCCTTAGAGCACTGCGCCACTTGGGAGGCCAAACAGTACACATTTCTTGACAATTTCTAGATCGATTTAGCGGTCATCATTACTTTGTATGTCTCCTTGGTCAACAGGCTTGTCCATCCACACATTCCATGGGAACTTCTTTGTGCGCTCGACGGACCTGCTGTCCCTGGCCAATGTCAACCCAGACTCGGGCTTCGCTGTGCAGATGTCTATAGAGGAGAGCATGGCCGACACCTCACTGGCCTGCTTCCAGGCTGCGCTGCTGTACACCTCCAGCAAAGGTGAACACCATCTCACCGTTTCATTCATTGTGGAAATATTTGGAGAAGTCATTCCCGACTTTTACATAAATAATGAATAATTAGTCCCAGTTCTAGTACAAAGAGTTGTTATTTTAATATCGCCTAACAAAGACAAATTCATCTACCCTCATCTCTGCTCCTATCCCCCACTCCCTCCGTCCTCCTAGGGAAGAGGCGGATCAGGGTCCATACTCTGTGTCTGCCAGTGGTCAGCCAGCTGAGTGATGTATATGCCGGGGCTGACGTTCAGGCCATCACCTGCCTCCTAGCCAACATGGGTGAGTGTGTGTGTGTGTGTGTGTGTGTGTGTGTGTGTGTGTATATATATATATATATATATATATATATATATATATATATATATATATATATATATATATATATATATATATATATATATATATATATGCTGCATTTGTTCATGAGATCCGTTTTTTTTTATTCATACATTTTTATTTTGTATTCCTATGAACAGCCATTGACCGGTCGATATCGTCAAGCCTGTCGGACGCCCGAGATGCCCTGGTGAATGCGGTGGTGGACTCCCTGAGTGCGTACAAGAACACCGTCTCGAATCTGCAGCAGTCTGGTCTCATCGCCCCTGCGGCCCTCTGTCTCTTCCCCCTCTACGTGCTGGCATTACTCAAACAGGTCTGTCTGACCAACACACACACACACACAGAGCTTTTGTATGCGCCGTATGTCTCCGTCACTAGTCAGAAGCCGTTCAAGCTGTCAATGCTATCCCTTCTCATGAATCTGTGCTCCCTCCTCTCCTCCTCTTTCCCCTTCCTTCTTCTCCTTTCTCTCCACCTAACAGAAAGCACTGCGCACAGGGACCAGCACCAAGCTGGACGAGCGCGTCTTCGCCATGTGCGAGTTCAAGAGCCAGCCGCTGCAGCAGATCATGCGCACGGTCCACCCCGACCTCTACCGCCTGGACACCATTTCAGACCAGGTGAGAGGTCAACACAGCCCGCTCTGCTTTGAACAACTGATTCATCTCTCCAGCATTCCACTGGTTCCTAGCTGGACACGTTGGTTTTGTTTTACCTGGTGGGTCACAAGTACCGTAATTTCCGGACTATAAGCCGCTACTTTTTTCCCAGGCTTTGAACCTCGCGGCTTAAACAATGATGCGGCTAATATATGGATTCTTCCCACTTTAAAAAATAAAAATTATAAAAAATAAAACATTCTGTGACGTGCTCAGTTTTTTGGCGGCATGAAGCTTTCATTAACCCGTTCGGCAATTTCATTGGTCTAAGGTCAAACAACTTTTGTTTACTGTTTAGATTAAATTGAGTGCGCTCAAACGTCCCATCATTCTGATTACGGTAGTCATTTTGTCACCCTCATCATGGCAAAGACACAGAGAAATGCATATGATGCAGCTTTCAAGTTGAAGGCGATTGATCTGGCTGTTGGAAAAGGAAATAGAGCTGCTGCACGGGAGCTTGGTCTGGAGCAATGACTTTCTTGGTAGGCTACTGTTTACTGCTAATTATTTTTTGTTGTTGTTACAAGCCGTGTTTCGTTAAAGCCTATTTATTTTTGTTACAAGCCGTGTTTCGTTAAAGCCTGTGTAAAGTTCATTTGTTTCAATGTACCGGTAGGCACCTGCGGCTTATAGACATGTGCGGCTTATTTATGTTCAAAATAAATAAAAAATTCAGTGGGTGCGGTTTATATTCGGGTGCGCTCAATAGTCCGGAAATTACGGTATACTAAAAGGTAGACTGCTTTACCCTTTTCTGTCCACAGGGGGCGCTCCACCTGAACGACTGCATAGTGCCCCAGCCCCATCTGCTGCACCTTACGGCTGAGAAGCTGACCAGAGAAGGCGCTTTCCTCATGGACTGTGGCAGCGTAAGTCCTGCTATGTTCTCAGTCAAATGACTGAAGTCCCTGAAAAAATGGACCTCGTCTCTGTTTGAGGACTTTTTAGCAATAAACTCCTCCATCCGTTCCTCCATGATGATAACAGATCTGACAAGGTTGGCTCGGTGAAGGCAATATCGCAGCGTTGCAGTTCTTGACACACTTAAACCGGTGTGCCTGGCACCTACTATACATACACCGCTCAAAGGCACTTAATTAAGGATATGAGTTCGGCTGGGATCTGTGATAACAGATTTTCATCTGTCGCAATTATGGGAGATGTCGCCGTCTCATTCGTTTGGTTAATTAAGGACATGAGTTCGGCCGGGATCTGTGATAACAGGTTTTCAAGTGTCTGAATTATGGGTGGAGATGTCGCCCCTGTCTCGTTCATTAGGTTAATTAAGGATGTGTGTTCTTGTGGTATTCTGGAATGATTCATGTTACATATAGGTTTTTAGCGCGTGTTTTTGCGTTTTTTTTTTTTTTTTATCCGATTGTTGTTTAAATCTTTTGTCTTGCCCATTCACCCTCTGAATAGCACACATACACAATCCAAGGCAATTATTTTTAACCTGTCTCTTCCCCTTCGTCTACACTGATTTTTAAGGTGGATTTAACAAGTGACATAAATAAGGGATCATAGCTTTCACCTGGTCAGTCTATGTCATGGAATGAGCAGGTGTCCATAATGGTTTTCACACTCGGTGTAGATCAGTGTTTACCTCAAGGAAGGGAATGGAGGAAAGATTCATGTATTTGAAGAAGGATCCTTGTTACTGTCCCGTGTAGAAATGTACTCTTCATTAACTTCCTTTCTGTTCTCTTCTCCAGGTGTTTTACTTGTGGATTGGGAAATGCTGTAATGATATGTTCATTCGAGACGTGCTGGGTTGCCCAAACCATGCTTCAATACCCCCTAACATGGTTAGTGGGGCACTAACATTCATTAGACACAATGTGACACATTTATTGCTGTGTATAACTCTGTGCTGTGTCCAGCTGGTGCTTCACAATGAAATAGTACTGTACTTAGTCAGTTCAGCCAGGGAGTAATTTACATTTTAGTCGGTTTGTTTATTTGGTTCTACTTTTTTGACAAAAGGCCCGTGGCTACCTAAATAATGTAATACCACACAACGTGGGTGTGTTACAACCAAACACAGGCCAAGTAGCAATTGTCGAGGTTTTGTTTGCTTTTTTGATTCCATCTTTCGGGAAAAGACCAACACATCCCTAAACCACAGGCCTGCTTCACATTCCGAACCACACTTCCATATTTCACTAAATCACAAACACATCAGACTTGTGGAGATCTGGGATTGAAACCAACTACTAGTTATCTTTAGTTTTTTCACACACAGACACACACCGTGTAGACTGTCTTGAGTAGTAAAAACAAAGCTGTGGGTCTTAGTTTTTTTCTTCTTTGTCTCTTATGAATACCAGACCCAAATTCCTGAGCTGGAAACTCCTCTGTCTGAACGACTACGCGCACTCCTCGCCTGGCTACAGGACTCGCGAACCTTCAGCTCAACACTTCACATCGTGAAGTAAGTCAAGTACCCCTGGTCTGATCCATTGACGCTTATGTGTGTTTGTTGCTAGTGAGTGCCTGGGTCCGTGTCGTGTAGGAAGCCATCGGTGACCACATAGTGAGTGTACAAAACGTTAGGAACACCTTCCTAGTATTGAGTTGTAACCCCCTTTTTAAACTGGTGCGCCTGGCACTTAATTATTTTGCCTTGCCCATTCACCTTCTTCTATATGGCACACATACAGTCGTGGCCAAAAGTTTTGAGAATGACACAAATTTTTAATTTTCACAAAGTTTGCTGCTTCAGTGTCTTTAGATATTTTTGTCAGACGTTACTATGGAATACTGAAGTATAATTACAAGCATTTCATAAGTGTCAAATGCTTTTACTGACAATTATATGAAGTTGATGCAAAGAGTCAATATTTGCAGTGTTGACCCTTCTTTTTCAAGACCTCTGCAATCCGCCCTGGCATGCTGTCAATCAACTTCTGGGCCACATCCTGACTGATGGCAGCCCATTCTTGCACAATCAATGCTTGGAGTTTGTCAGAATTTGTGGGTTTTTGTTTGTCCGCCCGCCTCTTGAGGATTGACCACAAGTTCTCAATGGGATTAAGGCCTGGGGAGTTTCCTGGCCATGGACCCAGAATATCTATGTTTTGTTCCCCGAGCCACTTAGTTATCACTTTTGCCTTATGGCAAGGTGCTCCATCATGCTGGAAAAGGCATTGTTTGTCACCAAACTGTTCCTGCATGGTTGGAAGAAGTTGCTCTCGGAGGATGTGTTGGTACCATTCTTTATTCATGGCTGTGTTCTTAGGCAAAATTGTGAGTGAGCCCACTCCCTTGGCTGAGAAGCAACCCCACACATGAATGGTCTCGGGATGCTTTACTGTTGGCATGACACAGGACTGATGGTAGCGCTCACCTTGTCTTCTCCGGACAAGCTTTTTTCCAGATGCCCCAAAAAATCGGAAAGGGGATTCATCAGAGAAAATTACTTTACCCTCGTCCTCAGCAGTCCAATCCCTGTACCTTTTGCAGAATATCAGTCTGTCCCTGATGTTTTTCCTGGAGAGAAGTGGCTTCTTTGCTGCTGCCTTGACACCAGGCCATCCTCCAAAAGTCTTCGCCTCACTGTGCGTGCAGATGCACTCACACCTGCCTGCTGCCATTTCTGAGCAAGCTCTGTACTGGTGGTGCCCCGATCCCGCAGATGAATCAACTTTAGGAGATGGTCCTGGCGCTTGCTGGACTTTCTTGTTCGCCCTGAAGCCTTCTTCACAACAATTGAACCGCTCTCCTTGAAGTTCTTGATGATCCGATAAATGGTTGATTTAGGTGCAATCTTACTGGCAGCAATATCCTTGCCTGTGAAGCCCTTTTTGTGCAAAACAATGATGAGGGCACGTGGTGCTTGGAACAATGATTCCAAGCACCACCCTCCTTTTGAAGCTTCCAGTCTGTTATTCGAACTCAATCAGCATGACAGAGTGATCTTCAGCCTTGTCCTCATCAGCACTCACACCTGTGTTAACGAGAGAATCACTGACATGACGTCAGCTGGTCCTTTTGTGGCAGGGCTGAAATGCAGTGGAAATGTTTTTGGGGGATTCAGTTCATTTGCATGGCAAAGAGGGACTTTGCAATTCATCTCATCGCTCTTCATAACATTCTGGAGTTTATGCAAATTGCCACCATGCAGACTTCGTGAAAATGAATATTTGTGTCATTCTCAAAACTTTTGGCCACGACTGCACACAATCCATGTCTCAAGGCTTAAAAAAGATTTAACTTGTCTCCTCCCCTTAATCTACACTGATTGAAGTGGATTTAACAAGTGAAATAAGTAAGGGATCATAGCTTTCACCTTGATTCACCTGGTCAGTCTGTCATGGAACGATCAGGTGTTCTTACGTCATGCTGGTGCATTGTTGCACTATAAGCTATAAAAACAGAGTGTTGCACACTATGTATAAACTCCCAGTAATTTATACATAGTGTGCGACTCTTTGTTTTTATTGCTTACAGTTTATTCACCGTTAGTCAGCACCTCTACGCTGCTGTGAGGATCTGTTTGCTACAAATGTCTACAGGCCAGAGGACAATTCTTCATACCAAATGGAAGTCTTACAAATTCAAAGAGGCCTTTTTTAGAGTATCAAAGTAATTTCAATAGAATGTATATGTATTCGGACTATATGCGCTCCTTCTTATTTCACATGCTTATTCATTTCATTACTTCTCCCCGTAGGGATGATGCTTCAGCTAAGACCAGCTTTTTCCAGCACTTGGTAGAGGACCGGTCGGAATCAGCTTTCTCCTACTACGAGTTCCTGCTCCACATCCAGCAACAGATGTCCAAGTAGAATACACAGAGCAGAAGGCCCTTTGGGCCTTGTGTAGAAAAAAAACAAAAAAACAATGAACGTGGCACATGGTAAACAGGAAGTTCCCTCAGACTTAACGTAGAGGGGACAACACAACCAACCCAACCCCACCCACCCTAGTGGTCCGGTCAACCATGGCCTATGACCCGGGGGAGGCAGGTGGAAGGACCAGAAAGAAAATGAAAAATCAGTGACAAAGTGAAGATGACTTCTGGAGTTGAAGTGAAGTAATAGGCCGTTGGACTCACAGATCAAGTGGTGCGCTCTGAACGGGCTGCTTCTTCAACCAGCTCGCTGAACCTTTCCCCTATCGTCTCTCAGCCGCTGTCGTAGCTCCACGTAGCATCTCTCTCCAAGGGAAAGCCAAAGATGCTACTTCCTCCTCATCTGATTAAGTTGACCCTTCTCTGATGCGCCCCCGCATGTTGTGGTATGATCCACTTTTTTATTTTTATTGTCATACATCCTCCACATCCTTCTCCCATTTCCTCCCTCTTCAAACTCATTGACATAAGAGTACAGCATCCCCCTTCTTTGTTTTCAGTGTGTTCTGGAGCTACCTCTGTTACCATTGTGTTTGCTGCTGCTAGTCGGGTAATTGGCTACCCTCTGCTTAACAGGATGCTAGTCAACAGTGGTTGAATACCCCTCCTCTGCACCTCGACTCCTCTCCCAGCTGTTCAAATCCTGTGTCGTCAGATGAAACTGAAACCTTTGTAAACTGCCGCCCTCTTGTTTTTTGATCCGCTACCAGACGTTGCTATCCACTTTGTAACTATTGAAAATAATATTTTATGTGCGATAATTTATAATTTACCAGCTTATTAAATAAAATGAAACAGTATTTCACTTGATTTTTCATTCACATATTTTGTAGAGTGGTATACTAGAAAGCAGGATCAATGAGTTATACTAGAAAGCAGGATCAATGAGCCAGTTAACTTGTGGAAATATTCTGAAATGACTTTTTATTCTTTAGAAATATAAGCTTGAATTGGGCATGGTCTAATGACTCAGTAACCAAAAACACATATCTAAGTTTATCTTTCTTAATGAACCAGAAAATCAAGTTATTTCTGGTTGTTTATCTGGCTAACTCATTAATCCTGCTTTGTAGTTTACCCTTCAGGTGTTGCAGAATTTGTCTGCTACATTAGAGGGCGCTCATCAATGTTTCATTCATGGTTTGTAGGGAATATTAACAGTTGTATCATGTGACAAACTGTTTTGCTTTGGGGGACACAACTATGGTGAAGTGACTGGCAGGGACTTTGCATTTCTTTTGGCTAAGTGAATTATCTTGGCTAAACACATCTACATTCCCTACTGATTTCTCTAAGATGCCTATCACAGGAAAATTAGAGGCATATTGCATTTTTTTGTTCAGAGGACTACTGAGAAAAGCCACAATGGTTAAAAGAAATGGAATGGACTGTTTCCTTGATGGAAAGGTTAGGAATGTTACATATTTGACATATTCAATGAACCACTTTGCTAATCACTATAAGGATTTGTATCTGCGCTGCATACTTTAAAAAGCAGTTCTGTTACTAAGTCCCCTGCTTTATTTCACCAGCTATGTATAATGTCTCACTCTCAGTAGTATAAAATGATCTAGGAATCCTTTAGCTTTATCCATGAAAAGGAAACGGTATTAACATCCATCCTTTTGTGTTCTCAGAAATTAGACCAATGTAAACGACTCATTTTCAAAGTTAGTCAACCTAGTCTTGGAAAATACACTAACTCAAAAAGGGGGGGGGGGGGGGGGGGCATACCTCAGATGTACTAAAGATAACACTGTAAATATACAAAGAAATGAGCCGTCCTGCCTCCCTCGCGGACTCCTTGGGCCTTCCTGGTCCATTTGCAGACATCTCTGGTTCCTACGGGGTTAAGTTATTTTAGCAAGCCATAATAACAACATTATACTCTTTCTTTATCACCATCCAACTGGAAATAATGTTTTTCTCCATTGCATGAAGTTTTTTTTCATTTACTTTTGAGGCAAACCACAAATCATTTTACATAGAACATACAGTACTTGTTGCTTTTCACGCATCAAAAAGATGGCAAAAAGTAATTTGACCATTCAATTAGTGCACAAATGTTTCGTCATTGCAGTGTTCCAAGTATGTGCGCACACACACACAGTTCTTGAAAAAGCACATCAAGTCTAATGGTATTTCCTTTGCTTTTCAACTGAACCTACTCAGTGAGGTGTCACAGCACAATTCATGAGCCCCTCACTAACAAACTACTGCTGTTGACCAGCTATATTTAAACACCCGTTTTGACTGGACGCCCCCGGACACACCCACTTTCCCCACCACCACAGTACCTCAGATATTTTCATGGGGCATGATGTCACAGTTTTCCCATTCAGCCTTGAATCATGACTCCATTTTCCCATCTTGATATCCAGAAAATGAGTTTCTACAGTAGCTTCATGTCCCTGTGGTGGCTATTACTGCAAACGTACACCTGATTTGAGACCACCGTTTAAATATATGCTTTTCTCCCTCCTTTCTTCCACTTTGTCTCCTTAAAGCAAACTGAAGTTGTTACACACACAGGCCCCTTATCTCATGTGGTAAGAACTATCTACTAGTGATACGCTGCTTATGGTTTTGAGGTGTAATCTTGGCTTCAGCGAAAGGTATGCTCTGTGCTTGTCTTGTAAGCTTACAATGGAGTATTGTTTGACAGGATAAACTGCAGACAGTAGTGGTTGTCAAAATACAGAAAAAAGTATTCTTTGTAGTCCAGTGAAAAACTGCAGTTGAACCCCAGATAATACCCAGAAGTCTCCTTTTTATACCTCTTCTGCAGCTAAAAGCATCTAACCAAGAGCCTTGTTTATTTTCACATGGTAGCATATTGTGAAGTAATAGACTTGACGACATAGTAATAGCTTATTGTTCCATGGTAATGAACAGACCGCTTCCACATCTGCTGTTAGCGGTTGAAATACACAAACCAACTTCTTTACAACACTCAATGTTTGCATTACCGTGAACAAAAGGGAGCTCATGACGCTCTGTTATCGAGGTCATCATATGCAATTCATGCAAGCCTCATCACCTCTATTTGTGTATGGTTTAATGGGCAGTACAAACAACAGTGTTTGTTCAGCTTTCCCGCAGCTTGACACAAACACCTCCTCCCCCCTCAATCAACCTCTCCAACCGTCAGAGAGAGAGTCGGCTGGGAGTTTATTTTGATGAGCACTCCTTGAACAGGCCTGACTTCTAAACATTAACCATATGCAGAACGACTTGTGAGAGACTCCCATAGCGCTGTTGGCAGGAGGCTCTCATAGAGACATGGGGGCCCAGAGTATATCAATTTTGTTGCTTACTCAGTCAATACAATATTTCTCTCACGAAAGGCAGCTTGGGTAAGTCAAATAGAGTTGAGTGTTCAGAATAGATAGCCTACCAAGATTTATTGAATTTCAAAGCTATGTCATTTGGATTAAACACTACATTGTTTCTTTGTTTTGGAAATGCAGCAAAGGAATAGCAGTGCCTCCATCCAGAGGCATCATGCCCATTTGTCCTTTAAAAAAACAAGTGTGTTTGTTTGTTCTTTGTAATACTACTAGCCACTTGGAAATTTTATGATGTTGGCTTTAGCTAGCCCAGTTAGACTACCTATTTTGTTTAACTATTTTAGCTGGCATGCCTGCTGGCAAGGTTGGTAGAAAAGCAAGCAATAATACAAATTTACTGAATAAGACGCATTCCTTTCCATCTTCAAATCAATTGCTATTAGTCACATGCACCGAATACAACAGGTGTAGACCTTACAGTGAAATGCTTACTTACAAGCCCCCAACCAACAATGCAGTTTAAAAAATATGGACAAGAATAAGAGATAAAAGTAACAAGTAATTAAAGAGCAGCAGTAAAACATATTTTACAACAGCTCTCTGCTTACATATTTTACCCAGATGTAAGCAGAGATGCAGAGTAGCAGTCTGGTGGGTACAGACCACTCGAGGTATGCTTAGATATGCAGAAAAATATACATTTTTTTTCACCTACAATTAAACAATGATTATGGCTCTAGATTGCAGGAGAACTTACTGGTGTTTCAGGGGAAAATTGCAAAATTCTCCAACTAGCCCCCCTCACGTACTTTGTGCCCCTCAGATTTTTGGGGTGCATGACGCCCTTGCCTCCATCTGTGTGACAGTAGCTATTGTTGTGCTTGGCCAGCAGAATAAGTAATAGTAAGACTCAACTCGGTCCCTACCCTGGGGCCTAGAGCGGTAGCCTATATTGGCCCCATCTTGACATCACAATGAATAAAGCTGCCCAATTGCGTAAGACATCCTGCCTTCGCACTGTTTAAAACAGAGCCACTCCACCCTTATACACATCTTCTTCATTGGCCAGCTTACTAAGACCACAGGAAGTCACTTCCTGTCATTTCCACAAAGTCTGGCTTCCCAGCTTGACGATTTATTGCAGCCTTCTTTAGTGCTTCCTCCATGAAGGAGCTGAGTGTGCCACCACCGAGAGCAGACCAAACGAGCACGCTCCAATGCTTCTCACTCTGTCCCCAGCCCAACACTCCTCCATAATTCAGCAGCCTCATTTCCTTCACCAGGTCCAGGCGAATTTGATTCCTAATTTCCAGATGTTTCTTTTTCTGAAGGGGGGATGCACGAGGGAAGTCGGAGGGGAGAACCGGACTACAATACTGTCATGTAAGGCCCATGTGATACGGCCCGGCTTGTGCAGGAGCTCCTTCCAGAGTGACTCTGAGGCCATTACAGATGCTCTTTAATGGAAACAAGATGTTTGGCTCAGGGGGTTAAAGCCAGGGGGAGATGAGCAGGGGTCTGTTTTCTCAACCTCCCGGAGGCCTTAGAGATTTAGTAGTGGTATGGCCTACTACATGTCAGTCCATCTACAGATTTATTGTTGTTGTTTTTTGCATACTGTACAAACATATTTCCTTTTCTGGAAATAGAGTTTGGTGTTTGTTTTAGACTTCCTTTATTATTATTTGGGTATCTTTCCTTATTCACCCTCCTGTTGTAGAAGGGTGGTCGTAAGGATGTGCTGTAGGGCCAGTGTGGATAGTTGAACATCCTGTTTTGCTTTTCTTATTTTTGTCCAATTTATTTAGAGACAACAATACATCTCAAAACCAATCTAGTGTAAGTGTTGGTATGCAGTAAAAAAATATGTAGATGACTCAAGAGACCTGTCAACATTAGGCTGTCATAACAGTAGAATAGTGTCTGATGCAACAAATCTCTGTAGTGACTCGTGACAGTCCTATGTCATGGGACTGCTATGAGAATAAATAATTGAATCATTCACTCATCAACAGTAAGTCTAACAGCTGGTAGTAATTGTCATGGAATGTTATCACACAAGCATTGTTTTTCTTACCACAACATTATGCGGAATCATGTCAGAGTCAAACCGTACAGCGTGTTAGTTACCAAACATGGTAACATACAGTGGGGGAAAAAAGTATTTGATCCCCTGCTGATTTTGTATGTTTTCCCACTGATAAAGAAAGGATCAGTCTATAATTTTAATGGTAGGTTTATTTGAACAGTGAGAGACAGAATAACAACAAAAATATCCAGAAAAACGCATGTCAAAAAAGTTAAATTGATTTGCATTTTAATAAGGGAAATAAGTATTTGACCCCCTCTCAATCAGAAAGATTTCTGGCTCCCAGGTGTCTTTTATACAGGTAACGAGCTGAGATTAGGGGCACACTGTTAAAGGGAGTGCTCCTAACTGCAGCTTGTTAACTGTAAAAAAGACATCTGTCCACAGAAGCAATCAATCAATCAGATTCCAAACTCTCCACCATGGCCAAGACCAAAGAGCTCTCCAAGGATGTCAGGGACAAGATTGTAGACCTACACAAGGCTGGAATGGGCTACAAGACCATCGCCAAGCAGCTTGGTGAGAAGGTGACAACATTTGGTGAGATTATTCGCAAATGGAAGAAACACAAAAGAACTGTCAATATCCCTCGGCCTGGGGCTCCATGCAAGATCTCACCTCGCGGGGTTGCAATGATCATGAGAACGGTGAGGAATCAGCCCAGAACTACACGGGAGGATCTTGTCAATGATCTCAAGGCAGCTGGGACCATTGTCACCAAGAAAACAATTGGTAACACACTACGCCGTGAAGGACTGAAATCCTGCAGCGCCCGCAAGGTCCCCCTGCTCAAGAATACATATACATGCCCGTCTGAAGTTTGCCAATGAACATCTGAATGATTCAGAGGACAACTGCTGAAAGTGTTGTGGTCAGATGAGACCAAAATGGAGCTCTTTGGCATCAACTGAACTCGCCGTGTTTGGAGGAGGAGGAATGCTGCCTATGACCCAAAGAACACCATCCCCACCGTCAAACATGGAGGTGGAAACATTATGCTTTGGGGGTGTTTTTCTGCTAAGGTGACAGGACAACTTCACCGCATCATTTGACGGGGCCATGTACTGTCAAATCTTGGGTGAGAACCTCCTTCCCTCAGCCAGGGCATTGAAAATGGGTCGTGGATGGGTATTCCAGTATGACAATGATCCAAAACACACGGCCAAGGCAACAAAGGAGTAGCTCAAGAAGAAGCACATTAAGGTCCTGGAGTGGCCTAGCCAGTCTCCAGATCTTAATCCCATAGAAAATCTGTGGAGGGAGCTGAAGGTTCGAGTTGCCAAACGTCAGCCTCGAAACCTTAATGACTTGGAGAAGATCTGCAAAGAGGAGTGGGACAAAATCCCTCCTGAGATGTGTGCAAACCTGGTGGCCAACTACAAGAAACGTCTGACCTCTGTGATTGCCAACAAGGGTTTTGCCACCAAGTACTAAGTCATGTTTTGCAGAGGGGTCAAATACTTATTTCCCTCATTAAAAAGCAAATCATTTTATAACATTTTTGACGTGTTTTTCTGGATTTTTTTGTTGTTATTCTGTCTCTCACTGTTACATTTTTTTTTTTTTTCTGTGCTGTTCATATAAACCTACCATTAAAATTATAGACCGATCATTTCTTCGTAAGTGGGCAAACGTACAAAATCAGCAGGGGATCAAATACTTTTTTCCCCCCACTGTAGTTGTGTCACGTGACATCACCCTCTCATTCACTAGTAAATACCCACATCTCTACTAAAGGGTTATCCCGTCTCAGTCATGTCTATGTCCTCAGTGATGGGTGATTGTCTTAGGAATTTGCCACCCTAATTATGTTTCAAAACAACACCTTACCTCTGACCCGCATGTAGCAATAGTCTCGCTTCAAGCCATAAGACATGACTCTGGTCCCAGTAGAAGACGGTAACGTGTGACTATGAGTTACTCAACCTCTGTATTTCTACTAAGCACAACCACAGGATCAAGCTCATGTTATCCATTCCACTTAAATTTGTTTTAATTCATTTGATTTGATTATTTTGGTCTCAGTTGATCATTTTCGTTATGATATGTCATTTCATTTAGTTGAATGTAATTGAATTTGAGAAAATAGAGGGCATTGTTGTGTAAGTCAGGAGAGGATATGCTTATTAGTCACACGCACACAACTCATTCTACTGGCAGGGAGGTCCTAACCCCTGATATATTTAGACAGGCCTCATATCCATTTTGAACTCAAAAGCAATTACCATATCTTTGCATATCTACAGTGGGCCTGCTGAAGTGGACAAACTGCTTGTTGGGCTGGGTACATTGGTGTCCCTGAATTCAAAAAAGCTCAGTTCAATATTGTTGCCTATCAAAATGCATGGTGGTTATTTCTATTTGAATTGTTCACTTATCAGTGATTGTGGCTTGTACAACCTGTCAAACAGGCTAGTGAGTAATACAAATCAAATGCAGCTCTCTCTTTCATTACTTGAAACAAATATGGATATACGCCTTGTGATATAATAGTCCTAAATTGACAGGTTGATGTCATAACATTTATATCTGTCGGTACCAAGGCAAAGATTTTTGTTTGCCAATCAATAATGCTGCTCATGATTTTATCGGTAATAACTTTTCAAGGCATTTTAGTTACACTATATAATATGACCTAACAGGTGCAGAGTACTGCAAACACTAAAGATATGGGCAACATAAATAATCTATTTAGCACCTATATACAGGCAAGGCTGGGCCGTATCAATGGGTTTGTGTCCCTCTTTTCCAGCTGTTCAGTGAGAGTAACTTAAAATGATTGGCCAAATCTGAATCTAAAAATAGCATTAAAAGGAACCTGCTTTTGAAACCGGTGAACATTTGTGTGGCAGTATTGACTGTTTTCCTCTGAGAAAATCAACAACACCACAAGACAATTTCTGTTGTAATTGCAATTATTGCCAAATCACCACCTCAAAGGGAAACTCAGGAAATAATAAATAAATGAAGCCTCCATTGTAATGATTTAAGGGTTTGCTACATGGTCCTCCTGGTTTATGGTGTCCTAAGATAGTACGCACATAGTTAACTTAGGCTATACAGTGCCTTTGGAATGTATTCCGATCCCTTGACTTTTTCCACATTTTGTTATGTTACAGCTTTATTCTAAAATTGATCAATCTACACACAATACCCCATAATGACAAAGCAAAAACAGGTTTATAGAAATGTTTGCTAACTTATGACAAAAGAAACCTGAAATATCACATTTACATAAGTATTCAGACTTTGTTGAAGCACTTTGGCAGCGATTTCAGCATAAATTCCTCTTGGGTATGACGCTACAAGCTTGGCACACCTGTATTTGGGGAGTTTCTCCCATCCTTCTCTGCAAATCCTCTCAAGCTCTGTCAGGTTGGATGTGGAGCATTATTGCACAGCTATTTGCAGGTCTCTCCAGAGATGTTTGATCGGGTTCAAGTCCGGGCTCTGGCTGGGCCACTCAAGGACATTCAGAGACTTGTCCCGAAGCCACTCCTGGGTTGTTCTGTTGGAAGGTGAACCTTCGCTCCAGTCTGAGGTCCTGAGTGCTCTGGAGCAGGTTTTCATCAAGGATCTCTCTGTACTTTACTCCGTTCATCTTTCCCTCGATCCTGACTAGTCTCCCAGTCCCTGCCGCTGAAAAACATCCCCACAGCATGATGCTGCCACCACCATACTTCACCGTAGGGATGGTGCCAGGTTTCCTCCAGACGTGATGCTTGGCATTCAGGCCAAAGAGTTCAATCTTGGTTTCATCCGATCAGAGAATCTTGTTTCTCATGGTCTGAGAGTCTTTAGGTGCCTTTTGGCAAACTCCAAGCGGGCTGTCATGTGCCTTTTACTGAGGAGTGGCTTCCATCTGGTCACTCACCCATAAAGGCCTGATTGGTGGAGTGCTGCAGAAATGGTTGTCCTTCTGAAAGGTTCTCCCATCCTTACAGAGGAACTCTAGAGCTCTGTTAAAGTGACCATCGGGTTCCTGGTCACCTCGCTGACCAAGGCCCTTCTCCCCCGATTGCGAAGTTAGGCCGTGCGGCCAGCTCTAGGAAGGGTCTTGGTGGTTCCAAACTTCTTCCTTTTAAGATTGATGGAGGCCACTGTGTTCTTTTTTGTTTATGTATTTTTTGTCTCTTGGGCCCCCCACAGGCCTGGGCACAGGGGCTTCAGCCCCGGTAAGCCCATGCATTAAGCAGGCCCTTTAGATAGGTTACAGGTGCAGCTGGGGCAGCACCTCCAGCGCACAGCGTCATGTATTCCTTGCATATAGTGAGGAGAGACCAGGCTTATCGGCAGTTGAGTTTAGAGAAATAAGCTAAAGGAAGCTTTGTGGAAATATCTAAACTTCTGTATGTGTATTCATATATGAGTATGTCACTTTAAAACTAGTTCATACTCTGTTGCGTAAAACTTTAATTGAATTTCATATAGAAGGGGAGTGTTCTGTTAAACGCTCTGAGATAGCCACTGTTGACAGTAGTAGAGCTTTCACACGGTCGACATTCAGTCAGTGTGACATGCGTTTTTGTTGTTAGTTTTTCAGGGGCTGTAATTGCTAAGCGACTGCTGTTGGTCCTTATCTCCAGCATTATTTCCTAGTTGCCACTGGTATTTACTGGCAAACGGACGTCATTTGCATTGGAGCTTATACCACGAACTGCTGTAATTTTGAGCCTATATCATATAAAAACGAATTCTGTGGCTGAGAGCTCTTTTGGAGAGGGAACATGGCTTCAAATGGAATGGAAAGTATGCAGTTAGCGGAGGACCAGATCAAAATTCTGGAGGAGAATTTCACCAGAGTCAGCAAGCATCCCGACGAGTCGACGCTCATGTTGATCGCAGCTGAAAGCGGACTAACCGAGGAAGAGACAGCGGTGAGTGTTAAATGATGTTCTCGATGTTGTTTCAACAATGAAAATGTTACGCTCTATGAAGAGATTCGTTTTGTATGATGCAAACAATGTTGCGAGGAAATAAACTTTGCTGCGGATGGGGTGAATTGGCTAGAAACGGCCTAAAATGATCCACACGCATTTATTGTCAACACTCAAATTAGGTTCATGTGTAATGTGTCTGTCGTTTCAATGTGTAATATAATGTCAACAATCAAATGTATACCTTGTTTATCTTGAAAAGAAACATCATTTAGAGAGTTACACATTTTTGGGAACCTATAGGCTATTGGCTACAATGTTGTTTTACATATAACTTAGTATTGATACATTTCTGCGCTGGCGCAGGCTACCCCAGTGTGCGTTTTTTCTCATTTTTTTTCCACGCACCATTGAACAAATACTATGTAGCAATTTCCAAAGAGAGGCAATTGGTATTTCACTGAATATGCGTAATGGCGCGCAGATGAGAGTGGGCAGAAGAATGATCGTTGTTTTGATGAGATATTATCGACATCTATTAGGCTACCCAAATGTGTAGCCTAACTATATTTTGTGTTCAGTGGCAAAGGTGTCAAAATAGAATAGCGTGATTCGGACAGTGCTGACAGCGCGCGCGTCCAGTGACGGCTCTTTGGTTCGCATGCCATGTCACAGTCCACAAAATAACGCGAGGAGGACAGTTTTAAAGAGAGTATTTACTTATCACGGAAATTCCAAACATTCTAATAATAAATCTGAACACCAGTGGTCCTTACATAACAACGTCGCAAGTTGGATCAGTTTTGGATTCAGTCACAACATACGTTTAATTGAGTCAACATTTGTTGTTGGACAAGACTCTTGATTATGCAATAACCAAGCCATTGAGTATCCATATAGTATGACATAAACATATGCAGCGTTTCAGGGTAAGGCCTATCCTTTGCTTGAAGGCTGGGTCAGTGATAGTCCAAGGTGTCAAGAACATGGTGAAGTTATGCAGACATCTCTATATAATAGCATTCCACTTACGCAGAGGCTAGTTCTTATAATTCCGAATTTAGGATGCTTGTTGTAATGCACTCTGTTGTTTATTGTCCTTTTAGCATAGTCGACGGAGAAACAATGTTCAGTTTCAAGGTTCACGATCCGTTTTAGGCTTCACATACGTTCATTTGCTGTTGTTTTGGAGGAAGACGTGAGCTGGGATCATTTTATACGCACGTTTCAGATACAGTGGTGTGTGTGACAGCGAACAACGTAACCAACCCATTGCCTTGAGCAGATTTTGTCCTGCACATTATTTGCATGATCAAATGGAGGATCATCAACAACTACATGTACAGATCATGGGAGCCAGTATGACACATGACTCTCAAAAGGTTGTCCCTCTCTCTCCTCCGCAAACGGGTTTGGCCTGCTCTCTCCGCTGGTGACTGAGTTTTTCCATTGTGAGTGCACAAAGTTGGAAGAAACCCAGCCAACTTGACTAGGCAAATGTGGTTTTGGGTGAGGTTGAGTACTTGGCCCTTTGACTTCATTGACAGCGGATGTTTTTATCCACCTACTGTTGTCTCATACAGTTTGAAAAAGCACTGGATGTTTGATAGATCTTACAGTACACCTAAGGGAAAGGGCACACTCTGTTACCACTCCCTCTCGTACATAAAGAACATTTCCAACATGTTTCTACCTCTTTACAAGGTGTTTCATACAGTACCTCATTATTAGACCTTCTGTGCTTTCTAAAGCACACGGAGGCAATGGGGTCATGTGGAGTTTATTGCAGTGATTTCTCTGTGTAATCCATCTGGGAGAACAAAAATGAAGCACAATTTAGCTATACAGTGTCAATTAATACTTATAGTCAGCTGTGAATGAGCACCCGTGACAGGTTTGATATAGGCTATTCTGATCACTTTAGGGCATGGACATTTCAAATGAGAATCATAGGTAGGTTTTCATTTGGAAATGTACCAATTATTCTCAACTGGGTTATTGCTAAAAAAAATTATAATATTATATTGGCCCACAATAACAATTTTCATCATCCACGATTTTGCTTAATGACTTGACCATCCATGACATTCTGTCATTGTTTGGAATTCCAAGTTGTCAAGAGAATCCACAACAATGATGGCATCATTCAGATAGAGTGGGGAAATCACAGTTGAGAATGCATTTAACAGTCGATGACACAGCACAAACCCTGTTTCCAGACATAACTAATTGTCCACAACGTTGTCTGAGTGTAATTGACTACTCTCCCAATTACCTAGCTGGAAAAATACTGCTTCAGAAATTCCCTCCTAAAAATCAGAGTTTGTTTGTTTCAGTTGAACATTTAGATGTAAGCAGCCCTGGGTGTTGCTTTAGGAACCTCATCGCCCTGCATAAGGAAAAACACCTAGGGGAAGAATGTCACTTCTCAGGAATATTCAATTCACAATGACTTAACTGAGTTTGTAACCCGCCATTACCTCACCCAGGTCAGTTCAGGTTTTAAACAAATTGACCAATAATAATTGTATTTGGAACTAATACCTGGTTGAACAATAGCAACAATGCCGTGTCTGTGCCGTCATCTGTCTCTGACACCTCCCTTGGGCTCTTTTTGTTTGTTTCAGAAATGGTTTAGGCTACGCAACGCACAGTGGAGACAGGCCGAGGGCCTTCCAGCTCAACTGGGATCAGTGAAAGACTGAGATTGGAATGGCGTAGGAAACCTCTCCCCTCGTCCCGTTGCTCCTCCGACCCGCCCACCACGCCCTTACTGACCAATCCCCCCTTCCTTGAAGCATTCTCTCTCTTTTGTATCTAAGCTATTTTCATTTACTGAATGTAAAGTGTAATGTGAGTAATTGTTTTTTTTGCCAATATAACCGCCATGTTTACATATAATAATAAATAAACATATATTATATTATAATTTACGTTATGGTAGCCTGCTTTCATGCTTCATGTCATCTGTATAAGGGGGCTGCTGAACGCAATGAGGAAGTAGGGTACAATGACGGGAAGAGTTGGCGGGGGGGGACATTGCTGTGAGGCTTTGTTTTGTGTGTCTCTCAGCAGGGAGCGGGATAACATTGGGCTTTCATAGGACTATAAAAGATGTGAGGCAGCACTCATTTTACGACAGATTCAACGGAATCAGCTGGCCCTGTAAACAGGGACGATAGCCTTC
This sequence comes from Salmo salar, assembly GCF_965601325.2. Classification (NCBI taxonomy): domain Eukaryota; kingdom Metazoa; phylum Chordata; class Actinopteri; order Salmoniformes; family Salmonidae; genus Salmo; species Salmo salar. The sequence continues at coordinate 70,854,129 of NC_138299.1, read as the reverse complement.
CCTGTAGCTCAGTTGGTAGAGCATGGTGTTTGCAACGCCAGGGTTGTGGGTTCGATTCCCACGGGGGGCCAGCAAAAAAAAATGTATGAAATTGTATGAAATGTATGCATTCACTACTGTAAGTCGCTCTGGATAAGAGCGTCTGCTAAATGGCTAAAATGTAAATGTAAATAGCAAATTTGGAGGGAAAGGCTTTCGACAAGTAAGCTGGGGTTAAGAGCAACCACCAGCAGGTGATGCCACCTACTTGTCGGTTCAGATGTCCCAGCTTCTAAATATCTGTCTAGGGGAAATAACAGGTGAAGGAAAGAGAGAAGGGAGTGATATCCTGCCAACAAACTTAGGGTAATGATGGACTGATTGTGGGAACTGCCGACATAACAGGCCCAACAAAAATGTATACTAACTCAGGTACTTCTGGTCCTAACAAAACTCCCCTCTGTTTTACAGTGTGTTATAACAGATAGCTGTGTGGCCTGGCTGTACACACTGCACACACACAGTGGTAAATACTTTTCTTCCTGTCCCGGTCTGTTTTGTTTCGCCTGTTCAGCTGACTGTGTAAAAAAAAGAGTCACACCCAAAGAGGAAAAACAAGTGAGTTTGTTGAGAGTGGAGCAGCGAATACACCAAATGCAGAACATTCATCAAGTTCCAGCTGAACGCACATTGTCCCTTTGTGCACGACACTCTTAAATCATTGCGTGCCATCTTATGATTTGTGTTGCAGCTGCAAAACAACTAAAATAAGTAAACAAACCAATAAAGAAATGGATATTTGAAGATCAGAGAAAAGATTATACCCCACCTTTATCGATATGTACTGATAGCTGGAAAATATATCAGGAAAATAACGCTATACCGCTTGTTATGTAATTTCCGAACTACAATTCAGTGGAATGAAAGGCCGTTAGCGTTCTATAAGAGGCCAATGTGGTGTGTAGGGAATTTGAATGGGCCCTGCATTGTCTGTTGCTAAGAGGACTTAGCAGGCCTGTGTGGAATCTGTCACCCCAAGACTGGTGAGCGTCAGAGCCTGGAAGATTCAGTGGTCCAGCTGGCCCCAGGAACTGACTCCAGAAGTGTCCAAACTGCACTCTGTCCAAACCGCACTTTCCAGGACTCAAGAAGCTGCTAGACTAATACGATTCACATGTGCTTCAATGTATGAGCGACAACAGTTCTCACAAGGATTACATTTTCTTGTCGATTTTCACTTTATTTAAAGTTCAACCAAAAGGGGCAAGTGAGGATGTCTTGGTTTGTTGTTATCCCTGCATTAGGAGGAAGTGTGTGTGTGTGTGGGGAAGGGGGGGGGGGGGGGGGGGGGTTGAAGATGTAGGCCTACCACATAGTTTTGATTTGATTTGATCAAAGGGTATTTGAGTGAAGCCTTGAATAGTCAAGGATAATATGAGAAGATCTAACAAGGCCGATAAGACACAAAATGGACCATGACATTTGTTTGCATACTTAACTATTGAGGCAGTGAAGAGTTGATAGGAAATAGATGTGTGCAGACTGCTCTTCAAAGGGTTTAAGTGGCTAAATGTGAAAGTAGCTAGTTTCACTCAGTAGTTAAAAATGTGATCTTCATTCAGGTGTTTAAAGAGGGGATATATTTACACACACAGTTTATTACCAATTACTACATCCATAATGAACTGTCTATAAACTACTTACGGACCATTTCGAAACCCTTTATAAAAAGTGTAGTTTAATATAGCGTTGCAGTTCTCTGCCAAAACCAGATCAGTCTCACTAATACTCTGCAAGCGTCAACATCTCATCTAACTGGCGGTATCCAGACAGTGAGACAGCCACCCCACTCAGAGCCTATCAGTGCCAGCTGGAGCTTGATGAATGTGTCAGAGCTGGCTGCCACACACAGACAGATAACCAGCAGCATAGATCAGAGCTTCTCTTTAGGAACAGGTGCTCCATGGGAAGTGAGTCAACCAGTGGGAGGCACCAACGGTCATTACACTCCTCCTTCCTCCTCGGCCTCCTCCACCTTCCACTCTATCCCTCTTTATCCTGCAGTCCAAGGTCACGATCATTGCTGGCTTATCCAAGATTAGGTCCCAGTTGGACGCTTGGATCTGATTTGAAGTCTAGCCTCCGAGGTCTGTTCGCCTCTCCGCTCGGGCACTACACTCATGGCGGCTCCACCAACCCTCCTGCACCGCTCTAAATCCACATGGCCCCATTGAAAGCCATTGTGTCCACTTTTAGGTAATGCTCACATGTGCCTGTAGTGTAACCGGGATTACGGTGTATTTCAAACAGAGGGCATGGTGCCTTTTGTAAATTAAACAGTGGTCATATAGACTGGGAGGCTGACATTTAAAGCTCCTGGGGCGAGAATGTGGTTTTGAGTCAATCTATGAGATTTCACTATCTCAAGGAAAACACGTGAGGAATCTTTACAACAGGTGGTTTTGATATAAACAGAGAACCCAGAGTGATTGAAATGTAGAAACACATGTGGATCCTTTTATCATACCTTTGCTCTCATTTCAAAAGACGAAAACACATTCTTCTGGAAAGAGAGCCTACTGGAGCAAAGCAACAGTTTGGTTTGGCTGTTTGCTAAAGACAATGTAATGTATTGCTTCGATTTTGTCAAAAAGAGCTCCAAGCACACATCTCAATGCACATGATTGCAAAACCAGTGAGGGACAAAAATGTCCGGTTTTCCCATCTCGGCCCTGGCGCCAAACAGATTTTAAAAAGCACAAGACATTGTCTTATTAGAGACCCCTCGAGTACTACTCTGTACCCATTTATTTTGCTTTTTCAGCGGCCATTTTCCTAGTACATTGTGCACCAACATGGACCTTGACGGAGAAGCAAGCTCATAAAGGTGGCAGGTCTCTCAGAGGGATGTAGTCCTTATTAAGTCCCTTAGGAGCTGATAGAGTTTGAAGTCGTAAAGTTGCTGTGGCCTGACGGGCACCCCTTGACACCTGTTGAGAATGAATGTTTCAGTGAGTTCTCTCCAAGGATCTAGTAAACTTCTATGAAAGCATACTCTTTCTCACGTCACATCTTTCTTCAAATGATAGAAAATAAAAACATCTCACATCACAACAACATTGAGACAATGTTACACATTGGTGCAGAGCATCATTCTAGGTCTAGGAATTTAACTGTTTTCCAGCGTGTTGTGTGGGTGACAGTAAAGGCGATGAGCTCACTGGCCAAATGGAGTCCTCTGGATGTCCTCGCTCAAAGAACATTTTACTGTCCCTCAACTTGGGTAGCGAGAGCTGGTCCAGCCTATGAGTGGTCTGAGCCGTTTTGGCAGCATAGGAAATGTATGTCTCCACTTTCTTCAACAAAAAAAAGAAGTAAAGAAGTAAAAGATGAATCACCGACTTATGTGTGGTTTCCCAATCAAACATGCAGTTGTGAAAACGACCTCAATCCTTGAAGGCAACCCCCTCCCCCTCCCCCCAGTTCTGAATTAGTTTTCCAAATGTTATCCAAAGGTACAGCAACTGTAAACCTTTGATATACACCTTTGGCAACACTTTCAATTACATTGAACTGAATGATTAACTTACTTTTATTTCTAGGCACTTACCTCCCTGTCGCTTTTGAAGTTGAGGTGGTTCGCTTTGGGATTGGCTAGCTGTAGTAGCCGTGGAGTGATCTCAGCAGTTCTCACTCTGGGGTCTATGTGCCAGATAGGGCAGCTGTACTCACAACACGATGTGTGAGGAGGCCTGTGGAACCACAGAGATTCTAATATTTCTATACGCAAGATCACCATAAAACAAACAATAACACAACAACATAGCCCTCTGCCCTGAACTAAAACCTCTCATCTTTTCAGACCATTCCCATGGGAGTGTGTTCCACAGAGGCATGAAAACAAACAGGCATATTATTTTTTATATTCACTCCAGTGTGCAGGCCTGAGAGTCCTTTCTAGAAGGCTTGAGGCCAAATGTGCGCTGCTGCGCTTTAAGATTTATTAAAAGACTTCCGTGGCCCTCTCTGAATGTCCCAGGGGCCTAAGCTTTGGACAATAGCCCCTATTATCTCATCATCGTCTCCTCTCTCTCCCAGAGCCACAGCTCGCAACTGAAATAACACATGTCAAAATATCGGCTTCTTAGGCCAAGGAGGATCTGGGCCAAGTGGCATGCTTGCGTATACTCTACTATTTAACAATGTGGACTTGGCACATTTTGTTATAGTCACGTTTTCTTGTGGATTTTACCCCATTTCCTGGGAGCTTCGGGACCTGGTCTTAGGTGTTGACAGGCGGACAACGCGCTCGTACTGGGCTGTCTTGGAGGAAGAACGTAGTGTCTTCCTGGAGGAGATCACCTCCTCGTCTTTCCTGCAGGAAAGTACAAGCAATTACCGTCCATTTCTTTGGGCTAAAAGAAGTCTCATCATGCCAGAGGGTAAAAAACTTGACCTCCTGTCTCAATGGACAATTGAAAGGATGAAATGCATCACTAATGATGCAACGTTTTAGAGGGGTGAATAGACAGATCGGACTGTGTTGAAACTGAACAATTTCATTTCACATTTATGCGAGATATAGATCATGACACATTGTGAGGGTGACATACCACCTCTGTTGCCTGCAGGCAGCACCCAGGCAGCTAAATTCACTTTTTCCGTAATCTCATTAGACTTAATGGTTTAGTCATAAACTGAACATTTGAAGAATGCCAAATATCTGTCTCCAATTTCTAGTAGGTTGGTGAGGTTATGTGGTGCAACTACAACTACTTGGAACACTTGGGCATTGTTTCTCTGTCAAAACCACAAAAAACAAACTGCAGCACATTAAAACATAAATTCAATGAGCACAGAAACAATGATGGCAGCTTGCCTGTGGCCAAACCGGCCATTCATTCTCACTTACTGGCAAATGCTGCCTTCTTCAATTCAACAAATAGCTTCAATTCAACAAATAGCTTACAAGGCAGGGCTTCCTGAGAAGAATTTTGATTGAATGATTTGTCTAATGTTGCTTGCGCGTTTAGCTTAGCAGCTGAATGATAATACAAAAAAAAAAGTAGGTTATCTAATACAGGTCTGTCTGAACCTGACTAACAAACATTTCTCGATTTCGAATTGACATCTCTGTAGCAGTCACCTCCAATGAGGACGCAGGAAATTGGCAAGTAGCCTTTACATCCCTTTTCACTCTGGAGGACCATTCCTGCGCTTGAGCTCAGAGCCAAATGTACTGTATATTACGCATGCTTATAGAGCAGACCAATATAAGACTTAGCAAACATTTTCACCGTTTTGTGGTGACACTGCACAATATAATGGTAGTGTATCGAGTATAACTACTTACAGTGCTTTTTTTTATTTCAAACTGTTGGCTCATACTTTTTTGAGAGAGTCATCAATAATGTTCAGCCTGGGTGTAATTAGTATACATTACCTCAGGCGGTCCTCCCATGCAGAGAAGTCTCTTTTGTGCTTAGCTAGGTATTGGATTCGCTCTGTTGGAACGGCACCCAGCGCTGAGTAAGACAGAGGCCATATTGACTCCTGATTGCCCCAGGTAAGCTTTGGACTAGATCAATGAGGAAATCAACTTTCAGGGGGGAAATCCATAGACTGTATAGGGGAAATCGGTCAAATAAACATCTCCACTATGAATGCTAACATATAAACAAAAAAGTACTTGAATGTTTACTTATCATAGAAACATTTAAAAAATGTAATGAGCATACAATTATTTGCAAATACCAATACTCAAAAAGTAGCCTACTCACCAAGGTGTTGTGACCCACACTGTTTTGTATTCTTTGTGTTGTGCAAGTTCCAGAATCCTACAAGAATGTTTCATTTCATTATTACCTGTTAAAATATATCTTGACAATACAAAGACTACCAACAACTGGGCAGTAGTTGTAGTACCTTGCTTTTGTGCACATCAGTTTGATCTGAAAACAAGGAATTCATAAAGAAAAGATGTGCACCTGTTTGATGGACATGATCTGGATTCAAGTCCTACAAAAGAGAGGATTGTTCAGAGAATAATACGCAATTGGGTTTAGCCCCTTATGATAAAAATGGAAATTCCATTTTGTTTAAATACTAAACATTTAAGGATAACATTAAAATTGTGTTCAACATAAGCATTCGGGCAACATGGTCCCCCCATACGTACCTTTTTTCCCAGATACCATATCTGCCTGATGGAAAGTCTTTATAAATGTACCCGGTTGAATTCACCTGCTGGGTCACAATGGTCTGTGTTGTTGCCATGGCATTGGGAGTCCCTAGCAACTTATCACATGGCAGGACTGGACTACTTGAGTGTGGCGGGTTGAAACCGGAGTGTACAAGCCACTCTTGGGAGTGCGTCCATCTTCTTTGTTAAGAGTTCTGATACAGGATGTCAAATGAAAAGTGATATCTGAGGTCAACAATGACATACATATTTATGGTTAGCTGTATTTTAACTCAAAAAATAAACATGTAGACATTTATATTTGAGGAGTGAGAACTAAATGTCAGCATAAGCCTATAGACAACAATTTGAGCCACACAGGTATTTATAACCAGGTTTTTATTTACATCACCAGGTGTGACAAAACAGAAAGAGTGGGAAAAAATGAGGTATTTGATGCTTAAATGACAGAAACAGTTTGGAGGTCTGTTATAGTCATGCCATACAAATAATTGTTACATTGGTTTTTGAAATTCAGTAGTGCACTTCATACCTGCTTATTACTCAAGATTATACCGGTAGTTTTACAAGTGATGAACATGAAAATGACTAGCACATTTTGTGCTCACATGTAGATTTATTCCTTAGTGCATGTAAACCCTTCAACCTACTCCAAGGCAAAACATTGCTAGCCAAATGCCCAGACAAGTGAAAAACGATACTTTGGAATTGTTCAGTTCTTCAAAATAATTTTTGGGATGATTGCTTTGTTTAAATAAATATCACATTGGTTTTAAGAAAATATAACTATGTAGCAAGGTCCCTTTAAGACAATATAGTCAATATATCCCGTTCCTATGCAAAATATAAACAAAAATAATCCTATGTACCACAATCGAGTCTTCAACATACTACCTAGCAGCCATTTGTCTAAAATGAACCTGCATTATGCTCTGCAAGTTGTAGATAGCTCTAAGAGAATAATCTTTGATAACAAAGCATTATCAATTCAATCCCTATAGGTAAGGATGTTGACACCATCCTTGAATTACTGTCTCTGAAAGTGAAAAACTACAGAGGCAAGTAAATGATAAACTCTGTGCTTTTGTTCATTTGTGCTAATACAATTGCCAGTGAATGAGTTTGACCATAAGAACCTTGTCAGCTTATGGCTTCTTTGGATGTGAATGAGGCCTTTCACTATCATGCAGTCTGTCAGTAGAGATTGTAGCTAGTGCTATCAAAACAAATGAAGGCAAGCCAGGACAGGGGTGAAACTAAAGTAACCTATCACCTCTCAGCCAGTGGGTCATTCATAGCTGATGACTAGAGTGAGTCTATCTACCATCCTGCACCATTTGAATGATCAGGTCCCGTGCGTCCTGCACAGCAGAATTCACCTCGGTGTCCCCCTTCCTTACATGGGTGCCGATGAGGAAGAGCTTGCGCTGGTCCCCCACCTCCTCCAGGGACAGGGCTTCATGGAGTGTTGTGATACTGCAGGCCCCCTGGTTATCCTGGAGATAAGGGGAATAACGGGAACAAACCCAAGGTGAGACACTGGAGCAGGTGCAGTATCTCACAAGGATGAAAAAGAGGCGACGAGGAAAGGAAACGCCACAAGACTATTGAAATGCAACTCTTGGCTCGTTCTCACATACCTGTCCTGGGTTCCTCACGTCCTTCCTCATCTCATTCTTAAAATGCTTGAAAAAGATCCAAGGTTACTCCCCTCTGACATTCTCCTTCAACGCGTTTTGAGATGGAGGCGAGGGGAGAAGACGTGAGGAATCAAGGAAAGACAATTGAGATGCAAATCCTAAATCAGTATGTCAGTCTCACCTGCTTGTTGGCTAGTACCACTAAGGGAAGGTAGAGGTCTGTTTCGAGCAGCTCGTGGAGATGCCTCTTAGCCAAAGGGAACTGGGCGGCATTGGAAGAGTCCACCACAAACACGAGCACCATAGCCTTGCACATGTACCTCTTCCAATAGGGCTGCAGATTCTCTGTGCCACCAACTGCAATAGATGGCATGTTTTTAGTTCATTTCTTCACCATAAGGTATCAGAGCAGTAAGTCATTTAACATTTATTAAAGACAAGAAAATACTGTGAATGCATATGTAGTGATGAACTTGATGTTGGTTCTTCATATCATGGTCATCCAGATAATTATCAGTAACTGCACTCAATATTGTCATGTGCAAGTTGCATTTACTTTCTAGGAACTCAATCTGCAGGTCCTCTCTATTGATGGAGACGGCATTGAACCCCTGTGTTGGGGCTACATCCTGCTCCAGACTCCCCGAGGCAAAGCAGTGAAGCAAGCTGGTCTTCCCTGCCCCTTCGAGGCCAAGCACCAGGACTTGCTTTCCTGTGGCCTTTGTCTAAGATGGCACATAGTAATAAAAGCACATCAGATACACAAGTTAACACAACCCAGATAATAATATATTTAAACATTGTATATTAATACTTTTCCGTAAGTGCTGATCCGGAATCATGTGAACATTTATAAAGCTTAAACCATCGATTTAAGCCCACAATGATCTTTACTTCAGCCTTAGTTTTCCATCACATAGAAGTCAAAGAGACTGAAGGGGGCTTAACTGAACTGTCACATTACAACAGCATGTGGTCAGTAGGAGCTAACCACTGCCTGAGTAAGAATAGACTAGTGTATGAAAAAACAGTGTGGCAAGATTATAATGTCAAGATAAGACTTGGACCTAGCTACAGTTTGTACACCAGATGTGTGATCATTATGTTACCTTTACTGGGTGTTACAGGTTAGCTTATACAAAACGCCATTAACTATCCTGCTGTCTGGAACAGCACGGGAGAGTTGAGCATGGTTCAGTGTGTATGTGTTGCGCTCGTTCGCCGAGTTGTAAAGGCAAGCAGAGCAGAAACGGGATACTCTTTAGTTGACTGATGTAGCTGGCAAGGTAACTGAGGTTTAACTTTTAACACAAAAATGAGTGTTTTTTTGCAGTGCTGAGCTAGTATTGTAACTGACATGTAACGCTAGCTAATGTTTCATCCCCTCTCAACTGAGGTGAATGAATTAGTTACGTTAGCCATTAGCTAGCACAGCCAGGTCAGCTCTAACCTCTAGCTATCTGTCAGATAGATAGTAATAATAGCCACCTCATATAGCTAACAGCAGTTGTTTGTATAGAAATGTTTTGTAGCCTTTGTTTGGTCCTTTGTTTGGTCCCGTTTCAACAGAAGTTGATGTACAGTTAGAGAGAGCTGGCAAAAAGTTGGCTAAAGTTAGCTATTATTTTTGCCTCAATCACACTAGACCTGAATCAAATGATGGAACCATCAGCCAAAAGATTGAAGATTGATATTCTGGCATTTTTTCAGTGCAATGTACGTTTTTATTAGTCAGTATGGCAATGTAACGTTATTGATCTGTCAGTTTCCCGAGCTAATTCCTTACTTTTCACACTGACACAGTAATAAACAGCTCTAACGTTAAAGGCTTCACTGTCATGGTGCACAGTAGAGGTCTGCGCAGGACCGATTTCTTCATTCCGCTCCCGCCCCCATCCACAGCTTTTCATACTGGAATCCGCGTCAGCTGTTGGCTTTCTGGCTGACTCCCACCCGCTACCCCAAGAACTGGTCCCAAACCAAACTGCAGTCCCGCAATGTTATTTTAGGCGTATGTGACGCAGCTCACATGCCAGCTATGGTCCCATTAATTTTGCACCCTATAGGCAATATCAAATGCAAAAATTACTTAAGAAATAGTTAAATTACTAGAGATTCTCACATGGCTCTTATATTAGGCTATCTGTATTACTGGGCCAAATCAGTCAATATGCTAGATGTAGTTTGAAGAGAGCAGAGTAGGAAAGACTTCCACATTCTCTTGAGTTATTTTTATAGTTACCTTTTAGGAGTGGGAAGATTTTCAGACTGAGAAATATGTGATCAATATTTAGGCCTATTTCTAGGCAACGTAGTAAGCTATTTAGGAAGTACATTTCCTTGGAAAGATAACTGCCCGTGCTTCTCCGCCCATGTATAGGCTATAAGCCTACTCTATTTAATTGAGACCACACCTGATCTCACAGGTATGTCTACTGAACTGGAAGCAGCAAGAATGATGACAGCGACACTTACTACATTTTTTCATAGGCTTATAGGATACAGCCTAGCTTTTAGGAGGGCAATTTGCAGGCAGAGACAAATAAAATGGTTAATAAATCAATATTGAAAATGAAAAGGTGCAACGCTCGCTCACCATAGTAGCCTAACTTATGTGCCTTTTCTTTTTCAATGATGATTACATTTTTTGATTGCACTTCGACTCACATTGGTTGAGCGCCCTCCTTCACTCCATTATCAAGCCTATTTATTTACAGACAATTTAGTAAACTAGTCTAATCATATTTAAGTTAATTTCATATTTAAATTAACTGCCACGTAATTCTCCGCATAGGTATGCAGCCTACTCTATTTTAACGAGACCACACATACTAAGCGTAATTGAACTCTCATTATCAACTAGGAGAGGTAGGCCACTTAAGGATGGCAGACCTTGAAGCAGGAAATTCTGAGTGTGTGAATAATGCGAAAAATTTGCTTTTAATACAATAGGTAGGCTATCGCATACAAAGCAGAAAGAGGACCGTTTCCAAATAATCTGTGGATACAAAAATGCTTTCATCCAAAAGTCATCTGTCTGACCGCCCACAGCATGAAAAATGCCGACCGTGCCGCAATGATCTCTGTCGGGACCCGCAGGTCCCGCAGGCATCCCGTGGGATGGGAGACCTTGAGTGCACAGTCAGTACACAACACTGCTCATCATGTCTTAGTAGAATCAGATGGTGACTGGGGTCACAGCAGGATCACACAGCCAGGGAAGACCAGTCTACGGAGCTCAAGTGAATTTTGCAGTATATTAACAATATCAGTGAATGATACAAAGTTCCATCTTGAATTGATGGGCATAGCTACAGGACAGCAGTTTAAGCTTAAAGCTACAGTCTAGGATCTGGGAATAATGGCCATTTCCATTATTGAACCATTAATTCTATTCTTGGATAATATAATGTATAAATGTACACTAAGGTAATTCTTTGTCATGCTTCATCTTTTATTTATTTTACCTTTATTTAACTAGGCAAGTCAGTTAAGAACACAGATCAGATGGTGACAGGGGTCTCAGCAGGGTCAGGCAGCCAGGGAAGACCAGTTTGTGATGGAGCTGAGGTGAATTTTAAACCAATATCCTAACAAATGAATAACTTGAAAAAAATACAGACTTTTGATTGTTTTTATTAAGAGATCCTCAGTATCAAATTTCAGCCAGACCGACCAGCCAGCACGCCCGACCCACACCAGTCAAGTCAATAACTCAACTCTCTCCCAACACAATTTCCTTCCCAGTTCCCACCATTCATTTTTTTCAATTCCCAAGGAAAAGGTTTGGAAATAAAATAGAAAATATTGACCTAGTTCAGTCTTATTAATCACTTAAACATATTTAATAATGATATCTTACCTAGCTTGATGACTGTGGCCATTTCTGCTTACTTTTTGTTCAAATAGAGACAGCATATTGGATTATGTAAAAACGCAGGAAATTAGCATTAGATGCCAAAAAACGTTCAACCAGGTTATGCCCCGGCCCCCCGACTTCTAAAACCAAAGTGGCGCCCTTGTATACAACCGCTATATTGCCTGTCTATGGACCCTATTTATTATAAACTGCACAGAATATTTGCAAGTCTCTAGTTTGAAAAGTCTAACTTGTTTAATATGTACACAAGTACTTTTCTGTGGCGGTGAGGTAATTTCCAATAGCAACCACAAACATACGTCAAGTAGGCGTGCCTCAAAATATACATTTTGTAAGAACAATATGAACAATAAGTACCTCTGTTACGATTGTTGGTGTTTGCTTTGCGGGTTCTGGTGCTTTTTGTGCAGTTTCTTTCCTAGTCTCCTTTTCTATTTTCACTGGTTCTTGTTTTGGCTTTTCCCCCGAAGACACATAAGTCCAGATGACATACGCAACCCCTCCGGTTACTGCAAGAGCAAGACCCACGACCGCAGCTTCTCTGACAACAGGCATGTTCGAAACAATGTTACGAAATCTTGAAGAACTGTTTCACATGTCTTTATACATCGTGATAATCGTTACGTATCAATAAAATTGTATCCCTCAGTTTCAACAAGTAGATTAAGCTCTCAATGCGATAGGGGATATCCGGGTGCTTAGAGCACACAGGAAGTAACGTTAAGGCGCATACAGAAAATAATGTTTGCAGGAGCTAGAATATATGAATATATATATAGATACAATATAATACATTTTCCAAATAAAAAACATCAAACGCAAGACATGACCGTTGTACAATGCAGCCAGTCACTGCTACATTACACTCGAACTGCCGAGAAGACTTAATCTTCTCATGAGAGTTGTTTCGGCTCATCAGTTTGATTGACATGTAGAGACTTTGCACAGGTACCTTGGTCTGATTGGTCCAATTAGTGAAAACAAATAACCGAATTGAGCTGCTCGTCTAAACGCAGTAGTAGCATCACAATTTCAAAAGTAGGACTGAAAAATAACAGATAGAAAATCAGCAACATGAATGATGCAGCTAAATTATTCTTTCTTGTTTGCAGTTCCATAGTAAGTCCACCAGGTAGCGCTGGATTTCGAAGAGGGCACACTGCGTACAATGCTGATGGGATGTTCAATGACCAAAAAACTGGGTAAAAACGAATGACATGTATACACTAGATGACTAACGTGGGTTGTGTTGAAGCCACCCTGCTTCCATCTTAGCACTCTATTGGTAAAAAAAATAAGTTAGAAGCTTTAGAAATGCATTTATTAATCTCTACATTTGTTTTTGACATGTTTATTCTAGTACAGACACCTTTAATGCATACTTATTACATTGTGAACTAAACATTAAAAAAACAATTGACAGGATTTAAAAAATATTAAGTATTAATGTTACTGTCCCCACTACAACAATACATGTATTTTTGTCCTTGAAACATTGAATTGAAATACTGTAGAATTCCATTTATTCCTATGAAGGACTGCTTCTTCTGAGTGCCAATATATCTGACCGGTGGCTTCAAAGCCTCTCATTGGCCAATACATACGATAGAAATCCAGGATACAGTGCATTCGGAAAGTATTCAGACCCCTTGACTTTTTCCACATTATGTTACGTTACAGCCTTATTCTAAAATTGATTCAATGTTTTTTTTCTATTATGAATCTACACACAATACCCCATAATGACAACCTGTTTTTGCTTAGACATTTTTGCAAAAAACAGAAATAACACATTTACATAAGTATTCAGACCCTTTACTCAGTACTTTGTTGAAGCACCTTTGCAAGCGATTACAGCCTTGAGTCTTCTTGGGTATGACACTACAAGCTTGGCACACCTGTATTTGGGGAGTTTCTCCCATTCTTCTCTGCAGATCCTCTCAACCCCTGTGAGGTTGGATGTGGAGCGTCACTGCACAGCCATTTTCAGGTTTCTCCAGAGATGTTCAATCAGGTTCAAGTCCGGGCTCTGGCTGGGCCACTCAAGGACATTCAGAGACTTGGCCCGAAACCACTCCTCCTGCGTTGTCCTGTTGGAAGGTGAACCTTCGCCCTAGTCTGCTGTCCTGAACAGGTTTTCATCAAGGATCTCTCTGTACTTTGCTCTGTTCATCTTTCCCTAGATCCTGACTAGTCTTCCAGTCCCTGCCGCTGAAAAACATCCCCACAGCATGATGCTGCCACCACCATTCTTCACCGTAGAGATGCTGCGAGGTTTCCTCCAGACGTGACGCTTGGCATTCAGGTCAAAAAGTTCAATCTTGGTTTCATCCGATCAGAGAATGTTTCTTATGGTCTGAGAGTCCTTTAGGTGCCTTTTGGCAAAGTCCAAGCAGGCTGTCATGTGCCTTTTACTGAGGAGTGGCTTCCGTCTGGCTACTCTACCATAAAGGCCTGATTGGTGGAGTGCTGCAGAGATGGTTGTCCTTCTGGAAGGTTCTCCTCTGGAGCTCTGTCAGAGTGACCATCAGGTTCTTGGTCACCTCCCTGACCAAGGCCCTTCTCCCCCGATTGTGAAGTTTGGCCAGGCAGCCAGCACTAGGAAGAGTCTTGGTGGTTCCAAACTTCTTCCATTTAAGAATGATGGAGGCCACTGTGTTCTTGGAGACCTTCAATGCTGCAGAAATGTTTTGGTACACTTCCCCAGATCTGTGCCTCGACACAAACCTGGCTCGGAGCTCTACGGACAAATCCTTTGACCGAATGGTTTTGATTTTGCTGACATGCACTGTCAACTGTGGGACCTTGCACAGCCAGGTGTGCCTTTCCAAATCATGTCCAATCAATTGAATGTACCACAGGTGGACTCCAATCAAGTTGTAGAAACATCTCAAGAATGATCAATGGAAACAGGATGCACCCGAGCTAAATTTCAAGTCTCATAGCAAAGGGTCTGAATACTTATGTAAATAAGGTATGTAATAAAATTTACATTAAAATACATAAAATACTGTTTTTGCTGTGTCATTATGGGTTATTGTGTGTAGATTGAGGAAACAAATATTTAATACATTTTAGAATAAAGCTGTAACGTAATAAAATGTTGAAAGTCATGGGGTCTGAATACTTTCCATTAGCACTGTATATACACATCATTGATGGGTTGGCAGGTAGCCTAGTGGTTAGAGTGTTGTACTAGTAACCGAAAGGTTGCAAGATCGAATCCCCGAGCTGACAAGGTAAAAATCTGTCGCATAAGAATTTGTTCTTAACTGACTTGGCTAGTAAAAAAAAAAAAGGTACAAAAAAAAAAAAAAAAAAATCTAAATTGATAAGACTTTCCAAAGACAAATTAACAAAGATCAGTTTCAGTTAAGGGAGCCTATTTATTAAGACATAACAATGGGACACACATTTTGGCCAAAATCATTTGCTTTCATCATTTTTCCTAAAACAATACGCAAATGACGTACTGCTACCCAATAATAAAAAAAAAATGTATTTTTACTTTAGCCGAAACCATTGCAGGAAAGAAATATATACTAACTTTTGCATACAAAGTGTGCCCCTTTTTGAGTGGGCAAGTCAAGGAAATTAGTTTACGTCAGTTTCCAAAAACTCAGGCTCAGAGAACAGAAAAAAAACTGTGAATTTCCTATGCACAGAACATACAAATTATACCTAGAGAACCCACTTGCCTACAACAAACAAATAAGGTCTCTGGCCATTTCCATTAGTTCGCCGACAATTGTTTCTGCATAAAAACAAAAAATCTAACCGCGAAGGAACCAGGCAGGGAATTGAGGCCCATTACTCAATTCATCACAACCTATTCAACAACTACAAATTGGACAATGTTTGTGGTTAAAAAAAAAAACAAGCTAATCAACTTAAATGACAAAGCACATGATTCTGTGTGTTCTGGGCTGTGTGGTGGTGGTTGCCAATGTGTTGCTCCATATCTGCAGCGTTCTTCCAGTCTACCAGCCACCCTTGCCTCCTTTCTTCTTCTTCTGAGGTGCCTTCTTGCGGGCCCCTGGCCCTGTGGTAGCGGGCTTCTGCTGTCGTGGAGGGACCACGTTGCTGGCAGCGGGGGCCGAGGTGGAGGCAGAGGCTTGGGCTGACCCTGGCCGGGGGGAGGTGGGGGGGCTGCTGGCAGTCTTACTGGCATCCCTGGAAACACAGAAGAATAATGTGTTACCGGCCAAATACAGCAGTACAGGTAAAAAGTAGAGCTGTGACAATACCGGTATTACATTTTTTTCCCATGGAAAAAATGAAAACACGAAGCAGCTTTGGTCCTTTAAAAACCTGCTTTAAGTAAAATATTGTGTGCTATTGCTAGGAACATAATGACTCTGGATGACAACATAATAATGATGTTTGTTTCCAACATTAGGGCGGGTTAACTATACAGTCGTGGCCAAAAGTTTTGAGAATGACACAAATATTAATTTTCACAGTCTGCTGCCTCAGTTTGTATGATGGCAATTTGCATATACTCCAGAATGTTATGAAGAGTGATCAGATGAATTGCAAAGTCCCTCTTTGCCATGCAAATGAACTGAATCCCCCAAAAACATTTCCACTGCATTTCAGCCCTGCCAAAAAAGGACCAGCTGACATGTCAGTGATTCTCTTGTTACAGGTGTGAGTGTTGACGAGGACAAGGCTGGAGATCACTCTGTCATGCTGATTGAGTTTGAATAACAGACTGGAAGCTTCAAAAGGAGGGTGGTGCTTGGAATCATTATTCTTCCTCTGTCAACCATGGTTACCTGCAAGGAAACACGTGCCGTCATCATTGCTTTGCACAGAAAGTGCTTCACAGGCAAGGATATTGCTGCCAGTAAGATTGCACCTAAATCAACCATTTATCGGATCATCAAGAACTTCAAGGAGAGCGGTTCAAATGTTGTGAAGAAGGCTTCAGGGCGCCCAAGAAAGTCCAGCAAGCGCCAGGACCAATCCTAAAGTTGATTCAGCTGTGGGATCGGGGCACCACCAGTACAGAGCTTGCTCAGGAATGGCAGCAGGCAGGTGTGAGTGCATCTGCATGCACAGTGAGGCAAAGACTTTTGGAGGATGGCCTGGTGTCAAGAAGGGCAGCAAAAAAGCCACTTCTCTCCAGGAAAAACATCAGGGACACACTGATACACTGCAAAAGGTACAGGGATTGGACTGCTGAGGACTGGGGTAAAGTAATTTCCTCTGATGAATCCCCTTTATTGTTTGGGGCATCTGGAAAAAAGCTTGTCCGGAGAAGACAAGGTGAGCGCTACCATCAGTCCTGTGTCATGCCAACAAGTAAAGCATCCTGAGACCATTCATGTGTGGGGTTGCTTCTCAGCCAAGCGAGTGGGCTCACTCACAATTTTGCCTAAGAACACAGCCATGAATAAAGAATGGTACCAACATTCTATGAGAGCAACCATCCAGGAACAGTTTTGTGACAAACAATGCCTTTTCCAGCATGATGGAGCACCTTGCCATAAGGCAAAAGTGATAACTAAGTGGCTCGGGGAACAAAACATAGATATTTTGGGTCCATGGCCAGGAAACTCCCCAGACCTTAATCCCATTGAGAACTTGTGGTCAATCCTCAAGAGGCAGGTGGACAAACAAAAACCCACAAATTCTGACAAACTCCAAGCATTGAATATGCAAGAATGGGCTGCCATCACCCAGGAGGTGGCCCACAAGTTAATTGACAGCATGCCAGGGCGGATTGCAGAGGTCTTGAAAAAAAAGGGTCAACACCGCAAATATTGACTCTTTGCATCAATTTCATTTAATTGTCAATAAAAGCCTTTGACACTTATGAAATGCTTGTAATTATACTTCAGTATTCCATTGTAACATCTGACAAAAATATCTAAAGACACTGAAGCAGCAAACCTTATGGAAATTAATATTTGTGTCATTCTCAAAACCTTTGGCCACGACTGTATATAAAAAGCTGCCACTTGAACAAAATCGGGAATCAGACAGGGTTGCGTTGATTTTTCCTGAATTAAACTATTAGATTCATATACATTAAGAGTGACCAACAATAAGAGACACGGAGGCGTTACTCACAGGTCGGACGCAGCTCCTGACGTGGCCCCCTGTGTGCCTTTACCCACTTGTTCCTTCTTCTTGCCCTTCTTCCTGCCCCGGTAGTAGGTGCGCTCTCTCATGGGCAGCCATCTCTCCGGGTCAGGGTTCGCCGTTGGGTCGTAGTTCTTGGGCAGTTTGCCTAGACAGAGGCAGGAGAAAAACAGTGATTCCCCATCCCATTCAGAGATGCTGACTTTATTTAAATCAGATAAGACAGTTATTTGGGTCACACAGCATGCAGATATTCACATACAACACAACTTGCAATACCCTTCTTTTTCTTCTTCTTCTTCTTTTTAACATCCCCCTGGCTGTAGAATGAGATAAAATTGATAGTGAGAGAAAACTTATGTACACAGAATGTATAGAACAGGTAGTATGCAGCTTAATTAAGTGTTTTAAAAAGCTTCACGTCTCCCCACCCTTGTTCTTTGGGTAGGTTCTCCCCCGTTACTTTAGCAGCCTTCTTTCTGACATAGTTGGCTCCGTGAGAGTTCTCCAGCTCATCTACGTCCACGTTGAACGACATGCTTTCAGGGGAGGGGAGGTGCTTGCTGAGGCTGGGACAACGGGCTAAGGATATAACATGCCTTTCCATTTACTAGGCAGTTCTATGTACTTTATGATAACAATGGTTATAAAATAAAAAATAAATAAAAAAACGCATCGACTGTGAATTTAAAACTGCACTAATCAGCGATAGTCATTCAAATACTCAGACTCATACTTATGTGTAGTTTAAAATACTGAGAGCAAAGAAAGGATACGACTTGGCTTTATCTTGATCCACCAAAGAATAAGCCGAAATAAGTTGTGCCAAAGTGTGGATGTCATTGGTGTTTTGCCTGTGGAGCGAGGGGGACTAGTTATTACATTGAATACCAAACGTAAAGCAAGCAAAACATTCACCAGCGTCACCACCGCACAACAGAAACAGAACATCGCTCACTTCCACAGTTGTTCCAGGTCACTGATGGCTTCCTTTTTCCGTCCGTACTTCAGCTTGAAATCAGCGGCCTCTCGTACGAGCGCCAGGTGAACAGAGGAACCAGGCTGGGATGGCAGAAGACAAGTTGACAATGAAGTGCTACTATGGCAGCACATTGTCAAAGTTACATTGACTTCGTGATGAATCTAAAAAAGGTACTCGTCTACTGATACCCCTTTCATACATAGGAAGCCGCTAGTAATGGGTCGATAGCGTCAATTGATAACCTTTCAGACATTTAAAAAAAGGGCCGCATCAGAAGCATCTAACTTTTCCAAACAGAATTCTGCTCCTGCATAGGATGTTCAGTATTGTTCCCCTGACAACAATAAACCTTGCTGATTAATGTTTTTTTTTTTATGTTAGGGTACACAGATGTGTTTTCTTTCTACTAAATGTATTGTTAAGTCACTGTATTTAACGAACGTCAAAGTACTTTTCTTAGGAGCGAGTGGTCTGCGTGCAGGCAGCAGGGTGAGCACAGGCAGCACGAGATCATTTGATTGACAGGTAGCCTAGTGATGGACGTTAGTCCCGCTTCAGAAGTGGAATTCCTCTACAGACAAGTTAAATGTCCATTCAGTGGCACTTCAAAACCATCTGCAGAGAAGGTTTCGTGGCGGCATTTAAAAAGCCATAGTGTACCCTTTCAGACAAACAAACATGCCATAGCCGAGGTGCTTTCAAGACGTCACAGTCCATGTCAAAGGGGTATAATACCTGTTCAGATTGGTAGTACTGAATAGCTTGGCTGAAGACATCAATTGCGCTGTCGATGTCCTCTTCGTGGCTGTACATTGATACCAGAGCTGAGATCTGTGAAACAATGTCAATTTCTTAGTCTTTTGATCCTTGTAATGCTTGTTCAGAAAATGTTACATCTAATGATTAGATTAAGAACAATAGAAAGAGTATAAAAACTAACCATCCCCTGTTTGTGCTTGAAATCTTCGATCGACCTCAAGATGTCACATGCTTTTGTAACGTGACCTTTGGAGAAGACAGCGATACATTTATTTATTATGAGGTTAACTTGTAGTCTGTCATATGCGCAAAGACAATAGAACTAAATGCTGCCAAAACAAATGAAAAGATAACAGTACCAGGCATCAGTAAAGGCAATGTTTAGCACTAATCTAATCCAATTTATCTTCAATAGGCCTATTTTTGGGGTTATTACCCAGTGACAAAAAAAAATGGGATTTGGAAAAAGAAGTTTACCTTGAGTCAAATAGAGTTGTGCCATCGTCAATTTGATACCAGATGCACTGTCTGGGTGCTGGTCTGAGAAACGCTTTAAAAACAATCACACAGTTAGCATTATACTTGCAGGATAAGGAAGAGATTTATTTTGTGTGTGTGCACTTTTTACCCCCTTTTATCCCCAATTTTGTGATACCCAAATTGTTAGTTACAGTCTTGTCCCATCACTGCAACTCCTGTACAGACTCGGGTGAGGCGATGGTCGAGAGCAATGCGTCCTCCGAAACATGACCCTGCAAAGCTGTACTGCTTCTTGACACACTGCTCGCTTAACCTGGAAGCCAGTTGCACCAATGTGTCGGAGGAAACACCGTCCAACATGGCCAAACCCTCCCCTGACCCGGACGACGCTGGGCCAATTGTGCGCCGCCTCATGGGTCTCCCGTTCACGGCCAGCTGCGACACAGCCCAGGATCAAACCCGGATCTGTAGTGACGCCTCTAGCACTGCGATGCAGTGCCTTAGATCGCTGCGCCACTCGGGAGGCAAAGGAAGAGCTTTCAATGTCCTATTTATATTCATACATCAACTACACGTATCTCAAGTTAGGATTGGCCCACAGTGAGTACCTGAAGCAGCTCTATGGCCTTCGAGTGTTGCTTCTCTCTGCACAGCTGAGCCACCTGGATCAAAACTGGCCGCGGGTGGCCTGGGTTCTGGGACTGGAGGCCTGACGACAGCTTTCTGCACTGGTCCGCCTGTGGGGTATAATGTAACACAAGTCATCAATGACTGTTTGGATTTCCAGTCTAACCTATTCAGACTGTGCCATGAGTGTGTATAACTACGTGTCAAAATACAACTGAAGAGTTAATGTACTCAAATCCGATACCTGGTTAGTGTACATAGCCAACAGGGCTTTGTTGAATTCAATGGCCTGCAGCTGCTTTTTGGCCAGCTTGTACTCAACGCCATCGGCATTTGTCAGTTTCACCTTCTTCTTAGAGTCAAACACGTTTTGGTCCTGCAGGAGAAAAAAGGGATATGAGCAACAGCTCTGGCCCAGGATCAAAACCATGGGTTCAAACAATAAGAGAACACGGTCAATAACAGCTAAGCCTGTTTCAATGTTTAGTCGTTCCTAGCAGTACAGGGAATGTTCATGCATGAACCCACCTTGTTTATTGTAATGATGTTGTTAGCAGTCACAGCTAGAAGTCCCACATCTGACGGCCTTGGATTCAACAAAAAAATGAATGAGACAACTCTTCCGCTATTCTCTTCCTGTGCCTACATTTGCACATCAGTTACAATTGATTCCACTTTGGATAAACACTCACTTGAGCTTGATGACTTGGTTATAGAGCTGCAGCGCCTCCTCTGTCCGACCCTGTAACTGCATAATGTAGGCCATCTGGGAGTGGATGACAGCCAGCTCCGACTCGACGTCCTCCTCAGTTATATCCTGCATGAACCAGACAAGCCAATTACGAATCAGAACTTGAAAAAAGAAATAACAGTTGGTGACATTTCTGTCTGTACGCTCAGCCATGACATTGTGAACATATGCATTTCACAGGCATAGAGCACTCACCGAATCCTCTGAGAAGAAAACCCGACAAAGCTCTGGAAAAAAATAACAAAAATGGTCAACATTAACCACGAAAGGGCTGGACAAAAACCTTAAGTGCTACATTATGTAGCAGGATGAATTGCAATATGTCTGTGGCCCTGACCTTCTGCTTCCTGTAGTTTGTTCAGAGCCTCCGTGAGCTGGCCTCGACCAATTAGAGTACAGGCAGCGTTGTAGCTCAGCTCGTATGTAGTCTCAGACAGGCCAAGGTCATCCTGCAAAAACAGGGTGGAATGACATTTGGGAAGATTAAGGATGCCAGGGCTTCAATAACCAAGTGTCTCAGAGGACCATTATAAATAGAAGTCTGTTCTAATTGTGTGTAGAAGACCCACCGGAGAAGCCTTCTCCCATGTGCTCATAGCAGCCACCACGGCTGATAGGTTGGTCTTCCTCTCCTCTTCGTATTCATCCTGGGAGTTCCTGATCAGGTCTGTGTAGACAGCCTTGCACTCATCATAGCGCTCCATACGGTACAGCTAAGGTGAGAACAAAAGGGGAGGCCAGGGTTGTCACCAGTTACCACAATTGATTTAATAAGTCTGACGCTAAGGATATACTGCTTTCCAGAGAACAGGTTCAAATACCCGTCATTCGCGTGAAGAAAAGGCGGAGAGACCGAGGGAGAAGGTTGGGATGCCTTGTTAGGATTCGTAGGCGAGTTGGTAAATCACCACTACCATCGGTTGTATTGGCCAACGTGCAATCACTGGAAAACAAACTCAAAACCAGGGCGTGTACTCAGAGCATGCGTAGACCAACTGGCAAGTGTCTTCACTGACATTTTCAACCTCGCTCTGACCGAGTCTAATACCCACGTTTCAAGCAGACCACCATAGTTCCTGTGCCCAAGAATGTGAAGGTAACCGGCCTAAATGACTAACGCCCCGTAGCACTCACATCGGTAGCCATGAAACCCTAGACCCACTCCAACTCGCATACCACCCCAACAGATCCACAGATGATGCAATCTCAATCCATACGGCCCTTTCCCACCTGGACAAAAGGAACACCTATGTGAGAATGCTGTTCAGTGACTACAGCTCAGCATTCAACACCATAGTGCCCACAAAGCTCAACACTAAGCTAAGGACCCTTGGACTAAACACCTCCCTCTGCAACTGGATCCTGGACTTCCTGACGGGCCACCCCCAGGTGGTAAGGGTAGGCAACAACATCTGCCACGCTGATCCTCAACACCGGTTCCCTCAGGGGTGTGTGCTTAGTCCCCTCCTGTACTCCCTGTTCACCCACAACTGCGTGGCAAAGCACAACTCCAACACCATCATTAAGTTCTGATGACAACTGTGGTAGGCCCAATCACCGACAACTATGAGACAGCCTATAGGGAAGAGGTCAAAGACCTGTCAGTGTGGTGCCAGGACAAGAACCTCTCCCACAACGTGAGAAAGACAAAGAAGATGCCTGCGAACTAGAGAAAAAGGTGGGCCAAACAGGCCCCCATTTACATAAATTAGGTTCAAGTGGAGTGGGTGGAGAGTTTCAAGTTCTTTGGTGTCCACATCACCAACACACTTTCAAGGTCCAAACACACCAAGACAGTTGTGAAGAGGGCATGACAACACCTTCTCCCCAGGACCTCTATACCAGGCGGTGTCAGAGGAAGGCCCCAGAAATTGTCAAACACTCCAGCCACACCAGTCATAGACTGTTCTCTCTGCTACCACACGGCAAACGGTACCGAAGCGCCAAGTCTAGATCCAAAAGGCTCCTTAACAGCTTCAAACCCCAAGCCATAAGACGTCTGAACAGTTAATCAAATGGCCACCCGGACCATCCCCTTTGTTTTTACACTGCTGCTACTCTCTGTTTATCATCTATGAATTGTCACTTTACCTCTAAATACATGTACAAATTACCTCGACTAACCTGTACCCCTGCACATTTATGCGGTACCGGGCCCCCTGTATATAGCCTTGTTATTGTTATGTAATTCTATTGTGGCACTTTTTATTTTTACTTTATTTTAGTAAATATTTTCTTAACTATTTCTTGAACTGCATTGCTGGTGAGGGAGCATTTCACAGTAAGGTCTACACCTGTTGTATTTGGCACATGTGACAAAATTTGATTTGATAATTATTACTTTGTGGCTGAGGTAACTAGTGATGACCTGAGGCCAGTACATTGGGCCAGTTTTCTGTGGCTGGCAGGATTATCCACTGAGGGGTAGACAGCCAAGCAGCGTTAACAACAACTCATGTAATGTCTTATTTTCAAAAAGTCTTACCACTTGGCCATAGAGTTCCTTGAGCTTGTCTGTTTGTTCTGAAACACTTTCAATGGTCTTCAGGGCACTTTCAACTCTGTTCAATCGGTACTCACAGTATGCTTTTTCAAACACAATAAGCTCACTGAGGAAGAACAAAAAAATAAGTGTTCAACATTGGAAAAGGGTACAACCAGGAATTTCTCTGACCAAGTCAAGTATTTATAGATTGTGCATTGCTACGAGATTATCAAAATGTAACAATATGATCCAGTCATTTGTCATATTCAACATACCTGCCAAGTACTTTTGAATAAGTGTTCATGACATTCAGTGCCTCTTTGAAGCTGCAATTCTGCACCAGGCAAACTATTTTACAGTGAAGAGCTGTCACGTCTTCCTTGACTTCATGCAAAACTGTGGAAGAAATGCACTTCGGGATTACAATTTACATAAAAAGGTATACTTTTTCTTCAGGTCAACGCCATCAAACTAGTTAGCTATAACTTAATAAAATCTCAATTTGTAGTGTACGTGGAAAAATATTTTTGCTCAAATCTATTAATCACAGTTTCCTGGTAGATACAAGGCTGCTACCTAAGGTTTGACGGGGCGGCAGGTAGCCAGCCTAACGTTAGTTGTTAGAGCGTTGGGACAGCCCGAGCTGACAAGGTAAAAATCTGTTTTTCTGCCCCTAAACAACGCAGTTAAGCCACTGTTCCCCGGTAGGCCGTCTTATCTGACTTGCCTAGTTAAATAAAGGTAAAATAAATAAAAAAGGTGATAACTAAGCGTATAGCACGGTAGTTGCAATAATGTGGCTAAGCTAGTAGTTAGCTAAATTGGGACACGTCACAGTGTTGAATAATTAATGTTGGTCAAAATGTGATATTACTGTCCTCAACAACATCTACGCTAGACTCCGACTCGTCAGTTGGTAAAATGACTCAAACAGAAACTAGTTAGTGATTAGCTTGAGTAACATATAGTTGCTTATTTCTCATAGGTAACGCTTTAGCTAAGTGCTAACAGCTGTAGCTAGCTATGTTAGCCAACTGGCTAGCAAACTAGTCAGACCTTAAACAATAGATAATAGCTTGACAGTTACAAACATGTGAACAAGAGCAAAATCCTACTTTTGTTGACAGCTTTGAGGGCCCGAGTGAAGTCTCCATTCTGTCCACAGCGATTCACTTCAGTCCACAGCGAAGCAACGGTGCCTCCTCCACTCGACATGTTTCGCAGCATGCGAAACTACAGCCGGAAGCAAAATGTGCTTCTTCCGGGTTGATAGAATCACAACTGTACCTAAAGAAAACAAAACAAGTGAGGAATCCCCATGCATTTACAAAGACAAACATCATAATACAGCATAATATACTAGCTTATTAAAAATGGCATTGATATTAACAGAGTATTAAGAATAAACTCTCTCATCAACACAAGGATAATGAGCTAATGTATAGATACTGATACAGGGTGGGGTTTAAGCATACAAATGCATAAGTCAGATGATTTTGTCTGCGATAAATTGATTGTTGTCTATTTCTTGTTTTGTCAAATTTCTTGTTTTGAGTGACGGGTTTCGCACATGCGCGCGATGCTAGCTACAGACAGCTCTTTGAAATCGTATGCACGGACTGTTTGATCCAGTAGCAAGGGTGTATTGTTGTCGTGGACTGTGTGACAAGTTTATGTTCTACAGAAATGGCCGGAATTAAAGGTGAGGAAGTTACTATCATACTTTAAGATAATATATTAACTGGATTGCAACAAAAGTAATAAATACAACAAATATATATAAACGCTGAAAGGATGGATGTGCAGCTAGCTATTAAGCTAACAACTGAGTACTAGCTAGTTAGCCGGCTAAGCTAACGCCATTATTTGCTAGTTAACGTCTACTAGCTTTGACAGGCCGATAAATAGTAGTGTAGCTAGCTAACTTTCTAAATACATATTTTGCCACTTAGCTAGCTAGCTACATATCAACGAGAGAAGCAGTATAGCTAATGTTAGCTAGCTTGGCACCAGGCTAGTTCTGGTAGCGTAGTTTCGAATGGTCAACTAAGCTAGTTAGCTAATGATTGCCATTCTGAATCAATGAAATGAGACGATATTTGCCTTCCTGCCAAACCTCCTGTGTTGTTATTGATTGATTGGTTGTTATGTCAAGCCAGGTAATGAAGATAGCGCCAACAAACTAAGGATGCTATCAAGCTAGCTAGCTATACAACGATGACTTCAAGCTAAGATTAGCTATACTTCGATAGCAATTGCATTGTCTCTCCTCACCAACTAGCTAGCTATAGCATTGTCTCAATCCTCACCAGCTAGCTAGCTACTAGCTAAATAACATGACATGCAGGAGTTTACAAATCAAGCATCCCCTCACCCAAGCATTAGGCCAACGGTCAGATGATCAATTATGACCAAAGGATTTAGTCTTACACACACACACACACACACACACACACACACACACACACACACACACAGCTGCTTAGTTTCTTTACCACTCATTTCTAGCTCTGATCAGCCTGTCCTTTGGTGGGGCCATTGGACTCATGTTCCTGATGCTAGGATGTGCCCTTCCAGTGTATGAGTAAGTATCTCCATCATATTCAACCTGACTGTCATGATGCAGGCCTTTGTAATATGATGCTGCCCAGATTTAGTATTTTTTCAGTCATAACTGATGGGAACTTCTCTCTTCACAGTAAATACTGGCCCTTGTTCCTCCTCTTCTTCTACATCCTCGCCCCAATCCCTTACAGCATCTCCCGGAGAATTGTTGACGACACAGATTCGGCAAGCAACGCCTGCAAAGAGCTGGCTTTATTTCTCACAACAGGCATAGTGGTTTCAGCTTTCGGCCTGCCAATCATTTTCGCCAGAGCTGATGTCGTAAGTACACATTTTGGGGATTTTTGCATGTGTAGGCTAAGTGGTGTTTGGCAACACTTTGCACTTATACCTCTGCAGTTACAACATTGCGTTAGCTTTGCTGTTAAAGTAATTGCTTTCTATTTGCATGCATTTTTCTTGTTACACAAATGGAATAAGGACCATTCCTTTTAAATGTTATAGGCTACCATTTGTGTAATAACAATAAATGCTCCATTACTGAACTCCATTACTAAACAACAGTTTAAAAAGGACTCTGTTTTGCTCAGTCCAAACTACAGATTGAAAGTGTGCAATGCAGAATTTTGTAACATGTGCGGACTGAGTTATTCATGTTTGTTTACAGATTGCCTGGGGAGCATGTGCGCTTGTGTTAACAGGCAATGTAGTGATCTTCGCAACCATTCTGGGATTCTTCTTGGTCTTCGGATCAAACGACGACTTTAGTTGGCAGCAGTGGTAAAATTGGGGGTGTGGGACTAAGTCTGAACTGTTTATATTACTAGAATTGTTATTATTGTCATTATGATTACTATTATTGTTGTTTGTTGTATATTTATGACCGCCCATCCATAGACACATTAAACCAGTGCAATAATTTGATTTAACTGTCATGCGAAACGTCAGACTGACTTCAGGTGGTTGTGGTGACTTTTTGATTTGTACTTTTTATTTGCTCCATGTTTGAGTCTTCTCCATTCATGTACTGTACAGACTTATCTTTTGAGAGTCAAAATCTTTCTAATGTTGAAATCATAATTGTCCATCTTGTCTGTGAAAATGCAAAAATGTCAAACTTAATGTAAACCTGGACTCAGATTGACCTATGTGAGGGATTGTGATTGTCTGAAAGGTGGAAGCTTTTCCTGTGAAAAAGATATCTAACTGACAAATGTTGTTACTCCTTTGGGATTGACTGTGTACAATAGCATGCTGGTCAGTTTTGACGTAAGTTGCTCCCTCCAAGGGCTGACAGCACAGGATATTTTGTATGGAGTATGTGTTGTTTTTGAAGAGCATATTGAAGCTGTGAGCTTTAGTCTCTCAGATTGAAACCGTTCAATACTAACGTACATACAGCGTATATTGATATAATACATTATACAATGCACTGTCGCCCATTTCAGTGATCAATTCTAATGACTTAGCTATTCAAATAAGTTAATTTGATACTGGCCTCTTGTGCTTTGTTGTTTAGCCTAGTGTAGCATATTCTGTCCCTTTTGAAAAATGTCTAGAAATCATTGTAACCCAGTGTCGTCTTTTCTCTCTAAAACAAAGTCAGCATTGATTTGTTCGAGCAAGGTTTAGAAATCATCAAAATCCTTCGTTAGACAGCTCAGGATTAGGGCTAGCCGGTGGAAACATGGCCAATTTAAGATCTAGGCTACTTATAACCATGGGTAATACTGCTAGGCCTGGATTTACCAGGTATTCTATTGGTTTCTATACCTGGAGCTGGAAACAAAGGCTGCACTGTAATTATGTTTCAAAGATAAATGTGGATGAACCCCAGTGTTTACCAAGTCACATCCTATTTTGGCCTATATTTTGTACAGCTGCACTAAAATGTACACGCGTCCTCTTGTTGAAGGAAATGAGCTCGCCGTATAGGCCAAAACGAGTTTTTAATGTGGTTTTTGTATGCTGCATTGGGTGTGCTGATACATTCTCTCAGTGTAGTTTGTCATTAGTTAAAGGTCTCAGTGAACAGTGCTGCAGCTTTGGAGTTTGTTACATTTAACTGAATTAGTCATAGCTAACCAAGGTATTAAGCAGCTGTCACCCCATGTGCACTGGTTTGTTCATCTGGGTGGAAGGATTGAGTGTTTATGATCTCTTTCTTTTCTTTTTATTTTGCGGGAGAAACAGTTATCTTTGTGAAAAGTGGTCTCTGGAAGAGACAAATATTCCAGAAATAACCGGAAGCGCTTATGAATCGGTTATCTCTTTGTGTCACTCAGTTTGTCAGTAAGTTTGTCACATTCTTATTTCCAGTCTTCCAGAGACCACAACCTCAGTGAAGATAGTGATTGTATTAATTGTATCATAATGAAAACTCTTTTGCACCTTTGTGTTTAGCTGAACTTTTAAATAATATTTATTACCTTAATTAACAAAGGTAATGTCACAGCAAATGGTGTTTTTGTTATCCTTTTAGTAAGTCAAATTGAAACTGGAACTTTTATTACATCAAATATACAGTACAAGTCAAGTTTGGACACACTTACTCATTCCAAGGTTTTTCTTTATTTTTACTATTTTCTACATTGTAGAATAATAGTGAAGACATCAACACTATGAAATAACACATATGGAATCATGTAGTAACCAAAAAAGTGTTAAACAAATAAATATATTTGAGATTCTTCAAGGTAGCCACCCTTTGCCTTGATGACAGCTTTGCAAGCTCTTGGCAGTGTGCAAACCTGTCATCAAGGGAAAGGGTGGCTACTTTGAAGAATCTCAAATATAAAATATATTTGTTTTTTTAAACACTTTTTTTGTTACTACATGATTCTATATATGTTATTTCATAGTTTTGATGTCTTCACTATTATTTCTACAGTGTAGAAAATAGTAAAAAATTAAGAAAAACCCTTGAATGAGTAGGTGTCTCCAAACCTTTGACTGATACTGTATGTTTATGCCTACAGCAATGCACTGATGGTATATCTACAGTTTTTGGACATCTAAGGTATTCCATACTGTTTTAAACCACAAAATGATTGTTATAGACCGAGTACTGCATAGTGAAAGTTTGAGAAATGTCCAACAAATTCCAATATAATTCAAACAAACGAACTGCTGAATCAGGTCATTCTAATCATGGGATGGGTTTGTCACTGATCTCTTTTATGAAAGATGTGTTGTTTCACAGACCTGAAATATTTTATTTATTCGTTTTAGCAGACACTGTGTAGATGTCCAATTGCCATTTTCTATCTACGAGTTTTGTGTTCGGAGGCAGAAGTCAGCATGGTGGTTTTCTTTTCTAAATAAATGCCATTTTTGAAGATCTTGTCATTAAATTAATTATTGATCAATCTCCAATATCAACACGTCCAAGTTGCATTCGGTATGAGACTTTTGAAGAGCCTCAGTTATTTAATGGTTCTTCCTTGAACACTGAACCTTCATATCTCACAAGGATCCGACCATTGATTCTAAACAGTTTAATTTATATGTTCCACGTGTGTGTGTGTGTGTGTGTGTGTGATGTAAGGTAGTGATTGACATGTTTATTAACCTCACATGGAAGCAGGCAATCAAGTACTAACAAATAAGGAATAGCTGTGCTTTGTCTCCCCCACCTGGCAAGAAACTGACACATGAAACAAAGCAATACATAAGCTGATTCGTATATAAACTCAGCAAAAAAGAAACATCCTCTCACTGTCAACTGCGTTTATTTAAAGCAAACTTAACATGTGTAAATATTTGTATGAACATAACAAGATTCAACAACTGGGACATAAACTGAACAAGTTCCACAGACGTGACTAACAGAAATGGAATAATGTGTCCCTGAACAAAGGGGTGGAGGAGGGGGGAGGGGGGGTCAGAATCAAAAGTAACAGTCAGTATCTCTTGTGGCCACCAGCTGCATTAAGTACTGCAGTGCATCTCCTCCTCATGGACTGCACCCCACTCTTCCACCAAGGCACCTGCAAGTTTCCGGACATTTCTGGGGGGAATGGCCCTAGGCCCTCACCCTCCGATCCAACAGGTCCCAGACGTGCAAAATGGGATTGAGATCTGGGCTCTTCGCTGGCCATGGCAGAACACTGACATTCCTGTCTTGCAGGAAATCACACACAGAACGAGCAGTATGGCTGGTGGCATTATCATGCTGGAGGGTCATGTCAGGATGAGCCTGCAGGAAGGGTACCACATGAGGGAGGAGGATGTCTTCCCTGTAACGCACAGCGTTGAGATTGCCTGCAATGACAACAAGCTCAGTCCGATGATGCTGTCACACACCACCCCAGACCATGACGGATCCTCCACCTCCAAATCGATCCCGCTCCAGAGTACAGGCCTCGGTGTAACGCTCATTCCTTCGACGATAAACGCGAATCCGACCATCACCCCATGGTGAGACAAAACCGCGACTTGTCAGTGAAGAGCACTTTTTGCCGGTTCTGTCTGGTCCAGCGACCGTGGGTTTTTGCCCATAGGCGACGTTGTTGCCAGTGATGTCTGGTGAGGACCTGCCTTACAACAGGCCTACAAGCCCTCAGTCCAGCCTCTTTCAGCCTATTTTGGACAGTCTGAGGACTGATGGAGGGATTGTGCATTCCTGGTGTACCTTGGGCAGTTGTTGTTGCCATCCTGTACCTGTCCTGCAGGTGTGATGTTCGGATGTACCGATCCTGTGCAGGTGTTGTTACACATGGTCTGCCACTGCGAGGATGATCAGCTGTCCGTCCTGTCTCCTGTAGCGCTGTCTTAGGCGTCTCACAGTACGGACATTGCAATTTATTGCCCTGGCCACATCTGCAGTCCTCATGCCTCCTTGCACCATGCCTAAGGTACGTTCACGCAGATGAGCAGGGACCTTGGGCATCTTTCTTTTGGTGTTTTTCAGAGTCAGTAGAAAGGCCTCTTTAGTGTCCTAAGTTTTCATAACTGTGACCTTAATTGCCTACCGTCTGTAAGCTGTTAGTGTCTTAACGACTGTTCCACAGGTGCATGTTCATTAATTGTTTATGTTTCATTGAACAAGCATGGGAAACAGTGTGTAAACCCTTTACAATGAAGATCTGTGAAGTTATTTGGATTTTTACAAATTATCTTTGAAAGACAGTGTCCTGAAAAACAGATGTTTCTTTTTTTGCTGAGTTTTTATATATATATATATATATATATATATATATATATATATATATATATATATATATATATATATATATACACACACTACCGTTCAAAAGTTTGGGGTCATTTAGAAATGTCCTTGTTTTTGAAAGAAAAGCAAATCTTTTGTCCATTAAAATAACATCAAATTGATCAGAAATACAGTGTAGTCATTGTTAATGTTGTAAATGACTATTGTAGCTGTTATTTCACAGTTTTGATGTCTTCACTATTATTCTACAACGTAGAAAATAGTAAAAATAAAGAAAAACCCTTGATTGAGTAGGTGTGTCCAAACTTTTGACTGGTACTGTATATGGGCCGCACTGAAAATGTGTTATATTTCCTCAACGTCAAGATCTGCAAACAGTTTTCTCTATCCATCGTTTTTTGAATTTCCGATACTCCATGACTGTCCAGCTTTCATTTTCGTGATCTTTAGCGATCTGGAAACAGTCAAGAAACTGTATGAATGTAGGTCCATTATCATTTCTACACAGTTTTGTTTTGGTTTTAAAAAAACAACCACAGGCCGGATTGGACCCCCTTGGCCCGTGGGCCATATGTTTGACACCCCTGGTCTAGACCACTCTGAATGTCAAACTGACATAGAAATAGGCATGTAGGTACAGTTATTGCTAACACTCATATGATCACAATTGGAAGAATTAGGGTGAGTGAACCACAGTAAGGGAGGAAAGGGAATAAGGGAGACTGCTTTCATACCCAATACCTGACAACCAAGTGAATAAGGTAGGTATCGGTAGTTATTGGGTAACTATGGTAACTAGGACTAACAGGTCAACTACTTAAGATGATCCATTTTGGCTAATCATTTAGAAGTATCAGGCTGTGATTGAGATGCATTAAAAGCAATGTATTGTAATATACTGTGCAAAACATTTATCGAATAAATAAATAAATATATATATAGATATGTTGTAAATGACTATTGTAGCTGTTATTTCACAGTTTTGATGTCTTCACTATTATTCTACAACGTAGAAAATAGTAAAAATAAAGAAAAACCCTTGATTGAGTAGGTGTGTCCAAACTTTTGACTGGTACTGTATATGGGCCGCACTGAAAATGTGTTGTATTTATATATATATATATATATATATATATATATATATATATATATATATATATATATATATATTCTAGTTAAGCACTATCACATTTTAGTGTTCAAATTCCAAACCTACTGTATAGTGACTGAGAGAATCATTTGAATACATAAGAGAAAGTTGTCCTCTGATGTGGAGGGATGGTGGTTAAGGGGGAGATAAGATTTCCAGTCACAGGGTCGTCTTCTTTTGGTATGGCAGTGCTGAAGGGGGAATGCCTGGTGCCCAGTGAGAGAGGAGCTTGCAGAATGAGCAGGAGGCTCTGTCCGCACAGCTCTGCCAACAGGAGCAGATCAACATAGCTAATGTTCAAACATGACCATCTGCTCTACAGGATTTATCATGAACAGGTTCGACATTGTGTACAATTGATGAATAAAGTGATCTTAATTGCATGGATTAGGAATCATTTACTTTTGTATATCTTTCTAAGAATCTACCTTCAATTGGCAAAACGTAGAATCTCAATGCAAAAAACAATACATTCCGATGCAATCGAAGCTATAATACAAAATGCCTTGACACATTCCTGTCAAATCTTAATTATTTTCAACTATTAAGTATGGGCTCGCTAGCCACCTTTATCTATAGGTGTTTATGGAAAATACTCTAGTAACACCTCCAGAATCTGTCTAGTGGATGACGTGAATACTAATGGTGCAGTAGAGGGAAATGTCATGAACATTCCTCCCATTTCTGAAAGAGTCTTTACCATAGCATGTGTTGAATACATATCTTTTGTGTTCTTGTGTTTCTGTGTGCGTGGTTTATGCGGCCCTCACCAAGGAGCTGGTTGTGTTCTTGCAGCAACGGGTGCATCTTGTGGTGTAGGAGAGCTCCAGAGACGCTGCGCTGCTGGGCCTACAGCTGGAACAGCACCACTCGGAGCTATGGCACTGGCATAGCTTGGAGGTGCAGCTGCAAGGCCTGGTGGAGGAGCTGCACACTGAGGCCCTGCAGAGGGCTGCACTTACGAAGGGGCCTTCAAGCGCAGCTGTACAGGTAGGCCTACACTGCTCTGCACTGTGGGAAATGGTAAGTAAAATGGCTGTGTGTGTGTACCCAACCCCCTGAATGTTTAACACATAAGACATACTTTTTTTAAAATGGCAGCAGTATTAAGCCAGCTGTACAAATGGACATAATGTAGTAAAGCCAGTCTAAGCAAAGACACATAAAAATGTACGAAACTCCTAACTTTTGATTACCATCTCCTGCAAACACAAAGTGAAGCCGTACCCCACTGTTTTAAAAACATGTCGAACATATCTCCAGCTAGTCATATTGTCACACGTCAAAGAAAAACATTGAGTTTGAATTTGTGATTCTAAGTCAGCGAAAACACACACGCTGTGCCGTAATTCGCTGACTTCGAATCCCCAGTTTGGAAAGTTGGCTGACGGTCAGAATACGTTATCACATCGTGATTCTAGCGGTACTCTGGCACTATGGGGATGATGGAGAGAGGGGAGTTTCACATGAGCTCAGCTCAAAACCCTTCCTTGAGCTGAAATTCATTGTTTGCCCGTGAAAGATAAACTGGGGAATCATAGTCTTTCTAAAAATAATGTTTTCATGATTGATAGTGCAAGAAAATGACGTCAGCAGGGGGGTAACATGTTGGTTGGATATATTGGCTGTTCATGCAACATTCAGGAAGGATGCTGCAAAATAGATTTTTTTAACACCACATATTAGAAACATCTCTAAATGCAAATAGCACCGTAATAAATTCACTTTTAACACTTAGAACCACATGCTAATCACTTTAGCCTATGTTAGCTCAACCGTCCGCGGGGGGGGGGGACACCGATCCCATAGAGGTTATTAATAAGTTCACTTTTAACACTCTTAATGTGTTTTTGTCCGATAGTAAGATATGGGAGCTGAAAGCGCTTCAAGTGCCGCTACGGCGCCAGCACTCAGGAGATGGAGGAGTTGCGCGGCACCCATTAGAGGAAATGTCAGGAACTGCAGTGTGACAATGACAAATTGTGCAGCGCCAACCAGAGGAAGGTGCAGGAACTGCAGCGGGAAATCGAGGGCAGCCTGAGGAAGCTCCAGGAGGCGGCTGAGTAGTTTGAGTGGCCGTGAACAGCAGCGCTACTGGATGTGCTGCGTCAAGAGGTAGCTATGCTCTACCCATCACTCTGTTGTCATTGGTTATGTAGCTCAGACAGACAGATGGACAGACACAGTAAGTACATAACACCAGATTTGATATCTGAGTAAAACCTCCAGACTCCAAGACTGCCTGTCAAAGGAGAAGACAGCTCTGTTTCAGCAGGTGAACCGGTTGGAGAAGGAGGTAGAGGAGTTGAGGTGGAGCTCACAGGGCTCAGAGAGCCACACCCAGATCCTGTGCTGCCCCCTAGTGGACACTGACAGCCAGCACTGTGACAGGTAACAGCAATTTGTCCTCAATGAGCTTGGGCCTCCTTTAACAACTTATCTTTGATCAGTTGTTCTTCCTCGGTCATACCATTGACAGTCAGTTCAGTTATGTGATACACAGCAAAACAGGGCCCATAACAGTTATCTTAGACATAGCTAATGTAATTGGGAACAGCGGTTATAGACACAGGATGTTCTCAGTCACACATGTTGATGTGAACTTGTTTCCTTCACTTTCCAATTCTGCAGAATTCCCCAATGGGAATCAGATGAGATGGCTGACCTGCAAACCCAGGTAGACAAATGGAGAGGGCTGTATGAGGACTTGCCCAGCCAGTTCACACCCCACCAAGTAAGCATAGCCTACACTGCCTTTGTCCAAACCATGGGCCACGGGTTGCACATTTCTAGTCTTCAGGGGCTGTAGAGAGTTGCCTTTTGCTGTGTGTTACTAATAGATGAGTTTGACTGCTAGTTCGCTTGCAAGGTTTAGAATGAATGAGAAGGTACTACTAATATACCCTGACTACAGACAGGAGTTGTGCAGCACTGGTCTAAATGGACATGGCATGAGTAATATGACTGCCTAGGATCTAGGGAATCTTATGTTAAGTAAATTTGGATATTTCTTGGGCATGGATCTCTCTGGTTTTCTCAGGCAGTCTGTGATCTGTATTGCTGTGTTCCAGGCAACGGGGTGCTCTTCTAAACCAGTGGAAAGTGATGACTAATGACTGGAGTAGGTGTTTGCTAGTGGTCTCCTTGCTTTGTTCCCTTCTGACTAGCCCTAAACTTGACTTATCCAGTTGCGGCCCATTTTTTGGAAGCAAACCACTCTATTTCATCCGTTCGTAATATCGGCATCGAACATGTCACCCTCCCTAGGAGTGGGGATGACCTCGACAATTTATTGTTAAAATGAGAGGTTGCCTAGATCTTTAATTTAAAGACCCTTGCTCCTATCGGTCTCAATGCAGACTTTGATCTGAAGCCATTCTTGTGATTATTGTGAGTTTGCTATTATAAATGTTTGTAGGCCTATGTAGCCAAATTGTATCTATGATCATATGCTATCCATTCATGTTTTTGGTATGTTATTTTTATATCTGAGCATTATCCAATGATATCAGGCCACACCCGGCCATGATTACAGACACCTGTGTGTGTCCTTTGACACCATATAAACGAATCACTCTGCAGTGTTTGTCATTATACCCTGATGAAGATAGCTTGTCTGTCGAAACGTTGGACATTAGGTTATTACATTTTTGCATCTGAGCTCCTAGAGTGTGCGGCTCTCCTTTAGTTTTTCAAATGTTCTACTCCGCTAGCCATCACCTCGCCTAAATAGGTGTACGTTTCTTTCGCCTCTAGTGTAGTCTCTAGTGAGCCTGAGAGAAAAGGAAGTTAGCCGAGCCGCTGGAGATATAGGAAGCGAGACAAGCGACCATGCTAAAATCTATTACCATTTGACATGATTTATACGGTCGATTCACACACGGGAGACCGGACTCATGTTGTGACTCTTAAATTTGAGGGAGATAAAAAATATCATACCATTACTTATATGAAAGTTTGCAGAGAAAGCAGATGTAGAATTTTCCAGAATGCTTTTTCTTCTCACTGTAAATTGTGTAGGTGTGTGTGTGTGTGGTTTATGTTCATTGCCTTTGGCTGGGCTCACCTATAGTTTATTTTGCGTTCTCAGAGGGGGCACGCTGTCGACGGATACCAAAAACCTCCCTGAGGTTAGAAAACCATGAAATATTTTCTTTCTCTTCAACCCAGCGTAGGCACTCCTCAGTTTTGGCTGTTTGTTGCTTGCTACCCAACTGTTGTGAAGAACCATTTAACCTCACCGTTCTGTTGTTTTTGTTTGTTTACCTGTCGTACATTTGACATTTACATTTTAGTCATTTAGCAGATGCTCTTATCCAGAGCAACTTACAGGAGCAATTGGGGTTAAGTGCCTTGTTCAAGGGCACATTGACTGATTTTTCTCCTAGTTGTCTCTGGGATTCGAACCAAAAACCTTCTGGTTACTGTCCAAACGCTCTTAACCGCTGGGCTACCTGTCTTGAAAGCACTCCATGACCATGACTATACTGGAGAGTGATAAGCAGCTGTGTCACAGTCTATTGTCTTTTGCACAGTGCTTTCCTATTTGGCCACACTTTCCTGTCATTGTCTATTTCCAGACACACTGGTGGAACATAGTAATTAACAAGGAAAAACGTATAAAAACACCTGAGATTGTCTTGTCACTCTGCCAATCCTGATGATGACTCTAGCTGATGAGCAGAAAACAACACGTGCCGATGCACGTTCACTCCTCTCATTCACAATTCGCCAGGGGTTTGTTTCGAAGACATGGTCTAGTTCATTTCCATGTCACCCACAAGAGGATTCAAAAGCTGCCGTGTCACCGCCAGGTGTAAAGTCACATGACCTTAAGGTGTTCTGGAAGGCAAAGGTGTAGCCAAGGATTAACTATGTGTGGCAGCTGGAAACTCGTTGAATTTGCACACAATAAAAAGTTATAAACCCGACCATGCAGAACCCAACCTCTAAGAGCACTCTTTATAGGGTTTATTAATGGCATCATTATAAGTATTACAAGAATAGCATTTTTATGTTTAACCTTAGTCGCAGCCAGGGAAAACACATGTACATTTACACCAGGATAAATCCAATAAAAAAAAGTGAGACCCAGAGACTTGTATTTTGCTGTGTCTGAAATGCGCGTTTGTCTATTCGGCTGCTTGTCTAAGTATGAAGTCCATACCTAGCAGTTATAAATAGAAGTGGCTGGGAGTTGTTTGATTGTTTGTAAATAGGCCACTTTACGGGGGGACACAGGGTTCATGTTAAGGAATGCCTCTATGTGTCTCTTCAGAAAACACTTCACTTCTCAACTCGTTCCTGACCTCTGGTTCTAACAAGCGACAGACATATGGCTCCTGGCAGAGGTTTCTTGCTCATTAAAGAGAAAATATCGCCAGAACGTTGAGACCTGTCTGGTTCCTCACGATCTCACGGATGAGGTTTCACCCTAAACGAGGTGAAAGTTGTTTACTGAAAGGTCTCACGTTTCGGTTAGACCAGATTCATTATTGTGGATGTTTGGGGGGCTTTTTCTGTCTCTCTCGGAGGAAAAGACAAACGTCGTCGTCTGTATGTTAATGCAAAACAGAGTGGAATGATGTGGTTGTTTGACACTGTGTTTAGAGGGATATGTAAATGTTTAACCCTGGAGTGTGTAAACACACACAAGGGGTTAGGTGTTGGGATTTGGAGTGGGGCTGCCAGGCCAAACTGTGACACCCACATAGCGCTATGCTTCCACACGAACATCCCTGTGGCACCAACACTACCGAAAGCAAGATGTTATTCTTAGTCTTAAACTCTTAAACTCACAATGACATCACCCGCGGAACAGTTGCTCCGTAAAAACAAGTGAGTGGCTCTGTCAAGTGAGGATAGTAGTGTCGTTGATATCCAGTGTGCTAGTAAGCACCCACAGCCCCTCAACCTCAGCAGCTCCCTTTTGTCCAGCTTCAATGAGCGCTCTCCAAACAAAGAGGATAGGGGCTCCTTCAGAGCTCGGGGTGCAAAGAGAGAAGGGGTTGGTGGGGACTCATGGCTCGACGTGGAGAATTGTTGACACACCGTTGACCTCCACTGTTGGTGAGTGGCAGCAGCTTATTTTACAGCTGGCGGGGTGACCGGGGGGTGACGGGACGCCCGCCACGGGCCAGCTAGTCAGGCAGCCAGGCCACAGGGTGCACACGGTGAAGTGACGTAGGATGGATCATTACAACCTTCAGCTGGTGGGGAGAAAAGACTCAGTTTACTGCTGTATAAGACGTATGTCAGCGCACCTCCAACTCTTAGTGTGTCTAGAAGACAGATGGGCTTTTTACGTGTTATGCAGAGGACCGTAGGCCTAGTTTTAGCAAAATTGGCTATTTACCCTGGCAAGAAGTAGTGCTTGATTTGACGTCTTACATGTTTCATTGTTAATTAAGGTGTAAAAATCGCCAATATTCTTGCAAATGGTCGGTAAATCACAAGAGAATGTGATGTTTTTTTTTTATGACTTTGAGATCCCAACAAAAATCTCAGAGGTTTAAAGTTAAAACCGTTGTGTAATTGTAGGTCACCATGAATGTATATGACCCTCAGGAATGTATGATTCCCTTACTTTTGAATTTCTAGTCCTCTCATTTTGGCTTGTTATAATCCTTTTGGATTTACTATGGAATTGTGTGCAATAGAGTTGTACCCATCCCTCCATATGTCATTCCAGGTGTTGAGTAACATATACCTCTGAGTCACTTTTGGAACCCTGTCTACTACAATTACTTGCTATGAGTTGAATTTGTGTTTGAATGTGAAAACAGCAAGGTATCATTCTATCTGGCTGGCACCCATAAGGGATACAAGGTGCAACAGACAGGAGATATTTTTCCCTGCAACTTTAGGAGCCATCTGTAATCTATTTTCTCACAGGGTCTAAATACCTTAGTGCCAGGCAGGTTCTGAAGCATAATTTCTGCTCAGCGGTGTTTCTTCTCTTTTCATCTTCCCGAGCCTCCCACTCCTGATACCCAACTGGAATTTTTTTCAACAATAAAAGAAGGAATGAGGGAAGAGCCTGCTAAGTATCCTGGGAAAAAAATCTGGAGTTTCTGTCAGCCATCACTAAAGGGAGGGATGTCTTATCGTTCTTGTCCTTTCCATTTTTTCCCCTCCCTCTCCCTCTTCTTGTCCATTAAAAACGAGCTCCTGCCCCTACCGCCCCCTCCACTCTTTGGGGAAATCTATCACGGTGCATAGTAAGGCCTCTTCTCAGGCCAGTTGACGTTTTATTCTCATGAATCTTGCCCAAGAGGCAGAATTGAGCGATTTCCGCTAGATGGGCCAGCTGCAAAGCTCTTCTCAGGGCCCCTTAAATCACGATGATAGTCCACCAACTTGTAGAGCGTTGATACAAGCAGGAGGATACTGGGTATCAGGATACTGGGTATCAGGATACTGGGTATCAACGCTTCATAAGCATTGCAGAAGCTTTTTTTTTTAACACTGCTTTGTTACAAACAACAAATGTAATGTTGACATAAGGTGTGCTGTAGTAAACAAGATTGCAAATGTTGGCATGTTTAGTTACTTAAAACCTCTTGAACGTTATGGCAAAATGTAGATTTCCCGCTAAGTAGATGTAATTATTTCTCATGTGATGGCCATAAACAATAACTAGTAAGGGAGTGGTCGAAATGTACACAATTGTTACCCAGAGGAATGGGGGAGGGTTATGCTTTTTCAATTTCAGCGAGTATTTTTTTCAGATTTAGTCCAGGGGTGGCTCATGTAATTTGTAATCAATTTAAATGTCATATTGCTCAGTGTTTGAGAATTAGTTGCTTATTATATCTCTGTGTGCCCGATGCTGCCGCTCATCCCTGATTCTCTAATAGGCGCGCAATATGAGGTGCCCCTAGTGTGGTCTCAATCAAATGACCCATAGCATATTCTCTCAA
This sequence comes from Salmo salar, assembly GCF_965601325.2. NCBI lineage: Eukaryota > Metazoa > Chordata > Actinopteri > Salmoniformes > Salmonidae > Salmo > Salmo salar. Next base: position 70,813,444 of record NC_138299.1, on the reverse strand, counting down.
ACTCAACTCTGGACCTCGTTTTTTCATTGCTTCCCTCTAATCAGGGACTGATTTTAGACCTGGGACACTAGGTAGGTGCAATTAATAATCATGGAAGAACAGAAAACCAGCAGGCTCCGGACCTCATAGGGTACGAGTTGAATAGCCTTGGCCTATACTATAGGCCTAGCCTTATAAGGGCATGTCAAAGTTATATTTCTAAGAAAATGTCATTCCTGACTTTTTGCGCTGCTGGGATGGATATAAAACTACACTGCATTACACACTGCAATGGATAGGCTAGCCCAATCATGAGCCCCGGCCTGCCCTGCTCTTGCTGATGTAAACCCTTTTGTGCTGCATAACCAATGGCTGTGCTGTGTACGGTGACACTTCACAGGGGAGTCAAAGGCTTCTTCTGAAAATATTTGTTTATTTGTCCAAAGAATTCAATATCTGTGTGCGCGGACTAGGCCTACTGATGTCCTGATCAGTTTGAGAGAGAGCGCAAAGATGAGGAGGAGGACCGGAGGTAAGCTTTCTACTGCTATTGACCTCACAATAAGCCATATTCAATGAATATACATAACTTACATTACTATGAAGCGGCAGCAGCGAAGATGGACAGAGCACGGGTGCTGAAAGTAGGATAATTCAAGAAGGCCTAATTAATTTAAACAGTCTTCATTTTTATTTGACTTTAGGCTACTTACAACAAGAGGGCTTTGTGTTGGAACCTATTTCTTCCTATTCAAGAAAGAAAAGGTAGGTCTACCTGTTTGACAGATTCAATTATAGTTTACTATCCATAGATTTTGTCAGCCAATTCCTTCAGACACCATGGACTCCTTAAATATTTCAGTGTCAGTGAAAAAATGTATGGACCTGATTATATAATGCGATCTATAACAAGCGATTTATAACAATGCTTTAGTCATCAATGCTTTATGCTAAAAACAAGCTGTAAAATACCAGGGAAAGACATGCCTCCGGCACAAATGGAATTTGTCTTTATGACATTTAGAGGCTGCACTTCAACCTATTAAGAAAAATGACTTTGCTTGGGAAGTAATGTGTGACTCAGTCACTTTCAATTGACCATCAACTTTTAAACAGGCTATTAAACTACATGCTAACTCTAAATCAGTCAGGAGCAACTCAGAAGGAATGAAAATGAATTATTTAGGCTATATTATTATTATTATTATTTCAAGGCTATAGCCTGCCATTTAAGAAATTAAGCATTTGTGACACTGTTACAGGCTGGCAGGAGTGCCCAGCATTTCAAAAACACATCAACAACAGCACTTCAACAACATGCCTGTAAATTTCACATTTAGGCTGTATAACGTTTTATGTCAAAAAAATGTTTTTTACTTACAATTAAATAATAATTCAAGAAAAATGCCTTGTTAAGGCTATAAAGTCATTCTACAGTGCATTTGAATTTACTTTTAGAAACACGAGTTTGGCAAGTCTTTGATTTGAGGATCATGCGGTGGGCTATGCATGCCTAGTTTGTTAATTTAGTCTAGCAGATGCTCTTACTGTATATTCCCATGCCCTAATCACAGTCAACACATGTTTTGCAACAACAATATCATGGAATAAAATAGAATAAGTTAGAAAATGCTAGTTTCCCAAATGAAAAAAAGTTAAGTGCATATAGACCTACCTAATTATATGGGGCTGCTGTGTCAAAAACAATGGCTTTTTTCAAATTCATTGATGATCAGATACTTCAGTTGTAACTGGTTCTGTTCCGCTCAGTTGTTACACTTGATAGACAACTTTAGCACTTGTCCAAACTTAGACTGTCCTCTTTTTTTTAACAATGACCTGTATAGAAATCAAATGCCTCTGGTACTGCAGCATGTGCTCATTTGTTGTCATGCTCTGTTGCGGTATTAAAAAAAATTCTGCTTCACTCCAGTCATGTAGAATTGCATGAAATGTGTTTATAAAAGGACATTTTTTTTCCCGGACCGCAAATAAGATGATCGATTCATGCAGTGCTTTTATTATAATGGAGATATTTTTTACCCTTGTCCGCGGTGGACTGCGAATCCACAACCTTCTGGCTACTTTTCCATATAATGCTTACAAAACGAAGAACAGTTTCTAAAACTGCATATCTAAGGCTCTGGTCTGTCCTAGGAGTGAGGGTAGTAAACAGTAGGCATGTTCTCTGCTATCCACTTTATGTTATAATTATTATTTGGGCTATAAGGGAGGGTCACTTTTTTTTAAAGCATTCAGGGAGGGTCGGGTAAAGATATATATTTTACTATTATTTCAGAGAGGTCCAATATTCTCCAGGTATCCCTCATTATAAATAACGTACAGTCTCTAATGCTGCATAGTTCTAGAAAGGTCTGGAACTCACCTTTATGATAAAAATTGCAAAAAATTGCTGAGATGTACTCACTTTTGAGGACACAAGCTCAAGTACATAGTACAAATATGTAAATACAGGGGACTTTGTAAGCCTCTGTCTGCCATAGGGCACTCACTTATGTGTTACTAAATGTAGAAGAGAGCCATGACAATAGTTGTCATAATGAGAATAGGGTCAGCCAGGTCGTAAACCTTTAAAGGGGTTCATTTGATTGGCATGTATCTGGCATAAACTCAATCTAGCTATCTAAAACAACATGAGGGGCTGTACAAAAAAAGAGTAAAACGCCCAAGCCAGTAGAGGTCCCTCTTGCACCAGTGTTCCTGTCTGTGGAGCTCTTTGGCAGCTGTTGAGATATCTCTCAAATGTGTCTTCAATTATAGAGCTCCACTCCACACCATCCACGGAATCAGAATATCAGTTGAATTCAAGATAACCCCCCCTCTCTTTTTTCCCTTCTCCCTCATAAAAATCCAACAGGCGCATATTCTATTTGGACATCTTGACATATTTTGTAAAGCAGATTCAAACCTATAGATAAAGGCACTTAAAAACACTTTTCACTTCAGTTTACTGAAGTAAAACATACGAGTTATTTCCTATACATAAATATGCTGTGACAGAATAGAGAACCTTCTCTTCCCTGTGCACAACCAGCTGCCTGATAACCTCTTAATGACGTTGAAGAGAAAATGAACTCAGTACTTTGAGTGAGATTCTTCAGCAGCAGGGAGCTCAGATGAAAGAAGGGTATGCCAGAACACACAAACAGGGAAGTGTGCACACCCACATGCACACGCGGACACACACACAAAAAACTTGGACGTGTGCACGCTCCCACACGTGCACACACACTAATGGGCACACACACACACCTCAAACCCCCATCTCCAATGTTATTACAATATTTCCCACCTGTCTACCCCCGTCAGCAGGGTTTTCTCTCTATGGATACCCTGTCTGTCTGTCTGCTCTGCTGCTCTGCTCAACACACACAGTAGTCTACTCCCCAGCAGAAGAATGGGCCTTGACTATTCCGATGACCATCTCCTCCACCACAGGAATGCAGCCTCCCCTTTTGCCCAAAATTAGGTATGACAACAAACTCTAAAACATTTGCAAAACAATCGGAAAACTTGAGCCTCCCTGAGTCCCTGCATACTAACACGACACAGCCCATCCTCTCCCAGAAAGGCCTTCAAGGGAAGGCAAGGGAGCACATTGCTTTTTTTGGTCTCCAGAAAACGGGATTAAGAAAACCTCACTCCCATGCCTTCACACGGTTTTCAAGGAGTATGTTTTGAATAAAGCAAATTAGGGGCGCAAAATATGGTGCTTGGCACAGTGACCGTAGTAGCAATGTGAAAAATATCCATGGCATTACAGGGGCAGAGAAGTGGGGGCGGTAGGCATTAATTATTTTCCTGTTGCCCCTGTGTCTCTGCCACGCAGACGGGTGACATGAGAATTGAACCATCTGCATCTCCCGGTCTGTCTGTCGGCCTGTGGTCAAGCAGTCTGTAACCCAGCCCAGCTGTCTGGGATGGAAAAGATGCTCCATACAAATGGCAAGAGAGGTACAAAAGAAGAAAGATAAGTAAGAAAAAAAAAATCATGAGTCAAGGCAGATGCAGATGTTACTTTCTTTAAGCTACCATCTTAACTCTGGCTGGATCTTTCCATCATCTTTTCCGTCCGTTTTTGTCTTCGACGTGTTGACACCTAATTGTTGACACTTACCAGGTCGTTAGTAGCTGAAGAACATAAAAAAACATAAACCCTTCCCCACTTGCTTCTAAACAGTGTTTTGTATTAGGGAGTTGGCTAGCTAATGTACCTACTTTGAGGGCCTAGATTCCTAAAAATAGCATTTGAGAAATAATTTAATTGGTGTCAGTGAAGTAACTGATGGATAGGCAACTGGTGCCAGTTTGTGGAGGGATGGGGGTGGGGTTTCAGAAACACTGATATACGATATAGAAATGTGTCAGACACTGAAAACACATTGGACTACCTTGCTACTGTAAATCCAATATGGTTCTGTCACAGAGCTAAGGCCCAACTCGACAAAGCCCACAAGCTTCCCAAAGAGAAACAACCCTTATAGAACTGTGTATAAAGAATATCCATTCATCTAAAGGCCTGTGTGTTTTCTTTGTGGCATACCCTGATTTTTAAATCCTCCCTGTTTAGGCTTACAATTTTATTTATAAAAGGGTATTTTCTGTTCAGGTATTTTCATTATCAATTAAACTTTATGGATTGGAGTCAAGGGGTAGTGGTTGACGTTTGCCACCCCCTGAGTAACAGACATTGCAGAGACTTTCTGGCAGTTAAAAGGGGGAAGAGTCCACTGGATTTTGAACAGAGGGATGTAGTTGTCTCTGGACTCTGGGGTAGATCAACATATATTATTCCAAGGTCCAACCATGATGACTTCAAACCTTCTGCTTCTATACACAGACAGAGAAATTGGGCATGCTGCTGGGGAGGGTCAACGCTAGGAAATCTGTCAGAACAAGACCATCCATGCGCTTTCCACGAGAAGACTAGTGAGTCGTTCCATGACATTTCAGCAAGCCATGACACCCATCATCTCAGATTGTTCTGAAGTTGTTTCTGTAGTTAGAAATAAGTACGATTGGCATTCACGGAACATTATTTTGTATACATAAAATCTTATCTCTGAGAAATGAAGGTCATTTATTACACCTAAATTGGCCATTTTAATTTACAGGATTCAGATTATTTCAATAAATATAGTACCCAACATCCAATTTGGACCAAACGTTTTTCTACCAATGAGTAAGACATGGGGAATCCAAAGAAATTGTCCAAAGCCGTCCACGGACCTCCCACACCCCATGCCAATCCCACCCCAACAACCATCATACAGTAGCAGTTTTCTATGTTTTCGTAGAATTAAGCTGTGGCTTGGAGTATTGCTTCTCCATACTATGTAATGTATTCCCTGTGAATCTGGTTAGGTTTTTTTCCCCATGTTCAGAGAAATTATTAATTGAAGTCGCTTGCATTATTTACCAGAAAGGAGTGTGAAAGTACCAGGTTTTGTCCACTAGATGCCGCTGTTCCGGCTATACCGTCACACTCTTTTCGATTTTGCTGGTCTATTGTGCTTATTAAATAGATCACAGCATTTTCTTTGCAACTTTGTGTAGAAAACCAATAGATTTGGCTAATGATGAAAATAAATTGTGTGGTCATCCTCACAATTCAAGCTAGTCCTCCATAAACGCAAATCAGTTTACTAACTTCTCTTAACAGGGGAAAATATACTGTATACTGGTTGTTAGGGTGGGATTGGCATGGGATTTGGGGGGGGGGTCTGTGGGTGGATTTTGACAATTGGTAAGTTTGGTCCAAGTTGGATAGTACTATAGTTATTCAATATTATCTGAATCCTATAATTTAACATTACAAATTTGAGTGCAATCAATTAGCTAAATATCTCAGAGACCAAATTATATTTAAACTAAATAATGTTTCTGCAATGCTAATCGTATCTGTTACTAACAGATCTGAGATACAGTGGGGGAAAAAAGTATTTGATCCCCTGCTGATTTTGTACGTTTGCCCACATACAAAGAAATGATCAGTCTATAATTTTAATAGTCGGTTTATTTGAACAGTGAGAGACAGAATAACAACCAAAAAATCCAGAAAAACACATGTCAAAAAGGTTATACAATTATTTGCATTTTAATGAGGGAAATAAGTATTTGACCCCTCTGCAAAACATGACTTAGTACTTGGTGGCAAAACCCTTGTTGGCAATCACAGAGGTCAGACATTTCTTGTAGTTGGCCATCAGGTTTGCACACATCTCAGGAGGGATTTTGTCCCACTCCTCTTTGCAGATCTTCTCCAAGTCATTAAGGTTTCGAGGCTGACGTTTGGCAACTCGAACCTTCAGCTCCCTCTACAGATTTTCTATGGGATTAAGGTCTGGAGACTGACTAGGCCACTCCAGGACCTTAATGTGCTTCTTCTTGAGCCACTCGTTTGTTGCCATGGCCGTGTGTTTTGGGTCATTGTCATGCTGGAATACCCATCCACGACCCATTTTCAATGCCCTGGCTGAGGGAAGGAGGTTCTCACACAAGATTTGACGGTACATGGCCCCGTCCTTTGATGCGGTGAAGTTGTCCTGAAAAAAAACACCCCCAAAGCATAATGTTTCCACCTCCATGTTTGACGGTGGAGATGGTGTTCCTGGGGTCATAGGCAGCATTCCTCCTCCTCCAAACACGGCGAGTTCAGTTGATGTCAAAGAGCTCCATTTTGGTCTCATCTGACCACAACACTTTCATCAGTTGTCCTCTGAGTCATTCAGATGTTCATTGGCAAACTTCAGACGGGCATGTATATGTATTCTTGAGCAGGGGGACCATGCGGGCGCTGCAGGATTTCACTTCTTCACGGCGTAGTGTGTTACCAATTGTTTTCTTGGTGACTATGGTCCCAGCTGCCTTGAGATCATTGACAAGATCCTCCCGTGTAGTTCTGGGCTGATTCCTCACCGTTCTCATGATCATTGCAACTCCACGAGGTGAGATCTTGCATGGAGCCCCAGGCCGAGGGATATTGACAGTTCTTTTGTGTTTCTTCCATTTGCGAATAATCGCACCAAATGTTGTCACCTTCTCACCAAGCTGCTTGGCGATGGTCTTGTAGTCCATTCCAGCCTTGTGTAGGTCTACAATCTTGTCCCTGACATCCTTGGAGAGCTCTTTGGTCTTGGCCATGGTGGAGAGTTTGGAATCTGATTGATTGATTGCTTCTGTGGACAGGTGTCGTTTTTTACAGGTAACAAGCTGCGGTTAGGAGCACTCCCTTTAAGAGTGTGCTCCTAATCTCAGCTCGTTACCTGTATAAAAGACACCTGGGAGCCAGAAATCTTTCTGATTGAGAGGGGGTCAAATACTTATTTCCCTCATTAAAATGCTAATCAATTTATAACATTTCTGACGTGCGTTTTCCTGGATATTTTTGTTGTTATTCTGTCTCTCACTGTTCAAATAAACCTACCATTAAAATTATAGACTGATCCTTTCTTTGTCAGTGGGCAAACGTACAAAATCAGCAGGGGATCAAATACTTTTTTCCCCCACTGTAGTGGATGTCGAACACCTCTTTCTTGTGCTTTTTCAGGTGGAATGGCCCTGGTGTAACAAATTGGAGGTGATTAGGGTTGCAGGTAGCCTAGCGCGTAAGAGTTTTGGGTGAGTAACCAAAAGGTCGCTGGTTCGAATCCCCGAACCGACTACGTGAAAAATCTGCCGATGTGCAGTTAACCCAACTATAATTGCTCCTGTAAAGGAGCAATCGGAAAAAACGGAGGTCTGTTTCAAATCAAAGCGGATTTTATTTGTCACAGGGCTCACGAGTGGCGCAGCGGTCTAAGGCACTGCATCTCAGTGCTTGAGGCATCACTACAGACCCTGGTTCACATAGGGTGGCGCACAATTGGCCCTGCATGGTCCGGGTTAGAGTTTGGCCGGGGTAGGCCTTCATTGTAAATAAGAATTTGTTCTTAACTGACTTGGCTAGTTAAATAAATAAAATAAAAAATGCTTTGTAAACAACAGGTGTAGACTAATCGCGAAATGCTTACTTATGTTTGCGTCTTGTTCTAAAACTTCAGCGGCACAAATGTAGAGAGCGACGCAAACGGACCTCCGTCTGCTCAGTTTGCGTAGACTGTGTAGACCCCTTAACCTTAAGTCGCTCTGGATAAGAGTGTCTGCTAAAGCTAAATGACTAAAAATGAAAAAAATTACTTTAACGATGTCTCTGCTGTGTAGCTAATGTATGTCAATCTGTGGTTGTTAACTGTAGCCTTTATGGTGTTAAAGTGGCAATATGTATGTTTTTGGGCGAACCAATCAAATTCATATCGAAATGTGAGTTATAGATATGTTATTCTCATTGAAAGCCAGTCTAAGAAGCGATATATATATTCTATGTGCTCTATTTCTATGCTTCCAGTTCTTAACTTTCGTTTTTGCATCTTTTACTTTCGGTTTTGTACACCAGCCTCAAACGGCTGAAAATACTATATTTTTGGTTATGGAAAATATATTTCACAGCGGTTTAGATGATACATTGATTCTCTACACTATACTAGCTTGTTTTGTCACATAAACTGAAATTAGACGAAGTATTAGAATTTTAGCAACCAGGAAATGGCAGAGCGATTTCTGCATAGTACAACTTTAACTAAGTAGTAGAATTTTTTACTTGGTTTACATGGATAAAATATTATTCATTTTTAATAGACTGCAATAAAGTGACAGTATCCAGGTTGCATAGAAACATGTATGGAGTCACGCCGTTCCAAATCTGAGCACTCTTATCCATTTAGTGAAAACAATAACCCCTTTATTTTATTGTCATGGTGCACATCGAAATAGTTACCAAAGAAACAAGTGTTTTTCCCAAAAACAATCACACTCCTCAAAATCTAATTCTTGACTATGGAAACAATCACGATTTGAGTGAGGGCCAGAATGTAACATATTGAGAGCTGGTGAAGGATGGAGGACATAGACAGAGGAGGCTTTGAAGTCGCATGTATTGGAATGGACTAAGGTGGCTGCGTTCCCACTGTAAGCTGTGACCTCTGTGAAGGTGCAAGGTTCAGGTGGATCCAGAGCTCTCACAGCGCTCCACTGTCTGTCCTTCCAGCGTCTGTCTGTCCTCCATTTGGGAGGCAGTGGACCCCTCACTCACAAGAACCCAACCTCACTTCCCCCCCATCAGCTGTCAATTGTCCTGCCGAGAATGTGTTTGACATGACAGGAAAACCGGTTATCTAGCAAATATGCATGCATGCACACACACACACACACACATGCTCTGACAACTCACAATACTCCATCATAATTACATACACACTTGGCCAGCAAAACACCTCTGGACATTCTGGAGTGTGCAATTAAAAATCCTCTCAGTGATGTAATCAAAAAGCCTGTTAATAAAAGTCTCCCTGGACAAAGGCCTGAGTGTGGAAATAATGAAATTATCACACAGAAGGCTGTAATGAGAAAAACTGCCTTATACCCAATAATAACACTAATTGAGATCTGCTGTAAACCTGTAATCAGCATGACGGCTGTGTTTTTGGGCGCCAGGTAAAAGTGAGAGGTGCGTTTGCAAATCCTGGGTGGGCCTTTCCCCTCTTAAACTTTTCCATCGGAGACAACATGTGAATCCAAGGGAAAAGTCCTACTTTTGTATAACACTGGGAACTCTGAGAACATATGAATTTCAGTGTTATTATAGTATAAACTGGAGGTTGGAAGATCTGGAACGACTCAACGGATATATCGGGCCATAAGTTCTGAAGAAAGAAAGACAAACAATACCCCAGCTTTCAGTACGATTTTTTGAAAAATAGAAACAGAAACCTTTGAAATGGACTGCCGCATACATTTTCCGCCCTCCTCCTTGGAGGCAAATGGCTTTATTTGTCCATTGGAACGGACTGATGCTGGAAACTACAATTTGGTCGTAGGATTCTTGGCGGACTCTTACTTTGGGAAGACTGCAGAGTTGCAGTCCTAATGTGAGGGCAAACACCATTGGCTGTGCTAATGCTGGCTTAGCCATGGTAGTTAAAGGGGAAAGAACAACATGGCCGTAATAATGTGCATACATTGTCCCCACACAACCTGTGTTTATCTGACATAAACCTGCACTCGCCCTTATAGTCCTAAATTATTTATGGAAGCAGAATCTGGATTCAAACCAACAGCTGCTGTTTTCTTACCAGGAAACATTTTCTTGAGCTTCTAAGACAATAAACAACACAGCTCAATATTAACCAGAAGAACCAAGAATATGGAAACAATTATTGCAGAGAAAAGATGTCTATACTCTCAATGCAATATTGGCCTGAAGTGTGAGCAATAAAAGTATAAAATCCTATATAACACAATACCCAAAGCCAATAGGCTCGTCCCAGTCCATGCTGTTCAAAAAGCACAGATGTGTCTGATCGTTGTTCGATCAGACACATCTGTGCTACAGAATATCCAAGATAGATTGATGTCACACCTTGAAGCCTTTTGTCAAACAGTGTACAGCATATTAGAATCAGGCCTCTTTGAGTTCAAACTCAGACACTTGGTCATTGAGGAACGGACACATTAAGCGAAGTAATTAGTGAATGGTCTCTCCTGTTTCATACATGTGTCACTGCTCTGGACTACGAAACATCAAATTCAATGTCCATCTTCAAGACCGGCTTTCAGATGTTTATCAGTACTTCAAAACGGGAAAAAAAGTCTAATCAAAACCTCTCATTTTGGATGACACTTGGGAGGCATGAGAACTGGAAGAAGAAGGAAGAATAGGCACTCTCTCATCCAACATGTAATTTTGTAGGTAGACCATTCAGAGAAAAACAGTTGCCAGAGGATTTGGGCTTGGAAAAGCGTTTCGGATATGCCTACCATGCATAGTTTATTATGTGTATTTGTTTAATGGATGGTTTGGGATTCTGTATGGTAGAGGCCACCTAAGATAACATAAACAGTAGTGCAATAAAAAGGCATAAGTCCTCTGTTTTCTTGTCAAAATTGGCTTTGGTGGTTGAATAAAAACACCATTGTCTTGTTCTGTTAATGTTTTATTTTGACCACCAACAACCATCATTTCCCCTTGCACCTATTATTAAGCATAAACGCTCCCTTTAAAAATCTGTTGTGTGTGCAAAATGTTGTGTGTGCAAATATTCACATTAGCTGGAAGGCAAGATAATTTCCCTATGTTGTGTCTAGGGCAACAGACAACAGTGACCTTTGAACCAGGGCAGGAAAAGAGCCATGGCTGACATATAGCTTTGGAAACTCAGTAGGTCCTGTTCAGCACCGCCTCCCAAAACAAATAGCTCAAGACCCATGTTCTTTGAACCGGACTGCTCCCCAGACCTCCAAGGTTAACCCCGCTCTTATTGTGGATCGTGATCTATAGTTTCACATTTGTCGTTTTTGTAGAGCCTTTTGCTCTAGGGGTTACGAGGGGTCATTTCAGAGGGTGACCACATGAAACATACAGTGTCATTTAGCCTATTTAGCTCTCAATTACATTTACTTTTACGGTAATGTGTTCCTTTTAAATTGCCATGATCTATGGACTCTTGCCTATTATGGTCTTCCGTTTGAGACGAAAAGCACTACCTACATACGTTTTTACATAGTACTTCTGTACTAAATACAAACATTTTTAGACCAATTTAAGCCATAAGTCCTCAAATATGGTGGACTTGAATGACTGTGTATTTACTTATTACTAGTTTGTTACAGGGTAATTATGTCACAGCCTTACAGGTGTGACTAATTACTTTGTTAATGCAGGAAGCAATCTGATTGGTTCATTTTATGTTCCCTACTTGTATTTAAACCCCTTTGTGGTTGTGTTCCAGGCAGCCGCCCACAGGAAGGGATTCAGTCCAGAGGCACGGTGGAGCCCTGTTTTGCAGAGAACATGTGGCAAGTGTTTGGTGGCTACTGATGGTTGTGACACAGATAGAACCATGAGACAGATATTTCACTGGATGTATAAATGTGAAGCATCCGGTTGGAGTTTTCACTCACTACCAGATATGGTAGTGAGAGGAAGCCTACTGCCGGGCAGTGGGAGAAGATGATATGTGACAGATTTTTGCCGACATTCTGCACATTTTCTCATCGATTAAACATTTGATCTCAATACAGTTTTTTGTTCCCAAAACTATAATCTGTTATGAACAGAGTGGACTACGTTTTGTAGACTTTACCCTTTGTAAAAGTTTAAAAAAATCGTGCAGTTTAGAAGGACTGCAAAGGCAAATTGAGTTATTGCATACGCGCACTTTACAGAGTAAGCGTTCCCTAACGGAAATATGTAAACTTATACTAGAACGCGCCAATAGGATATCACTAGCACGTGCTTGGCTCTGCCCACTATGACTAATTTGTTCCTATTGGAAATGACAAGCTGTGGTTTATCTTGGTTTAGTTATAAAAATCTTTGGACTGTTTGAAGAAAATGGCCTCCTGGGCTGCACCTCTTCCTGTGCCCCTCTTGGTTTGTCTTTTTGGTTTGTTTGTGTATTCATTTTCTATTGTATTCTTTTTCTAATGTTTTCTTCAGCCAGAGAATGGCCAATAACTGACATGAGCAAAAGTACATTTTGAAACTGTTGGAAACCATGCCTTATATGTATTTATTAAATCTTTGAAAATGGCTTTTGTTGTCTGCTTCTTCACTCTGCCTGCTCGACCCAGATCCGAACGAACCTGTCACTTTTCCACCTCATGACAATTACACTGGTTATTACACTGGTATAAGGCCTATATTATGTTAAGTGTGGCCCTATTCCATGACATGTCGTAACCCAGGCAAATACAGTCCTCATTTACGACATCATTAATGCCATAGTGTACAGACTATGGCAAAAGGCCCCTGTAATGTGTGTGGGAGAGCAGCGGTAGTCCATGGAAAAAGTGTGAGTCATGAATTTATGTGAAATGTTTAGAGGAGGAGTTGAACCACAGCGACGTGTTAGAGTATGCAAGGAAATAAATGCTCTGAGGAGGCTTCCTAATAGTGATTGGTGATGTCATTACTCCGCTGCTTGCTATCAACACTGATGTACTACACTTGGATTGGAAAGTTATTGGGGAGACATCTTGGCTTTCTCAAAGCACGAGATAGCATAGTATAGCATGGGGAGTTTTTGGTGGGAAGCTGCTCTTAGATATAACAAATAGCTCAATAACTTTGAACATGTACTTATGGTGAAGCAGCTGCAGTCAGGGAGCTGGGGTTATTACCGTGGGGCCTATTGACGGCCGCTCAATCTTGCCATTGTTTGCTATGAGGATGCAACGCAGGTGCTCTTCCATCAGTACAATAAAGAATCTATCCCAGGGACTTGAACCAACTCGAGGTCCGGAGGGAGAGAGAACTAAACTGCAGCTGCAATTGGGGGTCATTTTCAAACTACAGTACATGTGTATATACCTGCATCCTGTCTGAATAGAGATAGAAAATGATTGATAATAGCGGTAACAATAATAAACACGATGATGTACACTAGGATTATGAAAGAGACACATTTTTACACATTCTGGCCTCAAAATGATCCCTGCTGCCAAATCAGGGCCTCTGCTCCTGTTGTGTGGGCAAAAAAACCCTGGAAAGAGGCTGATTTCTCTGTTCCTGGTTCAGGATGAGAGCGGAGCTGCTGTCATAGCTCAATGCATCCCATATGGCAAAAACGTGAGGGCTGGGGAATGAGTTTAATGACTGTGGGGCTGAGACTGTATCCATCCATTCTGGTTACAAGGAAGTGTAGTGCACTTAGCATGATGCTACCAGAAGGTTATCACAAGTCATCCTGTGAGGTCCTTTGACTGCCAGAACAATTGGTATTTGGCATTTAAAACACCCTTTTAGTCTTGTCCAAAAGGCTCGAGAGTTAGGTTATTCTCTGTAGAGTGATGGCATACATTGCCAGGGATCTTCTTTCTGTTTCCCTGGTTCATGTCCTGTTCGAATGGAGGCAAGCAAGGAATCCCGCAAGCCGTTCGTATAGGCAAACTCTTCTGAGGCAATAAAACAAAAAGAATAAGGAGTTTCTTATAGCAGTGAGGAGGGGAAATCTGATCCGTTGCAGCTGGTGTTATCCGATGTTTTTCCTCCCCCTCCGCTCACTGCCCAGAGAAGCACAAACTTCCCTGATTCTTTGGGGAAAATTCCTCTCCGACTATACATTTTGACTGGGAATTGTTTGTAGGAAGAGCTAAATGAGCCATAGCATTATCATAGGGTAGGCATTGGTGTAATTACCTCATTCACACATGGAATCCACAGCTCTGTTAAGATTGACTGTACTGTGCGTTTGTGATGTGTGCAGCTGTTAATGACTCTGCCTCTAGGCCTGATTTCCACAAGCGGAGAGGCTTTTGGCACTGCAACAAGTTGGTCTGGGGCGGAGCCCAGGGACTAGAGAGAAAATGAATCCACATATGATGATCATCCAGTAAGTCCCGAGTTCATCTCTTTGGCTTCAAGTATTGCTCTCCAGATTGCTCCTTTGGAATAATATTTGGATATTGTTGCGTCTATTGACAGTAAAGACCAGATTGAATTAAAATATTGGACCGTGAGATACAGTATTTGCCATTACTTCCATTGTGCGAACTTCCCGTTTCCCTTAGTTCACGAATAAGGCACTTACACATTAATAGCGTACAGGGTTGGGCAGGTTACTTTCTAAATGTAATCCGTTAGTTACCTGTCCAAAATTGTAATCAGTAACGTAACTTTTGGATTACCCAAACTCACTAACTTAATCAAATTACTTTTTGTTACTTTTGAATTACTTTCCCCTTAAGAGGCATTAGAAGAAGACAAAAAGGATCCATCAAATGCATTTGGTGTGTCATGATAATGGTCTCTGACTTGTGGTCAGACTCGCTCAGGTCGAACAAACTTAAACTTGGGTCTATTTTCAATGCTGAATTTAATGAATTTAAACAACAATTTAAAAGTAATCCAAGAAGTAATCTAGTTTTTCAAAAGTATCTGTAATCTGATTACAATATATTAGCTGGTAACGTACTGACTACAGTTACAGTTTTTTGCAATCAGATTACATGTAACCGATTACATGCGATCAGTTACTCCCCAACCCTGTGAGCGTACCAGCTAACGACCTAGGTTGGAACAGAAAAGCCCTTTCCTCAGAACTGGCTGTGGATCAGTTGGACTGAGGGCAAAATCCCTTGTCTGCAAACACGACATAGTCCAACCAACCCTCCACCCTTAAAGGACAACCCCTTTTAATATCCTCTCTCACCGTCTGGTCTGGCCCTGACTGCAATTACATCCCAAAAACCCAACTTCCTTGCACCTCTCTGGAATCATCAGATGTCCAAAACATGTTCATAATAAAGTCCTGGCTGGATGATGGATGTTGGCCGAGGCCAAAATATTGGCATAGTGTCTGTTTGATTTGGACTGGCTCTCTAAGCATCTATACAGGTTTCATTTTTCTCTCTGCAGTCTGTGCACACAGATTCTACCTCTTAGCATGTTAGCTTTCCCTCTCTCTTTGATACTTTTCATCTACGGCCCCAAATCTATTGGAACAAAAAAAAAGGCAGTGGTTGAAAGTACTAAATCCGAGAAATCTAGTGGGGATAATTGTTTGCATCAAGGTAACACGAAACTGGTGTATTTTATAGATTTGTGGTTTCGGATATGACAAGGCTTGACAGTTAAACCACAAGATAAATGAAAACCTCACACGGAAGGTTTCATGTTTGAACCTCATCCATTTTAATACATTGTTATTGTGGTAAAAGTGGGAAAGTGAGAGCTATAGAGAACCAATGATTATGAGAATCAATCAAGAAAGCTTAACTTTGATATTGGATATTTAAATAACCTTTGTGGTGTTGATACTGTGAGTAGCTTAACCTGATGACCGAAATGAAGCTGTCATCATCACTGCCATTCGCTAAATCATAAATACCTTCTCAGTGGCTTCTAATCTAACCCGCAAAGAGACAGTGTTTTTCCTGGCTTTCCGTCCAAACCAGATATTAGAGTTTTGTGTTTACATGATAGTTTTT
This sequence comes from Salmo salar, assembly GCF_965601325.2. Taxonomy (NCBI): domain Eukaryota; kingdom Metazoa; phylum Chordata; class Actinopteri; order Salmoniformes; family Salmonidae; genus Salmo; species Salmo salar. The sequence continues at coordinate 70,797,418 of NC_138299.1, read as the reverse complement.
ATTTCTATTTGTTTTTCGATTTTTATTAGAAATTCAGTTTAGTTTCAGTTAGTTTTCAGAACTGATATGCACATTTTTTGTTAGTTGAAGTTGTATAAACATATTTCTATTTAGTTTTTATACAATTTCGATTCAGTTTTTGTTTTAGTGTTAGGAGCTACAGTTGAAGTCGGAAGTTTACATACACCTTAGCCAAATACATTTAAACTCAGTTTTTCACAATTCCTGACATTTAATCCTAGTAAAAAGTCCCTGTCTTAGGTCAGCTTGGATCACCACTTTATTTTAAGAATGTATAATGTCAGAATAATAGTAGAGAGAATTTTATTTTTTTCATCACATTCCCAGTGGGTCAGAAGTTTACATACACTCAATAATTATTTGGTGGCATTGTTTAACTTGGGTCAAATTTTTCGGGTAGCCTTCCCCAAGCTTCCCACAATAAGTTGGGTGAATTTTGGCCCATTCCTCTTGACAGAGCTGGTGTAACTGAGTCAGGTTTGTAGGCCTCCTTGCTCGCACAGGCTTTTTCAGTTCTACCCACAAATGTTCTAGAGGATTGAGGTCAGGGCTTTGTGATGGCCACTCCAGTACCTTGACTTTGTTGTCCTTAAGCCATTTTGCCACAACTTTGGAAGAATGCTTTGGGTCATTGTCCATTTGGAAAACCCATTTGCGACCAAGCTTTAACTTCCTGACTGATATCTTGAGATGTTGCTTCAATATATCCACATAATTTTCCATCCTCATGATGCCTTCTCTTTTGTGAAGTGCACCAGTCCCTCCTTCAGCAAAGCACCCCCACAACATGATGCTGCCACCCTGTGATTCACGGTTGGGATGGTATTCTTCGGCTTGCAAGCCTCCCCCTTTTTCCTCCAAACATAATGATGGTCATTATGGCCAAACAGTTCTATTTTTGTTACATCAGACCATAGGATATTTCTCTAGAAAGTACGACCTTAGTCCCCATGTGCAGTTGCAGACCGTAGTCTTGCTTTTTTATGGCGGTTTTGGAGCAGTGGCTTCTTCCTTGCTGAGCGGCCTTTCAGGTTATGTCGATATAGGACTCATTTTACTGTGGATATAGATACTTTTGTACCTGTTTCCTCCAGCATCTTCACAAGGTCCTTTGCTGTTGTTCAGGGATTGATTTGCACTTTTCGAACCAATGTACCTTCATCTCTGGAAGACAGAACGCATCTCCTTCCTGAGCGGTATGACGGCTGCGTGGTGACATGGTGTTTATACTTGCGTACTATTGTTTGTACAGATGAACGTGGTACCTTCAGGCATTTGGAAATTGCTCCCAAGGATGAACCAGACTTGTGGAGGTCTACAATTTTATTTCTGAGGTCTTGGCTGATTTCTTTTGATTTTCCCATGATGTCAAGCAAAGAGGCACTGAGTGTGAAGGTAGGCCTTGAAATACATCCACAGGTACACCTCCAATTGACTCAAATGATGTCAATTAGCCTATCAGAAGCTTCTAAAGCCATGACATCATTTTTTTTTTTTTCCAAGCTGTTTAAAGGCACAGTCAACTTAGTGTATGTAAACTTCTGACCGACTGGAATTGTGATACAGTGAATTATAAGTGAAATAATCTGTCTGTAAACAATTGTTGGAAAAATTACTTGTGTCATGCACAAAGTAGATGTCCTAACTCACTTGCCAAAACTATAGTTTGTTAACAAGACATTTGTGGAGTGGTTGAAAAACGAGTTTTAATGACTCCAAACTAAGTGTATGCAAACTTCTGACTTCAACTGTAGGTTTCCATCCAACTGGCGACAGCTTTTAATGCAATATTCTAAAATTCGCATTAAGCTATATGAGCGTTTTCCCACCAGACGTGTTTCCATCAAACTGACATGTTGAGCATGAAAATCTGTGCGTGATTACGTAGTGCACATAAAAAGCACTTTTGCACATTAGTTTCCACGTACCGAATTAAATAAAAATGAAGTTCAATGTGTTTTTCAAAACCCTGTCACGATAAATAGCAAACTTGCCCAATTTGGAGCATGCTCTGTAGACAACAGTCCACTGAGAATGTGGACAGGGTAGGTACCTTTTTTAAATTTAACTAGGCAAGCCAGTTAAGAACAAATTCTTATTTACAATGACCTGTGTCAATTGTATGCCACCCTATGAGACTCCCAATTACAGTCAGTTGTGATACAGCCTGGATTTGAACCAGGGTGTCTGTAGTGATGCCTCAAGCATTGAGATGCAGTGCCTTAGACTGCTGCCCCACTCGGGAGCCAAAGATATGATGAGATATGGATAAGAGCAAGATCATTTTTATTTGACAAAGCACTGATCATCATGTCACCAGGACTCAAATAATACCCTAGATATTTATTGGAAATTTGCAAATCATCACCGTGCAGTTAACCACCATAAATTATGAGGTTATGAATTAAGTTAAGAAGTTCATCATAATTTATTTAATCAGCTTATAATCTCTTCATGCCTTTCCATGTCGTGGTGGTACAACATAGTATATCATCATGTGACTCCAAGTTTACTTCGACATGATGGTTGTATCAATATTTGCGCATAATCTATTTCACCACCCCAAAAATGATCCACCCTTGTCTAGCATATTTTGTTTTGTCGACATTGGGACATTTTACAGACAAATTAGCTTTTTCCATCAGGCCTGTCGTGAGTTTTGTTTTGTGTCAGGTAAGGGTTGGAAGGAAGGAAACCTGGTTAGGGACAGAAAGCATGAGTGGGAGGCTAGGAACCATTTGTGTTGTATAGTTTGTTTTTTGCTTTTTGGGATGTCACTTGCAACTTGGGGGCAGTAATGCATAAGGTAATGAGTTAGGTTAGGTTAGGTTTCATTTATAAAGTCAATCTCAATGTGACTTGAATTTAAAAGGAATAGCGCTTTTGAATCGTAATCAAAATATGATGGAAGGAAGAATCACGTTAGCTACCTAGCCATTTTTTCCATGTTAGCTAGTGATAGCTAGTGTTAGTGATGCACAAGCTAGGCCTACTTGAAACATCACCTTCTCCTGGCCGGGTTCAGTAGCTTGAAAACCCTCCAAAGGTTTGAAAAACCCATTTAAAACGGCACATTTTTTTTCTCACAGTTTGGAAAAAACAACAAATGATCATAATGGGTTTTATTTTATTTTGGTTACTTTTGGAGTCAAAAATAATAGTTGCAGTATAGTTTTAGTTTTTAAAAGGGGTTTGTTAATTATTTTATTTCAGTTGACTAAATAGTTTTTTCATGATTAGTTTTCATTTCAGTTTTCGTTTACTATAATAGCCTTGCTTCCAACCACACAGTCATTCATGATTCTAACAATTTGAATAGAAATGTATTTAGGTCTAAGGTGTCATGTCAAAGCAGTTCAAGACGAGCTGCCATCTAATGGATAATTTAAATATTCAGGCTTTTCACAGTCAATCACTTAGTATTTTCCGTATTGGCTCAACGAGTCACAGGAGTCTGTGTCTCACAAGTGGCTAATTTGAATCAACTACTTTCACTAAAACCACTGCAAAGGTTTAGCCTGAAAACGTTGTTTTTAAATTGCAACGTTCTGCTATGTCTGCCGTGATTTTTGGGGGGAGAGTTGTTTGTCTGAAAAAGACCGGCCCCTGGATTTTTGTAAAAAAAATCCCAAAAAATATTGAAGTTGCCAAAAGCGTCCATCATTGAAACCAGACCCTATAACTGTTGCCTAGCGTTGTGTTTTTGAGACTAGCTATTTCATGGCTACAATTATCCTGCAACTTTGGACACAACTTGAACATGTTGAGGTCATCACCACTGTGGATCTAGTCACATATATTGTGATTGCATTGACTGGCTTGGAGCTCCATCACCATGAAATAACCTTGTAAATGTCAAATGCAGGCGCTAACACCATTGACACGAGGGGATTTAGGGGTTATTGCCCATGTCTGATTTGTGAATCTGATACTTTCAGTAATAAAGAAATGTTTAAACATGGTGAGGCCCGATACTCCCAAATTGCCTATTTTTTATTACTTTAGTCTTATATATGATGATGGCATATATGATGTTATTAGTTTCATGGCTCTTCTAAAATCTACACCATTTGGCCACCAATTTGAGCATAAACTTTACTACTATAATTTGCATTCATTGAATGTTTGGACCTTCACTCTTACATAATTCTAAGCTGTCCCTACAAAAAAACTTTCTGGAGATTCACATTGTTCATGAGGTACTAGTTTAGGGAGTTTAGCTTGCTAGTTCAACAGCCTTGAAGTACATAAACATAATACTCTGAGCAATACCAAGTACACCCCCCACATTCCGCCATGTTTTGCAGGATTGGCAAGGTTTGATACCATAAAGGAAGTATTGCTGTAACAAGGCAAGTGGGCAATGAAAATGAAATTACTACCTCACACCTTGGCTTCATCACACAGCCTGCAAAGCAAAACAAACCAGTCTGCTGTTGCTGTAGAGGTAATGTTTTTTCGATAAAGTTGTTTCAAACAATTGCTCCCACTCAGCTAATGTCTGGACAAGTCTTATCAAGACATAGCTCCCTTTTGGATTTCCTGTTGTGGTTTACCAGATTGGGCACAACTTTACTCCTGTTTCAATTCTCAGTCTGTGTCGATATTGTATAACAGTTCACATACACTCTATAAAGAGTGTTAAAATATACATCAAAGCAATAAATAAATATTTTAGCAGCTGAAGAAAGAGATGCCGAGTGGCACTCTCTGGTGAGAAAGGAATAAATGCTTGAATTAGGTGAAAATACCCAAGGATTTCTGACAAACCTCAGTTATTGTTAGAACGATTTCATTTATCAGAAAACCGGGGACAAAACTTCTGTTTTTGGAAATGTTCCTATTTACCTTACACTCTTAGAAAAAAGGGTTACAAAAGGGTTCTCCGGCTGTCCCCGTAGGAAACCCCTTTTTGATTGCAGGTAGGACTCTTTTTGGTACCAGGTAGAACTCTTTTGGGTTCCATGTAGAACCCTCTGGGGAAAGAGTTCTACATGGAAAATAGTTGGATTCTACCTGGAACCAAAAAGGGTTCTTCAAAGGGTTCTCCTATGGGGACAGCCGAAGAATGCTTTTAGGTTCTAGAAAACACATTTTTTCCCTTAGTGTATGATTCACCATTAGCAATACATCAAAAAGTAAAATGGAAAAATATATTCATTCTCAGACTGAAGTCTCACCCATGCTTGCCAGAATTGTCATATTAACTAGTCTTTAATGCTAGATTCAGCAGATTTGACCATTAAAATATAATATGGCATGATTTCCAATGAAGCTCAGAACTTTTATTTTGTGAAATCTGTTAAAACATTTTTGATTAATTACAAATTAATTGGCAGACGCAAAGATGTGTTAATTCTTGGTGCATGTAATATAATGTGACCCTCTTTGCTATACTGGAGTCCTCATCATATGTTCGTAACCTCAGCTTGCTTTTTCAATACCCCCAAGCTTATGTGCGTTCTGTAAGCAATTAAGAATAATTTACTTTCGGACTTGATGTAAACCATATTGATATTCCACCCTGTCTCTTCTGGAGAAGCGTATTGAGGAAAAACATGGACTTAAATGTTGTAAACATGAAGAGGAGCCCATAAATAGATAATTACAATCATTATGATAATTCATCCATTGTGAAGTATGCAGATCGTATCCATGAACTCAACAACTAAATAATGATACTGATTGAAGTGAAGGAATGTTAAGCCTCTTTAATTAATCATGTACAGTAAGCCTAAGTGTATCAAAGTATACGCTGTGGGAGCCGGAGGTAACCAAGGTTCCAATGATAAAAGGACACTTCCCCTTTACTTAAATGGTGCCTACAAAGGCATGACCTCAATATCTCATCACTGCAGCACATTCATCTTATAATCTCAGGAGTATCATCCGGTCATTGATGCGACCGAGCGGTTTGGAACAACAAGATGGCTACTGTGCCATTGGAGTCTGAGATAGTGCTTCTGTCTGTAAAGGACTAGTGTCTCACCGCACCACATATGGTGACCTGCCTTCACTTCCCCGAAGTGGGGCCCATATGCTAACGCAGGTCTGTGGCTTTAGGGGCTGTCATCCTCCCTTTGAAAACGTCATAATTTAGCCGGACATGTCTGTGCCGTGTCAGGACTTGGAGACCGTTTCCCATCCCGGGGGCCATCACTATTTGGTCCAGAGCTCCGGGCTCCCCTCCACAGCACTGGCTGGGTTTCCAGCTAAGACGGCTTTGTTCTTTCAAGGCCGCGTCGGGCCTGCTAATGCAATCACCGCAAAGCTGGACGTAAAATATAATAGGGAAAGGAGCAGGAAGAGTTATAGGGCTGGGATGAATAGTTTCCCCTTTGAGTTGGTTCCCTTTTCATTCAATTTATTGCCCTCAGCCAGCTCCTGACCAGAGAGCACTCTGTTTGTGTTTCTGCTCTGAGCCGAAGGGTCCACTGAGCTTGTATCACAGTGAACGCATCTGTTTAACCAGACCCATGCTCTGCCTGTCCCTGCCCCCCCCACCACAAATGTGACTTAGTATATTCCATTTAATCACAAACACTACTGCATGTTATCATTTAATGGCCTTACTGTAAATTAATGTAAGTTTAAAGGTCTTTCGTTCTATGTTTTGTCCTATATTTAATAACAAATGAATCAATTTGGGATTTCTTTAGTGTTTGGATACATTGTTCCAATTCATGGGAAAACTATTTAGTGCAACTCGTCTTGTCCAGTCGCCTGAAGCAATCCTTTAGATTGTAACAACATAGGCTGGTGCCATTGATGCAATATTGCATGTTGGTACATATGGACTTCTGCTGTCTGAGCTATTCCTCATCCACAGATATATCATTCTATGTAATTCGTCAACAAATCCAAACAAACTGGAAACGTAGCTTGTTTATACCCAGTACTAGCTCAATAATGTATATCCCACAGTTGTTATGACAGCGCTGCAATACTTCAACTTTTTTAACTGCTGAAGGGGGGTAACTGTAGCGACCCTGTGTTTATAAACGTGAATATCGACTGCTAATGCAGCATGTTTTCTGTCAATGCCATGCAGGGCTATGGCCCATGAGATTGAGGGTTCGCCGACCACCATGGACCAGCTCACTCACCCTGCCGGTCTCATTAAGACTACGTACAGAGCCGGCTGCAGACAATGATCAGCTACGGGGAAGTCAGATTTAACAGTTTGATGCAAGCTATATTTATAATTACTGTATATATAATATATGCAAGGAATTTTCAACCAACAGGTTTTTGTGCCAATGCACCACACAACCAATTAACAAAGCATAACTGCATACCGATTGCTGACTTTGGGTGCTTCAACATGATGGATTGCATTTTCAACATCACAATCAAATACAGTATGTCAATCTCGACAAAAAGAAAATCCATCCCTCCCTACCGTGGACCCAGTATCGAAGGCTTGGCATGACAATCTCTGAATGTCATTAAGCTTTTTGGTATTTTGTAACAGAGATCTCTTTCCTTTCATCAAATGGCCGGTGCACACTTTGGATGCTGGAATTAGAGCATATTAGAGTGGAGTGGACAGACATGTGCAGGTAGCCTACAGCAGACTTCTGAAGTAGCCTGATCAGATTAAAACATTGTGACTGATTGTATTTATGCCACACATGAAAGGGGATACATTTTAAAAGTTAAACGACAAATATTATGGCTATATTGAAGCGTTCGTTTCTAGGTGCGAGGGGAATAGTCACTCGAATCTGAGAGGAGGCAGAGCACGTGTTAAGCTTTCCTGAATAACTGGGCCTTCTGGGAGCATAGGCCTATGTGGCCAGTAGCCACATAATTATAGGACGACATGGGAGAATGATGATGCGCAACAGACAGCGCATCTCACTATCAGAAGTAAAAATACAGCAAGACTGTCCTGCTACTGGGCCTTTCTAGACCTTATAAACTGTTAACTGTAGACCAACAACTGATCCGAATGGAATTAAACATTCAAATTACATTTTCACTGTAGTTTACAGCCTAGAGTAGAGTTTTGTATTCACTTGAAAACAACAATGCAATTATTCATTGCATCATGGTGTTATAGGTTAGTCTAGGTAGAATAATTTTATTGTCCGTAACCAAGATCAATAGGGGAGATTTTTGAGCTGTGTGTCTCATGTCTTCACTATTCTTTCATGCACAATGAGGCACCTGGCTTCTCCACTGTCTATCAGCTATTCCTCAAAAATCTTGTGGATTTATATTGAAAATTGGTGCAGCATTGAATGATTGTATGTGTGGTATGATTGCTACAGTAGTTAGCCTACTGCTCTGGCTGAACAATCCACCTACTTACCAATATTAGGTAGGCCGTCATTGTAAATAAGAATTTGTTGTTAACTGACTGACTTGCCTAGTTAAATAAAGGTTCAATAAACAACAATATTATCACTATGAATGGTAGATAGAGGGCAGGATAGACAGTTAGATTGGTAGACTATGTTGACTTGTGGTATAGTAAGCTCGGGGAAAAGCGTAGTGCATAAGGGAAGTACCAAAAAACCTTGATAGGGGAGGCGCATACAAACAGATGAGGAAATTTGGCTAGGCTGGACGAAAAAACACATCCAGGGAATTTCTGGATGCATTTTATGCCAATCATATAGTGTTCTAAGGGGCTGTGCATTTTATACCAATCATCATTTAAATACGAATGAATGCTCAAAATCCACAGCCTCTTAGAACACTATATCACAGGCTATTGTGACATAATGCTTTAACAGTACACTTGAAAGTAATGATGCTTTCCAAACCCTCCCCTGTGCCAAAAAAAGGTAGACAACCCTCCCCTATTTTGGACAATAAGCATGAGATGTGTTTCCTTGACACTCTTCATTATGGAGGCATCGGAGTTGTTGCTTTGTTACTCTGAGAACCTAAGTGAGATGAGCCTTCATTCGTATGTAAATGTTGACTGGCATAAAATTCATCCAGAAATTCCCTTCTTTAGCCGAATGTAGTAAAACAACATCTTCTACCAGAACAGTTGTCCTACTTAAGTGTGTGATTATGCACTGGAAAGCAAGTGACCCGCAAAGTTTGGCCTCCTGGGAAATATACATTATTTGGATGAGGCCAACTGGAAGGGGTCACTCAGTGACAAATTACCTCAATTGGCTCGTTAGGCTAACTCAACACATATGCTGATTAAAAGAAAATGTATTTGGGAATATGACTGTTTGATATCCACTGCAAGATGTGTTTAGGTGTTAAAACATTACTCACCTCTTAATGTCCCAAAACTGCCAAACGTCATCGCTTTTAGACTTCCATCGTCTTTAGACTCTGTCTATGGACCCAACTGGCATACCTGTAGATGAAGAACGACATCATTAGAATGAAAGGTGGGCCTTTTGGAATTTCTGGTTCCAATCTCCGTGAAACAGAATGCTTTCCACTGAGTCATATAGCCATGTTTGAGTGCTGACACATAGATGTTGCTTTCCATAACTTCACCAGTTAGCTAGCTACAGTAGTTTGTTCATTGGTTTGCTAGGAAGTTGCACTCTTGTGTTCCTAGCTAGCTTACTAGTTGTAGTCAGCCTTCACTTTATAACAACACCCCTTAGCTGTCATCAATCCACAGCCCCTTAGAACACTATATCACAGGCTATTGTGACTTATTGCTTTAACAGTACACTTGAAAGTAATGATGCTTTCCAAACGGCACCCTATTCCCTACATAGTGTACTACTTTTGACCAGACCCTAATGTGCCCTGGTCAAACGTAGTGCATCATATGGGGAACAGGGTGCCAATAGCCTAACCTTCGTCTTAGTTTTGCGCTTAGTTTTATTTCGTTGTTTTTCTGCATCACTTTAAGCTAGGTTGGTGAAATGTACATTCAAGTTTCCTTCCCTTTTTTGTCACCTTTATCATAATAAGTTAATAGGTTTTATTCCATGTGTCTGTTCCACCTCACAAAACCATTTTGGAACCGCCTTATGTTCTGGCTTTCATCACATTGCTGTTGAAGACCACTCATTCTGTCACTTCCACTCTAATGGTGGATTCATTTAATAATTTCAGGAGTCTCGCATCAATGCAGTTGGACAGAGCTGTACATACTTATGGTACATCTCAAGGATTTCGATGTGCAGACTAACCTGCGCACATAGATTAATTCCAACACTATTCCATATGTTAATAATGGCACAAAAAACATGTCTGATCTTACACTATCTTATAAAAAAAATACAAAATTCCACCATTTGGTAATCATTGAGAGTTGAAATCTTACTTGAGATACTGCACATGCATGTTTAATGTAACTTTCAAGCACGTTTCCCATTGACGTCAACGCATGCAAAGCTCAGGTTCCACGCAAACATCTCGAGTTAGGTTTCAGCCCTGAATGGATAACATTTTCAGGTGCAATTGCCTTTTAAAAGGAAAAAGTATTGACAGTGTTTTCCATTCTGGATCACAATTTGAAACGCTATTTGTTTGGCTGCTGCTGAAGGCAATCAACTTAAACCGTCATTCCCTTGGTGTAACTTTGGCCGATAACACCCTTGGTGTTTCTCGCTCTAATAATGAACTAACACCCCCCCCACTTCAGCTTCACCCCCAGGTTACTGAACACACTGCTAAAGGCAGCCATCTGTTCTCCAATAACCACTGTTTTTGGAAGAATGAATGTCTCTACTGCCGACCTCTGGTAGTCGACATCCTCTGGACCATCACTGGGAGCTGATTAAGGAATATCATTGGACATGCAAATAGACAGTAGATTAACATGAATCTACATGCCACATCTGTCCTGCACTGAAGCTCATTTACCAGCAGATAAATTAGGCTGACTAAAGGTCATGAGAGTTGGTGGGTTGTGTGTGGTGGTTGCGGTTGGGCTCTTCAGTCCTCCACTTTTAATGGTCCTCTGTAACTTAGGCTAAGTACTGAGCACTGAGGACTCGCTTTGGGGAGAGCATGAGGGGAAATGAGGGGTGTGCGTGCGTGTGCGCGTGCGTGTGCGTGTGCGTGTGTGTGTGTGTGTGTGTGTGTGTGAGAGTGAGGGGGGTTTGTGAATGCATTCCAATGGGGCACAATCGCCGGAGCAGATTTGGAGTATGAGCCGTGATGTAGTCAAGCCAGGGGAGCAGTCGAGAGCAGACGCGTGATCCAGAGCCAGATCGCTGACAGGAGTGCCTGGCAGCAGGCAATTTGCCTTCTAATGCCTGAAAACAACCCTGGGTTGTATCTTGAAGAGGGAGGCCCTTTGAGTCCCCTGGGTAGTTTTTAATCATACTGTTGTCCCAACATCATGTAAAATATGAATTATAGATGTTTTTTGTTGCATGAGAATAGGGTTCCCAAAGCATCGCCATGTCATGCGATTGCTTTATGGTTAGCGTTTAGAATGGCATTGATGATGTCAAAACACTGGCGCCACAGATTCATAAAAACACAAATGGGTTGCCATCATATTCATCGACTCAAAAAAAATATTCTTCCATAGAAAGACTGTATAGTCATTAGAAGTAATACAGTGATTATTTTGATGGTCATGGCGTTTCAAGTTCCGTGCTTTCACCTAATCAAAACTGAGAAGCACCAGTGATGAGGTCTCTAAATTACATGATGTTTTGGCCAAACCAAGGATGCAGACACACAGCTGCAGACAGGAACTCACACCATCTCTGCCGGGTTAGGGCAAATAGTCGAATAAGACACAAAAAAGTATTTGTGGCCTGACCTCTCCGAATACCTCAAAGAGCCAGAGACTTTGACGTTGACTTTGGCAAGCGATCTCTGATTGAGTACAGATATTCATTTTTTCCTGTCTATATGAGGAATTTTTACGATACCACTGCACCAACTGTCCGCAGAGAGTCCACAGTAAAGACAGACTGACTTGCAGCAACCCTCCATGGCCCCAGATCCTTGAGTAAAAAAATGCATTTTCTCCCTGTTATAAAAACTGTCCATTGTCCAACGAGTCCCCTTGGATGTAAAGGGAAGGGAATTCAGACAAGGGTTCTAAAAGTTAAAGGGTATGATTTGGTGCACTACTAACCATCTAGCTTCTTCATGTCACGGGTTCTCAGAACTCTAACCTCATGTGGCATGCCATTATTACAGCAGTATTATGTGGGTTTTGTGAGCAAGGTTTTGTGAGAATCAAGTGAAGCGTTGCCTCTGAACTTTCTCTGATTTTATCAGAATGTTTTTGTACAAGTGCTATCACTCCGTTTGCATCTACTCTCTCCCACAACACTTTGAAAGGACAACTGTGTTCTTAAACACACGCCAGTGAACAGTCACAACAGATAAGCACAGTCTTGAGGCAGCCGAAAATGGCAAGCTGAAACAGCTCTCTGTAGGTCAATGAACATGCAGTCTCCTTTCCAACCAGCCCCCCAAAAAGTAGATTGATGCAGATGTATGAAATGGAGGGAGATCAATACCTTTCCCTTCCTTTACGTCTGCTAGAGTCGTTCCTCACAGACAAAACCTTGACAGAACCTTGACAGAACCTTCCATGGACACTGAGCACATAACAACTACAGGGTTTCAACCCGGTTTCCATTTATAGCAAACCAATTTCATGGTGGCTGCAGACCAGCAATGAGAGGGAAAAACAGCAATGTAAACACGCAGCATTTGTAACAGCACATATTTCCTCACCCACACCTTTTGGTATTTTTTGATACATTAGCTAGATCAACTTACAAAAAAAAAAGGAAAAAAAAGAAATGATTTAGTCTAGTTTGAAGACCATCTCCAATGGTCATTTTTTTTACACAAAAGAAGATAAGTATTCACTCTCATGACGCCAATTGCAACAAAGTCACTCCAACAAGACTAACAATGGCAATGGCACTCTAAACCTCTTCAACTTCCTGTAAAATATTAGCTTTTCCCGCAATGGCTGGTTTGGGGGGTAATATGAGTTGTTTAGTTACAATACATGAATAATAGGTGCTCCAGCAGCCAGTGAAGCTAATCAAATCAATGACTTTCTGCTAAATAAACAGAGAGTAACAATTGCAATTGAAAACTGCATTTCTACACATTTTGCCATGGGGCAAAGAGACGTTTTTTAAAATGTTCTTACACATTTCATGCAATTCTCCTCATTTTTCCATGGGGTGGAGAGAAAAAAAGAGCAGTTTTACAACTAATTTCCTGCAATTCTACACATTTTGCCACTGTCAGCGGCTGACATAACAAGAGGAAAACTGCACAACCAAATTTCAAATTGAGCCATGTGTATTCTGATATTCTAATGCTAAACACTAAGTTGGGACCCCAACTGAGTTCCTCTTTGGCTGCATTTATGACACTTGATTTCACACAATCAATGATGACATGTACAGACAGGTAATACTTATACTGTAGTCATAGAGCAGAACAAAATCTAACCAAATTGCTTGCTGCATTTTTCAAAAGCAAGAGTCGTCTGCACGGTATATGCTTCTTGTTTGGTATTTATCACTGGTTTAAATCAGCTTTTTATATGTTTATGAATATCCTCTCCTGGACTACATCCAGTACACTAAACGTCTTCGCCTCTGGGCTTTTTGTCAAGGAGAAGAATGTGTATCTGATATGCTGTGACAAAATTGGACACTGTTGTAGTAACAGTACACCCGTAGCCTAGGGCTAATTTGTCCATATGTAGTCTCACCAGCTATTCATACACTATGCTTTGTGTTGTGCTATCAGTGCTTGTCCAAATAACGCTCTGCTGACGCCGTATGGCACAGTTTACTATGAATATGAATAGCTCATTCAGAGTGGATGAATGTGGTGTATACACTCTAATTAGAAAATAATACAGCGCAATACAATCCTGATTGGTGTTTGTGCGTGCGTAAAAAGAGAAAACACACAACTTCAGTAATGTACACACTACGTTACTGGAAAACAGCATGATGGCATGTCGCATGCACGCTCATCAAATCCCTCAATTACAATCCATCGTAGATAGTTTGTAAACAACTTCAGGATTTGAAGTAAATGTTTGCTTTAAGCTTGTGTCAACGGTGCCCGAATAGCTATGGAAATACTACTTTCACATGTAAATCCAATCTAGACACAGTATTCAGCAATTAGACTTGGACAACCATAAAGAACCGCAGTGGCTGGAAAATATGGTTCCCTTACTCCGTCGCAACAATGGAGACTTTCAGATAGCTTTGATTCAGCATTTTATTCCCAGACGAAATTGAAATCCTAATCCTGAATGACTTTTTGTAACGGCTATATGTCTTCCAGGAGAGCGAAAGTGTTGTTTCATTTGGCATGGTCAAGATCGTTTAATCCGACTTGAATGGAGGATGAGAGTACCTTGTCAAATGTTGCTCAGGCCAGAAGACTATTGCTCTCAGAAATGACATTCATAAGTGCTCTGACGTGAGAGGCGCTCAAATATGCACCCATGATACACTTCACCACTAACTGCACTCCTTAGAGCTCTTTTTTGAGTTGTAACTCCGATGATCTCACCTCTCCAGTTTGACGACTCAGTTTGTCACCAAGGAAGTGTTGATGATGATGATTAAACATGTAGCCATTGGCGTAACAAAAATAAACCAGTCTAAATAAAACGGGCCTCGAGATGAGCTCAGGGAGGACTCCATGATTTGATTGGTTTAAGAAGACCCGACAGATGAAACAGTCTCAGTCTTGCTTGTTGTTTATATAGGGCCGGGGTGCGGTGTCAGAATGGTCAACACGTTCTATGTCTGTGTTCTTGTCAAACACCCACGCTTTCATTTCCTCCCAGTGTGAGCGTGTCTGTGTGTGTGGCACCAGCTTCTCACTGTTGGCTTTACCTAAAGGACTTGTAATAGTGAGAAGTCAAAAAAAAACGTAGACTGGCTCCAGTGTATTGGCGAGACTTGCCCTCCATTTGGCATGCTATTACTTGAGCTTGACAGGGCAACATTTCAACAGCAAATTATGCTTAGAAATCAATATTTGTATAAATTGCAAATCCCCAAATTTTACAACTTAATTAGGTCTGTTTTTATGACTGTTATTTAAAATTTCAGCTAAATTACATGGTTATATTTCAGAATGACTTAGTAACCGGGCGAATCAAGAAAATTACACTTTGTATGATCGACTAGTGCATATGGAATAAATGGTAAACCCTTGGTCGAGTGTTCCCATCACACGTCACATTATGTATTCTACTGTATGTTTGTTTTCTGTACTCTATAATCTCAATAGTCTGTTGCTCTGAGCACTGTTTCGGCCTTGCATGCCATCGGCCCTTGTAAGCCGTGGGATGAATTATATTGGCATTTGATAAGCAGTTGGGACATGCTTTATATGCACTCACACACCATTTCCTATGGCATGTGGCTGCGTAAATGAGCTGGTTGGTCTAACACTGTTTGTATTGGGAAGACCCACATGTATATTTGAAGCCGGTTTCTACTATAATTGGGTGGAATAACAGCAAACCACATGCCACCTGACAATGTGATTTGAGCAAGACATTAAGTTATGGGAGTAAGCACACATTTTTACCAACCAATCAAGGCAATACAAGTATAAATATAGTGAACTTGAGATATTTTTCAATTCCCTATCAAATCTCATCCAGGCATAACAAAATATATAAAGTGCATGTCACCATAACAATATGTGGAATGTGGTTCATTTAACTATTTTCAATAGTTCACTTTATGGTCAAAGTTGGGCGTTCCAGATTTCAGTTGTGACCGCAAATTTCCACCAACTTCCTTTGAAACCCAATCGGGTCTTCCTGTTGCCCTTGGAATTCTAAGATAAAGTTAATCCCCAGCACTGATTAGTAGGAAAATTAAAAACAAGGTTTTTTTCCATTACTTTAAGTCCCGTGTCTGGGATTGTCTTTGTGATTTGACTGGAAGTGGACTGAGCTCCCATTGCTGCATTTCTCTGCTCACCACATCTGTCATGAAGGGTTGTTTTCCTGGTTTTCATGCTACCCTAAGGTAAATTGTTTCCATGTCAATCACTCCCCTCCTTCTCCACTGAGCAACAACACCCAATGGACTATTTTGGGTCTTAATCTTTATTAAGACAAACATGTAGATTCAGGTAGGCTGTGGGGAAAAACACATTAGCAGATAAACAAAAGAAAAGAGTTGGTCTCAGTTGCCACAGCAACAAATATTATATTTCACTTCCAATGTCACTTAATTCATGAAAAAGCCAGGCTTGCAGTTCTTAAATTAAATCTAACTTTAACTAAATGCATCTCAATACACTTAAAGAGAAGTCATGGAGTCTGCATTATCTAATGCTGTGTAACACCATTCGTTAAAAGGTGGGCCCGCTGTGTGCTGAGATTAATTTTGTTAGTTGGACATGGGATATGGGAGTACGAGCAGCAAGTTAATTTTTCTTTAGAATAGGGAATTCATGAGGCATAGGTCACTTGAGAGTTATGTTTTTATTTATTTTTATTTGTAATTATATTTTTTTTACACCCTTTTCTCCCCAATTTTGTGGTATCCAATTGGTAGTTACAGCCTTGTCTCATCGCTGCAACTGCTGTACGGACTCGAGAGAGGCAAACGTCGAGAGCCGTGCGTCCCCCGAAACACAACCCAACCAAGCTGCACTGCTTCTTGACACAATGCCCACTTAACCCGAAAGCCAGCCGCACCAATGTTAGTGAGGAAACATTGTACACCTAGCGACCGTGTCAACATGCACTGCGCCCAGCCCGCCACAGGAGTTGGGACAAGGACATCCCTGCCGGCCAAATCCTCCCCTAACCCGGACGATGTTGGGCCAATTGTATGCCGCCCCATGGGTCTCCCGGTCGCGGCCGGCTGTGACAGAGCCTGGACTCGAACCCAGAATCTCTAGTGGCACAGCTAGCACTGCGATGCAGTGCCTTAGACCACTGCGCCACTCGGGAGGTGGCAGCCTTATGTTTTGAGACTATTGTTGGTAATATTGAAGAGTTCCTGTACGGTGGCTTTCTTATTTTCCTCCCAAGCCATCCCCTGGGTGAGTTAGAGCTGAATTATGCGAAGCTAACTACTGGCTACAGTAGGTTTCACTTTCAGGCATCAATCACGCTGCTAGGTTTATGACGCCCGCCAGAGATTGCCCATACCTCCAGTGTTTTTTCACCATGACACAATGTTCATTTCCACCCTCAGACTCACTCAGTGTACATGCTGATCTTAGGAAGTGCTTCACAGCAAACAGTAATGCAAAGCGTCAGGAGTGAGAGTAGTTAAAAAAAAAAATAGACTTGATTTTCTTCCCACTCCCATGGTGGCAGCGGTTGCACCCCCTTGTTTTGTTTCACAGAGGGTAAATGTTAGGGCAGATTACGGGAATACCTGTTGTAGGCTGGAGGTAGGTATGCAAGGCTGAGGACACGAGCCCAGGGGCCACACACACACATCATCCTCCTGGTTTCATCCACTCTGAGAGTAGCAGATCAACTGGTATGGGAGCGCCCAAGGACCATTCTAACAGAAGATGTTGGCCTCCACCGGGACACAACTTATAGGGCTGTGAACGGCAATTGAGTGCCATTCCTGTGGTCTGTGGAGATGCAGAGTACAGTACTCATCTGAGGATGATTACTATGACTTCACGTTCAGGTCTCCCTCTGATTGGATCTGGGATAAGCACATGCACAAACTTGCAGAGCCTCTAAACCCTTACATTTCTAAACCCTTACCTTTCTAAACCCTTACCTTTCTAAACCCTTACATTTCTAAACCCTTACATTTCTAAACCATTACCTTTCTAAACCCTTACATTTATTAATCATTACCTTTCTAAACCCTTACATTTATTAATCATTACCTTTCTAAACCCTTACCTTTCTAAACCCTTACATTTCTAAACCCTTACATTTCTAAACCCTTACATTTCTAAACCATTAGATTTCTAAATCATTACCTTTCTAAACCCTTTCATTTCTACATTTCTAAACCCGTACCTTTCTAAACCCTTACATTTCTAAATCATTACCTTTCTAAACCCTTACATTTCTTAACCCTTACATTTCTTAACCCTAACATTTCTTAACCCTTACATTTCTAAACCCTTAAATGTATTAATCATTACCTTTCTAAACCCTTAAATGTATTAATCATTACCTTTCTAAACCCTTACCTTTCTAAACCCTTACCTTTCTAATCCCTTACCTTTCTAAACCCTTACATTTCTACATTTCTAAACCCTTACATTTCTAAACCCGTACCTTTCTAAACCATTACCTTTCTAATCCCTTACCTTTCTAAACCCTTACATTTCTACATTTCTAAACCCTTACCTTTCTAAACCCTTACATTTCTACATTTCTAAACCCGTACCTTTCTAAACCCTTACATTTCTAAATCATTACCTTTCTAAACCCTTACATTTCTTAGCCCTTACATTTCTTAACCCTTACATTTCTAAACCCTTACCTTTCTAATCCCTTACCTTTCTAAACCCTTACATTTCTACATTTCTAAACCCTTACCTTTCTAAACCATTAGATTTCTAAATCATTACCTTTCTAAACCCTTACATTTCTACATTTCTTAACCCTTACATTTCTAAACCCTTACATTTCTAAATCATTACCTTTCTAACCCCTTACATTTCTTAACCCTTACATTTCTTAACCCTTACATTTCTTAACCCTTACATTTCTTAACCCTTACATTTCTAAACCCTTACATTTTTAAATCATTACCTTTCTAATCCCTTACCTTTCTAAATCATTACCTTTCTTAACCCTTAGATTTCTAAACCCTTACATTTCTTAATCATTACCTTTCTTAATCATTACCTTTATAAATCCTTACATTTCTTAATCACTACCTTTATAACCCCTTACTTTTCTAAACCCTTACATTTCTAAATCCTTACATTTCTTAATCATTACCTTTATAACCCCTTACATTTCATAATCATTACCTTTCTAGTCCCTTACATTTCTAAACCCTTACATTTCTAAACCCTTACATTTCTAAATCATTACATTTCTAAACCATTGGCTTTCTAAATCATTACCTTTCTAAACCCTTACATTTCTAAATCATTATCTTTCCAAACACTTACATTTCATAATCATTACCTTTCTTAATCATTACCTTTCCAAACCTTACATTTCTAAATCATTACCTTTCTAAACCCTTACTTTTCTTAATCTTTACCTTTATAAACCCTTACATTTCTAAGCCCTTACATTTCTATACAATTTCCCTCCCTGATATGGAGGGTGAAACCTCCCGGGGTAACAAACATTGAGATGATTCTCAAATCCTCTGTGATATTCATTAAAACGTATAATGTAGAAAAACAACAGTGGTCATGGAGACCATCCAGGGATCTCATCTTTACTCAGTGGATATAGGCTCCTTTGAGAGTAAATGTTAAGGGGGGTTGGAGGTGGGATCACAATGCTTGACAAATGTATTAAAAAAATCCTTTTGGATACTGCTTTCTGGGTGGCTTGTCGATAATCTCAAACATGAGGTGATGTGGAGCGTGTCCAACACAAACTTCTCTTAGACAATTGCAGGCCTTGGATGGTGTGGGGTTTGCGGACACAGACATCTGACTCCCTGAACAAAATGTTTTCTGAAAGTATGTGAAGAAAATACCATTCATAATTGGGCAGTAACAAATATGATGTAGAGGTCTGACTTTATAAGGCCTTGTATCTTGGGGTGAAAACCCCCTTGTGGTGCAAAATCCCTTATTATAAAAAGGCCTAACATTTGTTATTACACTTCTCCTGTTCAACACAGCCCCCATTACGTAGTTCAAATTACATGAAATTAATTTTGGATGCAGAAAAATTTCCCATCAGGTTTGAATGGAACCCCCGCTGAATGGCGAGTCTGTTGTTGGGGTATGAGTGGTGCCTGATCTTTTGACAGTCTGGGGACATAACTGTGAAAGGCACCCTGAGGAGCCTGCGTGTGTGTCAGGTATAGAGTGATCACCCTAATGCTCACTGACAGCTCGTGGCTTGGGCTCAGCTGCTGGCGTTTACGAAGGCAGATCTTGGGTTTCAGGCGGCTCTGCTTCGAGCCTGGCAGGGTGGGCGTGGGGTCCCAGCCCCAACAGTAGCAGGAAGAGCGGCCATGCAGTGCCTCCACTGAGCCCTGTGAGGCGTGGCATGTCTCAATGCCCGAGGACCCCTGTCGGTGTTACATTTCAACACGTAATTAGATTGCTAATGTAGTGTGAAATTAAATGTGGGTTTTTCAACAAAACCGGAATTCTCTGAGGTGACTCCCTTTTTTCCCAAGGTGCCAATAAAGTGCATGGTTTCCTTCAAGGGCAATATTACAATGGAGTCATAAATGCTGCTCCATCTTTGTTGCCAGTATAAACAACCGCCTTATAATTACTTTATTTGACCCCCCGTCTATCTCCTGGCTGTTCTTACCCTCATTTCAAGGTTATTTCAGAATAAAACAATTATACATATAATGGATGGTTGTAGGTTTTTCCTAACCTCCCAAGCTTTGCAATAGCTTTCAGCTGTCTCTTTATGACTCTTTGGGAATATTTTTAAGTTCTAGTCATTTGATAATAGCCTTACTGTTGACTAGCAGTCCTCCATTCCAGAGGTGAAAGATAATTGTCCCCATTCCGAGTTTCATGTTTTAAATGTGTTGCATGTGTACTTCTGTTGACTTTATGCTCATTCATTCACTCTGCCTTGGGTCTAATTTAGTAATTGGCAGATTTAACTTAAGGTTTAACGTTTATCACATGAAATGAAACAGTCAATTCAACATGAAATTTGTGAAGTAGACAGATGGTAAAATACTGTACACTGAGTGTACAAAACATTATGAACAGCTTCCTAATATTGAGTCTGTTTGCCCTCAAAACAGACTGAATTTGTTGGGGCATGGACTCTACAAGGTGTCAAAAGCGTCCCACAGGGATGCTGGCCCATGTCGCTTCCCGCAGTTGTGTCAAGTTGGCTGGATGTCCTTTGGGCGGTAGGCCATTCTTGATACACAGGGGAAACTGTTGAGTGTGAAAAACCCGGCAGCGTTGCAGTTCTTGACAGAAACTGGTGCACATGGCACCTACTACCATACTCCATTCAAAGGCACTTTTCACCCTCTGAATGACACACATACACAATCCATGTCTCAATTGTCTCCTCCACTTCATCTACACTGATTGAAGTGGATTTAACAGGTGAAATCAACAAGGGATCATAGCTTTCACTCTGAATGTCATGGAAAGAACAGGTGTTCCTAATGTTTTGTACACTGAGTGTATATCCATGCCAATGTTTTAAAAAACATTAAGCTGCTACAAAAATATGGTGGCTTGAATGAAAACCACCAGCTGTTGGCGTCCACTCTTCCAATATACACTAGGAATACTGTGAGCAGGCTCTTTGTAAGAAAAATACCAAAGTTCGAGATAAATTGAATTTTCTGTGGGTCAGTGACCTAAGGAATGACTAAAACAGACCCTGAGCTGCAAGCCCAGGTAGGTGTGTGTATAGACATTAGGGGGATGGAATGGCTCATAATGTACTTTTCTTTAGGGAGAGTTTGTCGAGGCTCAGGCCCATTTTTACATCACATGTCATGTCCAAACGCCAGATTTCCACACTAACTGCGTGTCTCTTAAATAACGGCAGTTAATTTGCTTCCTCGATGCATTTACCAATTGTTGAATTGCAAGAAACACAGGAAGGCATTAAAATGAAACTGTCCTGGGCCTTGTGCGCAGACAGGAAGCATACTAATTTCACTTGCCATTAACACCGCAAGCCATTGGGTGTTTCACAGCGAAAAGCAGTCTCTTCCTACGCTCACTCCGTCATACGATACACTGTATGATGCAGGGGAGCACACATCTGGTGACAATCACGGGTATCTGTCTTGACAGCATAACTGTCAACACGCATCTCCTGCACCAAGCCTCTGCTGGCTTTCATATGTTACCCCTACATTCCAGAACCCATTTCTTTGTTTTCTCCCTCAGGAGCTTGTTTGCACAGATGACTCCATGATCTCCTGTTTTTCTCCACGGATAAAATACTCGACTCGGAGTGCATTCCTCAGCAGGCAGTTGTTGGAAACAGACTGCACACATTTGGCTTCTTTGGATTAGTGGTATTTGTTCATGTGTTTACCGTGAACATGCCTATTAAAATAGAGCGGTAGTGGACATTCTGCTGGGAGTCAGTTGTTCTCTCTTCCGGTCATGGGGGAGCTTTTCTACTGCAAAGTGCAAAGTCAGAGAGAGGGTTGGCTCAAGGCCATGAGTGTGAAGCATGGAATCCTCTCCTCTATTGGCTGAATTTGGCCGCTAGCATCTAGGCTTGACAGAGTCCTGCTTGGTCTCAGGGGTTCATAAGTCTGTTGAATATCTCCAGTAGCTATGTCAGACCAATGATTTAGATGGAAAGAACGGTTAGCTATCTGAACAATGAGGTTTGATCATAATTGTATTTTGACAAATCCAGCAACTAGCGTCAGTGCGTAAAATGAGTTGTGTTTGATTTGCCTCACCTGACTCTGAGAGGCGGTGAAATTAATGCTTTGTTTGACCATTGGCCCAGGTGAGTGAAATGAAAGTGCCCCTTCATTTCTCCTGTAAGTTAGAGTGTACAGGACTGGTTTTGCCATTGGAATGGCTTTAAATGTTCTTATGACAATCATCAACTGCATGAATGCACTACGTAGACATGAGAAGTATGTTTTCTCTCAGACTGTGTAAAACTGATACCGCCACACTATTTCTTTACCTTCCATAAATGCAGGGTAGAGACCGGCAATAGCAAACATGGAGAGCCACGCTGGCATTTGTCACTGAAACTGAAGACCACTTCCATCTTTCAAGGACCTCAAGTCAGTCTTTTCATTCCTTTGCTGTCATAAGCTTCTATTACTCGGTTGTCTGTTCTTTATTGTTAACAATAATTAATCAAACGTCAGCACACACTTCTGCAGGAAAGGAGAAACCATAGTCTAATTTTAGATGGCAATCGCTTGAAGTTCTGTTTATTTTGAGTCTTTCTGGACCGTGAAAGCTGCCAAACAGCATTAACCTTCATCCAGGTGCAATATGGAAAGAGGTCGGCTCCTCATTCCTTATGATATGGAGGGCTCAAAGAGGTTTACTGTACATTGTTGGTTCAAGGTTTGCGGTCCCCTCAGGCTAACATCAACCTGGCCAGCTGGTCTTCTGGTGGTGATCGTTGGCATTACATTTTACTGGCCTTTAGTGAAACACCATAGTAGTCCAGATCCATAAAATAAAATAATGAATAACAGATGGGTTAGCTGACAACATCACAAAAAAGATGTGCACGCTTCACTGGGGCAGAGTCTGTGAGTTGTTGTGATTCTGGATGGCCAGATTGCTAGCAACAATGACAAGAAACTGCTAGGTTTTATCTGGTTATTCAATTATAGACGGAACAGACAAGGTTAACTTTGATTTTATACAAGTAAAGACCAACAAAATCCAACTTATTACGTGGAATGTGCAAGGGCTCCATGATGAAAAAAAAGCATATGGTTCTTGAACACTTAAAGAGATTGTCAGCAGATGTGGTTTTCCTGCAAGCATTACCGGGGAAAAAAAAGAGAAATGTAATATTTAAAGAGGAGCTGGGTTAGATTGGCCTATGCTGCCACCTACTGTAGTAACAGCAGAGGTGTAGGCATCCTGATAAATAAGAAAACACCCTTTTCTCTTACACCAACAGAAAATAGACTTAGTGGCAGAATATTCAGAATGAACAGAGAGCATCTTCAAGACCCGAAAGGTATTAAATACAGTGCATTCAGAAAGTATTCAGACCCCTTCCCTTTTTCCACAATTTAATACATTACAGCCTTATATTTAAAAAACTGGTTAAAATATTTTTTTACTCATCAATCTACACACAGTAATACCCCATAAGGACTAAGCCTAAAGTTTATTTTTTTTACATTTGCAAATGTACAGAAAACAGAAAGGCCTTATTTACATAAGTATTCAGTCCCTTTGCTATGAGACTCGAAATTCAGCTCAACACCA
This sequence comes from Salmo salar, assembly GCF_965601325.2. Taxonomy (NCBI): domain Eukaryota; kingdom Metazoa; phylum Chordata; class Actinopteri; order Salmoniformes; family Salmonidae; genus Salmo; species Salmo salar. The sequence continues at coordinate 70,773,397 of NC_138299.1, read as the reverse complement.
TCCTGTTTCCATTGATCATCCTTGAGATATTTCTACAACTTTATAGGAGTCCACCTGTTTTAAATTCAATTGATTGAACATGATTTGGAAAAGCAAACACCTGTCTATACAAGGTCCTACAGTTGACATTGCATGTCAGAGCAAAAACCAAGCCATGAGGTCAAATTAATTGTCAGAAGAGCCCTGAGACAGGATTGTGTCGAGGCTCAGATCTGGGGAAGGGTACCAAAAATTGTCTGCTGCATTGAATGTCCCCAAGAACACAGTGGCCTCCATCATTCTTAAATGGAAGAAGTTTGGAGCCACTTCCTAGAGCTGGCCGCACGGCCAAACTGAGCAATTGTGGGAGAAGGGCTCTGACAGAGCTCCAGAGTTCCTCTGTGGAGATTGGAAAACCTTAAAGAAGGACAACCATCTCTGCAGCACTCCTCCAATCAGTCCTTTATGGTAGAGTTGCCAGACGGAAGTCACTCCTCAGTAAAAGGCACATGGCATCCCACTTGGAGTTTGCCAAAAGGAACCTAAAGGACTCTCAGACCATGAGAAACAAGTCTGGTCTGATGAAAACAAGATTGAACTCTTTGGCCCGAATGCCAAGCATCACATCAGGAGGAAACCTGGCATCATCCATACGGTGAAGCATGGTGGTGGCATCATCATGCTGTGGGGATGTTTTTCAGCGGCAGGGACTGAGAGACTAGTCAGGATCGAGGGAAAGATGAACGGAGCAAAGTACAGAGAGGTCCTTGATGAAAACCTGCTCCAGAGTGCTCAGGATCTCAGGCTTTGGCGAAGGTTCACCATCCAACAGGACAACGACCCTAAGCACACAGCCAAGACAATGCAGGAGTGGCTTCGGGACAAGTCCCTGAATGTCCTTGAGTGGCCCAGACAGAGCCTGGACTTGGACCAGATCGAACATCTCTGGAGAGACCTGAAAATAGCTGTGCAGCTACGCTCCCCATTCAACCTGACAGAGCTTGAGAGGATCTGCAAAGAAGAATGGGAAAAACTCCCCAAATACAGGTGTTCCAAGCTTGTAGCGTCATACCAAAGAAGACTCGGGCTGTAATCACTGCTAAAGAAAGGTGCTTCAACAAAGTCCTGAGTAAAGGGTCTTAATACTTATGTAAATGTAATATATACGTTTTTAAAATGGAACATTTCTAAAAACCAGTTTTTGCTTTGTGATTATGGGGTATTGTGTGTAGATGGATTTTAGAATAAGGCTGTAGCGTAACAAAATGTGGAAAAAGTCAAGGAGTCTGAACGCACTGTAAGTAAATGACAAAATTTACAAAATGTAAAAACCTTTCACATTATAAATATAGACGTAGAGGACAGAGGAAAGCCGACCCCCAATATAATTTGGGATGTTTTTTTGTTTTGTTTTTTTTTTGCCCTTTTTTCTCCCCAATTTCGTGGTATCCAATTAGTAGTAGTTACAGTCTTGTCTCATCGCTGCAACTCCCGAACGGACTCGGGAGAGGCGAAGGTCGAGAGCCATGCATCCTCCGAAACACAACCCAACCAAGCCGCATTGCTTCTTGACACAATGCCCATCCAACCCGGAAGCCAGCCTCACCAATGTGTCGGAGGACAAAACAGTACACCTGGCGACCTGGTCAGCATGCACTGCGCCCGGCCCGCCACAGGCGTTGCTAGTGCGCGATGAGACAAGGATATCCTTGCCGGCCAAACCTTCCCTAACCCGGACGACGCTGGGCCAATTGTGCGCCGTCACGGCCGGCTGCGACAGAGCCTGGGTTCGAACCCAGAATCTCTGGTGGCACAGATAGCACTGCGATGCAGTGCCTTAGACCACCATTTGGGATGCTTTTAAGGCGTACATTAGGTGAATGATAAACAAATACAAAACATGATAAACATCTCGCAGCGCTCACAAAATGAATACACCAGTTATAATGTAAAAAGATAAGGTGCAAATGCATTAATTAATAATAACGATGCTATTAATGACCATTTTCAAAGTTTCTGTGAAAATCGATATGAATCAGAATTAAACAACAGTTGGACTGATCCTTCAGCCTTCTTGGTAACACTTTACATGACACTCAGCGTCATAACACGTTACGAAACAGTCATAACCATGTCATAATATGTCATAACAGCTGACATAACTTGTCATAACTTGTTATATGATCATGACACTGTTATGACAAATATATTTAGACCTGTTGTGACATATATTGCGTTATTTGAAGGCTGGTTTTGACACCTACATAAGTGGCATAACCCACAAAACCTACCACACAAGGCAAAACATTCGAAAAAATGAATTTGAATAAACGTGGGTTTTGACATTCTTATGTAGGTATCATAACCAGCCATAAAATAATGCAATATATGTCACCACAGGTGTAAATATATGTGTCATAACAGTGTTATGACCATATTATGTCAGGTTATGACAAGTTATGTCAGCTGTTATGACGTATTATGACATGGTTATGACCTTGTCATAACGTGTTATGACCCTGGGTGTCAAGTAAAGTGTTATCACCTTCTTAGACTCAACAACCCTGAAGCAATTATCAGTAGACAATAAATGTATCACTAAAAACGGAGATCACCCAAAAGGTAGAAGAAGAAAAGCAGCAGGCTTTCCTTTTGAGTGTGGACTGTATTATTATGCATACTGGATGGACTGGTTACCTTATGCTACATTCCACAATTTCTGTTCATGAGTCTGGGAGAGAACGTATAGTTGAAGCTGTTGTTTCATTGATTGTGCAGGGCGGCCTACAATTGGTGAATTTGTATTTGATTTTGAATAGCCTAGTACTAGGGAATGTTTTGTATTTTCATAATTAATTGGGTGACACATTACCTTTAGCTATACAGAATATCTCACCTCTATGCGTTTTCATCTCTTCCTCTCTCTCCTTTATTGCTTTCTCGAGTACGCAGACGGGCTGTCAACAGTTTAGGGAAATATGTTTTGTTTTGAAAACATGTTACTATCGATTTTCCCGAACAGATTTCACTTGGTTTCCCAAATGAAGCAATGGGTAGCTGCAGGAACAAGGTTGGAGAACCCACGGCATACAGAGTTTGGGCGGAATATCACCTGTCGGGCAGCGAGAGCATGCTCCTCAAGCAGTGGGTGAGGCGTGGAGTGAAATAAGTTTTCTTATATTTATTTCTCAGCCACTCATATTAAGCACATGCTCCACTATAAAACCGAAGTAGCTTATAAAATGGACCGGTGGGAAAAGCACACAGCCTCCATTCGCTATTCCCCTGCCCCTGTCCCTGCCAATTTGATATTGGGCCATTCTAAATCAAAACAAATTTTACACAATAGTAAAGACAAGATTCAATTGAGAATAGTCTGCTGGGCGAAAATATGATCACTTGATGAGAGAACAGCTGTGCGACCTGAGGCACGGGATAGAGCGCAAGCTTTTTTTTTTTTTTACTGCTTTCTCAAATCATCAATAGCCTATAGTTGCACCATGCAACCCATATCTCTTTTTATTTCTAAGACATTCTAAGGTCTGTATCATTCACAACTAAAGTTGACAAATAACTCGAAATCTAGCATATAGGACCTGTTTCAAATGATCACTTTTATGCTCAACATTCCACTTCATATGCGCACTAACTCCGTAATGGGAAAAATATAATTTATATTTTATTTAGCTAAATTCTATTATATTCTTCTTACTATAACATCATACAAAATAAAATAATGGCACAGGACTTATAAGCATATCGCGTCAGCTAAATTAACAAGCCTACAGCCTATGGCATAGAGCATAGCCAGGTAACTAACATACAGTAGGCCAACTCATATTTGGTTCTTCTGAAATAAATTTTCTTCATATCATAATGTTTCAGGCTTTTGCATGACAAAATCCGGCTGACAAAATGTTATGACTGCCACAGAACCTAGTTGGTGCTGAAAAGGCTTTCGACCATCTTGAATGGCATTTTATATTCAAATCTTTGGAAGCTTTCCTGTTGAAATAATACATTTTATAAAAATATTATATAAATGTCCTAAAGCGAAAATATACACAAATAATACATTATCTGATGAAATTGCTATAGAAAGGGGCACAAGACAGGGATGTCCTCTCTCCCCCCTCCTGTTTGCACTGGCAATTGAACCACTTGCAGAAAGAATTAGACAGGACCCACAATGTAACAAGTAGCCTATTAGTATTGGTAAACTTGCATATAAACTAAACTTATGTGCAGACAATCCACTGATATATCTGACTAATATTGAAAACTCAATGCCCCCCTGCAATTAAAAAAATAATAATAATGTCAATAAGTGACAACAAACAGCAAATATATAAAGATAACGTTATAACATTACTCAACAATATGAAAGCAGATCTAATTAAATGGAACAATCTTCCCATAAATTTTACAGGTAGAATAAACCTCTTCAGAATGGCATGGCTCCCAAAGTTTTTACATTTATTCACGGTAATACCAACTACTCCACTAAAGATATTCTTTAAAAACAATGTATATGGGCAAATACAGCTTATAAAATAAAAAGGAAAGTTGTAAGTCTGTTGTAAGTCTGAGGGTGGGTTTAACCTTCCAGACTTGGAATTGTATCAACTTGCCACCCAGGCCTTTAAATTGCAACATACACTGAGTGTACAAAACATTAAGAACACCTGCTCTTTCCATGAGATAGACTTACCAAGTGAATCCAGCTGAATGCTATGATCCCTTATTGATGTCACTTATTAAATCCACTTCAATCACTGTAGATGTAGGGTAGGTTTGACAGGTTAAAGAAGGAATTCTTGAGACAATAGAGACATGGATTGTGTATGTGTGCCATTCAGAGGGTGAATGGGCAAGACAAAAGATTCAAATGCCTTTGAACGAGGTATGGTAGTAGGTGCCATGTGCACCGGTTTGTGTCAAGAACTGCAATGCTGCTGGGTTTATCACGCTTAGCAGTTTCCCATGTTTATCAAGAATGATCCATCACCCAAGGAAATCCAGCCAACTTCACACAACTGTGGGAAGCAATGGAGTCAACATATGCCAGCATCCCTGTGGAACGGTTTCATCACCTTGTAGAGTCCATGCCCCAACGAATTGAGGCTGTTCTGAGGGCAAAAGGGGTATGGGGGGGTGCAACTCAATATTAGGAAGGTGGTCTTAATGTTTTGTACACTGTGTATAGTTAAATGCATTAAAGATGAACAACGGGTGCAGAATATCCCCCAGAATCTTTTAATTTGTCTATTTTCAAAGGATAAAGCTAAGAACAAAGACCTCAGGGGTTACAACTGTAGAACCCAGTTCCTACATTTGAATATAAAAAAAAATAATTATCACACAAAACTATGTTACATTTTATCTCTGAGACCCTCAGGATGACAAATCAGAGCAAGATTACTGAATGCAAGTACATTATTTACCTTCAGAGGTGAATATATCAAACCAGTTGTCGTGATAAAAGTGTTTTGTTGTTGTGCACTCTCCTCAAACAATAGCATGGTATTTTTTCACTGTTATAGTTAATGTAAATTGGACCCTGCAGTTAGATTAACTAGAATTTAAGCTTTCTGCCCATATAAGACATTTCTATGTCCCGGAAAGTTGGCTGTTGTTTACAACGTCATTCTAGTCACATTAGCGCACATTAGCATCAACCATCCTGATTTAGGGACACCGATCCCGTAGAGGTCTAACAACTTTACAGTTAAGAACACTATACAATGTTCTAAAATGGCGCCGGAGCAGAAGGCAGATGTTTTACGTGCCCCCAACCGATTGTGTTTTTTTGTTTGTTTATCTGCGTTGTTTGTAACTTAGTTTTTTACTTATTTTGTACATAATGTTGCCGCTACCGTCTCTTATGACCAAAAATAACTTCTAGACATCAGGACTGCGACTACTCACCACGGACTAGCAGAATGCTTTTTCTTCTTTCACGACTCTGACGAGCCCGAGGCGGAGGATATATGGCTCCCTCGGGAACAGGCCCCGACCCCAGTGATCTGCGTGAAGAGGAGGTGGAGGAAGAGAGGCCGGAGGGCGGGCTGCGTTCTGAGGAGTAGGAGGCGATCGAATAAACCCCCACTCCCCTCAATTGCTTGCAAACATGCAATCTTTGGGCAATAAAATGGATGAGTTATTGGGAAGATTAAACTACCAATGGGACATTAAAAACTGTAACATCTTATGCTTCACGGAGTCGTGGCTGAACGACGACAATATCAACATACAGCTGGCTGATTATACAATATACCGGCAGGATAGAACAGCGGCGTCTGGTAAGACAAGGGGCGGCGGTCTATGTATTTTTGTAAACAACAGCTGGTGCACGATATCTAAGGAAGTCTCGAGCCTTGCTCAGCTGAGGTAGAGTTTCTCATGATAAGCTGTAGACCACATTACCTACCGAGAGTTTTCATCTATATTCTTTGTAGCTGTTTACATACCACCACAGTCAGAGGCTGGCACCAAGATAGCATTGAATGAGCTGTATTCCGCCATAAGCAAACATGAAAACGCTCACCCAGAGGTGGCGCTCCGAGTAGCTGGGGACTTTAATACAGGGAAACTTAAATCAAAGCTCTCCCTCGACCTCCATTTGGCAAATATGACCATAATTCTATCCTCCTGATTCCTGTTTACAAGCAAAAATGAAAGCAGGAAGCATCAGTGACTAGATCAATACAAAAGTAGTCAGATGAAGCAGATGCTAAGCCCCAGGACTGTTTTGCTAGCACAGACTGGAATATGTTCCAGGGTTCCTCCAATGGCATTGAGGAGTACACCACATCTGTCATTGGCTTCATCAATAAGTGCATCGATGACATCGTCCCCACAGTGACCGTACGTACATACCCCAACCAGAAACCATGGATTACAGGCAGCATCCGCACTGAGCTAAAGGCTAGCACTGCTGCTTTCAAGGAGTGGGACTCTAACCCGGGAGCTTAGAAGAAATCCCACTATGCCCACCGAGGAACCATCAAACAGTCAAAGTGTCAATACAGGACTAAGATCGAGTCATACTACACCAGCTCTGACGCTCGTCAGATGTGGCAGGGCCTGCAAACCATTACAGACTACAAAGGGAAGCACAGCCAAGAGCTGCCCAGTGATAAGAGCCTACTGGATGAGCTAAACTACTTCTACAGTCATGGCCAAAAGTTTTGAGAATGACACAAATATTAGTTTTCACAAAGTCTGCAGCCTCAGTTTGTATGATGGCAGTTTGCATATACTCCAGAATGTTATGAAGAGTGATCAGATGAATTGCAATTAATCGCAAAGTCCCACTTTGCCATGCAAATGAACTGAATCCCCCAAAAACATTTCCACTGCATTTCAGCCCTGCCACAAAAGGACCAGCTGACATCATGTCAGTGATTCTCTCGTTAACACAGGTGTGAGTGTTGACAAGGACAAGGCTGGAGATCACTCTGTCATGCTGATTGAGTTCGAATAACAGACTGGAAGCTTCAAAAGGAGGGTGGTGCTTGGAATCATTGTTCTTCCTCTGTCAATCATGGTTACCTGCAAGGAAACACGTGCCGTCATCATTGCTTTGCACAAAAAGGGCTTCACAGACAAGGATATTGCTGCCATTAAGATTGCACCTAAATCAACCATTTATCGGATCATCAAGAACTTCAAGGAGAGCGGTTCAATTGTTTTGAAGAAGGCTTCAGGGCGCCCAAGAAAGTCCAGCAAGCGCCAGGACCGTCTCCTAAAGTTGATTCATCTGCGGGATCGGGGCACCACCAGTACAGAGCTTGCTCAGGAATGGCAGCAGTCAGGTGTGAGTGCATCTGTACGCACAGTGAGGCAAAGACTTTTGGAGGATGGCCTGGTGTCAAGAAGGGCAGCAAAAAAGCCACTTCTCTCCAGGAAAAACATCAGGGACAGACTGATATTCTGCAAAAGGTACAGGGATTGGACTGCTGAGGACTGGGGTAAAGCCATTTTCTCTGATGCATCCTCTTTCTGATTGTTTGGGGCATCCGGAAAAAAAGCTTGTCCGGAGAAGACAAGGTGAGCGCTACCATCAGTCCTGTATCATGCCAACAGTAAAGCATCCTGAGACCATTCATGTGTGGGGTTGCTTCTCAGCCAAGGGAGTGGGCTCACTCACAATTTTGCCTAAGAACACAGCCATGAATAAAGAATGGTACCAACACATCCTTCGAGAGCAACTTCTCCCAACCATCCATGAACAGTTTGGTGACGAACAATGCCTTTTCCAGCATGATGGAGCACCATGCCATAAGACAAGACTAATAAGTAAGTGGCTCAGGGAACAAAACATAGATATTTTGGGTCCATGGCCAGGAAACTCCCCAGACCTTAATCCCATTGAGAACTTGTGGTCAATCCTCAAGAGGCAGGTGGACAAACAAAAACCCACAAATTCTGACAAACTCCAAGCATTGATTATGCAATAATGGGCTGCCATCAGTCAGGATGTGGCCCAGAAGTTTATTGACAGCATGCCAGGGCGGATTGCAGAGGTCTTGAAAAAGAAGGGTCAACAGTGCAAATATTGACTCTTTGCATCAACTTCATGTAATTGTCAATAAAAGCCTTTGACACTTATGAAATGCTTGTAATTATACTTGTGTTCCATAGTAACATCTGACAAAAATATCTAAAGACACTGAAGCAGCAAATTTGGTGAAAATTATTATTTGTGTTATTCTCAAAACTTTTGGCCACGACTGTATGCTCACTTCGTGGCAAATAACACTGAAACATGCATGAGAGCACCAGCTGTGAGTAATACCTTTAGACAGGTCAACATTCACCAGACTGCAGGGCCAGACGGATTACCAGGATGTGTACTGCGAGCATGCGCTGACCAACTAGCAAGTGTCTTCACTGACATTTTCAACCTCTCCCTGTCCGTCTGTAATACCAACATGTTTTAAGCAGACCACCATAGTTCCTGTGCCCAAGAACACTAAGGCAACCTGGCTAAATGACTACCAACCTGGTGCACTCACGTCTGTAACCATGATTTGATTTGAAAGACTGGTCATAGCTCACATCAACGCCATCATCCAAGAAACCCTAGACCCACTCAAATTTGCATACCGCCCCAACAGATCCACAGATGATGCAGTCTCTATTGCACTCCACACTGCCCTGTCCCACCTGGACAGAAGGAACACCTATGTGAGAATGCTATTAATTGACTACAGCTCAGCGTTCAACACCATAGTGTCATCAAAGCTCATCAATAAGCTAAGGACCCTGGGACTAAACACCTCCCTCTGCAACTGGATCCTGGACCTCCTGACGGGCCGCCCCCAGGTGGTAAGGTTAGGTAACAACACATCCGCCACACTGATCCTCAACACAGGGACCCCTCAGGGGTGCGTGCTCAGCCACCCCCTCACCCCTGTACTCCCTGTTCACTCATGACTGCACGGCCAGGCACGACTCTAACACCATCATTCAATTTGCCGATGACACAACAGTGGTAGGCCTGATCACCGACAACAACGAGTCAGCCTTTGGGGAGGAGGTCAGAGACCTGGCCATATGGTGCCTGTAACGTCTTGTCTGTAGTGTGGCGGAAAGAAGCGCAGGAAGCAGCGAACACTGTGTGGTAATTTTAATGGAACCACCTGTACAAAATAAAAGGTCTCCCAACAACAGGGAAAAATACAATAGACAAGTACAGTCGAACAAACGCAGTCGACACACAGAAAAACAATCCCGCACAATAGGGTGCGGGCCAGCTGAACTAAATAGCCCTCTTAATTGCCTAACTCAGGGCAGGTGAGAAAACATAAAAAAAGGGAAAAACAACAAGGGAATCGGTGGTAGCTAATAGGCCGGTGACGACGACCGCCGAGCGCCACCCGAGCAGGAGGGGGCGCCACCGTCGGTAGGAATCGTGACAGTGCCAGGACAACAACCTCTCTCTCAACATGATCAAGACAAAGGAGATTATTGTGAACTGCAGGAAAAAGAGGACCGAGCATGCCCCCATTCTCATCGATTGAGCTGCAGTGGAGCAGGTTGAGAGCTTCAAGTTCCTTGGTGTCCACATCACCAACAAACTAACATGGTCCAAGCATACCATGACAGTTGTGAAGCGGGCACGACAAAACCTATTCCCTCTCAGGAGACTGAAAAGATTTGGCATGTGTCCTCAGATCCTCAAAAGGTTCTACAGCTGCACCATCGCGAGCATCTTGACTGGTTGCATCACTGCCTGGTATGGAAACTGCTCGGCCTCCGACCACAAGGCACTACAGAGGGTAGTGTGAACGGCCCAGTACATCACTGGGGCCAAGCTTCCTGCAATCCAGGACCTCCATACCAGGCGGTGTCAGAGGAAGGCCCTGAAAATTGTCAAAGACTCCAGCCACTCTAGTCATAGACTGTTCTCTCTGCTACCACACGTCAAGCGGTACCGGCGCGCCAATTCCAAGAGGCTTCTAAATGGCTTCTACCCCCAAGCCATAAGACTCCTGAACATCTAGTCAAATGGCTACCCAGACTATTCACATTGCCCCCCTCCCCCTCTCCACACCACTGCCACTCTCTTTTGTCATCTATGCATAGTCACTTTAATTAACTCTACCTACATGTACATACTCCTTCAACTAACCGGTGCCCCCGCACATTGACTCTGTACCCGCACCCCCCTGTATATATTGTTATTTTTTACTGCTCCTCTCTAATTACTTGTTACTTTTATCTCTTATTCTTATCCGTATTTTTTAAAACTGCACTGTTGGTTAGGGGCTCGTAAGTAAGCATTTCAATGTACAATTTCATTTGATTTGATATACCAGCAGGTAGCTGGTCCTGGTTAGAGCGTTGGGTCAGTAACCGAAAGGTTGCTGGATCGAATCCCCGAGCTGACAAGGTAAAAATCTGTCGTTCTGCCCCTGAACAAGGCAGTTAGCCCACTGTTCCCCGGTAGGCTGTTGTTGTAAATAAGAATTTGTTCTTAACTGACTTGCCTAGCTAAATTACTTAAAAAAATTATATAACAATATGAAAGAAAATGAAATGTATTCCACAAGAACCAATATCACTCCCTAGAAACACTACTGAACAATCCTTGTATAGCTTTTCAGAATTCACCGATAACTTGGCCCACATCGAAAACTAAAGGCATAGAAACCATATATTACTTGGTAATAGGAAATACATGTATTTCCATGACAGAATTACAAAGCAACTACATGCAACTTAAAAGTTTAATATCAAGAAATTTTGATTTGAAATATTTTGGACATTAGAGCAATCTTGAGGGAATCCTATTTGAGTCAGAAAAGGATATTCATATAATGGAAAGATATACAAAATCTTGCAGAGAGTCTGTCCAGCTGAAAAAAATATATAAACTATTGGAACCAAGACCTAATAATAACTGATATTGGCACAAGATGGAGGGAATGTTGGATCATAACTAGTTAACAAAAATGTACTGTCACGTCCTGACCATAGAAATCTTTTATTTTCTATGGTAGAGTAGGTCAGGGCGTGACTGGGGGGTTGTTCTAGTTTATATTTTCTATGTGGGGTTCTAGGTTCATTTTTCTATGTTGGTGATTTGTATGATTCCCAATTAGAGGCAGCTGGTTATCATTGTCTCTAATTGGGGATCATACTTAAGTTGCATTTTTTCCATCTGTGGGTTATGGGATATTGTTTATGTTTTGAGTAGTGCACGTTGCACCTCTGCAGTCACGGTTTGTTGTTGATTTATTGTTTGTTTTGCTAAGTTTCACTTTATAATAAATTATGTGGAACTCTATATTCGCTGCGACTTGGTCCGATATTCATTACGACGAACGTGACAGAATATCCCATCAAACCAGGACCAAGCAGCGGGTTCACCAGGTGAAGGATTTATGGACATGGGAAGGAGATAATGGAGGACAGCGACGACGACAGGGTTCGCGGCTACAAAAAGCCCAAGGACAACCCCAAGTTTTTTTTGGAGGGGGGCCCATGGAGCTGGCGACTGAGCAGAGGAAGGAGCCAGAGACTGTCAGGGAGGCAATGGCGAAGTTGGGAGAGAGTGAGATGAGAGAGATGTTGTGCAAGTGTGTTCTGCTCAACATCCGACCAGAGGATCCGGTTAGCAGTCTGGTGCAACCTGTGCCGGTTCCACGTTTCTTCCCTCAAGGGCGCCTCTCCAGTCCGGTTTGTCATGTGCCTGCTCCTCGCACTCTCCCTCAAGTGCACCTTCCCAGTCCGGTGCGTCCTGTGCCTGTTCCTCGCACTTTCCCTCAAGTGCGCCTCCACAGCCCAGTACGTCCTGTGCCTGCTCCTCACACTCTCCCTCAAGTGCGCCTTCCCAGTCAGGTACGTCCTGTGCCTGCCCCTCGCACTCTCCCTGAAGTGTGTGTTCCCAGTCAGGTACGTCCTGTACCTGCTCCCCGCACTCGCCCTGAAGTGCGTGTCACCAGTCTGGCGCCACCTGTGCCGGCTATACGCACCAGGTCTCCAGTGCGCCTTCACAGCCCAGTACATCCTGTGCTAGCTCCCCGCACTTGCCGTGTGAAGGTGGCCATCTGTCCAGGACACGTTGTACCAGCTCTACGCACCAGGTCTCCAGTGCGCCTTCACAGCCCAGTGCGTCCTGTTCCAGCTCCACACACCAGGCCTCCAGTGCGCCTTTCCAGTCCAGAGCTTCCGGCGACAGTACCCAGTCCAGAGCTTCCGGCGACAGTTCCCAGTCCAGAGCTTCCGGCGACGTTTCACAGTCCGGAACCTCCAACGACGGTTCACAGTCCGGAACCTCCAACGATGGTCCACGGTCCGGAACCTCCAACGACGGTCTACGGTCCGGAACCTCCAACGACGGTCCACGGTCCGGAACCTCCAGCTCCATGGTCGGAGCCTGCGCCGATGCCCAGTCTAAGCACGGCGTCCAGTCCAGCTCCAAGGCCAGAGTCTTCTTCTGCGTTGGTGCCCAGTCCAGGCACAACGTCCAGTCCCGCTCCATGGCGGGAGCTTTCCCCTGCGCCGATGTCCAGTCCTGACATGGCGTCTAGCCTGGGTCCATGGCTGGATCCGTGGGATGAGCGGGTTCTTCAGCACGCACCAGAGCCACCCCGATGCTGGAGGATCCGCGGGATGAGTGGGTACTTCGTCCCTCACCACAGCCGCCACCGATACTAGACACCCCCCCTAACCCTCCCTTTTGGTTTCAGGTTTTGCGGCCAGAGTCCGCACCTTTGGGGGGGGGGGGGTAGTGTCACGTCCTGACCATAGAAAGCTTTTATTTTCTATGGTAGAGTAGGTCAGGGCGTGACTGGGGGATTGTTCTAGTTTATATTTTCTATGTGGGGTTCTAGGTTCATTTTTCTATGTTGGTGATTTGTATGATTCCCAAGAGGCAGCTGGTTATCGTTGTCTCTAATTGGGGCTCATACTTAAGTAGCATTTTTTCCACCTGTGGGTTATGGGATATTGTTTATGTTTTGAGTAGTGCACATTGCACCTCTGGAGTCACGGTTTGTTGTTCATTTATTGTTTGTTGTTTGTTTTGCTAAGTTTCACTTTATAGTAAATTATGTGGAACTCTACATTCGCTGCACCTTGGTCCGATATTCATTACAACGAACGTGACATGTACGCTTAATCCAGTATAAATGAATGCATAGAATGTATTACACAAGAGACAAAAATACACAAATTCTACAGCGCAATGACAGTCATGTCTTAAGTGTAAAACTAACAATGACTCAATAATCCATGCCTTCTGGGAATGCTTTGAAGTCCAAGTTAAGTGTTGATTTAGAAAGTTGGCTGTCGGAAGTATTACAATATAAATGTACTTTTAATCCATCTGTCTGCATATTTCAAGACACGGCATATGAGGTTGCAATGAGATACCCGATGGGTTGCGTGATACTTTTCTCGTCAACCATCTTAAAAAAAACGTATACTTAACTGGAAATCAACCAATCCTCCATCATTAACACAATGGAAAGGTTAAATGCTTTATTATCTAAATGTTGAAAGTGTGTGGACGTTGGAGAGAAACAAAATGGTGCTGTTTGAGGCCATGTGGCGTAGAGTGATGCTGGCGCTGGATATTGGGGTGTGAGCAGGTGGGTCTGGGCAGGGGTGATGTTGTGGATGTTGGTGTCCGTCTGTATGTTGTCATTTGTATGTGTATGTTTGTATAAAAATTTATAAAAATAGAGAAAGTAGTAGCGCGCCTGATTTTTCACAGCACTGTTGGGGAAAGGATAAAGATGATATGGAGAAATCTGACACGCACATTACATATGCATGTTTTGCTGATAACTGCGTTACAGCCAGTAACCATAAACTCATGACAAATTCCCCCATGTTTTTGGCCCTTGAATTTAGATAACATTTTATTATTAGTCCTCAGAGATAGACATGAGACCAATCAGATCTCATAAATACACATTCACTCACTGACCTGTAAGGACTGTTCTCTTTCCCTCTTAGCAGGGCCATTAATAACACTTTCTAAAAGCAATAGATCATTGATGTCACATGATCAAGATGATTGAGGGGAGGAAGTGGTATGGTGTAACCTGGAACAGGGATTAGCCAGACACAATGAGAAGGAATCCACCATGTACCCACAATCCCTTTGAGTCCAAAAACCACTTCCCTCTCCTAGTGGGTGTAGCCTTGCTGTGGGTTCAAATTCCATAGGTTCGACATAGTGCAGAATGTTTCTGGAAATATTTTGATTTCTTTCCAGACCTTTGCTATTTTTGTGATTTTTTTTTTTAATGACTTGCTAAAAGAGAGGGCATTAAATGTATTTGTACAGGACCAGAGCTGAAAGTATGTTACACATGTTTCATCTCAGCACCAAAAGACCACAACTTGTCACTCCTTCCAATTGGGGTATTGAAATGTGTCTTTCTTTATTTGTCCATGAAAGGTTTGAAATGGATCTAAACTCTGAGCTTAATTTTAATGTGATGATGGAGCAGGAGGAAATTTTACAGTGAATTTACTTGGCTGTGTTTCGCCTAACCGTCAGATTGCCAGTGCTGCACTAAAAACACTCATTAGGTAAAACGCACATTCATGAAAAATATTATTACCAGCATAGATTTATTAAGCATTATGAATGGACAATGACATATTTTTTATAGAATGAAGCATGGTTATGGATAAGATGGTGGGCCTTTAAGAGGAGAGATTTGATTGGATAGAAAGCTAGTAAAAGTCTAAAAGCTACCTGGGTTTGCTCATCCACGGCAGGTAGCCTTGCAGCTAAGAGTGTTGGGCCAGTTACCCGAAAGGTCACTGTTTCGAATCCCTGAGCCGGCATGGTGGAAAACTCTTCCGTTCTGCCCTTGAGCAAGGCAGTTAACACCCAACAACAACTGTTCCTCGGGCGCCGTGGATGTTGATTAAGGCAGCCCCCCGCACCTCTCTGATTCAGAGGGTTTGGGTTAAATGCGGAGGACACATTTCGGTTGAATGTATTAGGTTCTGCAACTGACTAGGTATACCCTTTCCCTTACTTACGTAAATAAGACAGGCTATCAACTCAGTCAATTTGATTAGGTCTATTTGCAACCAGCCAACCATCATGTCAATGCTAAAAGTTCCTTTGCAACACACTAAGGCCGTGTTGATGCATAGTATTGTATGAAGACAGATGTACCTTCTGTCATAACACAATACCAGTCTGAAACCCAAAAGAACAACTATTAATATTCATGTCACCACTGTCTAGACAGTCAGGAAGAGGCAGGTCAGAAAGGCACTGGTAGGAAATGGTCCGATGCACTTCAAGAGACATTGGCTCTTACATGAAACAAAAATAATCACATGGTAATATGCAGTAATTGGGGTCGCAAAGCTACTGTTAATTTAACAAAGTTACCGGAATCTTTGGTAATTTTGGTAATTTATACTTTAATAACTTTAAATTGTTTTATTCATATACCGTATTCATTTTTTTATAACATCTGTGTCCTTAGTGTCCATGAGTTGTTAGTGCATAGACCATATGGTTCAAGAGGAAATTAATGGAAAGAGCATCTAATCAACAATGGCATTATTTTCAGTAAACTCTGCTGCTTCTGCCAACTATTTACTATATTCACAACTGCCAGCAGTTTGGCAGGTGTGAAATCCTTAACTAGCATAAATGAGGGTTATCCCTCATATATTTATTATCCACATATTTAATCACATGGAAAACGTAGTAAAATAATTAAAACAAGCCGTACACATGCCTGTTCCCTGGAGGGAAATATTATGGAAAACGACGTGTTCATATTAATCTCCACAAGAGCACTGCAAAACAACTCCTTAATTCACAAGAAGCCCATTATCTTATGCAACATTTGAAATTGAAATGGTGTCCATTTAAATTTGTGATGCTATATATGGCCTTCTAGAACAGAGGACTGAGAGATATGAAACAATAGTATAATGAAAGAGATCAAATTAACCAAATCAGCGCCATATAATCAAGACTATATGAATATGTACAGGAAACTTAACTGCCCAGCTATCATGTAAGAACTAATCTTATAAAGTAACATTGAAAATTGTCAAATTAGTCAAAGAATAGTAATTCTACTTACATGATCCATACATTTACTTCTGTTACATTACAATCATCCTGGACAAGCCCCATCCTGGACGAGCCCCCATATAAGAGCACAGTGTGTTTATAGAGACCCTTATAAGTTCACATTAGATTGCATTTAATAGCATTTTATATCAACAATAATACTGATAAAACCACTGACGCTACAGTATTTCTATCAAGATTTCAACTAAGTTAAAAAAATGTATTGTGCTGCCCTTTTCAAATTGCAGACACCTTACATACCTCTCAAAATGAGCTATTCCGCAAAAGTCATGGAAACAGTGAGCGCCCACAGAATTGCTTGTTATTACTGTATGCATTGTGTTTATATTCACCCACTGTTTCTGACATAATTTAAAGAGTTTCCAGATTCAGTGTAAAGGGATATAGTATCTCGGCTGTTGGAAGTTGTTAGACTGAGCAATAATGTTTAGAGACAAATGAACTGGATGGCATTACCTCTTGACATGTCCAAATAAATTAAGTGTTGAGTTCTTGCTCCCCTCTGTCTAAGCACTCTTGACTCTTCTCATACACTCTGGCACTTTCTCCCAGTGCGGCCGTAAATTAGGACCCAGCCTAGATGTATTTAGGCCCTGTCAAACTGTAATCTTCCTTCATCAGCTAGACTAACTTCTCTCGAAACCAAGTGTGCTCAGGACACATGTCGATGAATAGATAGCTACTATTAACAGGAGGGGGGTACTAGATTTATTGTTTTCACAATAAACAGAGTGCACAAATATTGTGTTTAGGCTGGGTACATGGCAGCAATATTTGTCAGAGGACTACCCAGGGAAAAGGAGTCACTACCATATTCCCCATACCAAGCCAATTCTTCCAGTTCTATATGAAGTCTAAGGACTAATTGTTGTTTCTGGACAAATGCACCACATCCAAATATAACCTTCCCATTCAGCTCCTTCAGCTCCTTAAGTTCATTCAGCTCCTTCACCTCCTTCAGCTTCTTCACCTCCTTCAGCTCACTCAGCTTCTTCAGCTCCGTCACCTCCTTCACCTCCTTCAGCTCACTCAACTTCTTCAGCTCCGTCACCTCCCGCTCCTCAGCTCCTTCAGCAAGTCCTGCATGGTGTTCAGAGTCGTTGACACAGTTGTTGAGTCGAGTCCTTAGAGAACAGTCATTAGTTCCTCTGAGGTTCCTCATCAGCATCATATTGCACTAGGCATGCTGGGAAATGCCTGCTGAATGCTTCCATTCATCCTGAAATGTAATCCTTGGATATAGGTGAGTCCTTCTGTTTCAGACCACTTATTAACGTCAGAGTAAATCAAACCAACGGGGTGTCATGAACATCGCTTCCCTATCTGGAACACTGAGGCTATGAAATACAACAGATATAATACTGCACTGTAAGTACGGCCTCTAGCGCTGTACGGTAACCCACAAGGACTGATGCTAGTTTCCCTATACATGAGCTCTAGTGGAGCCAGGTTGTTAAATATGGTTTTGGGTACGCAGTACCTGGAGTGAAGGCAGCCGTGTGTACTGATTGGGTTCCTGAGGTTACGCTGCTGGTTACCTTTTCACTGTGATGCGATTGTCAACACTCTCTGTCAATGTCAAACCGTTTTATTCACGACGTGCTAACACTACAGGTAACAGCTTTGTTGATGCAGCTTATAGCACTGCCATACGAACAAAAAAATCAAATTGGTATTGGCCTGCCACCTCGACGCAAACCTCGATAAATCTTATTCGGTCAACTGGGACCAATGTCAATGGTTCTTATGAGTAAGTGAATTTGCTTGTGCCTGACATGCACTTGGTGTCCTACTGTGCCCATATGGTACTGTTCTTCTCCACTGGGACAAACTCTAGCTTGCAGTAAACTGAAACCGTTCTTCTTGTCCTCATCAGTCAAGTGTCTTGTTGTGACCTGGACATTCTATACATTCTCTGAGTTCAGCACAAAGGGAAAACAGTGTGAGAAGGGAAACTCAGTTGTACCACTTCTGTTCGGCCGTGTTTATGGCCAGTGCTGACACCTGCGTCTGTGATGGAGATGGATCAGCCAACACCTGTAACCTTATTACTAATGATGGGGCTAACACTGGGGAAGCATAGAAGCATCAATCACATCAAGTCTGCTGTAAATTGAATTGATTATCTGCTATTGCAGTAATCCTTCACACATGTTGGCTTGGTGTCGTACAGTGGCGAAGAATAACGGGAATGACTTGAGCTGCCAGGAACACTGGTGGTAGCTACTGTGACCTAATGCTCTTAACTTTTGGAGGACCCCTCAGCCTCCCTCTCTTGGCCAGTTCATAAATCACCTTGTGAGGCATGCCAAGAGGTAGGAAACAGCTGGCTTTCCAGACAGTCCATGCTTTATCCTCCACTTTAAAAAGCGTGTGCAGAAGAGATGCTGAAAGTTAGAAGCTAATGATATAAAACCTCTATGCTCCATTCACTACTGTAAAAGGTCATCTCAAAACAAGTTTTACTTATGAAAACCCAAGTGTTGTTAATGTACAGTTTAAATCCTAGTCACACCAGTATGATAAACATGGCTCCACTCACGGATTAAGTGTGTGGTAACACTACTTGAAGCAGCATGACACTACATCGTCACAATACTGTCATAACTATGACTTAACCAGCATGACACTCCACCATCACAATACTGTCATGCCTATGACTTAACCAGCATGACACTCCACCATCACAATACTGTCATAACTATGACTTAACTAGCATGACACTACACCGTCACAATACTGTCATAACTATGACATAACGAGCATGACACTACATCGTCACAACTTTGTCAAAACCATGACTTAGCCTGACAGGATGTTTGTCATGACAGCCATTGTCAACTCACTTCTGACATACTGTACTATGTGGCATTCAAGGTGTTACTATCGTTGACATTGTCATTGATACTGACACAAAATCAGTCCTTAGAATACAACATAAACCTAACCCGCTGTGTCGTTCCCATTATCTGCAATTGATTGAATTGGACACCTCCATCCTACTTATTCACTTTATCAATTTGTGATCTTATTCCATAGAGAAAATGCTAGTCTTGTTTTGCATATTCATGCTGCTCACCACATTGAATGTAAAAAATGTGTTTACTGTTGAAGTCTCCTCTTCAGCTGCTGCTTCGGGGCACTTGCTGTATGGAAATTCTGCCAAACAAACACAATTCTCTGGCTCTGGGTGTCAGACTGGGTGACTACTGTTGCACATTTACACTCAAAGAGAGAACATTAAACACACTGGATGGAAATATGATAGAGCACTGAATGTTCACTTCACGGTGGTTTGTCGTCACCTCCCAACATCCTGCTCGCTATAAAGGGTTTTATTTACATGCCCATGTCATAAAAGTCAAATCTTATAGGAAGGGAATCTTACAGCAAGAACGTCTATTAACATTTCAACTAAATACTGTATGTTCATGTTTATGGCTTTGCGATGGGTGAAAATGACTTTTTAATGTGTTTTGTGCTGTTCTGTTGATTAGGCTTCATGAGAATATCTGTGTGGGAAGCCTCAGGAGCCAACGGAACCAAGCATTCTGAGGTTCTGGCAGCTGTCCTAATTCGACATGACAATGTATGAGTTTCCAGTGATCCCTTTGTGTACATTTGACTGTTCATTTTAGTGAGCAATGCCACCACCGCCATTGCATTTGTTTTTAATGGTTTTGGCAGTTTACAATATGGTAAACAAGCCTCAGAGGCCGTTTTAGATTAAAAAACAATACATGTATTTTATTACGCCCATATGTCTGCTGGGGGGACTTTGTGGGCTAATGGCTGTATGAGCAATCAGCTCAACATTTGCACAGTCACCATTCCCCTAAAAACGTTTTCATTAAGTCAAAATCGTCAGGACCACATTGCTACATCCTGATGCCGGTTTGTGCACATAGTGGAACAACATGGAGATCAATTCCAGATGTTTTCCTCTGAATAGTCATGTTTTAAAGCAGCCCATACGTTGGTCAAGCAGCATAGTTGAACTTGGCTGTGTTTTAGGAGGTTTTTCCTCTACAGCCGCTCCCTAGAATCGCAGCGGTCTAAGGCACTGCATCTCAGTGCTAGAGACCCTGGTTCGATTCCAGGCTGTATCACAACCAGCCATAATTGGGAGTCCCATAGGGCGGCGCACAATTGGCCCAGGGTCGTCCGGGTAAGGGTTTGGCCGGGGTAGGCCGTCATTGTAAATAAGAATTTGTTCTTAACAGACTTGCCTAGTTAAATAAAGGTTAAATAAAGATTAGCAGCTATGCTAAGCCTGTTAGTTAAAGATGAAGTTGAGCATATTACTGACAAAGGGGGGTTCACCTACCAAAATATTACCTCAAATTGTACTCTATGACCCTTTAGCAGATCTCTGAGCCTGTGACCTTGTGAACTCTTGTCCTATGGCTGAACATAAGCAGTGAAGTGATCCATTCCCTTTCTCTAGACTGAGGAAGAACTTGGATGGGGCAGAGATCTGAGAAACATTCCCGAAATCTGGACCTCACAAGCCAATAAAGCTTGTTTTCCTTTGGATATACATACGTCTATTTAGTTGCGATCTCCTGGGGATTGGAGTTACACAATATCTTTAAGTCACTGGAATTGTCCCTGGTGACATTCTAAAGTGTACTATTGACAACGTGGCTGGACCACATTCCAACACTGCCGGAGGAACTTACAGTATTTCATGCAACCCGGCACTGACCCTAAGCATACAGCATTAACAACACGTGTCGTCTGGAGAGAATGGCAGTCCCTCTAAGTTATGCAAATGAGAGCAGGTAGGCATTGAAAATGACTCCGACATTTTTCCCCTTCGCTGTTAGCCTGAGCGGGATTTACTGGGAGATTACGGGCCTCCCCTTTGACCCCGGAGCTTTGCTCAGCAAGAGTTTACTTTTAACATTTTTTATAGACTTGCCGAGAGCTCCTCCTCCAAACTGCACCCAGAACAATGTCTCATTCTCCTGTACCAGTGCCCCATTACGGGGCCTGTGGCTTGGCTTCGGGGAGGGCCTCCGATTTCAACCACATGTACTGCACTCAAACCAAAAGAGTCAGCCCTGGCAGCATGGTCGCGTAGCTCACAGGGACAGAGAGAAAATCAGAGAGAGAGAGAGAGAGAGAGAGAGAGGAGAGAGATACAGGGAGAGAGTGTGTGGTCCTATGTGCAGACGACTAAGGCCAAAGCTGGAGTCAGAAGCAGGACCCAGCGGGGCCTGAGTCCCCAGAGAGCAATGCAGAAGTAACGAGGGATAACCCCCAGGCTGTGCTGGCTGGACTGGCTGGACTTAGTGAATTCTCATTTCCAAATCTATTGAACAGTAATGTTTCAATGGAGGCTAAACATGTCAACAGTGCTCAATCATAGGGATTTTTTTTTTATCCTTTCAATTAAAGTTCAAAACATGTGAGCGCAGTCATCCGGTATCATCACCAACGCCAGGGTCGACGAAAGATTACGAAGCGGTTAAAAGCGTCTGGTTGAGAACGAAAAATCTCACGGTTGCCAGTGTTTCCAAATGATTGCTCAGTTGTCTGGTATGGGAGTGAGTGTCTGCTTGGGCCGAAGCCGACACATCTGTGCCTCGGGAAGTTCACTGTCAGATGCAATTTGAATGTCAAAGATTATCGTGATATTAACGTGACAACCCAAACTTGGATGCGTTCACCTTCTCCCCGACAGTGTTAAAAACATTGAAAACACATTTGGGTGTACTTTGTGAGTGGCAGATTCATTGCAAATATGGATTCAAAATGTGTTGCTTATTTGGGTTCTACGATTAGTTATCACTCTTTACCTTTGTGTCCATCACTCTCCGTGGAGGCGTTGCTTTCACTTACAGTATATTCCCTGCTAGTAAAAATGCCGAATGCATGTCATAAATCTCTATTTAGACAGTCCACGTAAAGAACATTGACAGATAGATACATAAACATCCACCTTCTTCCATTACTTTTCCCCAAGCAAAAACCATAAATAATGGAATCACAACATACTTAAAATTTAAGAAGGCCAAATAAGTGAAACATTTAATCTTGCTATTTTGTCGTCAAGGGTTCCCTCTCTGACTGGAAAAAAAACAAGGATAGTGTGGTGGGAAGCTAAGTGCACTCTGGGACAGTGGAGGTCTGTGTTTACTGTGCGACTTGACATTAGGACTTGACTGCGTTCCTCCCATGCTGATAGTTAAACTTGAGGACAGAGCCGTGAGGCATTGCAGACTGCCGCGTGAGGTTAACCACAGGCCTGCGAGAGACGATGCAACCCAACACTCCCCCAGATGGTCCTGGGCCTCAGAGGCGCTGGTTTCAATTTGACTTCATTTACTCTCTCTTTAGGTCTTCTCATAATCACAAGTTTTTATTTGGGCTCCTCTCGCCAAAACCAGGAAATAAGGAGGTTGATTTCCAAGAATTGGTGTTTCCTACTTTCTCAATCAACCTCAGTTCCGTGGAATTGATGGAAGAGGGGAAGGGGGGTTAGCTTCTGCGGCGATCAAACACATAATTAGTCAGTGATATGGTGATAGGGATGTGCATTGAAAGATGTGCATGGGAAGCATCCTCTGTGTGTGTTTTACCCTGGAAACTGTTACCATATGTGTCACCAGCACATTCCACAGAGGCCTCACGCTTTTGATGTAGAGCTATGCTAATTTGAAGCTAATGCGTTAGAATTACAGATTACATATGGAGTTCACGTCCCTTCCATTTATTTTGTGCGTAAATCTGGTCAAAGCTCAATCCAAGTCCCACCGAGAAAATAAACAGAAATAATCACTTGTACATCTGCATTCGCCA
Source organism: Salmo salar (assembly GCF_965601325.2). Classification (NCBI taxonomy): domain Eukaryota; kingdom Metazoa; phylum Chordata; class Actinopteri; order Salmoniformes; family Salmonidae; genus Salmo; species Salmo salar. The sequence goes on along the minus strand of NC_138299.1, from coordinate 70,750,011 downwards.
TGAACGAAATGCAGTCTGCGGACGAGTCCTTGGCTCAACGATAGAAGCGACTATATCAATATAATTGACATGATGCACATGTCTTTTATATGACTGCACAAATGAATGTATGGATGCGATGAGACAGCTTTACCTACTCATGACAGTGTAATCATTAGTCGATTCGTTTGTTCTGTCCTATGGAACATATACCGTATCTCATGAGACCTGGTTGGTTCTGTCATTTATGACTTTACTGTGAGGGTGTCATGTCATGCCACCCCTATGGATCTATGTTATCAAAGTATGCTATATGACAACTGACAAGTTATGAACAAACAGTGTTCAAACAGTAGTTAAGCTTTGAAATTGTCAAAATGTCCTTTCAATCATGGCTGAAATATGAAGTGCCATACTATAGCCCTGTGTAATTGTTCCATAGGGCTGCATTCTACAGAGGAAATAGGAGAGTATTATTCGCCTTACAAATGAATCGACAGAAACCACCAAAAAGGATTTGTTTTGTGAAGGTTTTGGACACATTCATGCAATGGAACTTAATCTTCCTCAACTTCTTGTCAGCTACAATTGTATCCACTTTAGTTTCTTATTACAATTGGCAGTTAGGAACTCTTCTCTTTGTGTGGATGACAGAGTAACTTTCATCTTGCTGTGTTTCTTCTGTTGTAAAATGTTATGTCTGAAGCAAGTGGCTGGGGACGGTCCCCGCAGACGTTGTAAGGGGATTCGCCTGGCAAATCTCCCCCTTTACTCCCTGAATTTTCCATATTTTTCTAAGCAAGCATATAATTTAGGACTGTAAAATTGGCTTCAGTTAACATGTTTGGTTGGATTCCAAGTCCACTACCGAGAGGTAGCAGGCTTGACAGACATTGACCACACCTGCACTGCTCATACCGTTCTTCATAATTTAGTATTCTACGGATGTTTCACATGAACATAGATGAATAAAACTAGTTTAATGCCTACGTTTCAATACTATAATAAAAAAAGTGTAGATAACAGTGGCGCTCTGTCTCAACGTGTGCACAAGTAAACATTTATTTGCCATGGTTACCCGTTGTAGCCCATACTGTGACCCTTTACTCTAGCCTGTGTGAAGAGTTACATAATGTGCAACTGTTGGATGGAACTCTGCTGACAGAGCAAACTATATGTCTATTTCAGAGTAGAGCAATATTTGCCTCGTTATGACAATCCTCCACCCCCCCTACTGATTTTACTATCAGAATGTCACTGTCTTTACATTTGCCAGGAGCTAACAACAAGCCAACACAGCTTGAGTCATTTAAAAAAAAATCTATCCTCAACAAAAAATAAGTTGTTACCAAGAATGTTACGTTGTGCTAAATTGGGGTTTCTTTCCAGAGCATTTTCCCATGTGCTGTCATTGCCACTATGTAAGACTGCTAAACTTAGCCACCATCGTTGTCAAAATAATAACTGTTCTGGCTAGGCCTCTTGTCGTCTCTTCTGTTGCAAAGTTAACTTTGCATGAGGCAGGTGGAGCAGACAGAAACACCAGTCAAACCCAGAGGTGCTGGATGGTCTCTGGTTTTTAACTCCACCTGAGTGAGTCCATATTAAGGTAATTGAATTCACTACATTTTTGGTGATTGGAATGAAAGCCATAGAAACACCGTACGCTGGAAGGCATGTACACTTACAATAACACACTCAAGCACACACCCACACATGCACACACCTGAACACAGCATAGTATATCTAGCCCCTGTTCTCTCCCCTAAATTTAGCCCACTGGGGGTTAGACAAACTCACCGCACATGGACATGTGTTGAATGAAAAGGACAAACTTTGGTGTCTCAAGTTTCACATTCCATCCCCAAAAATGTCCTGTCCTTGAGTCAACAATTGAATTACCACATGAACAAACAAGTGTAATGAAAAATATATTTCCACACTTCTATAAACACAACGTGTCTAGGACAGAGATTATTTTATTTTTATAATGAATCAAGGAATCCCAAAGTATTTATATAATTAGACACTGGCTAATCATGTACCATGTTACTGTTATTGATCCAAACAAATAGTACGTACACATTTCCAACACCACAGTGCTGGGAAGGTTTCAATTTACTTCATTTTTTTCTTTATTTACTCCAGTTATTTTATCCCCCAAAAATGATGATTAGTGATGGTTTTTGGCAAGACGCAAGACCCACAGAACATTTTGTGGTTCTCTTTCATCACATCTTATGCTTATTCAAACACTAAGTATTTGAAGTTAAATTGTCCACATAGCCAATAGCTCTGGCAAAACATTTTGACTATACATACTTCTATCTTCTTAGCCCAATCTAAATACATGTGTGTGAAACATGACTTTCCAACTACAACTATGGCTTGCCATCTCTTCTGAACGTGTAGGAGAAATTGGGATAATGCTTCGAAAAAATGTGTATTACTGTAATCTGAAACAAACTAAAAACGTGCATGTTCTGTAGCCCTCTAATCACCTACAACTAAATTTAAGGGATGTAGATTTATATCACACTCAATTCCATGACGTTTGATCAATAATAACGAGGCTAATAATTAGGCAATGAGATCCATGCCAGTTAGGGAAGTTATAGCCCAATTAACAAGGACTCCATCAGTGGCCACCAACACATCATTTGCAGGAACAAGGCATTTAATAGTGTTATTTCCAATCAAGTGTGCACACTAAGTGTGGCTTATTAAGAAGTTGGAAAGACCCTGATGTTGGCATACCCATCGCAACATTAAACAGTGCACTTGCTGATTATTATGAATCCTCTTATTGTCCATTATGACAGAGAATACAGATGTACTCCATGCTAATCATTGAGGTTATGTTCTCCCAACCCGTTCTCTCCAATTTTCCCCCATTTTATTTTTCTCCCTATTTTTCTGTTGGAAGTTTGGAGTGGGTTTGTTTGGTGTAATAACTACTGTTTGCAATAAGGACCAGCTTGCCTGTTATTCCAGATGTGTGTTAATCTCTCTTCATCAATAAACTGAAATATAACTGCTGAGAAGGTGCTATACCGAATTAAAATATGAAAAACCACACTCCGTGTTTTCCAGGTTGACATGGTGCACCGTGAAGTACTGGCAACTCGTCTTGTTTACTTCAGATTTGAGTCATGAAGACATTTGTTGAAGCACCTTCTACTTCAGGAAGCTAGTATTTCTCTGGGTACCTGCTACATTTCTTCTTCTCCAGATATAGGAATTCCTAATGATCTTATTCACCTAATCAATGATTTCTCTGGATTTGTGAGGTACTGTATGTGCAAGCATGTTCCCGAAAACCCTATTTTAGGATTCATGATTATGATTTATGATTTGACCCAGTATTGATTCGCAGTCTTTGTAGCCATTGTGTGCAGTTTTACAAATGACAGACTATAATCTTCAAAAGCCATTGGTGGTGACATATGGTATCGTAACAAATGGATTTCTCTTCTAAACTTAGGCAACTTCTTCTTTCTATGGATCATAATGGAAAGCCAAAGCCTGTAGTTTCAAGGTGGGTGCTGGAAAATCACCCTCTAAATCATAAGATTTTGGTGACTGAATTACGTTGATTTAGTATGGCTCAGTTGCTACAAAAACAATGTAAGTGCTATAACGTGTATTTCTCTTGATGAAATATTAGTCCACTCCAGGAGCCCTTTATTGGCTGTGAAGCCCCTCAATGCAGACGTTTGTTTGACTTGGATTACATTCATTGAGGTGCAAAACGTATTTTTCAGATCTGAAATTTCACTGGCAGCAAGCTACATTTCCAGTGCTATCCACTGTTAATGCATTCAAATTATAATGCCTCAAGTTATAATGAGAGTATTAAAACCAAAGGTGTGTGAGTTGTCATATGTACACACAAATCAATCTCCAGACTAGTCTTGAAGCAGTTAGTCTGGTCTAGCAACTGTCCTCGGGTCTAACGCATTTTTACAGCACCAGTGTAACAGGCTACGGATAGTAGTAAGTTCATGAGACTTTCCTATCTTTTGGCCTGAGGCGAGGCCACGACACTGTGACAAAAAAAATAACTGCAGAAGTGCAACCTATGATCACAAGCAATGGATCATATTTTACCGTCACCCTCAAGTGCATTGAAGGGATCTAGCAAGAGGATGAAGCAGCAGCTGTAGCTCTTTTTATCAACACTTTCTAAAATGTCCATTGTGTATTCTGTGGTATCTGTTTAGCATTCAACATCATCAGGCTAATTTAATAAAGGACACCGAAAACTATTTTTAGCACATACCTGTGTTTGTGCTCCCTGGTGTTAATGGGATATTTAGGGATTTTGGCTATAGGGCCTTTATGCCCTATATTTACTTCCACGTAGTCAGATGAACTCGCGGATACCATTTTTATGTCTCTGTGTCCAGTATAAAGGACGTTAGAGGTAGTTTTGCGAACCAGTGCTAGCTACTATTAGCCCAATAACTGGAAGTTGGTGGGTATCTGCTAGTATGCCTCATTCCCAAAATCCCCAAGTATCCCTTTAGTACATTTGACCGGAGAGTTACATTCAAAAAACATATTTTTTAGGTGTAAGCAGTAAAACCATAAGAAAGCATTTAAAGTGTTGCAGCACTGAGATACTGTTATCAAACTCCAGGTCAGCTGGCAAGAGATGATTTTACTAGCCTACACTGTATCATAAAATTAAGTGCTGTACTGTAAACTTTGAAATATTTTGGTTAAAACTAAGATATTCAAATAAATCAAATGGGTCTTAATGTCCATTATGGGGTTATTCACGTCTTTCATCCAGTATATCTATAGTTAATGAAAATGCATTGATTTCTAGAATTCTGAGCAATTACAAACTGACACATTGATTGCTAAGTTGTCACCTCAGGTTATCTGTATTCCGTCAGCTATCATCAGCTTGCTGGTTTAGACTTCACATTCATATTTCAACATTCATGCTCCTCCTTTAAATCCATTTTCAGTCACAGACACAACAAATATCAGGTTCCATTAAAGCCAACAAGTAACATTTGTCTGACCCACTACCAAATTGCAATAGCATGCATGTATAATGGGTATATGGAAACATGTACCCTTACAGATAGTCTATATAGTATCAAGTATCAAGTACATGTCTGGTTTTCAGAAGGTTGCCAACATGTGGATGGAAGCATAAATCAAGTCCCTCACAAACCCATGATTCAATGTTAGGATATATTGTATGATATGAAAACATCAACTTTGTCTGGTTCCTATCTTTGTTGTATTGGACAGGGAAGTGATATATCACATGGCACAGATCAATCTTACAAAGACAGATGCTCAGTGTGGCTCAGTTGGAAGAGCATAGCCAAGGTTGTGGATTCGATTCCCATGGGGGACCAGAACAAAAAAATGTATGCATTCACTACACTAAGTCACTCTGGATAAGAGAGTCTGCTAAATGTAAATTATTGTATACCGTATGGCTCTCTGACATAGAAGGTAGCTCAGAGTAGATTATTAAGCATCAATGCTGAATCATCTTAAGGGAATTATTCAAGGTGACCATAGTTTAATCAATTCTCCTTTAACTGGATGGTGTTCAGATATAGATGGGGGGGTTGAGGGTAGGATGGGACTAAAAACAAACAAAAAATATACTGTGTCCGTAAAATGTAGATAGTATGTAGAAGCCTAAGTGTTTCTGTCCATTAGCTTACTCCAATTAGGGGAGGATGGTAGGGTTAGGGGAAAATATATTTTAAATATAAATATATTTTATATACTGTATATATTACAACAACAAAAAAATGGGGGATTGGAAATGATGCAGACTATTGCATTGATGGAAGCCACAATCTATCTGCAATATTAAAGCTGATCTACCCCCCCCCCCCAAAAAAAAAAAATAACTCCTTTATCCATCATAATTCCTCTCGCTTTCTCAAACCAGTTTGATCATTTAGAAAATCCCACCTTGCCCACTACTATTTATTACCGACTGACTCAATGCGGTCAGGAGCTTACTTGTATGTGGATGATATGGTTACTGAGATACATTTTCAGTGGTAAAGATTGAATTTGCCAGAGAAGGAGTGCTTACAATTGTATTTTGTTTTTATTTAACTAGGCAAGTCAGTTAAGAACAAAATCTTATTTACAATGACGGCCTACCAAAAGGCAAAAGGCCTCCTGCGGGGATGGGGGCTGGGATTAAAAATAACCAGTTTACAGAAGAGCATAGAGTGCAGTGATGTGTCCTATAAGGAGCATTGCTGGCAAATCTGATGGCTGAATGGTAAAGAACATCTAGCCGCTCGAGAGCACCCTTACCTGCCGATCTATAAATTACGTCTCCATAATCTAGCATGGGTAGGATGGTCATCTGAATCAGGGGTTAGTTTGGCAGCTGGGGTGAGTAATTGACGAGTAATCAACGAGTAATCGTAATATGCGTCTGCCAAAGCCTCGAATTGTGTTACATTGAACATGTTCCAGTGTAGAGATCTTTGAGTGCCCGTTGGATTTACCTCATACAGACAAACTTGGGAAAGTAGTGAAGATGTAGCCGAACAAGCGTCCCTGAAGCTACAAGTCAAAGATCATTGATCAAAATAGTCTCTAATTGAGATGGGTACTTGATTAGCACCGGACAGCTTTTTTAACTACAAATATTGACGCTAATGATACACTATGTTCACACTCCAGTGAGTACAGTATCAAACAGTAAGTATTTTTTATTTATTTACCAATTGTACAATTCTGAAGTCTATACCATTTTTGGATACCAAGTCTAATAAAAGGACCAGCAGATGTAGACCAACGCATTGGCACATTTTTTATGAGTAGCTATAATGGAACATCCATTATGCCTGACTCATCGAAATTAGGCTTTGCATTGGTCTACATCTGCTTGTCCTTTTATTTTACTGCAGTATTATATTATACCGCCCACGGTATTTGTGATGCAAAGTATAAATGAGCTGGAATTAGAAGCCTAAGTATTGTTGTCCATTAGTTTACTCCAATTTGGGGAGGGATGGTAGGGTTAGGAGAAAATAATAAAGAAGGAAAATACATTAATACAAATATATACACCCCCAAAAATATATGTGGGATTGGAAATGATGCATTCAATTACATTGATTGAACCCAATCTATCTGCAATATTAAAGCTGATCTCCCCCCCCCCCCCCCCCAAAAAAAATAGACTTGTGGGTGCCCTCTTGAAATTGAGTATTGTAGGTGCCATATAGTATAGTCAGATATCATTGTATCTCTATGGTAGTTGGTAGATCATAATTATGAAAAGAGATCAGAGATTGGGCCATACTATAAAGAGATACAGGTAACTGCCAAAATAAAGGAAAAACCAACATAAAGTCTGTTGATAGGGCATTGGGCCATCACGAGCCGCCAGAACTGCTTCAATGCGTCTTGGCGTAGATTCTACAAGTGTCTGGAACTCTACTGGAGGGATGACACCATTATTCCACGAGAAATTCCATAATTTGGTGTTTTGTTGATGGTGGTAGAAAACGTTGTCTAAGAGGCCGCTCCAGAATCTCCCATAACTGTTCAATTGGCTTGAGATCTGGTGACTGATCTGGTGACTGTAAACCATGGCATATGGTTTACATTGTTTTCCTGCTCATCAAAGCCATTCAGTGATCACTCGTGTCCTGTGGATGGGGGCATTGTCATCCTGGAAGAGACCAATCCCATCAGGATAAAAAATGTTTCACCATAGGTTGAAGTTGATCACTCAGAATGGCTGTGTATTTATTGCCATTTACCATGCCCTCTAAGGGGTTGAGAGGACCTAAACCATTCAGGAAAATGCACCCCATGCCATAACAGCTCAAACAATGTAAGTGTTTCCTTTATTTTGGCAATTACCGGTAGATTATTCATAAAGAAATCCGAGCCACCATATATGTTACAGACCAAGTCAAGCAACTGTGTTGCAACAACCGGAAGACAAACCGTTAGCTGAACACAAGGACATGAAAAGTAGCAATTTTTTTTTAGAAAAACTGCTTATTTGAAGGGCTGGAACTTACACACTCTCCACCTAACAAGGGGAACTGCTTGGTCAATGCACAGGGGCACTATTAAGTCCAAGACAAGTACAAGTACAGATGTCTCGCCTAAATCCACATGTTTCCTGTTGACACGTCTGAAAAAGTGGTGGTAAATACTACTGATCTTTCCATACTGACCATATTGTGCTTTCTTTTACATTGGTATGTCCAGGTTCAATTTGCTTTGCCACATCACGATGCAAGATGAAAGATGGGATATGAATGGTTAAACAGGTATGTTATTGTAGCCTCTCTGCAGTCTTGTGAAACATAAGAGTCAGATGGTATACTAATTCAACCATAAACACTGTGTGCACCACACATATCCTCCTGTAGGTTTGTCTATATACTGCACTTTAAATAAGGGATCAACCAGAAAGAGACTATTTTATAAACTGAAGACAGCTTTACTCTGTAATGTCGTTCTTCATGTTGTTTAATGTGCGTTTTCTATGTAACTCTTACCATCAGTTTCCAGCATCGAACTGAATAAAGTAGGTGTGTAATAGTTAACATAATGGTTAATTCTTGATAAATGGCTATTCTGTGTCTTCTTGAGTGAGAGGATCTTGTCTTGTGTCAGATGTGCACATAATAAGTTTATCGAAAAAGCCATGTTTAGGATTGTTCACCCAAATTACAAAATTACACAATGTTTTCCTTATTTTATTAGCATTTTACGCATATCATGTCCGAATCATCTTAAAGTATCTACAATTGATTGTAAAGCTCAACAAAGTCACATATAGATAATCTGAACATGATGCGTGAAAAATGCTAATATCGGTCCCATTGCTTGAATACGATTTGTGCCACAAATGTGGAAACAGTGCCAGGGAAATTTAACCAAAGGATGGATGGCTGACATACCTCATAGACTGCTTACATGGTAAGGAAACCAATATGTCATTTTGTAATTTAGGTAAACGATCCCTTTACATGACACAGTGTGTATGACAGCAGGTATCGGATGCCCTTAAGACATCTGAACCCATTAATTAGATTTTTTTCCCTCTGGCTAGGAAATAACAATCTTACAGAATGGAAGGAAATCATAATCTGTGAGATACCACAGCTAAAAATAATTATAAAATGGGTAGTTTGTGTCCTGGATGCAGATTGGTTGATATGCGGGAACTCCTGAAAAAAATTAGCTAAATAAACAAACAAAAAACTGTAACACAATAAAATAACAATAGTGAGGTTATATACAATGGGTACCAGTAGAGAGTCAATGTGCAGGGGTACGGGTTAGTCAAGGTAAATGAGGTACATCTAGGTAAAGGTAAAGTGACTATGTACAGATAATAAACAGGGAGTAGCAGCAGCGTATGTGAAGAGTGTGAAGGAATGTGAATGTGTGTGTATTGCGTCAACATGCATGCATGTGTGTGTGTGTGTGTGTGTGTGTGTGTGTGTGTGTGTGTGTTGTAGTGTCAGTGTAGAATGTGTGATTGTGTGGTTAGAGTCCAGTGAGTGTACATCGTGCAAGAGAGTCAGTGCAAAACATTATAATAAATAAGAATAAAATAAGGCGGTCAATGTAAATAGTCTAGGTAGCCATTTGATTAACTGTTCAGAAGTCTTATGGCTTGGGGGTAGAAGCTGTTAAGGAGCCTTTTGGTCCCAGACTTGGCGCTCCAGTACCGAACAGTATGACTAGGGTGGCTGGAGTCTTTGACAATTTTAGGGCCTTCCTCTGACACCGCCTGGTATAGAGGTCCTGGATGGCAGGAAGCTTGGGCCCAGTGATGTACTGGACTGTACGCACTACCCTCTGTAGCGCATTCCGGTCGGATGCCGAGCACTTGCCATACTAGGCAGTGATGCAACCAGTCAGGATGCTCTCGCTGGTGCAACTGTAGAACTTTTTGAGGATAGTTGAGGAAAGTTGTTGCCTATGTAGGCCTATTAGATATTTATTAAATCATTATTTATTGAAGTTCTTCTCTCTCATCTTCATTGAATCTCTGCTAGCTAGCTACATGCCAGTTACTGTTATTAGCATAACAATGTTGAATGAATAGAATGATTAGAATTAATGACTGGGTCAAAACATGACAAAATATCTAACTAGCCCACTTGGGTAGCAACTTCCCGCTTGGGTAGCAAATTACTCATTAAAATAGTTTGCATTAATATTTGTATACATTTTTTGCCAACAGTTTTATGAAAGCAATAATGCCCTCTAACCAGAGGCATAGGCATGGGTGGGCCTGGGAGTTGTCATGCAACAATTCTCGGGTTATCAGGCATTATTGTTAAACACATTGTTTGATCAAATGCAATTAAATGGCTTTTATACTGAACAAAAATATAAATGCAACATGCAACAATTAAGGATTTGACTGAGTTACAGTTCATATAAGGAAATCAGTCAATTTCAATAAATAAATTAGGCCCTAATCTATGGATTTCACATCACTGGGCAGGGACGCAGTCATGGGTGGGCCTGGGAGGGCATAGGCCCACCCACTTGCAAGCCACGCCCACTCACTGGGGATGGATTATCTTGGCAAAGGAGAAATGCTCACTAACAAGGATGTAAACACATTTATACACAACATTCCAGAGAAATAAGCTTTTTGTGAGTATGTAAAAATTCTGGGATCTTTTATTTCAACTCATAAAACATGGGACCAACACTTTACATCTTGCGTTTATATTTTAGTTCCGAATAGATCCATTTCATGTTCTTGTTCCACAACATATTGTTGTTGGATGTTATATTTCATAACCATCGTATCAGAGGATCAGTGGGATGTTTAAGCACCGATCCAGTAGAGGTTAACACGCTTGCATTATGTGTGCAGACATGATCATTATCTTAACCTCTCGTTTTACAATGTTGTCCTAGTTTTAAACAAATACTTTCAAGTGATGGACAAGTGATGTGCATAAACCACTGAGAATGAATGTGGCCTATTAACATTTGAAATGTCCTATTGCTTTCTTTACCCCCTGTCAAGGCACTAGAAAACATTCTTGACCCATTTACATGTATTGCACAATCCCTTTTGCGTACACTCTCTTCCTGTCTTGTTAAAACTGTCAATGACTTCCTTAAAATGCTATGTTTTCCTACAAGAACAGATAAATGGGAAAGGGAGTGCTGTATTGTCCGTCTTTGTTTCTTTCATGCTCAGCCAATCCCTGAATCTGAAACCTGAAATTCACTACTTTCTGTTTGCCCTGCCCTCATATTTTGCCTCACATTGAAGTGTTTTAGCATTTTCTTTTCAGGACAACTAGGACTACAAGTAGAACTCAAAACAATTTGACATAAACAGTTGCATGTGTGAGTGTGAAGAACAGCGCGGATGCAAAGTTTGATAACAGAATGATGGCACCAGCTGCACAAAGTGTCATTCTGCCACCAAACTTTGCATCTGCACTGTAAATGTGTTTTTGTAAAATGTTCAGTATAAATGTTAAAAGTACTCTTTGTACATGTAGTTGTATGTTTTAACTTTGCAATCATTGTTTTTTGTTTGACATACATTTTCAAGTGAAAAATCTTAGTCTCAGCGGTGGAATTGCCCCCAATCAAAAACCTGATAAAAAAAATATTTACATTTTAAGAATGCTGTAAGTACAGAAATTGTTTGCTAAGTGGGAAATTAATATCCGACTAGTCAATGACAATCGTGTGTAGCTTTGAAGTTTGTGACATCAACTGTGTAAGCTTATTACAGTATTATAGACACTATGTCCTGGGCGGAAAATTGTAGTTGAACTTGAAATGTGTGAAATAAACTTGAATAGATACAAGATACATGTCTGACATGCATCTGAGAGATCTAGGAAAGCTCAGGAAAACATCAGGAACTATCACAATGCAATAATTGTGTATGATCTATGTACTGTAGAAAACCCTTTACCTTCTAACGACTCTTGTGCGGCTTGTGAGCGTCATAGAGCAAAACCGATTACATATGCATGTTCGTGAGCGTCTTGGCTTTTTATAGGGGCTAATAATAGTTTGTAGTTCAACTGCTCGGACTTCAGAGACGTTTTTGTGAGAAGAACCATTTTCGGGATGCGCCCTTGCCTCACAAACACCGCTCTAGTTTGGTCCCCATCAATCGCACAGGCTAATGGTTGGCATCAGCAGATGCAGAAGAAATAGATGAATCCAACGCAAAAACAAAAGTCTATAGCTCAAACACAAAATGTTTAAGATGGTTTGGATGCACTAAAATATTGCTGATGATAGCGTGGGTCTCAAAGCGTTTTAAATGAACTGAAGTGAAAAAACAAGCGAAACTTTTGTCATACCCATTAATGTTGACATTTAAGTAATTTGGCTAAATATTGTATGTGCCGTTAAACTGCTAAGAATATGTCTACTGTCATTTTTTGAACTTATAATTATTTTAGGATAAAGCCAATGACATTTCCAAACCGAATACAGACTCCAACTCAACCAAATATTACATTTGGTATGCATGAATGATATGAGCAAGTGTAAATGTTTCAGAAAAAAACAAACAATGGAATCACAGTGCAACACACCAAGAAAAATAAACTTTGTGCTTATTTTGGATTTTTACTTTCGGCAACCTCATGACATTCTATTCAAATGACGGCTTTGTTCTGAGAACAGCGCTATTTATTAACAGTCATTTGTCACTGTCACTTTTAATGGTTATGTGGCTATAAAAAAAGTCATTTATATTCTGAATCAAACTTATATTTGTCATTTTTGTGTGACAAGGAAATCCCACTGGTTATACGGCTCTTGTGCCATGTGACTAGAAACAAGAATATATAAAATAATCCTAAATGATCATTTTTAGGGCTAAGTGTGAGGGCAGTGGGCTGATGTTTCCACTGTGGCCAAAATAAATGGTAACGTAAACAAAACATCAACTTTGCAAGCCTTTAATATGTCTTCATTAAAAACCATAAACTACACTAAATTCTTCTTCATTGATTACTATCGGTTGAATGGAAAAACTGTGCACATTGCATGTCAAAGTCAACCTCTACTTGTATACCAGTTATTCCTTAATTCTATGGTTGTAAAGAACACTCCTTGGTGATATGGTTTGGACAGTTTCCTTCAATGATTGTATTACATTTTACTTAAAGGTCTAATTCAGCCGTTTTTACAGTATCTCAATAGGAAACCATTTTTGGTTAAGAATTAAGTACCTTACTGTGATTGTTTATTTTTTACCATTTTGATTGAAAACAAACGTAGCTTCTTAGCAAAGCAATTTCTCAAGCAAGAATTTTGCTATGACTGTCTGGGAGTGGTCGGAGTGGAGAGGGAAAAACTGAAAACTAGCTGTGATTGGCAAAGAGGTTTGGAACTGTCTTGCTTATTGGTCAATTAACCAATTTACCGCCTGGTGATTTCACCAGGCAGGCCAAAACGGCATCCCACCAAAACAGGCAGAAATGTAATTCTGTCTTTTCAAACAGCCTTTCTAATAAAAGGCATTATCATAATTTTCACAATTTCACAGTATTATTCCAACCTCAGTGTGGAAATATATATTAAACACAGGTTTTGACTGCACTGGGCCTTTAAAGTCTGGGAAGTAGGTGTTATCCTTAGTTCCTTGCCTCAAGTTCAATCTGTAAAGCATTCATGTGGTTATTTTTGTGATCAGAAAGCTAACCAAAGCCATAATTACTCATACCAAATGGGGTTAAACGTGGAATCCTTGGACTTCCTTCCTCTCACCTGTATTTGAAGTCTTTCAAATTGAAAATGACAGTCGACTATATACACCAATTGGCAAATTCCCTTTTTACAATATTATTGTGTATCAAACCTATACCACAAAGCTGACTGATTTATGAAGTGAGGCTGAAAGGGAGAGATGGGTTTAGTTTTGATTAAATAGCGGCCACCCCTAAAAAGCAACTTCTCGTTTTGAAAATGGCCTATGTGCCATCGATATGAGTCAGAAACATTTATTCTAGTGTCAAAATTTACTACAAAGTATAAATATGATCATCTTTTGTCATAAGGTCAGTCTAGTCCAAAACTTAGTTTTCGAGATGACAGGAAAAAGAATTAAAAACCTCAAACCAACTATACATTTTAGAAATACATGTACAAATATTTAAAAGTATTTAATGAGACGACCATGTACAATTCGACGATCCCTTACTGTCAAACCAACTTTGCCATAGTCGCACACCAGCGGCTGAAGCTAATTGGCGATGATAAGTTTGCTAGCACTACTGTAGCTAGCCTAGGCGACTTCAAGACCTGGTTAGAGTGTTTCATGGGTGAGTGACTGTAACTGTAACTGTGTACTGTTTTGGCAGAGTGAATGTACAAACGCTTGTCACGTGCAAACACACACACAATAGACACCCACATCAAACCACACCCCCAAGACAACTCTTGCTTGGCTTCGGTCATGGCTGCTGCATTTCTTAATGGCCAAATCAGGAAGTTCAGCCCCCCTTTAACGCTAACTTGGAAAGTGCACCAAAGGAGTGAGTTACATAGTATTAGAGAGTCCTATAAAAAAGTAATTTGTCATCTCACTTCACGGCTCATTTTCAGAAAGCCACAAGGTTTAAGACACTGAGACATTCTGACAGAGTGCACGCTAGATATGATTTCCTTAAATATTTCTTTAGTCAAATTATATCACGATTCATGATCTCATATTTATACATGTCTCATAAATGTCTGTTTTGTTTATGGCCCCTTGTATCATGTGACTCTAAACCAGATTAATCTTCCCAAGGAAAATACAATCTTTCCTTAATTAGAAAACACTAGACTGAATTTTATAAAGATCACTTGGAGCCACAGACTTCTAAGTCATGCTATTTCACTTCATATATTGGTGGAAATGGAAAAATACCTCAGCCATATGTTCCATTTCAAATGGAAGTGATGGAATTAAAATGAAATCAGGCACCAAGATAACCATTTAATTGGGGCAGTGGTAACGACCTGAAATGAAATCCAAGAATCAAATCATATATATTTCTTCAACCGACAAGTCTATTTTGTGACTGTCACATTCTTTTGAAGGGTTGTTTCAAAGTCCACCAGCAGGGACTTATTCCACATGTATTATATTACAGCTGTGAACAAGGAGCCAAACAGTAGAATAAATGTATGGTGCAAAGCTAGAAATATCCCAATTAATTCATTATAAAAGTGAAAAAACCCTGGGTTTAGATGACTTTTCCTCTCATATACACTACCGTTCAAATGTTTGGGGTCACTTAGAAATGTCCTTGTTTTTGAAAGAAAAAATAAATAAATTGTCCATTAAAATAACATCAAATTGATCAGAAATACAGTGTAGTCATTGTTAATGTTGTAAATAACTATTTTAGCTGGAAATGGCAGATTGTTTATGGAATATCTATATAGGTGTAGAGAGGCCCATTATCAGCAACCATCACTCCTGTGTTCCAATGACACGTTGTGTTAGCTAATCCAAGTTTATAATTTTAAAAGGCTAATTGATCATTAGAAAACCCTTTTGCAATTATGTTAGCACAGCTGAAAACTCTTGTGCTGATTAAAGAAGCAAATAAAACTGGCCTTCTTTAGACTAGTTGAGTATCTGGAGCATCAGCATTTGTGGGTATGATTACAGGCTCAAAATGGCCAGAAACAAAGGCTTTCTTCTGAAACTCATCAGCCTATTCTTGTTCTGAGAAATGAAGGCTATTCCATGCGAGAAATTGCCAAGAAACTGAAGATCTCATACAACGCTGTGTACTACTCCCTTCACAGAACAGCGTGAACTGGCTTATATATATACTACCGTTCAAAAGTTCGGGGTCTTATTCCAGGGTACCCTACTGACTTCCATTCTGCTTTGACATACGCTTGCATTAAAGGGCCTTGAAGTTATTCAAAACTATGGTGGCTAGGTCTAATAAAAACAAAGAAATCTCCACCCTTAGCCTAAACATGGGCACATTGTAGTAGCACAAGCATATACACAACGTGAATTTGGAATGATCACACATTTTCAATTAGTCTTTGTAGTCATAACATAAATGGAGTTTCTTCCGGGAACAGGGCTGTGCCGGCCTGCCTGCAGAAGTGCTGATAGCCAGATGCAAGTTTTTGCTGTCAGAGTGCATGACGGGAAAACATCTCCCCCACAAAGCGATGAAAGGAAAATACTAACATTAAACTAATAATGAAAATAATAACAATCTCTCATCAATTTCTAATTTGCTGTTTCCTCCCTCCCTATTCTAATTGAAAGACAATGCCAGTACTGTGTACACTGCCAGGCCAAGTAACAGACAACTGGAATAGCTGGAATTTAGTTGAAAAAGTTTGAGACAGTGTCAATCTGTAATCTTTGTGCTCAGTTTGCTTTTTATACACATTGCTCTAAACAGTGTGTTTCAAGACAGTTCCCAACACAACCTAAATTCTAGTTTAACCCCTTGCTCACAGTAAACCTGTAAATATGACCCCTAACTGAAGATACATTAGTGCTAGATGATGCTGTAAAATAAACATAATTTCACGGGATTCCAAGCTGTAAGCATTTTATGAACCCGTTTTATTGCTGAGATTAATTGGCATGCAAGCCTCCTGACAGGTTTAAAGACATTTCTAAAGTTAGTGTGGATTCGTTGCAAAATTACCTTGCTACTCGACACACCACAAACACTAAGCTACGTCAATCATGTAGTGTATAGTACATATCCCTGTATGTGCGCCCAGATTAAATATTGTTTAACTTGGTTTGTAAAACTTTTCCTCATATGGGAGGTGGCTGCAGAAGTAGCCTCACACAGTTCTTTTTTTTATTGGCTCCTTACCCACACACTGTTTTAACCTTGAGTAAAGAGAGTAAAGCCTCTTTAACCAATAAAAAGTACCAAGGGTGGTTCCTCCAATTCCAGGAACAAGCCTTGTTCAAATTACTGAAGAAAACACGACAAATACGGCCAAATTATCTTCCCACCATTGTTAGATGCTCAAGACAAAACATTCCTGGAGCACACATGACTCAGCAGAAACATGCATTGAAAAACATTTGAAAGACTATTAGTGCTAAACTTCGTTACCTCAGTTGCAAAGCTGCCAAGTGCAATGCAGGCAAGCAGGCCACTACTTCCTGCTATTGAGTTCTGACCTGTTGTTTGTTGTTACCTTAATAACAATAGCTTGGCAGAAAGGTCAAAAGGTTGTGAAATGGACATGAGACTTGAAAAGTGTGTGATCAAATCAAATCAAATGTTATTAGTCACATGCGCCGAATACAACAGTTGTAGACCTTACGGTAAAATGCTTACTTACAAGCCCCTAATCAACAATGCAGTTAAAAAAAACATCTGAATAGAATAAGAATAAAAGTAACAAGTAATTAAAGAGCAGCAGTAAAATAACAAGAGCGAGACTATGTACAGGGGGTACCGGTACAGAGTCAATTTGGAGGCTATATACAGGGGGTACCGGTACACAGTCAATGTGGAGACTATATACAGGGGGGTACCAGTACAGAGTCAATGTGGAGACTATATACAGGGGGGTACCGGTACAGAGTCAATGTGGAGACTATATACAGGGGGTACCGGTACAGAGTCAATGTGGAGACTATATACAGGGGGTACCGGTACAGAGTCAATGTGGAGGCTATATACAGGGGGTACCGGTACAGAGTCAATGTGGAGACTATATACAGGGGGTACCGGTACAGAGTCAATGTGGAGGCTATATACAGGGGGTACCGGTACAGAGTCAATGTGGAGACTTTATACAGGGAGGTACCGGTACAGAGTCAATGTGGAGACTATATACAGGGGGTACCGGTACAGAGTCAATGTGGAGACTATATACAGGGGGGTACCGGTACAGAGTCAATGTGGAGACTATATACAGGGGGTACCGGTACAGAGTCAATGTGGAGGCTATATACAGGGGGTACCGGTACAGAGTCAATGTGCGGGGGCACCGGTTAGTCGAGGTAATTGAGGTAATATGTACATGTAGGTAGAGTTATTAAAGTGACTATGCATAGATGATAACAACAGAGAGTAGCAGTGGTGTAAAAGGGCGGGGGGGTAATGCAAATAGTCTGGGTAGCCATTTGATTAGATGTTCTGGAGTCTTATGGCTTGGGGGTAGAAGCTGTTTAGAAGCCTCTTGGACCTAGACTTGGCACTCCGGTACCGCTTACCGTGCGGTAGCAGAGAGAACAGCCTATGACTAGGGTGGCTGGAGTCTTTGACAATTTTTAGGGGCTTCGTCTGACACCTACTGGTATAGAGGTCCTGGATGGCAGGAAGCTTGGCCCCAGTGATGTACTGGGCCGTACACACTACCCTCTGTAGTGCCTTGCGGTCGGAGGCCGAGCAGTTGCCATACCAGGCAGTGATGCAACCAGTCAGAATACTCTCGATGGTGCATCTGTAGAACCTTTTGAAGATCTGAGGACACATGCCAAATATTTTCAGTCTCCTGTGGGTGGGAATAGGTTTTGTTGTGCCCTGTTCACGACTGTCTTGGTGTGCTTAGACCATGTTAGTTTGTTTGTGATGTGGACACCAAGGAACTTGAAGCTCTCAACCTGCTCCACTACAGCCCCGTCGATGAGAATTGGGGCATACTCGGTCCTCTTTTTCCTATAGGCCACAATCATCTCCTTTGTCTTGATCACGTTGAGGGAGAGGTTGTTGTCCTGGCATCACACGGCCAGGACTCTGACCTCTTCCCTATAGGCTGTCTCGTCGTTGTCGGTGATCCGGCCAACCACTGTTGCGTAATCGGCAAACTTAATGATGGTGTTGGAATCGTGCCTGGCCATGCAGTCATGAGTGAACAAGGAGTACAGGAGGGGACTGAGCACACACCCCTGAGGGGGCCCTGTGTTGAGGATCAGCATGGCGGATGTGTTGTTGCCTACTTTTACCACCTGGGGGCGGCCCGTCAGGAAGTCCAGGATCCAGTTGCAGAGGGAAGTGTTTAGTCCCAGGGTCCTTAACTTACTGATGAGCTTTGAGGGCACTATGGTGTGGGGCGGTATGCAAATTGTATTTGGTGTAGGGTTCCTGGGATAATGGTGTTGATGTGAGCCGTGACCAGCCTTTCAAAGCACTTCATGGCTACAGACGTGAGTGCTGAGGTCGGTAGTCATTTAGGCAGGTTACCTTAGTGTTGTTGTGCACAGGGACTATGGTGGTCCACTTAAAACATGTTGGTAATACAGACTCGGACAGGGAGAGGTTGAAAATGTCAGTGAAGACACTTGCCAGTTGGTCAGCGCACGCTTGCAGTACACGTCCTGCTTCTCTTTGTAGTCTGCATTGGTTTGCAAGCCCTGCCACATCCGACGAGCATCAGAGCCGGTGTAGTACGATCTTAGTCCTGTATTAATGCTTTGCCTGTTTGATGATTCGTCGGAGAGCATAGCGGGATTTGTTATATCCCGCTCCTTGAAAGCGGCAGCTCTAGCCTTTAGTTCGGTGTGGATGTTGCCGGTAATCCATGGCTTCCGGTTGGGGTATGTACGTAAGGTCACTGTGGAAACGATGTCAACGATGCACTTATTGATGAAGTCAGTGACTGATGTGTTGAACTCCTCAATGCCATTGGAGGAATCCCGTTACATATTCCAGTCTGTGCTAGCAAAACAGTCCTGTAGCTTAGCATCTGCTTCATCTGACCACTTTTTTATTGATCGAGTCACTGGTGCTTTCTGCTTTAATTTTTGCTTGTAAGCAGGAATCAGGAGGATGTAATTATGGTCAGATTTGCCAAATGGAGGGCGATGGAGAGCTTTGTATGTGTCTCTGTGTGAGGAGTAAAGGTGATCTATAGTTTTTTTCCATCTGGTTGCACATTTAAAATGCTGATAGAAATTTTGTATGACTGATTTAAGTTTCCCTGCATTAAAGTCCCCCGTCTGTGGTGGAGTGTAGACAGCAACGAAAAATACAGATGAAAAACTCTCTAGGTAGATAAGTTCCAAGAACCGCAAAGAAACTAACAAGAAAACACAATCGGTTAGGAACACGTAAAACGTCAGCCTTCTTCTCCGGTGTCATTTTTCTCCGGTGCCACCCAAGGGGCACAGTGGGTACAATGGTTGTTCAGAAAACATTTTAGCCGTACATCCATGTATTGCATGATAATAATACATTTTTATTCAGTTTAAGGAATATCACACCAGCCAAACACATTTCCCAAAAACCATGGCATCCGTTACAGAGAGGGGAAGCGTCCATCCATGTATACGGGTAAGATAGTCTAGCTAGCTACATTTTCAAATATTACATGTTTCTAATTTGGTCAGAAAGTTGTTTTCATTTCAAGTTAAAGTGTACTGTTAGCTAGTTAGCTAACATTAGCTGGATGGCTCGCTAGCTAATGTTACGTGTATGATCTGTGTAGTAATATTATTCATATCTCAGAGCCATTTTCTAGTTATAGCCTAATGTTAGCTATCTAACATTGAACCTGGTTGGTTAGCTACCTGCATATTCATGCAGGGTGGTAACGTCATGCTAGCTAGCTAGCTACATGTCTTAACAAAAGACTCCACTATGCAAGTAACCATTTCAATAGAATGTTCATGATGCCAATGTGACAACTGTTGATAGACGTAACTGGTAAATTCGTACTGGCTATATACTCGTCTGAGTTTGCCAGAGCGCAGAATAACTGACAAATTTATGAACGCTCAACACCCGTTGAATAAGGCCGGAGTCAGTAAACGTTGGCAATAAAACATAAATTGTTGCCAGCAGCACAGTTGCAGTCACCAAAGCTCTGGATAACATAAAAACAGCCTAACCAGCTCTGCTAGGGCAAGTAAAATGGTCAGAGTGAGCTGTTCTCTCATTTGTGTCTGGAAGTAAGTAGCAAGATAGTCAATGTTAGGCAGTTAGCTTGGGTGCTTGACTGCTGTTGTTAGGACAGAACGCTCGGATCAACCCTACTCCTCGGCTAGAGCGTCCAGTGTACGCTCTGAACACTCCGAGAGCGAAACGCTCTGAATTTACGAACAACAATCTGACAACGCTCTGAGTTTATGGGCTGGGCTATATTTTAAGAGGGCTTGAATGATGCTAAATGGGTATAGATAAAGAAGAGCTCTCCAGTGGGTGTACCAAAATATTCAAAGGCCATTTTCTCGAAAGTGAGGTTTCATTTAAAGCAGAATTACTTTCCCATTGTTCCTCAACTGTAATGTATGATATACAATTTTTCTAGCTCTGAGTCTCTACTTTTATCCAATGTAAAAAACACAATTTCTAATTTTGCTACATAAGACTCAATCGAGCCGGTCGGTTACATTTATAAAAAATGTAAAACTGAAATATCACTTTTACTTAAGTATGCAGACCCTTTATTCAGTGCTTTGTTGAAGCACCTTTGGCAGTGATTACAGCATTGAGTCTTCTTCGGTATAACGCTGCAAGCTTGGCACATCTGTATTTGGGGAGTTTCTCCCATTCTTCTCTGCAGATCCTCTCAAGCTCTGTCAGGTTGGATTGGATAGGGAGCGTAAATGCACAGCTATTTTCAGGTCCCTCCAGAGATGTTCGATCGGGTTCAAGTCCGGGCTCTGGCAGGGCCACTCAAGGACATTCAGAGACTTGTCCTAAAGCCACTCCTGCGTTGCCTTGGCTGTGTGCTTAGGGTCATTGTCCTGTTGGAAAGTGAACCTTCACCCCAGTCTGAGGTCCAGAGCGCTCTGGAGCAGGTTTTCATCAAGGATCTCTCTCTACTTTGCTCCATTCATCAGAGAATCTTGCTTCTCATGGTCTGAGGGTCTTTAGGTGCCTTTTGGCAAACTCCAAGCGGGCTGTCATGTGATTTTTACTGAGGAGTGGCTTCCGTTTGGCAACTCTACAATAAAGGCCTGATTGGTGGATTGCTGCGGAGATGGTTGTCCTTCTGGAAGGTTCTTCCAACTCCACGGACGAACTCTGGCGCTCCCAGAGTGACCATCGAGTTCTTGGTCACCTCCCTGACCAAGGCCTTTCTCCCCCGATTGCTCAGTTTAGCCGGGCGGCCAGGTATAGGAAGAGTCTTGGTGGTTCCAAACTTCTTCCATTTAAGAATGATGGAGGCCACTGTGTTCTTGGGGATCTTCAATGCTCCAGACATTTTTTGGTACCCTTCCCCATATCTGTGCCTCGACACAATCCTGTCTCGGAGCTCTAAGGACAATTCCTTCGACCTCATGGTATGGTTTTTGCTCTGAAATGCACTGTCAACTATGGGACCTTATATAGACAGGTGTGTGCCTTTCCGAATCATGCCCAATAAATTGAATTCACCACATGTGGACTCCAATCAAGCTGTAGAAACATCTCAAGGATGATCAATGGAAACAGGATGCACCTGAGCTCAATTTCAAGTCTCATAGCAAAGGGTCTGAATACTTATGTAAATAAGGTATTTCTGTTTTTTTTTAAAGACATTTGCAATACATATGCTTTATCATTATGGGGTATTGTGTGTAGATTGCTGAGGATTTTATTTTATTTAATACATTTTACATGTAACAAAATGTGGAAAAAGTCAAGGGGTCTGAATACTTTCTGAAGGCACTGTATTACTTCCATCCATATTCTGGATAAATTGACCTAAAAGGGTGTATACTTTGGCTTCAGAGAACTGCATTACAGGCATACTGTATAATGTACTAACACCCGTGTAAAATAATTTGAAGCTGACTGGGAACCATATGTGGGATCTGCAACACTTAATCGTCTGATGACTTGTTCTAAATGAATGTGAAGACAGTTTTGCCAAATATTAACTCTGATAATAAAGCACATCCATCTGTGCATTACTGTGGGTTTGATTACTTTTGAATGTGATCCATGCTTTTGCACGCAGTTGTTGAACATTCTCGGACCGTCAGCAGTGCAGAACGTACAACTGCTTCATCTAGTGAGTATGGATATGCATCATTATCATTGTCCTGCCCATTTATTTTTGTTGGTGAGGATATGAGCGATAGTAAGATATGAGATAAGAGGAGAATATATTATTATGTGTTGTAGTTATTGGTATGAGGGACTAGTCTTCTCAGACTACTCCATAGGCTATAGCAGGACCATACCACCACCAGTCAGGTGCAATCACAGTGGAGGAGCAGCTGTATCTGGTCAGTCGTGAGCCTACAGCGCCCGGTATCATAGTTAGACCATCACGTAGGGAGCTCATTTCCTGGCTTAACAATATACACAGGCAATGGTTCACACTCTGTAAAATAAAATTATGGCCCCACTCTTCCCTTCCCAAGAGTACCCTGTTATTCCATAAGTTGCTGCTCTTAACTTTGATTTAGAATGTCACCCCTGTGCAACCTTGCCCTTTGACCCCAGGCAATAAATTCCCTCCATGCTCCAGGTACCCAGGGCTTACGGTCCAGTGGGACCCGTCAAGACCTTAATTGCTTATCCTCGTCTGCATTCAGACGCTCATGTCATTGCAATTGGTGCGTTGTATACATTTGTGGGTCTAAGGTTGAGCTTGGCAGGAGTCCAGTGCCAAAGAATACTAGAGAGGCTTTGTGGCCTGCCTGTGTGTCTTGTACATGAACACGCAGGGTCATGGAGGATGGATGGATGGGTAGGCGGATCAGGGAGCCTGAACCAGGGCAGGCCAAGTTTTCACCGTTGTGTGACTGCTAAGCATGTTCCTCAGCCTGCAATCTGCAAAGGATATGCAGTACAAAATGTCATACTTTACCATGAGTGACACAGCCCACTCACATGTTGTTACAAAAAGTGTTATGGTGGTGAGGAATCTGTATTACAAATTGTCGAGAAGACATTATAGATTGCACTTTGTTTTTTATGAGCGTTGGTATGTCCTTCAGGGCTTCGCAGTCACCAAGCGCCTGGAGCTGAACCCAAGGCCACCACTCCTGTAGAAAAGTAAGCTAGAGAAAGCTAGAAATAAAACAAGTGCTTTATATCAGCCCATAAAAACATTGTCCCTTTCTAAACAGGCGTGGAACCTTCCCCTTCAATTCTGAACTACAGTTTCCACAGTGCTTCGTACTGTAGGCTACAAGGCTGTTTTCATTCTTCTTTTCCACATTAGGCAGGGCCTTGGAAAAAGACAGGGCTCCTTTTCTTTCAGGCACAATATCCAAATTCCTGCCAATGTGCCACAGGCTAAGAGGGCAACATAAAGATTTATGATCAGATTAAGTGATTTAAAAGTCCTTTAAAATATTTTACTGTTCCGCTTATACTATAGGGTATAAATATATGGATGGGAGGAGATGGCATGGTCTAATGGCACTGCTTGCCTGTTCCTACACCAGGATACGCACCATTTATTTGTACTTTAGGTGTGCAATTATGAATACTAGATGTGGGTGAGGTAATATCAAACTGAATGATTTAGGATAAGGTAATAAACAAATTGCAGATATGGGAATTGTACTTGTCTGGGCTTTCAAGGTAGGCCTAAGAGTTAGGCATTTTCTTGGCCCTGATAGAAGTAATGAAAAGGGGAAAGTCTTGGATCAATTGAACTGATGTTGATACAGTCTTTCAAGAACTCATAACCTCTGCTGGAAACTACTCTCCTCTCCAGCACGCTGCCACATACTCAGACATACATTCACATATATTTAGTGTTAGTTTTGGGTTATATTTAGGTTCTGTTTGCAATTCATTTGTTCACAAATCTATTGTTGTGCTCAGATGATGATTTTCAGTCGGTCGGCACTGATTAAAACTTTATCTATCTTGCAATTTGTCATTACTGGGTATCTTATATACTGTCACCTAGTAGGCTGAAACCCCATTCCATGGACCCAAAATCCATAGTTAAGGCTGTACCTTGTAATATGAATGTTCAATACATAGTAGGTTGACTGTTGTTTTTAATGTGGCCCATTTCAAACTGGTTTCAAAGTCCAGCAATAAGTGCTACGACACTAATATTTGCGAAAACTCTACACAGTTGTGTTCTAAAGGTGTCACCGAGTAGGCTGATACCCCATTTCATGGGTTTACAATCTGTAGCTTAGGCTGTACAGTACAATATGTATGTTCAATACATATAATTGTCTGAATGCTTTAATGGGAATTTCACCCTTGCTCTGCCACGGCATATAGTCATTACTATAATAACAACTCTGTTTTTATCATAAGCATCACAATTATCCAAACCACAAGCTAGAACTCGCACATTTTCATTTCCCTGGTAGAATCGGGATACACTCCCTGTGTATTCTTTTGCTCATAGTGAACCACAAAGTCCGGCATTGATAGTGAATGCAGATACCGCCCGCTAGGTAGAGGGGGTGTGCCCACAACCTTGAATATTGGCGTTGTTTACTTTGAACGACCAACACACAGCAATCTCAGAACTTTTTTGTTTTTGAAAACGTTGTTTTTCACTAATATTTGTCATCATGCCCGTGTTCTGTGCCTGGCAATGCTAATTACAAAACAAGCGTGAAAATGTATTACCTTTCATTGTTCTAGCTACCAGAGATTCACCCCAATTCTCCTAGTGGCTTGCGGCTATCAAGAATGATGCTGTGACCAAAGATTATCAGAGGGATTTTCAGGCTAAACTGATAGGGAATCCATTTCGACAATAGCTGAGAAATGATGTGATACCATTTTTTCCCATCACAACAAAATGGAAGATTCTCAATTAGAGGTAACCTAAGGTTAGCTCGCTTTTTAACCTAGTTGGACTAGTTGCTATCTTTTGGTATAATAGCTATCTTTTGGTATACACACTGTCAATCAATTTGGCGTATGCCATGGCAGTCACTGCTAGACTGGTAGCTACCTTCAGCAGAACATGTTTGTTTGTTTGTTCTATCTTTGACTGAAGTTAACTAACGCGAAGCCAGCTAATGTTACTCTTATTTGGTATCTCAATTTGGTAGCCATCTATTCCACCCTTGCCTGGAAAACACTCCGTTACTAAAAACAGAATTGTCGATATAGCTAACTCACTCTCTGGTGGGTTGGTAGCAATGATGAATGTATATAAATCGTCTATGGTTGGTTAGTTGGTTCTCAGACAGTTTCAGCTGGCTAGCAATCTTGCTGTCAATTTAGTGATGTTCCTTAGCTAACAGCAAGCTGACAATATTGAAATGTCCATGTTAGATATGCTTAGCTAGCCAGTCTAATAGAGATCAATACAATTAGTGGGGTGGTTAAATTGTGTATTGTTGTGTATTTTGTTGTAGGTGGTACCGAATCTGATTCCACCAACATGTGCTTTCAACCCGTCGCGACGTCCCCCAAAGGCCCTTCTGCTAACTTGCTAGCCCCGGTCTGCTAACTGCTAGCTTGCTAGCCCCGGTCTGCTAACTGATAGCTTGCTAGTCCCGGTCTGCTAACTGATAGCTTGCTAGTCCCGGTCTGCTAACTGCTAGCTTGCTTGCCCCGGTCTGCTAACTGCTTGCTTGCTAACCCTGGTCTGCTAACTGCTAGCTTGTTAGCACCGGCCTACTAACTGCTAGCTTATTAGCCCCGGCCTGCTAACTGTCTGAATCGCCGTGTCCCCAGCCAGCCCAACCACTCACTGGACACATATGATCACTTGGCTACGCATGCTTCTCTCTAATATCAATATGCCTCGTCCATGTTCCGAACGTGCCAGACGACCAGTTCGTATAAGCTTTTGCCATACCCATATCCTACTTCTCCTCTGTTCCTCTGGTGATGTAGAGATTATTCCAGGTCCTGCAGTGCCTAGCTCCACTCCCACTCTCCAGGTGCTCTCATTTGTTGACTTCTGTAAATGTAAAAGCATTGGTTTCATGCATGTTAACATTAGAAGCCTACTCCCTAAGTTTGTTTTACTCACTGCTTTAGCACACTCTGCTAACCCGGATGTCTTAGCCGTGTCTGAATCCTGGCTTAGGAAAACCACCAAAAACCCTGAAATCTCCATCCCTAACTATAACATTTTCCGCCAAGATAGAACTGCCAAAGGGGGCGGTGTTGCAATCTACTGCAGAGATAGCCTGCAGAGTTCTGTCTTACTATCCAGGTATGTACCCAAACAATTCGAGCTTCTACTTCTAAAAATTCACCATTCCAGAAACAAGTCTCTCATTGTTGCCGCTTGCTATAGACCACCCTCTGCCCCCAGCTGTGCCCTCGACACCATATGTGAATTGATTGCCACCCATATATCTTCTGAGCTCGTGCTACTAGGTGACCTAAACTGGGACATGTTTAACACCCCGGCCATCCTACAATCTAAGCTTGATGCCCTCAATCTCATACAAATTATCATATGAACCTACCAGGTACAACCTCAAATCCGTAAAGACGGGCGCCCTCATAGATATCATCCTAACTAACTCGCCCTCCAAATACACCTCTGCTGTTTTCAATCAAGATCTCAGTGATCACTGCCTCATTGCCTGCATCCGTAATGGGTCTGCAATCAAACGACCACCCCTCATCACTGTCAAACGCCCCCTAAACACTTCTGCGAGTAGGCTTTTCTAATCGACCTGGCCGGGGTTTCCTGGAATGACATTGACCTCATCCCGTCAGTAGAGGATGCCTGGTTATTCTTTAAAAGTGCCTTCCTCACCATCTTAAATAAGCATGCCCCATTCAAAAAATGTAGAACTAGGAATAGATATAGTCCTTGGTACACTCCAGACCTGTCTGCCATTGACCAGCACAAAATAATCCTGTGGCGTTCTGCATTAGCATCGAATAGCCCCCATGATATGCAACTTTTCAGGGAAGTTAGGAACAAATATACACAGGCAGTTAGAAAAGCTAAGGCTAGCTTTTTCAAACAGACATTTTCATCCTGTAGTACAAGCTCAAAAAGTTCTGGGACACAGTAAAGTCCATGGAGAATAAGAGCACCTCCTCCCAGCTGCACACTGCTCTGAGGCTAGGAAACACTGTTACCACTAATAAATCCACTATAATTGAGAATTTCAATAAGCATTTCTCTACCGATGGCCATGCTTTCCACCTGGCTACCCCTACCCCGGTCAACTGCCCGGCACCCTCCACAGCAACCCGCCCAAGCCCCCACCATTTCTCCTTCACCCAAATCCAGATAGCTGATGTTCTGAAAGAGCTGCAAAAACTGGACCCCTACAAATCAGCCGGGCTAGACAATCTGGACCCTTTCTTTCTAAAATGATCTGCCGAAATTGTTGCAACCCCTATTACTAGCCTGTTCAACCTCTCTTTCATATCGTCTGAGATTCCCAAAGATTGGAAAGCTGCCGCAGTCATCCCCCTCTTCAAAGGGGGTGACACTCTAGACCCAAGCTGCTACAGACCTATATCTATCCTACTCTGTTAAGTTAACAAACAGTTAACAAACAGATTACCGACCATTTAGAATCCCACCGTACCTTCTCCGCTATGCAATCTGGGTTCAGAGCTGGTCATGGGTGCACCTCAGCCACGCTCAAGGTCCTAAACGATATCATAACCGCCATCGATAAGAGACATTACTGCGCAGCCGTATTCATCGACCTGGCTAAGGCTTTCGACTCTGTCAATCACCACATTCTTATTGGCAGACTCTACAGCCTTTGTTTCTCAAATGATTGCCTTGCCTGGTTTACCAACTACATTTACATTTACATTTAAGTCATTTAGCAGACGCTCTTATCCAGAGCGACTTACAAATTGGTGGATTCACCTTATGATATCCAGTGGAACAACCACTTTACAATAGTGCATCTAAATCTTTTAAGGGGGGGGGGTTAGAAGGATTACTTTATCCTATCCTAGGTATTCCTTAAAGAGGTGGGGTTTCAGGTGTCTCCGGAAGGTGGTGATTGACTCCGCTGTCCTGGCGTCGTGAGGGAGCTTGTTCCACCATTGGGATGCCAGAGCAGCGAACAGTTTTGACTGGGCTGAGCGGGAACTGTGCTTCCTCAGAGGTAGGGAGGCGAGCAGGCCAGAGGTGGATGAGCGCAGTGCCCTTGTTTGGGTGTAGGGCCTGATCAGAGCCTGAAGGTTCGGAGGTGCCGTTCCCCTCACAGCTCCGTAGACAAGCACCATGGTCTTGTAGCGGATGCAAGCTTCAACAGGAAGCCAGTGGAGACAGCGGAGGAGCGGGGTGACGTGAGAGAACTTGGGAAGGTTGAACACCAGACGGGCTGCGGCGTTCTGGATGAGTTGTAGGGGTTTAATGGCACAGGCAGGGAGCCCAGCCAACAGCGAGTTGCAGTAATCCAGACAGGAGATGACAAGTGCCTGGATTAGGACCTGCGCCGCTTCCTGTGTGAGGCAGGGTCGTACTCTGCGAATGTTGTAGAGCATGAACCTACAGGATCTTCTCTGATAGACTTCAGTGTGTCAAATCGGAGGGCCTGTTGTCCGAACCTCTGACAGTCTCTATGGGGGTGCCACAGGGTTCAATTCTCGGGCCGACTCTCTTCTCTGTATACATCAATTATGTCGCTCTTGCTGTTGGTGATTCTCTTATCCACCTCTACGCAGATGACACCATTCTGTATACTTATGGCCCCTCTTTGGACACTGTGTTAACTAACCTCCAGAGCTTCAATGCCATACAACTCTCCTTCCGTGGCCTCCAACCGCTCTTAAATGCAAGTAAAACTAAATGCATGCTCTTCAACCGATCGCTGCCCGCACCTGCCCGCCCGTCCAGCATCACCACTCTGGATGGCTCTGACTTAGAATACGTGGACAACTACAAATACCTAGGTGTCTGGTTAGACTGTAAACTCTCCTTCCAGACTCACATAAAGCATCTCCAATCCAAAATTAAATCTAGAATCGGGTTCCTATATCGCAACAAAGCATCCTTCACTCATGCTGCCAAACATACTCTCGTAAAACTGACCATCCTACCGATCCTCGACTTCGGCGATGTCATCTATAAAATAGCCTCCAACACTCTACTCAACAAATTGGATGTAGTCTATCACAGTGCCATCCGTTTTGTCACCAAAGCCCCATATACTACCCACCACTGCGACCTGTACGCTCTCGTTGGCCCTTGCTTCATACTCGTCGCCAAACCCACTGGCTACAGGTTATCTACAAGTCTCTGCTAGGTAAAGCCCCGCCTTATCTCAGCTCACTGGTCACCATAGCAGCACCCACTCGTAGCACGCGCTCCAGCAGGTATATCTCACTGGTCACCCCCAATGCCAATTCTTCCTTTGGTCGCCTTTCCTTCCAGTTCTCTGCTGCCAATGACTGGAACGAACTGCAAAAATCTCTGAAGCTGGAGACTCATATCTCCCTCACTAGCTTTAAGCACCAGCTGTCAGAGCAGCTCACAGATCACTGCACCTGTACATAGCCCATCTGTAAACAGCCCATCTATCTACCTCATCCCCATACTGTATTTATTTATTTATCTTGCTCCTTTGCACCCCAGTATCACTACTTGCACATTCATCTTTTGCACATCTACCATTCCAGTGTTTAATTGCCATATTGTAATTACTTCGCCACCATGGCCTATTTATTGCCTTAACTCCCTTATCTTACCTCATTTTCACTCACTGTATATAGACTTTTTGTTTTGTTTTTTCTACTGTATTATTGACTGTATGTTTTGTTTATTCCATGTGTAACTTTGTGTTGTTGTATGTGTCGAATTGCTATGCTTTATCTTAGCCAGGTCACAGTTGCAAATGAGAACTTGTTCTCAACTAGCCTACCTGGTTAAATAAAGGTTAAATAAAATAAAATAAATGTTAAAAAACCTAGCTCTGCACAAGGTAAAGGTAAGTTTACACGCTGATAAGTGTACAACCTACATTTTCACAAGCTGATGGCTACATTTACAGTAAGTTTGGTATAAACATGAATTGGGTAGTGTTTGTATGGTTTGTGTTTGTTTTATGGGCTTACAGGTGGTTAGAGGTAGCCTGAGGATGACAGTGTATCTTCCAGATCATGTAATCAATTTAGTCTACCCGTCTTCTCTTTTTAGCTTTCTTTTTGTAAAACTCAGATTATCTGGAGTCCATCCACAGTGCCTGGGTGTAAAAATACCCCAATGCGGGGGCATTTTGGTATAAGCTTGGAGTGATTACTGACATATTCAATCTCTCCCTATTCCAGTCTACTGTCCCCACATGCTTCAAGGTGTCCACCATTGTTCCTGTACCCAAGAAAGCAAAAGTAACTGAACTAAATGACTATCACCTCATAGCACTCATTTCTGTCATCATGAAGTGCTTTGAGAGACTAGTCAAGGATCATATCACCTCTACCTTACCTGACACCCTAGACCCACTTCAATTTGCTTACCGCTCCAATAGATCCACAGATGATGCAATTGCAATCGCACTGCACACTGCCCTATCTCATCTGGACAAGAGGAACAGCTATGTAAGAATGCTGTTCATTGACTATAGCTCAGCATTCAACACCATAGTACCCTCCAAGTTCATCATTAAGCTTGAGGCCCTGGGTCTGAGCCCCACCCTGTGCAACTGGGTCCTGGACTTCCTGACGGACCGCCCCCAGGTGGTGAAGGTGGTGGAGGTGAAAAAACACCTCCACTTCGCTGATACTCAACACTGGGGCCCCACAAGAATGAGTGCTCAGCCACCTCCTGTACTCCCTGTTCACACATGACTGCGTGGCCACGCATGCCTCCAACTCAATTATCACGTTTGCAGACAACAACAGTAGTAGGCCTGCTTACCAACAATGACGAGACAGCCTACAGGGAGGAGGTGAGAGCCCTGGGAATGTGGTGCCAAGAAAATAACCTCTCATCCAACGTCAACAAAACAAAGGAGCTGATCATGGACTTCAGGAAACAGCAGAAGGAGCACCCCCCCGATCCACATCGACGGGACCGCAGTGGAGAAGGTGGAAAGCTTCAAGTTCCTCAGTGCCAAAATGAAATGCTCCACCCACACACACAATGTGCTGAAGAAGGCGCAACAGCGCCTCTTCAAACCTCAGGAGGCTGAAGAAATTTGTCTCGGCACCTGAAACCCTCACAAAAGTTTACAGATGCACAATTGAGAGCATCCTGTCGGGCTGTATCATTGCCTGGTATGGCAACTGCACCACCAGCAACCTCAGGGCTCTCCAGAGAGTTGTGCGGTCTGCCCAATGCATCACCAGGGGCAAATTACCTGCCCTCCAGGACACCTACAGCACCCGATGTCACAGGAAGGTCAAAAAGATCATCAAGGACAACAACCACCCGAGCCCCTGCCTGTTCACCCCACTAGCATCCAGAAGGCGAGGTCAGTACAGGTGTATCAAAGCTGGGACAGAGAGACTGAAAAACAGCTTCTATCTCAAGGCCTTCAGACTGTTAAATACTGTTAAATAGCCATCACTAGCACATTAGAGGCTGCTGCCCTATATACATAGACATGGAATCACTGGCCACTTTAATAATGGAACACTAGACACTTTAATAATGTTTACATATTTTGCATTACTCATCTCATATATATATACAGTATATATAAATATACATCGCTCAAATATTTATATATTCTTAATTCCATTCCTTTACTTTACATTTGTGTGTATTGTAGTGAAATTGTTAGATATTACTGTTAGATATTACATCGCTCAAATATTTATATATTCTTAATTCCATTCCTTTATGTTACATTTGTATGTGTTGTAGTGAAATCGTTAGATATTACTGTTAGATATTACTGCACTGTTAGAGTTAGAAACACAAGCATTTCGCTACACCCGCAATAACATATGCTAAACACATGTATGTGACAAATAAAAATGGATTTGGTTTGATTTTGGGTACACGAGCATGAGGGAGCAGACATACCTTGCGTTTATGGAGCACAACAAGATTGTGGGACAAAAACCAGCAAGGGACACTGAAATGTATAAAATCAAGACTACAACAGCAATGACACAACCACATCATTCTTCTCCCTGCATATTCTCAAAACACAGTACAAAGACACAATACAAAATCCCCCTGCCAAGGGCTACTATTGAGAAGAATGATCTGTCAAAGTCAATGGGCTGGGAGAGGTTTATAGACAGTACTTTGAGATGAGGAAGGGGGTTTTGGTTGTGCAGGGTTGTGCTCAATCTTTTATACAAAACAATTCACACTGTGTAAGAACTGCCTTTCTAAGACTTTTCACATCCCCAGCCCATTCACTTTGTTGACTGATCTTTCCTCCCAAAAGCAGTCCCGTCATTGTCCCTAAACAATACGCTAGTCAGTCCCATTCGGTGTTTTGCCCTACGTCCCTTCCACAAAAAGTGTAAAATGCTAACACCACAACCATGTCCTTCCAGGAGACGTGCAGTGCCAGCACATTTTCTGCAAGAGGACCAAACAGTTGGTGGTTAAGAAGCCCTACACCCCTTTTGGCAGAGTCTTATCCAGCTGTCGTTTCACCGCAGACAGGACAAGCCCATCGCCATAAGCACAAAGAGTCTCAGCTTCCCCAGCCCACCATGCCGAACACTGATGGAGTGAAAACCTATAGGACGGTAGTTCTCCAGGAACAGGGTTGGAGAGCCCTGATTTTGAACCACCATAAAATAAATATGATTATTCTCTATCAATCTTTGAAATTTGTCTGCTCTTATGGATTAAGAGAATATATTTATATAAGCTGTACAGAGGGCTGTGTAGCATCAAACAGATGCTAGACATTCAGATATCCAAAGAATGTTTGTTTATTTGTTAAATGCTAAAATACAGGGGAGTGTACACTATTTCATGCTAACTCAAGAGAACTGGGTATTCAACAAGAATGTTATATGGTAAAAGTAATATACAACAACAAAAAGTGTGTCTCAGGTGCAGAAACACAAGTGCAGAGAACTGTAGTTCTCTTATTAGGATCCCATTAGCTGTTGTGAAAGAAGCAGCTACTCTTCCTGGGGCCCACACAAAACATGAAACACGACATAATACAGAACATTAATAGACAAGAATAGCTCAAGGACAGAACACCAGCTTGAGGGCAGAACTGCGAGGGTAGGTATTCTTTCATTGATTGAGACAGGTGGGTGTCCACCCCCCCATCCCGTAACTCCCAGTAACGGATACCAAAAATCTTTGGGTAAATCACATTATCTGGTGTAACAATCTGTGGCTTAGAGAACTGGTGATCAGCAGATGATGAGAGAGGTGGTCATGATGAAATTTCCATTCCAAAGAAACATACAGTAAGTTCAAGGAATACTTGTAAAGCTGTGGGAGGAGTGTTTTCATGATCAAACTGCCATTCAGCTCATCATGAGTCATGTGCTTGAAATCCAGCATAATTTCTAATCCCTCGAGAGGGATACAGTTCACAGGAAACAGTTCTGCCACAATGACACACACAGGCAAAGGAATTATATTTCTGTATCTAGAATCCACTCCAGGAAGAAGCCCAGGCACCACACTTTATTTTCTGAAAGACATGTTTTAAACAATTATACTCTATTGTACAGTTTGAACAACAGTTGAACCGTGCCAATATAACATCAATATTAGAGTAGACTAGTTGAACATGCATACATGTGCACAGGCACAGAGATTACATTTACATCAATATCAAGCCTAATAGAAAGAAATATGGCATAACCCTCAATCTTTGCACAGTGACCAAACCGTACAAATGACTGAGCAAATGAGCCTAGGTAGGTAGGCAGACAGTATCTACCTACAGCCATGTCTATTAGGCATGCTTAGGCAATCATTTGTATCGTAAAACCAGCTTCAATTTTGAGATTTACTACAGTACATCCTCACTGTTTACTAGTAAACATAGCTAGCTAGCTTGCTGGATATGCAATACTTGTTATTTACATCTGTTTGGAATCATATCTTGCGTCATGCCTATAATTTTGTGATATTGAAATGCATCCACAGTCATAATCATAACCAATGTCAACCCTTGTCAAGTGTGTTACATAGCTAGCTAGTAAAATGATTTACAGTTGCTGATGTTACACGTTTGCGAACAAGCTACAAATGCGAGGCGTGGCGCATAATAAGTTAGCATGTGCCACGCTAACTAGCTAGCCAACACCAGTCATGTGTTAACGTTTTCTGGAGGTGGCTGGTTGTAACTTTGTAGCTTGCTGTTTAGCAGTTAGCCATATCTATGACTAAAAAGAGAAGAGGTTTTTACAATCGAGATACAAAAGATCTCTGATTGTAAAACCTCACAGTAGTATGTTAGCCAGCAATAGACAATAAAGGTTTCAGTAGATAAACTAAAGTTAGCTGGGTGGCTTGCAGGAAAAAATAACTAGGCACTGTATTTATATCTACCCTCTTTGTGCTGACATTGACTTTAACTGAGCTTCAAATGTTAGTTAAATCCATATTTTAGTTTCGAATCATCTTCACTATATTCCGGTTGAAACATATATGGTTGAATGTCAGCATGTAGCTAATAGTGTAAATGCTCCATCGTCTAATTTGTGATGATGAGAGGACTCACTTGAAGCCATTGCATCTGGTCAGTTCTTTCAGTTTTGACCAAAGGATTGTTGGGATGGTGGCCAGAGCATTAAGCCCAACACAAGTTGTAGTCTTTCAGAGACTGGAAAAAATGTGTCTGCTTGTATATTTAGCAATGAATTCTCTGATAGGAATATTGCCGAAAGAAGTCCAATGGCTCTATCGAACAAGGCCAACCATATCTACACACGCAAAAATGTATAATAATATAGAGCCTTCACGAAATGCCAAAAAGCACGACTACATTTATTTTTTTATTTCTCCCCCCTCCATCAATACACCGGAAACCATCATAGGGTGTATCATTCAGTTTACGAAGCGCTCACCTGCCTTCTTCCTGGGCAATTATGTGTGAATCACATCTCACTGTCCTAGAAATGCCTCAGACATGAGGAAAACAAGCCCAGATTCCCCCAGGGTGAAATTCCCTTTTAATATGGCTAATTTCACACTGGTTTTTAGAGTCCCACAATAAGAGCTAAGACGCTAATATCCATAGGTTAGGCTGTACAGTGCAATATGAATGTCCAATACACACAATAGACTGACTGGAAAGGTGATTTCCCACAGTCAAAGTCCTGCAATAAGAGCTAAGACGCTAATATTTGTGTAAACTCTACACAGCTGAGTTTTGTGAGTGTCACTGAGTAGGTTGATTTCGTGGGTGCAACATCCATAGGTTAGGCTGTACAGTGCATATAAATCAAATAAAATGTATTTATGAAGCCCTTCTTACATCAGCTGATATCTCAAAGTGCTGTACAAAAACCCAGCCTAAAACCCCAAACAGCAAGCAATGCAGGTGTAGAAGCACGGTGGCTAGGAAAAACTCCCTAGAAAGGCCAGAACATAGGAAGACACCTAGAGAGGAACCAGGCTCTGAGGGGTGGCCAGTCCTCTTCTGGCTGTGCCGGGTGGAGATTATAACAGAACATAGCCAAGATGTTCAAATGTTCATAGGTTACCAGCAGGGTCAAATAATAATAATCACAGTGGATGTCGAGGGTGCAACAGGTCAGCACCTCAGGAGTAAATGTCAGTTGGCTTTTCATAGCCGATCATTCAGAGTATCTCTACCGCTCCCGCTGTCTCTAGAGAGTTGAAAACAGCAGGTCTGGGACAGGTAGCACGTCATGTAAACAGGTCAGGGTTCCACAGCCGCAGGCAGAACAGTTGAAACTGGAGCAGCAGCATGGCCAGGTGGACTAGGGACAGCAAGGAGTCATCAGGCCAGGTAGTCCTGAGGCATGATCCTAGCGCTCAGGTCCTCCAAGAGAGAGAAAGAAAGAAAGAAAGAAAGAGAGTTAGAGAGAGCATACTTAAATTCACACAGGACACCGGATAAGACAGGAGAAATACTTCAGATATAACAGACTGGCCCTAGCCCCCCCCCCCCCACACATAAACTACTGCAGCATAAATACTAGAGGCTGAGACAGGAGTGGTCGGGAGACACTGTGGCCCCATCTGACGTTACCCCCGGAAAAGGCCAAACAGGCAGGATATAAACCCACCCACTTTGCCATAGCACAGCCCCCACACCACAAGAGGGATATCTTCAACCACCAACTTACCATCCTGAGACAAGGCCGAGTATAGCCCACAAAGATCTCCGCCATGACACAACCCAGACTGGAAGATCACGTCAATGACTCAACCCACTCAAGTGACACACCCCTCCCAGGGACGGCATCGAAGAGCACCAGTAAGCCAGTGACTCAGCCCCTGTAATAAGGTTAGAGGCAGAAAATCCCAGTGGAGAGAGGGGAACCGGCCAGGCAGAGACAGCAAGGGCGGTTCGTTGCTCCAGTGCCTTTCCGTTCACCTTCACACTCCTGGGCCAGACTACACTCAATCATAGGACCTACTGAAGAGATGAGTCTTCAATAAAGACTTAAAACCTCTTACATCTAGACGTTCCGCTAGCGGAACACCTGCTCCAATATCCAATGATAGGCGTGATGCGAATTACGAATTCCTCAAAAATACAAAAACTTCAATTTTTCAAACATATGACTATTTCACAGCATTTTAAAGACAAGACTCTCCTTTATCTAACCACACTGTCAGATTTCAAAAAGGCTTTACAGCGAAAGCAAAACATTAGATTATGTCAGCAGAGTACCAAGCCAGAAATAATCAGACACCCATTTTTCAAGCTAGCATATAATGTCACAAAAACCCAGAAGACAGCTAAATGCAGCACTAACCTTTGATGATCTTCATCAGATGACACACCTAGGACATTATGTTATACAATACATGCATGTTTTGTTCAATCAAGTTCATATTTATATCAAAAAACAGCTTTTTACATTAGCATGTGACGTTCAGAACTAGCATACCCCCGCAAACTTCCGGGGAATTTGCTAACAATTTACTAAATTACTCACGATAAACTTTCACAAAAAGCATAACAATTATTTAAAGAATTATAGATACAGAACTCCTCTATGCACTCGATATGTCCGATTTTAAAATAGCTTTTTGGTGAAAGCACATTTTGCAATATTCTAAGTACATAGCCCAGCCATCACGGGCTAGCTATTTAGACACCCGGCAAGTTTAGCCTTCACCAATATCAGATTTACTATTATAAAAGTTCGATTACCTTTTGTTGTCTTCGTCAGAATGCACTCCCAGGACTGCTACTTCAATAACAAATGTTGGTTTGGTCCAAAATAATCCATCGTTATATCCGAATAGCGGCGTTTTGTTCGTGCGTCCCAGACACTATCCGAAATGGTAAATCAGGGTTGCGCGCATGGCGCAATTCGTGACAAAAAAATTCTAAATATTCCATTACCGTACTTCGAAGCATGTCAACCGCTGTTTAAAATCAATTTTTATGCAATTTATCTCGTAAAAAAGCGATAATATTCCGACCGGGAATCTCCTTTTCGGCAAACAGAGGAAAAATCACAAAGACGGGGGCGGCCAGGGCACGCGCCTAAGCCCACAGTCCCTTGATGGGCCACTTGAGAAAGGCGATAATGTGTTTCAGCCTGGGGCTGGGATGACGACATTCAGGTTTTTCCCGGGCTCTGAGCGCCCATGGAAGACGTAGGAAGTGTCACGTTAGAGCAGAGATCCTTTGTAAAAGATAGAGATGGCAAAGAAGTTCAAGAAATGGTCAGACAGGCCACTTCCTGTAAAGGAATCTCTCAGGTTTTGACCTGCCATTTGAGCTCTGTTATACTCACAGACACCATTCAAACAGTTTTAGAAACTTTGGAGTGTTTTCTATCCAAAGCCAATAATTATATGCATATTCTAGTTACTGGGCAGGAGTAGTAACCAGATTAAATCGGGTACGTTTTTTATCCAGCCGTGAAAATACTGCCCCCTAGCCATAACAGGTTAAAGGTTGAGACCAAGTCTGCATCTCTCACATGGGTAGGCAGACCATTCCATAAAAATGGAGCTCTATAGGAGAAAGACCTGCCTCCAGCTGTTTGTTTAGAAATTCTAGGGACAATTAGGAGGCCTGCGTCTTGTGACCGTAGCGTAAATTAGTCAATTTAAATAAAATCATTAGGCCCTAATCAATGGATTTGACATGACTGGTGTCATGACTGTCCTGTGAGGATCCGAATGGGTCAGATCAGCTTGGCAATGGATGAGAGTAACCAGACCCTCTCTCACCCATAGAGGGGAGGAGGGAGCTGCTGGGGGGTTAACAGTTCACACCCTGTTGTAAATTAAAGGAGAGGAGATCTAGGGTCTGGACAATCAGAGCCTTACAAGCGTACAGCTGAAAGGCCCAACACCCTTCCTAAGAAGACCTGGTTCCAACAGAGATAAACGGTGAATGAAGGCATTCACACGTAAATACATTCATGATTTCTTATTCAAAATGGGCGGCGGTTCGTGAGCAAAGTATATGATTACTATGAGAATCGTTTCTAAAATGTATCAATGATAAGTCTCTCTCTCTCTCCTTCTCAATGTCGTTGTGTAACAAGCCGCCATATGTTGTGTCAGTCCGCTGGGGATTTTTTCCTCATGTATTAAGTGTGTATGTTATCCTGTGTTATAATTTAGTTAGCTAGTAAATAAATAATTAAACCAATTTGTGTAGTACAGAATCATAAGTAAGGCTAGGGGTTTTGCAGATGCAGGAAGTTACGACTGTTCAGAATGATGACATGATACGAGGTTCTGATTAATACGTTGGCTGTTTTATGGATGTGATAGGTAAAACCTTTTGAGTTTTATTCGGGAGATGGTAACTCTTTAAACAACAGCTCTCGTGGTGGCCCAAATTCCTAATGAGTTAATTGATACTGGACAGGGGCGTAGCCATGAATGGGTCTGGGAGGGCATAGGCCCACCTACTTGGGAGCCAGACCCAGCCAATCAGAATTATATTTTCCACACAAAAGGGCTTTATTAGAGACATAAATGCTCCTCAGTTTCATTAGCTGTCCAGGTGGCTGGTCTCAGATGATCCCGCAGCTAAAGAAGCCGGATGTGGAGGTCCTGGGCTGACGTGGTTATACATGGCCTGCAGTTGTGAGGCCTGTTGGACGTACTGCCAAATTCTCTAAAACGACATTGGAGGCGGCTTATGATAGAGAAATTAACATTAAATTCTCTGGCAACAGATCTGGTGGACATTCCTGCAGTCATCATGTGCAGGTAGCCTAGTGGTTAGAGCGTTGGGCTTGTAACCGAAAGGTTGTGGGATCGAGTCCCCGAGCTGACAAGGTAAAAATCTGTCATTCTGCCCCTGAGCAAGGCAGTTAACCCACAGTTACCCGGGCACCAAAGACATGGATGTCGATTATGGCAGCCCCCTGCACCTCTCTGATTGGGTTAAATGCATTCAGTTGTACAACTGACTACGTACCCCCCCTCAAAACTTGTGGCATTGTGTTGTGAGACAAAACAGCACATTTTATAGTGCCCAGCACAAGGTGGACCTGTGTAATGACCATGCTATTTAATCAGCTTCTTGATATTCCAAATCTGTCAGGTGGATAGTTTATCTGGGCAAAGGAAACATGCGCACTAACAGGGATGTAAACAAATTTGTGCAGAAAACAAGCTTTTTGTGCATGTGGAAAAATTCTGGGATCTTTTATTTCAGCACATGAAACATGGGACAAACAATTTACATGTTGTGTTTATATTTTTGTTCAGTACATTCACAATGCGATTTCAGTAGATGTTTTATTTTTGTGTCAAATTAACAAATTGTCTTTTGTTGAATTTATATAACATTCCGACCTTGTTTAGCATTATCTAGTCCAAATGTGGCATGCTTCCAGTATTTGTATCCGTTTGAATCACTTTCAATGGGGACCTTTTATTTTGAAGGCGAACTGCAAATTGATATTGTGGCTAGCTTCACACAGGTAATAGCTCTGCCTTGCACAGCCATTCCAGTGGCGCAGTGCTAGGGATGGGGAGAGTGGGCTAATGGCCCCCCAAACCCAGATTCTATAAATGTATAGGATGTGTAACTCTGCAATGCGTTAGTGTACATGGGAATATCTTTGTTTAGTCACTATGGCTGAGTTATACGACATTCAAAGTCAATGACTTAAAACTGTTTTCCTTTATTTTGATTTCAATGGTAATTGAGTCATATTTTACAATGTAAGACTGTCACAATCAATTGAGTTCTTCACCTGAAAACTGCAGACAATGACGTTTCACTATCCATGGTAAATTCTAAACATACGTTATGTATTTTGTTCAAAATGGATTTTAGCTATTAGAGGGCAACAACCAGCAGACAGTTTAAACAATCAACCCTTGCAGTTATGCAAGCACACCACCTGTGTCATTAAGGCCCAGACCTTTTGGCAGAGGCCGAATTAAAGGTTACAATAGCACTGCCAAATCAGGCTCTGCATGTGGAAACGTTGTATAATGCACCTTTAACAGAAAAATACCTTCCGATGTAAAAACCATGGACATTAAAAAAAACAAAGTTTTAAGTGAGAATAGGCATTGGTCTGAAGTTGAAAAAGAAAGGAAATTAATGAGCACCACAATACCCACTCCACCCATGTTCTAGCAAGTTTTTCCAGCACACAGCTTTGACCTACTATATCACGTTTCAGGGAAGACCCAGATGCAGACAGTGTCGAAGTAACAAAAGTTTATTACTAGAACAAGGGGCAGGCAGAATGACAGGTCAAAGGCGGTCAGAGTCCAAAAGGTACAGAATGGCAGGCAGGCTCAGGGTCAGGGCAGGCAGAGGTCAATAATCCAGTGAGGTGGGGCAAGATACAGATATATATATATATATATATATATATATATATATATATATATATATATATATATATATATATACACTGCTCAAAAAAATAAAGGGAACACTAAAATAACACATCCTAGATCTGAATGAATGAAATAATCTTATGAAATACTTTTATCTTTACATAGTTGAATGTGCTGACAACAAAATCACACAAAAATAATCAATGGAAATCCAATTTATCAACCCATGGAGGTCTGGATTTGGAGTCACACTCAAAATTAAAGTGGAAAACCACACTACAGGCTGATCCAACTTTGATGTAATGTCCTTAAAACAAGTCAAAATGAGGCTCAGTAGTGTGTGTGGCCTCCACGTGCCTGTATGACCTCCCTACAATGCCTGGGCATGCTCCTGATGAGGTGGCGGATGGTCTCCTGAGGGATCTCCTCCCAGACCTGGACTAAAGCATCCGCCAACTCCTGGACAGTCTGTGGTGCAACGTGGCGTTGGTGGATGGAGCGAGACATGATGTCCCAGATGTGCTCAATTCGATTCAGGTCTGGGGAACGGGCGGGCCAGTCCATAGCATCAATGCCTTCCTCTTGCAGGAACTGCTGACACACTCCAGCCACATGAGGTCTAGCATTGTCTTGCATTAGAAGGAACCCAGGGCCAACCGCACCAGCATATGGTCTCACAAGGGGTCTGAGGAGCTCATCTCGGTACCTAATGGCAGTCAGGCTACCTCTGGTGAGCACATGGAGGGCTGTGCGGCCCCCCAAAGAAATGCCACCCCACACCATGACTGACCCACCGCCAAACCGGTCATGCTGGAGGATGTCGCAGACAGCAGAACGTTCTCCACGGCGTCTCCAGACTGTCACGTCTGTCACATGTGCTCAGTGTGAACCTGCTTTCATCTGTGAAGAGCACAGGGCGCCAGTGGCGAATTTGCCAATCTTGGTGTTCTCTGGCAAATGCCAAACGTTCTGCACGGTGTTGGGCTGTAAGCACAACCCCCACCTGTGGACGTCGGGCCCTCAAACCACCCTCATGGAGTCTGTTTCTGACCGTTTGAGCTGACACATGCACATTTGTGGCCTGCTGGAGGTCATTTTGCAGGGCTCTGGCAGTGCTCCTCCTTGCACAAAGGCGGAGGTAGCGGTCCTGCTGCTGGGTTGTTGCCCTCCTACGGCCTCCTCCACATCTCCTGATGTACTGGCCTGTCTCCTGGTAGCGCCTCCATGCTCTGAACACTACGCTGACAGACACAGCAAACCTTCTTGCCACAGCTCGCATTGATGTGCCATCCTGGATGAGCTGCACTACCTGAGCCACTTGTGTGGGTTGTAGACTCCGTCTCATGTTACCACTAGAGTGAAAGCACCGCCAGCATTCAAAAGTGACCAAAACATCAGCCAGGAAGCATAGGAACTGAGAAGTGGTCTGTGGTTACCACCTGCAGAACCACTCCTTTATTGGGGGTGTCTTGCTAATTGCCTATAATTTCCACTTGTTGTCTATTCCATTTGCACAACAGCATGTGAAATGTATTGTCAATCAGTGTTGCTTCCTAACTGGACAGTTTGATTTAACAGAAGTGTGATTGACTTGGAGTTACATTGTGTTGTTTAAGTGTTCCCTTTATTTTTTTTGAGCAGTATATAACTTAATGTACTAGTAAGAAACAAAGTGTGGATTTACATTAGTAAAATATGTCTATTGAGATCTATCTCTCTTCAACATCATATTTGCAACTGTTATGTTTACACTAGCCTTGGATGTGGTATGGCCAAAGCCACATTCCTGCTTCATGTGTAATTGCATCTATTCGCATACCGTAAATACCATAGTATACAGACAAACAAAATACAGATAGCCATTCAAACTATACAGGGGCTTCTCATCTTAACCATATTGCACATATACTGAGCACCTTCCTAGTATTGAGTTGCACCCCACACACTCTTTTGCCTCAGAACGGCATCAATTCGTCGGACATAGACTCTACATTTTCTTCAAGGTGTTGAAAGCGTTCCACAAGAATGCTGGCCCATGTTGACTCCAAAGCTTCCCACAGTTGTGTCAAATTGGCTGGATGTCCTTTGG
Organism: Salmo salar; assembly: GCF_965601325.2. NCBI lineage: Eukaryota > Metazoa > Chordata > Actinopteri > Salmoniformes > Salmonidae > Salmo > Salmo salar. The sequence goes on along the minus strand of NC_138299.1, from coordinate 70,706,276 downwards.
GTGCTGGACCATTCTTGACACACAGTGGAAACTGTAGAGCATGAAAAACCCAGCATCATTGCAGTTCTTGACACTGGCACCTACTGCCATAGCCCATTCAAAGGCACTTAAATCTTTTGTCTTTTCCATTCTCCCTCTGAATGGCACACATACACAATCCATGTCTCAATTGTCTCAAGGCTTATAAACCCTTCTTTAACCTTTCTCCTCCCCTTCATCTACACTGATTGAGGTGGATCTAACGAGTGACATCAATAAAGGATCATAGCTTTAACCTGGATTCACTTTCTCCTGGAACTAGTTTGTGTCGTCAAAGTATTGTGGTGTAAATTGTAAGTAAGCAACCCAAGGACAGACTCAAGGAAGACCAACAATAACAATTAAATGGACAAAATGATAACAGTATATACTTAATGATGATGATCTCAAAATGAAAGATTGTAACTCAGCCTTCTGTGAGCTAACATGGTAAATGCAATATGTTTTCATGGATATGTCTGACTGTGGAAAGCTTCCAATCACTTCAGACCTTGATCTCATTATGGTTTGGAAACAAAAATAAATCGTAGCATAACACGTAACAACATGATTCAGTCAATATACTACTGCATTTTGGGCAATGGCATAAAAAAAACAAGCTTTGACACATGCTTACATAAAATCAATTTTTTTGCATTTACCGAAAACAACAGTCTTCACTGTTTTATACACCAGATGCTGGGATACAAACTCATTCATTTTCATTGCTGTGGTCTCCCATCATTGTGGAAATGTTTGTAAGAAAATAGACCAAGATGTAGACTCTCAACTGTACAAATCCTACAAATTGGCCAATCTCACTGATGTTATGACAAAATCTAAATAGAGACATTAAGTTCATATGTTGAAATTTAACAAGAACAAACTAATACTTTAGCTCATTGTAATAGATTGAGTACAATTTATAGAATGGAAATGACAATTAGGATCCAACTCCAATCCCTAATGGTCGAGCCCTTATTGTACAGCATACTTTCACAGTACCACATTACAGTACTGTACCTTTGTTCCAATGTTGCATTTTTACATCTCTAGATGGCAGCAGTGTACACCAATATGCATTCCATTCAACCACTGGAAAAACTGAGGATAGCATTGCAGAGAGAGAGAGAGAGAGAGAGAGAGAGAGAGAGAGAGAGAGAGAGAGAGAGAGAGAGAGAGAGAGAGAGAGAGAGAGAGAGGAGAGAGAGAGAGAGAGAGAGAGAGAGAGAGAGAGAGAGAGAGAGAGAGAGAAGGAGTGTGGGCAAGTTATAAACAATCAAAATGGCTCTTTCTGTGTGTGAAATACTATTGAGTTTGGCCGTTTTTTAGTTGTGAGCAAACTGGTCCACTATGTTCCCTGCAGGCTGTTCCGCATGTCAACATTTCACTGCGTTGTGCTTGTGCAGAACTGACTAACTTCCTGCTCAGGACAAAGGAGAAACTCTAGGAATACTGCCAAAGGAAGGAAAGGGGAAAAACACATCAGGAACAGGGCTTTGCTTCTATCTTTTACACATTGAAGTGATGTTTTGAATGGAAACACCCAGGAGTGATAAGGTGGGACGTCACGTCTGGCATCCATCATACCCCCAGCCTGCTGTATGTTATTGCTTTGGCTGTGTGGAGTGGAGGCTGGAGCTGGCTCTCGGCTGGGGCTGCATCCACACTCCCTCCCCACTGAATCAGTGCCATTGGAATTTGAGGCCACTCTCCTGAAGGATGGACGATAAATATGGCACACACTTAGAGAGGGGGTTGGAAATGCATAAATCTAAGCAGGATCTAACTAATTCCTGTAGACAGTAAGGAAAACCAGAGTACATCAGTTAAAAGGAAAAACTAAGCAACACATTTCCATTGAGCAAAGTCTGTGTTCTTTTGTTTTGTCTCTAAGATCCCAATAAAGGGAGAATCACACTTATTTGTTTACTTCAAGGGGACGTCCAGGGTTTATATTCACAAATATCTCAGCTGATTCCCTAGGGGCCCAATTTATCTTAACTACTTTTTTATAGATTTCAATAAAAGATGTTCGTTTACTTTGTCTGTTACTCCAGATTTGATTGTCAGAGCATCCGAGCCAAGGCCTGTGCCATTTGTTTTCCATTTCAAATAAGATCTAACACATCATTGTTGATATTCAAGGCCTTTCATTTCCCTGTGGACTCCTTTCACTGTAGCCTTTGGATGTGATTTGGTGTTCAGTATGAATAGCATGTACTGTAAGTTATCCAACTGTGTGTGTATTTGCTGTCTACTTCTGGTTAGTGTAAATCCTCACCCGTCTTTCAGGATAAGGAAATTAAAGTACACAAATCTATCGCTGTCACTCCTGAGAAAACCCTCCTCAGTCCCCCACCCTCCTACTTTAGCGGCTTTGTTTTGTCAGACAGGTAAACTGAGAAGCGGCGGGGTATTCATGTTCCCACGAGGTCCCGGACATTTTTCATGGTATATTTGACCTTTGACCCGGGTTCTCAGGTCAACAGCAGTAGATCACAGTCGATATTTGAAGTGAACACCATGGGGACCACAAGAACGGATTAGCTGTTGGAAGACAGACCCATCCATCAGAACTTCTGCTTTGATTGTGTATCAGAATACCAAATGGCCTTGTGACAGAGCTCATAGCTGCCCACTAAATCAGAGTTAGTAAGGAGGAGCGGTGAGCCGAATGTTTCCCCTTGACAATGAGATACTTGTACCTGAAACAGAGGTGTTCTTATTTTTTATGTGACAAAATCTACTGAACTTTTGTGTGCTTTACTGTAAGCATTTGATCGACAAGTGGTTTCGTAGTACAGTATTTGTATGCCTTGACTGCCAAGTTGGTATAAAAATAGAGTAGGCTTCACTGTATGGAAATAACTGTCAATTTTTGCAAATAAATGTACTGTATCCTAAAACCCAGACACACCATACACCCTTCACTCTGCCCACCCATGATTCAAGCACCTCTCAAACTGTAAGTACAACAAGTTGAACTGACTCCTCAACATCAATGTCAACCACACTTGCTAAACCCATTTTATATCAATTTCGGGAATGAGACAGTACATTTACTTCATGGATGTTCATGTCCACACACCTGTCCAACCATCTAGAGTTAACCATTCCAACTGTTTAGGGCCACATATAATCAGTTACTTCAAGGCTTTCTTTACTTAAAACATTGTCAAAATATACCCTGAATAATGGACTGTGGATAGGGTGTAGTGGAAAGGTCGGCTTTTTAATGGATTTTTATCAGAGGAGGCTGGTGGGAGGAGCTATAGTAGGATAGGCTCATTGTAATGGCTGGAATGGAATAAATGGAACAGTATTCAAACACATCAAACATATGGAAACCACGTTTGACTCCATTCCATCAATTCCATTCCAGCTTTACAATGAGCCGTCTTGCTACAGCTCATCCCACCAGCCTCCGCTGATTTTTACTGGCACTGCTTACACATACTGTGTAAATCTGATTCATGCAAACTGATCAAGTACAAGACTTGAAAATGAAATCAATTTATAGACATTGATGTTCCTTCATTTAATGTTTCCTTCTGCAAGGCATCAAATCAAATGTCTATATATCTCTACATACATACTACTAAATGCATTTCAGCAACATAATGAGATGATCCAACTTTTGTCAGCATTTCAGTTATGTTAGATATCTAACATCCAATAGTTACCGCAGAGTCATAATCTACTCTCTTTATTCATATTTTATATCCTTATTTATAGTCAAGCCAGAACTACTCATTGATAATGAAAACGTCTTCAGGGAGATCTGTCTGTTTGAAAATATCCCATTAGATTTGTCGACTTGTTTACAGAGCTCCAGAATGAATCCATTTCCTTGATCTCCAAGTCTGAGAAGTGCATTAGGGCTCCGCATGGCATGGCTATGGCAGTATTTTTAAAAATGTTTTTGGAGGTCTGTACTGTCATGAAGAAATCCATTACACGAGGGCTATCCAAAGGCAGTCCAAAGGTTACAGAGCTCCTCTTTTTATCTACAGAAAGGCTCACATCACTTACCTCTGCTCTGTTAAAATTCATATGTAATTTACGACGTGACGAACGCTGAGTGATACAGTATATTGTGCAATGCAAACAACGTGTTTTTGAAACTGTTGAAATGTGTGGCATTGCATATAGGGATAAGGGGGAGACAAGCCAAACTACATTTCATGATTAGCTTATTTGAGATCGTTAAAAATGGCATTACGATATTATTTGACATTGCATTATACGTCAGTTCATGAGCTGAAGTATACACATGATTTTTACTGTAATTTCCATTCACTTTGAAATTGAAATTGAAACTAAGTTGAATTGACCCCAATGTAGACCCCTCACCTCAGTAACATCCATTGTCAACAAACCATGTCTCAAGTTATTGCAAAGTATTGCATGAAGAAACTGCAGGGAGAAACTGCAAGGCACAACTTAAGGATGGACGTTTACAGAAGAGTAATCACCCAGTGAATACAAGCTACTAAAGGTAATCATTGTTTTAAAAAATAAGGTAATTAGCGTCCCCTTGGGGTTATCTGATCTAATTCTATTTTAACTGTTTACTAGGCTATATCATCAAAAGCAGCTGCGAGGCCCAATAAACCTTTTAATAACTATTTCATTCCCGCGTTGCTCTTTCCTCTCTTCCCTCTCTTCCTCCTCTCACAACGTAATCCTGCAGGGGGCCTGATTAGAAATGGTTGCTTTTCCAGCCCAAGAGTTGAGGACAACAAAAATGGAAACGAAAGGCAAAAGATGTCTTGATTAGCTTTGCGCCGATGTGATGGATTTTTTGTTGTCTGTCTTTACTAATAAATCCCACTATTCTTTGTTGTCGGTTCCAAGAGAGACATGTTTCCACCACACAAATTGGAGTTACTAAAAGAACTCCCAATGCGGCAACGTGTTGAACATGACTCTACCCAGGCAGACCCGCTCATGGGAAAATGTCAAGCTCTTGTGCAGATCTTTCTTTCTTTCGTTGCTGTGTGCATAATGGTGGTTTGCAGTGAGGAATGTGTGATGTCTCAACAACAGTGCTATTACATGCAAATACTCTCGTAGCTACCTGTCTGCTAGCCAAATCTGGGGTGGAGGCAGTGGTGGTTGGGAAAGAGATTATGGTGATTTATTTATCAGGGCCCTCTCAACAGGGGTGCCTTGCCCAAGAATGTGTCTCACTTACCCAGACACTCTGGTCCATATATGGATCAGTCTCACATTGGAAGAATACATGTATGCCAGAGGAGGCTGGTGGGAGGAGTTATAGGAGGACGGGCTCATTGTAATGGCTGTAATGGAATCAATGTAACAGAGTTCAAACACGCTGTTTCCGTGTATTTGACGTGTTTGGTACCATTTCATTGATTCGATTCCAGCCGTTACAATGAGCCCGTCCTCCTATAGCTCCACCCACCAGCCTCCTCTGATGTATGCCAAACTCTTTCTAAATTTCACTTAGACACTTTCCACTTAGCACCAGCGAGAGGCATATTGCCTTCAAATCACCTCCACAGACCTTTTTTTTTCAATTATCAAAGTACAAAACACTTTCCTCAATCATTTGCAATCTGCATGGAGAATCCCACTCATCCACCCACAATTAATCAGAGTGCTAAAGCCTGAGTGTTACCCAACACACAGAAAGGTAGGGCCTTCTTAATGGGCGCGCCAACAGCAGACCTTAGGTACAACTCCTGCCAGCTAGGATGATGTCACACTGACGTCATCAAAGGGACCATTAGCGGCAGGTCTGTGCATTAACATTCTGTGGTTTAGTGCAGTGCTTGAGGAGGATGTGTGTTTTGTCCTCCGCATGTATAATCACTGCATCTGATGTCCCAGAGTCCACTCACACTCACACTCCCTCCTCCTTCCTCTATGGCTGTGTACCTTTTTCATGGAACATGCTTGATAATAGGGTAAACCTGTTGAGTGGTTTATATCACAGAGGGTCAGAGAGCTGTGAATCTTAATAGGCATGTCACAGTCTCTGTTATGGTGCTAATTCAAAGGCTAACAATAATGAAATGAGCTAAAGACTGTTATGTACAATATTAAACCTAGGCTTAAACCAATCACATTTGTTTATGCCCCTGAGGAAGAGCTGCCCTCAGAACTAGATGGAACAAAAAAATCCAATCTGTATATAATTCTAATATTTCATACCATTATGACCAAATTTGTGTTTGTGTTGTTTCTGTATTCAACTCTTCAGTTTTTTTTATTTATTCACAACAATAGTCAAACTGATGTGAGGAAAGGCAATGTACCTCGCAGTCAAGGTTGGAGAGTAACTGATTACATATAATCCGATTACTTACATGTAATCAGTTACATGTCATCTGATAAAACATTTGTTTTGCTGTAATCAGATACGCTATCTGACAAAATATTGTAATCCAATTACAGATACGTACTTTTGAAGAACTAGAGCATTACTTCTTGGATTACTTTTAAATTCAGAAAGGATGTTTTCGGAAAAACAAGTTTACGTTTGGTCCACCTGAGTGAGTCTGACCACAAGTCAGAGACACTATGATGACATCCTTTTTGGATCCTTTTTGTCTTCTTCTAATGCCGCTTAAGGGCAAAGTAATCAAAAAGTAACAGAAAGTAATCAGAATACATTACTGAGTTTGGGTAATCCAAAAATTACATGACTGATTTCAATTTTTGGACAGGTAACTAGTAACTGTAACTAATTACATTTAGAAAGTAAGTATTTCAACCCTGCATGCAATACACATTTTCTGCTTAGCGAGCATCCAAGAGTTTCCAATAAACCCATATGGGTTCCCACATAGTGCTCACCATATGTGGGAACTCCTTCAAGACTGTTGGAAAAGCATTCCAGGTGAAGCTGGTTGAGAGAATGCCAAGCGTGTGCAAAGCTGTCATCAAGGCAAAGGGTGGCTAATTTGAAGAATCTCAAATATAAAGTACATTTTGATTTGTTTAACACTTTTTTGGGTTACTACATGATTCCATATGTGTTATTTCATGGTTTGAATGTCTTCACTATTATTCTACAATGTAGAAAATACTCAAAATAAAGGAAAACCCTTGAATGAGTAGGTGTTTCCAAAGTTTTGACTGGTACTGTACATTCTATATTACAGAATGTATTTAAAATGTATACATTAATGTATATCATTATATTTGTTAAATGCAGCAGGAAATGTATTTAATGTATATCAAAATACATTCTGAAATACATTAAAGATTGTATTTTAGAATATATTTTCACAAGTATTTATGGATATATTTGGTACATATATTTTCAAATGTATTAGGAAATGTTTTAGTAAAATATTACAACATGCATTTAAATGTATTTGGAAGAAGAAAAAAAACATTATTTTATGGAAAATCAATCAATCAATAAAATGTATTTATAAAGCCCTTTTTACATCAGCAGATGTCACAAAGTGCTATACAGAAACCCAGCCTAAAACCCCAAACAGCAAGCAATGCAGTAGAAGCATGGTGGCTAGGAAAAACTCCCTAGAAGGCAGGAACCTAGGGAGAAACCTAGAGAGGAACCCGGCTCTAAGGGGTGGCCTCTTCTGGCTGTGCCGGGTGCAGATTATAACAGTACATGGCCAAGATGTTCCAACGTTCATAGATGACCAGCAGGGTCAAATAATAATATTCACAGTGGTTGTAGAGGGTGCAACAGGTCAGCACCTCAGGAGTAAATGTCAGTTGGCTTTTCACAGCTGATCATTCAGAGTTAAAGACAGCAGGTGCAAAAGAGAGAGAGAGTCAAAAACAGCAGGTACGGGACAAGGTAGCACGTCCAGTGAACAGGTCAGGGTTCCATAGCCGCAGGCAGAATAGTTGAAACTGGAGCAGCAGCATGACCAGTTGGACTGGGGACCGCAAGGAGTCATCAGGCCAAGTAGTCCTGAGGCATGGTCCTAGAGCTCAGGTTCTCCGAGAGAAGAGAAAGATAGGGAGCATACTTAAATTCACACTGGACACCGGATAAGACAGGAGAAATACTTCAGATATAACAGACTGACCCTAGCCCCCGACACATAAACTATTGCAGCATAATTACTGGAGGCTGAGACAGGATATACGTTTTTTTCTCAAAATTATATTGTAGCAAATGACATCTTAACAATTCAACTTTAGTAGGCTCTTTGGTATCACATGCATACCTTAAGACTGCAGAACTGGCTGAGTAACAACTTAACACTTAATTACAGAACACAACACATTGACAATCAGTCTCATGGGAGGCCAAAAATCAAGCCCCCAACAAGCCACACCTCATTTTAAGGTCAACCCTGTTATGTGTACTCTCAAATTCTCATTTTAATATGGTGAAACTATTCCTTTTTAAATATCTATTTCAAAAGAAACATTGAACACCTAATAGTCAAATCATAGAGTAAAATCAGGTGAGCTGGTTCTACTCTTTTTGGCCATTTTCTGGTGTTTTGTGGTGAAAAACTGAGCGGGTCGAGCATGACATGTCACCCCTGTTACCCATGATAGACAGGCTAGAAATGTTTTAACAATTAACTTTTTTGTTGTTGTGAATCTTGCATTCAATTGCCCCTCCCTGTTGCACACAACAAGCATCCACTCCCCCTGTCACAAAGGGATTCATGGCTGATTTAACTAGTAATTAATCAAATCAAATTGTATTAGTCACATGCGCTGAATACAACAGGTGTAGACCTTGCAGTGAAATGCTTACTTACGAGCCCCTAACCAACGGTACAGTTAAAAAAAATATGGATAAGAATAAGAGATAAAAGTAACAGGTAAATAAAGAGCAGCAATAAAAAATAACAATATACACAGGGGGGTGCCGGAACAGAGTCAATGTGCGGGGGCACTGGTTAGTTGAAGTAGTATGTACATGTAGGTAGAGTTAATTAAAGTGACTATGCATAGGTGATAACAGAGAGTGGCAGTGTGGTGGAGAGGGGAGGGGGGGTGGCAATAAATTAGTCTGGGTAGCCATTTGACTCGATGTTCAGGAGTCTTATGGCTTGGGGTAGAAGCTGTTTAGAAGCCTCTTGGACCTAGACTTGGCGCTCTGGTACCACTTGCCGTGTGGTAGCAGAGAGAACAGTCTATGACTAGGGTGGCTGGAGTCTGACAATTTTTAGGGCCTTCCTCTGACACCGCCTGGTATAGAGGTCCTGGATGGCAGGAAGCTTGGCCCCAGTGATGTACTGGGCCGTTCGAATACCCTCTGTAATGCCTTGCGGTCGAAGGCGGAGCAGTTGCCATACCAGGCAGTGATGCAACCAGTCAGGATGCTCTCGATGGTGCAGTTGTAGAACCTTTTGAGGATTTGAGGACCCATGCCAAATCTTTTCAGTCTCCTGAGGGGGAATAGGTTTTGTCGTGCCCGCTTCACGACTGTTGTGGTGTGCTTAGACCACGTTAGTTTGTTTGTGATGTGGCCACCAAGGAACTTGAAGCTCACAACCTGCTCCACTGCAGCCCCGTTGATGAGAATGGGGGCGTGCTCAGTCCTCTTTTTCCTGTAGTCCACAATCATCTCCTTTGTCTTGATCACGTTGAGGGAGAGGTTGCTGTCCTGGCACCACACGGCCAGGTCTCTGACCTCCTCCCTATAGGCTGTCTCGTTGTTGTCGGTGATCAGGCCTACCACTGTTGTGTAATCGGCAAATTTAATGATGGTGTTGGAGTCGTGCCTGGCCATGCAGTCATGAGTGAACAGGGAGTACAGGAAGGGGCTGAGCACACACCCCTGAGGGGCCCCTGTGTTGAGGATCAGCGTGGCGGATGTGTTGTTACCTACCCTTACCACCCGGGGGCGGCCCCTCAGGTAGTCTAGGATCCAGTTGCAGAGGGAGGTGTTTAGTCCCAGGGTCCTTAGCTTATTGATGGGCTTTGAGGACACTATGGTGTTGAACGCTGAGCTGTAGTCAATGAATAGCATTCTCACATAAGTGTTCCTTTGTCCAGGTGAGAAAGGGCAGTGTGGAGTACAATGAGACTGCATCTTCTGTATATCTGTTGGAGCGGTATGGCCCTGCGGCCTTGTGAATGTTGACCTGTCTAAAGGTCTTACTCACATCGGCTGCGGAGAGCGTGATCACACAGTTTTCCGGTACACCTAGTGCTCTCATGCATGTTTCAGTGTTATTTGCCACGAAGCGAGCATAGAAGTACTTTAGCTCGCCTGGTAGGCTCGTGTCACTGGGCAGCTCTCGGCTGTGCTTCCCTTTGTAGTCTGTAATATTTTGCAAGCCCTGCCACATCCGACGAGCGCCAAAGCCAGTGTTGTATGACTCGATGTTAGTCCTGTATTGACGCTTTGCCTGTTTGATGGTTCTTTGGAGGGCATAGTGGGATTTCTTTTAAGCCTCCGGGTTAGAGTCCCGCTCCTTGAAAGCAGCAGCTCTAGCCTAGCTCAGTGTGGATGCTGCCTGTAATCCATGGTTTCTGGTTGGGGTATGCACGTACGGTCACTTTGGGGACGACGTCATCGACGCACTTATTGATGAAGCCAATGACAGATGTGATGTACTCTTCAATGCCATTGGAGGAATCCCGTTACATAGTCCAGTCTGTGCTAGCAAAACAGTCCTGTAGCTTAGCATCTGCTTCATCTGACCACTTTTTTATTGATCTAGTCACTGGTGCTTCCTGCTTTAATTTTTGCTTTTATGCAGGAATCAGGAGGGTGGTCAGATTTGCCAAATGGAGGGCGAGGGAGAGCTTTGTATGCATCTCTGTGTGTGGAGTATAGGTAGTCCAGAGTTTTTCCCCTCTGTTTGCACATTTAACATGCTGATAGAAATTTGGTAAAACTGATTTAACCTCTATGGGCTAGGTGGGACGCTAGCGTGCCACCCGTGGTGCACTCCAGCAGGTGCATTTGCAGGTGCATTTCAAGAGCGGCAAATTTGAATCCAAATAAATGTCAAAATTCAAATTTTTCAAAAATACAACTATTTTACACCATTTGAAAGATAAACATCTCCTTAATCTAACCACGTTTTACGATTTCAAAAAGGTTTTACGGCGAAAGCATAAATTTAGAGTATGTTAGGACAGTACATTTACAAGAGTTGTGTGTAATGTTTTGTCAAGTCAAAGACAGGGTCACCAAAACCATAAAACCAGCTAAAATGATGCACTAACCTTTTACAATCTCCATCAGATGACACTCCTAGGACATTATGTTAGACAATGCATGCATTTTTAGTTCTATCAAGTTCATATTTATATCCAAAAACAGCGTTTTAATATGGCATTGATGTTGAGGAAATCGTTTCCCTCCAATAACCGGCAGTCAAGTCAGCGTCACAAATTAAATAATTAAAATTAGAAAACATTGGTAAAATATTATATTGTCATTTAAAGAATTATAGATTTACATCTCTTGAACGCAATCAACTTGCCAGATTTAAAAATAACCTTACTGGGAAATCACACTTTGCAATAATCTGAGCACTGCGCCCAGAAAAATACGCGTTGCGATACAGACTAGACGTCATGTTGGGGAGATCTAAAATCGAAAATACTATGTAAATAATCCATTACCTTTGATTCTCTTCATCAGATGTCACTTCCAGGTATCACAGGTCCATAACGAATGTAGTTTTGTTCAAAAAAGCTCATCATTTATGTCCAAAAATCTCCGTCTTGTTAGCACATGATCTAAGCCAGCCGGACTTCTCGTCATGAACGAGGGGAAAAAATATATTTCCGTTCGTTCAAACATGTCAAACGTTGTATAGCATAAATCATTAGGGCCTTTTTTAACCAGAACATGAATAATATTCAAGGTGGACGAATGCATACTCTTTTATAACGTATTGGAACGAGGGTACCCAACATGAACTCGCGCGCCAGGTGTCTAATGGGACATCATCGTTCCATGGCTCTTGTTCGGTCAGATCTCCCTCCAGAAGACTCAAAACACTTTGTAAAGGCTGGTGACATCTAGTGGAAGCAATAGGAAGTGCCAAAATATTCCTCAGCCCCTGTGTTTTTCAATGGGATAGGTTTAAAGTCAATACAACACATCAGGTATCCACTTCCTGTCAGAAAATGTCTCAGGGTTTTGCCTGCCAAATGAGTTCTGTTATACTCACAGACACCATTCAAACAGTTTTAGAAACTTTAGAGTGTTTTCTATCCATATATAATAAGTATATGCATATTCTAGTTACTGGGTAGGATTAGTAACCAGATTAACCTGTTGGGTCTAGGGGGCAGCATTTGCACGTCTGGATAAAAAAAATGTACCCGATTTAATCTGGTTACTAATCCTACCCAGTAACTAGAATATGCATATACTTATTATATATGGATAGAAAACACTAAAGTTTCCAAAACTGTTTGAATGGTGTCTGTGAGTATAACAGAACTCATTTGGCAGGCAAAACCCTGAGACATTTTCTGACAGGAAGTGGATACCTGATGTGTTGTATTGACTTTAAACCTATCCCATTGAAAAACACAGGGGTTTAGGAATATTTTGGCACTTCCTATTGCTTCCACTAGATGTCACCAGCCTTTACAAAGTGTTTTGAGTCTTCTGGAGGGAGATCTGACCGAACAAGAGCCATGGAACGGTGATGTCCCATTAGACACCTGGCGCGCTAGTTCATGTTGGGTACCCTCGTTCCAATACGTTATAAAAGAGTATGCATTCGTCCACCTTGAATATTATTCATGTTCTGGTTAAAAAAGGCCCTAATGATTTATGCTATACAACGTTTGACATGTTTGAACGAACGGAAATATATTTTTTCCCCTCGTTCATGACGAGAAGTCCGGCTGGCTTACATCATGTGCTAACGAGACGGAGATTTTTGGACATAAATGATGAGCTTTTTTGAACAAAACTACATTCGTTATGGACCTGTGATACCTGGAAGTGACATCTGATGAAGAGAATCAAAGGTAATGGATTATTTACATAGTATTTTTGATTTTAGATCTCCCCAACATGACGTCTAGTCTGTATCGCAACGCGTATTTTTCTGGGCGCAGTGCTCAGATTATTGCAAAGTGTGATTTCCCAGTAAGGTTATTTTTAAATCTGGCAAGTTGATTGCGTTCAAGAGATGTAAATCTATAATTCTTTAAATGACAATATAATATTTTACCAATGTTTTCTAATTTTAATTATTTAATTTCTGACGCTGACTTGACTGCCGGTTATTGGAGGGAAACGATTTCCTCAACATCAATGCCATAGTAAAACGCTGTTTTTGTATATAAATATGAACTTGATAGAACTAAAAATGCATGCATTGTCTAACATAATGTCCTAGGAGTGTCATCTGATGGAGATTGTAAAAGGTTAGTGCATCATTTTAGCTGGTTTTATGGTTTTGGTGACCCTGTCTTTGACTTGACAAAACATTACACACAACTCTTGTAAATGTACTGTCCTAACATACTCTAAATTTATGCTTTCGCCGTAAAACCTTTTTGAAATCGTAAAACGTGGTTAGATTAAGGAGATGTTTATCTTTCAAATGGTGTAACATAGTTGTATTTTTGCAAAATTTGAATTTTGACATTTATTTGGATTCAAATTTGCCGCTCTTGAAATGCACCTGCTGTTGATGGAGTGCACCACGGGTGGCACGCTAGCGTCCCACCTAGCCCCAAGAGGTTAAATCGGGTACATTTTTTTTATCCAGACGTGCAAATGCTGCCCCCTAGCCCTAACAGGTTAAGTTTCCTTGCATTAAAGTCCCCGGCTACTAGGAGCACCGCCTCCGGGTGAGCGTTTTCTTGTTTGCTTATAGAGGAATACAGCTCATTCAATGCTATCTTAGTGCCAGCCTCTGACTGTGGTGGTATGTAAACAGTTACAAAGAATACAGATGATAGGTAGGTAGTGTGGTCTACAGCTTATCATGAGAAACTATACCTCAGGTGAGCAATAGCTCGAGACTTCCTTAGATATCGTGCACCAGCTGTTGTTTCCAAAAATACATAGACCGCCACCCCTTGTCTTACCAGACGCTGCTGTTATATTCTGCCGGTACATTGTATAACCAGCCAGCTCTTATGTTGATGTTGTCGTCGTTCAGCCACAACTCAGTGAAGCATAAGATGTTACAGTTTTTAATGTCCCATTGGTAGTTTAATCGTAAGCGTAAGTAGTCTAATTTTATTTTCCAAAGATTGCACATTTGCTAGCAGAATTGAGGGAAGTGGGTGTTTATTCGATAGCCTTTGACTTCTCAGCAGGCAGCCCGCTCTCCGGCCTCTCTTTTTCTGCCTCCTCATCACGCAGATCACGGGGCTCCGGGCCTGTATATCCTCCACCTCGTGCTCGACTGAGTCATGAAAGAATAAAAAGGATTCTGCTAGTTCATGGTGAGTAATCGCAGTCCTGATGTCTACAAGTTATTTTCGGTCATAAGAGACGGTAGCGGCAACATTATGTACAAAATGAGTAAAGAAATAAGTTACAAACAACGCAGATAAACAAACAAAAAAGCACAATCGGTTTTAACTATTACCAGTTGGAGGGCCGTTCAAGTGGATTTTAACCAGATGCACCATAACACCGCTAACTATCCACTGTAGAAGCACAAGACCTAGACCTAAACTTTGACATATTGTGGAGCGTTGTACGTTTTTGTTTTTGTTTTGATCTCCATTGATCAACACGTAAAGAGGATTTTCCCCTCTCAATCATATCACAACAAACTTTCACCATTTGAATGTAGACAAAAAATAAAAACTTTTTTGTATTACAATTTGTCTGAAATATTGTATTAAAATATGCAAATTGAGAGATATCATTAAATATGTGCATATTTCCAATTCGCATGGTATGTATCCTTTGTTCGCACCCTCCAGGGCAATTTAATTTATCCCAGAGGCTTCTCCAAGATGCCGCCGGCAGAGAAGAGGTATTCGGAGTGGACTTCCAGTCCGACTCAGGAGGCGGGCACACCATCCACCGCTTCCGAGTATATTACGCGCTAATGTTCAGTCTCTGGACAATAAAGTAGACAAGCTCAGGGCTAGGATCTCCTTCCAGAGAGACATAAGGGACTGTAACATAGTCCATACAGCCAGCTGGGTTCGCAGTACATTGTGCAGACAGGAATAAACAACTCTCCGGGAAGAAGAAGGGCGTGATATGTTTCATGATTAACCACTCATGGTGTGATTGTGATAACGTACAGAAACTCAAGTCCTTTTGTTCACCCGACCTAGAATACAATACAATCAAATGCCAACCATATTCTGTCACGGCTGTCGTAAGGATTGGACCAAAATGCAGTGGGAATATGTATACTCATCTTCTTTTTATTTTGAAGAAGGAGAAACAACTAAATACGTATACAAAAAAGAACAAAACGAAACAGTCCTGTCAGGTGCAACAAACACTAAACAAGGATCAACTACCCACAAAATCCCATAGAAAAAACACCCCTCTTAAATAGGACCTTCAATTAGAAGCGACTGGGAGCAGCTGCTTCCAATTGAAGGTCAACCCAACAAACACCACATAGAAATAGACATACTAGAAATAACAAGAACATAACCCAACAAACCCCGAAACACTCTAAACAAACACACCCGTCTTAAAACAGAACATAACCCAACAAACCCCGAAACACTCTAAACAAACACACCCCTGCCATGTCCTGACCAAACTACAATAACAAATAACCCCTTATACTGGTCAGGACGTGACAGTAGCCCCCCACCCCAAAGGTGCAGACCTTAAACAAAAACACAAAAATAAACCCAAAACAAAAATAATCCCAAACTAAAGGGAGGGAATGGGAGGGTGGCCACCGTCACCGACGGTTCTTGTGCTACACCTCCCCTCCCCAACCTCCTCCTACGGAGGTGGCTCAGGCTCCGGCCTTACTCCCCAACCTAACCTGTCCACCCCCGCTAACTGTGTATTATGTTTTACTCTTCCCGAAGTCTCTGGACTAAGGCGCATCGCTGAAGACCTCGGGCTGATGCGCGTCGCTGGAGACCTCGGGCTGATGCGCGTCGCTGGAGACCTCGGGCTGGAGGGCGACTCTGGGAGCTCCGGACTGGAGGGCGACTCTGTCGGTTCCGGACTGTAGGGCGAATCTGTCGGTTCCGGACTGTAGGGCGAATCTGTGGGTTCCGGACTGTAGGGCGTCTCTGTCGGTTCCGGACTGTAGGGCGTCTCTGTCAGTTCCGGACTGTAGGGAGTCTCTGTCGGTTCTGGACTGTGGGCCGTCTCTGTCGGTTCCGGACTGTGGGCCGTCTCTGCAGGCTCCGGACTGTGGGCCGTCTCTGCTGGCTCCGAACTGTGGGCCATCTCTAGACGGGGCACTGTCGCCGGAAGTTCTGGACGGGGCACTGTTGCCGGACACTCTGGACGAGGCACTGTTGCCGGACACTCTGGACGAGGCACTGTTGTCGGACACTTTGGACGAGGCACTGTTGTCGGACACTCTGGACAGGGCACTGTTGCCGGACACTCTGAACAGGGCACTGTTGCCGGAAGCTCGAGACAGGGACTGCGCACTGAAGACCTGATGCGTGGGGCTGGCTTAGGAAGCGCCAGACTAGGGACACGCACCACAGGGCTAGTGCGAGGAGCAGGACGAGCTGGACTGGGCTGACGCACTGGAGGCCTGGTGCTTGGGGCTGGTACTGGAGGTACCAGACTGGAGACACGCACCCCAAGGCTAGTGCGAGGAGCGGGAACAGGACGTACTAGACTAGGCTGATGCACTGGAGGCCTGGTGCGTGGTGCTGGCTTTGGAGGCGCCAGACGAGAGACACGCACCTCAGGGCTAGTGCGAGGAGCAGGGCCATAAGTAGCCACTGGAGGTCTGGAGCGCACCTCCTGCACAACCCGTCCTGGCTGGATGGTAATAGTAGCCCTGCACGAGCGGAGTGCTGGCACAGGGCAAACTGGGCTGTGCAGAGGCCTGATGGCTGCCGTGCGAAGAGCAGGCGTAGGGTAGCCTGGGCCTAGGAGGCGCACTGGTGGCCAGATGTGCTGCGCAGGCATCCTCCTCCCAGGCTGGATGTCCACTCTAGCACGACACTTGCGAGGGGCTGGGATCGCTCGCACCGGACTGAGCGTGCGCATGGGCGAGATCGTGCGCACTTCCGCATACACCGGCACTCTCCACTCCACACGCTCCCCATAATAAGCACGGGGAGTTGGCTTAGGGCTCACCCTTGGCCCAGCCAAACTACCCGTGTGCCCCCCCCCAAAAAATTATTAGGGGTGCCTCTCAAGCTTCCTTGCTAGCCGCATAACGTTTCCGGTCCTCTCCAGCCTTCCTGGCTGCCTCCGCTCTCCTGGCTGCCTCCACCTGTTCCCATGGAAGGCGATCTCTTCCAGCCTGGATCTCCTCCCATGTGTAGGATCCCTTTCCGTCCAATATCTCCTCCCATGTCCACGATTCTAAGCTCATCTGCTGCTCCTTCCTCCACTGCTTGGTCCGCTTGTGGTGGGTAGTTCTGTCACGGCTGTCGTAAGGATTGGACCAAAATGCAGCGGGAATATGTATACTCATCTTCTTTTTATTTTGAAGAAGGAGAAACAACTAAATTACGTATACAAAAAAGAACAAAACAAAACAGTCCTGTCAGGTGCAACAAACACTAAACAAGGAACAACTACCCACAAAATCCCATAGAAAAAACACCCCTCTTAAATAGGACCTTCAATTAGAAGCAACTAGGAGCAGCTGCTTCCAATATAAGGTCAACCCAACAAACACCACATAGAAATAGACATACTAGAACTAACAAGAACATAACCCAACAAACCCCGAAACACTAAACAAACACACCCCTGCCACGTCCTGACCAAACTACAATAACAAATAACCCCTTATACTGGTCAGGACGTGACATATTCCTCCTCAAGCCGATACAACAACGGCCCTTAAGGAACTACACTGGACTTTATGCAAACTGGAAGCCACATATCCTGAGGCCGCATTTATTGTAGCTGGGGATTTTAACAAAGCACATTTTAGGAAAACGCTACCGAAGATCTATCAACACATTGACTGTAGTACTCGCGCTGGGAAAACACTCGACCACTGCTATTCTCTCTTCTAGGATCCCTACCAGGCCCTCCTCTGCCATCCCTTCGGGCAAATCAGATCACGACTCTAATTTGCTCCTCCCTTCCTGTATGCAGAAACTCAAACAAGAAGTACCCGTGCAAAGGTCTATTCATCGCTGGTCTGACCAATCGGAATCCATGCTTCGAACTAGGATATGTTCCGTGTAGCCTCAGAGAATAACATTGATACAGTGGGGGGAAAAAGTATTTGATCCCCTGCTGATTTTTTATGTTTGCCCACTGATAAAGAAAGGATCAGTCTATAATTTTAATGGTAGGTTTATTTGAACAGTGAGAGACAGAATATCAACAAAAATACCCAGAAAAACGCATGTCAAAAATGTTATAAATTGATTTGCATTTTAATGAGGGAATTAAGTATTTGACCCCCTCTCAATCAGAAAGATTTCTGGCTCCCAGGTGTCTTTTATACAGGTAAGGAGCTGAGATTAGGAGCACACTCTTAAAGGGAGTGCTCCTAACCGCAGCTTGTTACCTGTAAAAAAGACACCTGTCCACAGAAGCAATCAATCAGATTCCAAACTCTCCACCATGGCCAAGACCAAAGAGCACTCCAAGGATGTCAGGGACAAGATTGTAGACCTACACAAGGCTGGAATGGACTACAAGACCATCGCCAAGCAGCTTGGTGAGAAGGTGACAACATTTGGTGTGATTATTCGCAAATGGAAGAAACACAAAAGAACTGTCAATATCCCTCGGCCTGGGGCTCCATGCAAGATCTCACCTCGTGGGGTTGCAATGATCATGAGAATGGTGAGAAATCAGCCCAGAACTACACGGGAGGATCTTGTCAATGATCTCAAGGCAGCTGGGACCATAGTCACCAAGAAAACAATTGGTAACACACTACGCCGTGAAGGACTGAAATCCTGCAGCGCCTGCAAGGTCCCCCTGCTCAAGAATACATATACATGCCCGTCTGAAGTTTGCCATGAATGATTCAGAGGACAACTGGTGAAAGTGTTGTGGTCAGATGAGACCAAAATGTAGGTCTTTGGCATCAACTCAACTCGCCGTGTTTGGAGGAGGAGGAATGCTGCCTATGACCCCAAGAACACCATCTCCACCGTCAAACATGGAGGTGGAAACATTATGCTGTGGGGGTGTTTTTCTGCTAAGGGGACAGGACAACTTCACCGCATCATTTGACGGGGCCATGTACTGTCAAATCTTGGGTGAGAACCTCCTTCCCTCAGCCAGGGCATTGAAAATGGGTCGTGGATGGGTATTCCAGCATGACAATGACCCAACACACAGCCAAGGCAACAAAGGAGTGGCTCAAGAAGAAGCACATTAAGGTCCTGGAGTGGCCTAGCCAGTCTCCAGACCTTAATCCCATAGAAAATCTGTAGAGGGAGCTGAAGGTTCGAGTTGCCAAACGTCAGCCTCGAAACCTTAATGACTTGGAGAAGATCTGCAAAGAGGAGTGGGACAAAATCCCTCCTGAGATGTGTGCAAACCTGGTGGCCAACTACAAGAAACGTCTGACCTCTGTGATTGCCAACAAGGGTTTTGCCACCAAGTACTAAATCATGTTTTGCAGAAGGGTCAAATACTTATTTCCCTCATTAAAAAGCAAATCATTTTATAACATTTTTGACATGGGTTTTTCTGGATTTTTTGTTGTTATTCTGTCTCTCACTGTTCATATAAACCTACCATTAAAATTATAGACCGATCATTTCTTTGAAAGTGGGCAAACGTACAAAATCAGCAGGGGATCAAATACTTTTTTCCCCCACTGTATATACACGGACACGGTGACAGAGTTCATCAGAAAGTGTATAGCGTATGTTGTTCTGACTGTGACTATTCAAATCTACCCAAACCAGAAACCGTGGATAGATGGCCGCATTTGCGCTAAACTGAAAGCGCGAACCACTGCAGTTTACCATGGCAAGGTGACTGGATATTGAATATTGTTGAATACAAACAGTGTAGTTATTTCCTACGTAAGGCAATCAAACAGGCAAATCAGTACAGAGACAGAGTGGAGTCGCAATTCAACGGCAGGGTCTACAGACAATCACGGATTACAAAGGGAAAACCAGCCAAGTCGCGAACGTACACCGACATCTTGCTCCCGGACCAGCTAAACACCTTCTTCGCCCACTTTGAGGATAACACAGTGTCATCAACGCAGCCCTCTCCCAAGGACTGTGGGCTCTCGTTCTCTGTGACCAACGTAAGACCAATTAAGCGTGTTAACCCTCACAAGGCTGACGACCCAGACGGCATCCCTAGCCGCGTCCTCAGAGCATGCGCAGACCAGCTGGCTGGAGGTTTTACGAACATATTCAATCTCTCCCTATCCCAGTCTGCTGTCGTCACTTGCTTCAAAATGTCCACCATTGTTCCTGTACCCGAGAAAGCAAAGGTAACTGAAATAAATTACTATTGCCCCGTAGCACTCACTTCTGTCATCATGAAGTGCTTTGAAAGGCTACTTAAGGATCATATCACCTCTACCTTACCTGACACGCTAGACCAGGGGTGGGCAAACATTTTGGCTTGAGGGTCACATCGGGATTTTTTGGGGGACCAATTGTTTTTTAAGCGAGCATTGTGTCAAGAAGCAGTGCGGCTTGGCTGGGTCGTGTTTCGGAGGATGCGCGGCTCTCAACCTTCACCACAGTCCGTACGGGAGTTGCAGCGATGGGACAAGACTGTAACTACCAATTGGATACCACAAATCTTTTTTTTATGTCTCGCGGGCCTGGACTGAAGTGCCCGACAGGCCGGATACAGCCCAGGAGAGCCGTACTTTTCAGTACCTTGCCCTAGACCCACTTCAATTTGCTTACCACTCCAATAGATCCACAGACTTTACAATCGCCATTGCACTGTACACTGCCCTATCCCATTTGAACAAGAGCAATACCTATGTAAGAAAGCTGTTCGTTCACCATAGCTCAGCCTTCAACACCATAGTACCCTCCAAGTTCATCATCACACTCGGGGCCCTGGGTCTGAACCCCGCCCTGTGCAACTGGGTCCTGGACTTCCTGACGGGCCGCCCCCAGGAGTTGAAGGTAGGAAACAACACCTCCGCTTCTCTGATCCTCAACACAGGCCTCTAAAGTCACATTCAAAGGCATCTCATACAATTAGTTTATTGTGCAAGAAACACCTGTATTGTGCAAGAAAAAGTATGTTGTGAATTCCTTAGTTTTTGTTAAGAAAGCAGCATCAGTCAATAAACCCTGGTTACATTGCCATTATTCCATTCCTCATGGAAAGTTTGTCATAGTTACAGTTGAAGTCGGAAGTTTACATACAACTCAGCCAAATACATTTAAAACTCAGTTTTTCACAATTCCTGACATTCAATCCGAGTAAAATTTCCCTGTCTTAGGTCAGTTAGGATCACCACTTTATTTTAAGAATGTGAAATGTCACAACAATAGTCGAGAGAATTATTTATTTCAACTTTTATTTATTTCATCACATTCCCAGTGGGTCAGAAGTTAACATGCACTCAATTAGTATTTCAGTAGCATTGCCTTTAAATTTAACTTGGGTCAAACATTTCGGGTAGCTTTCCACAAGCTTCCCACAATATGTTGGTGTAACTGAGTCAGGTTTTGAAGGCCTCCTTGCTCGCACACGCTTTTTCAGTTCTGCACACACATTTTCTATAGGATTGAGGTCAGGGCTTGTGATGGCCACTCCAATACCTTGACTTTGTTGTCCTTAAGCCATTTTGCCACAACTTTGGAAGAATGCTTGGGGTCATTGTCCATTTGGAAGACCCATTTGCGACCGAGCTTAAACTTCCTGGCTGATGTCTTGAGATGTTGCTTCAATATATCCACATCATTTTCCTGCCTCATGATGCCATCTATTTTGTGAAGTGCACCAGTCCCTCCTGCAGCAAAGCACCCCCACAACATGATGCTGCCACCCCCGTGCTTCTCGGTTGGGATGGTGTTCTTTGGCTTGCAAGCCTCCCCCTTTGTCCTCTAAACATAACGATGGTCGTTATGGCCAAGCAGTTCTATTTTTGTTTCATCAGACCAGAGGACATTTCTCCAAAAAGTACGATATTTGTCCACATGTGCAGTTGCAAACCATAGTCTGGCTTTTTTATGGCGGCTTTGGAGCGGTGGCTTCTTCCTTGCTGAGCGGCCTTTCAGGTTATGTCGATATGGGACTCGTTTTACTGTGGCTATAGATACTCTTGTACCTGTTTCCTCCAGCAACTTCACAAGGTCCTTTGCTGTTGTTCTGGGATTGATTTGCACTTTTCGCACCAAAGTACGTTCATCTCTAGGAGACAGAACGCATCTCCGTCCTGAGCGGTTTGATGGCTGCGTGGTCCCATGGTGTTTATACTTGCGTACTATAATTTGTACAGATGAACGTGGTACCTTCAGGCGTTTGGAAATTGCTACCAAGGATGAACCAGACTTGTGGAGGTCTACAATGTTTTTTCTGAGGTCTTGGCTGATTTCTTTTGATTTTCCCATGATGTCAAGCAAAGAGGCACTGAGTTTGAAGGTAGGCCTTGAAATACATCCACAGGTACACCTCCAATTGTCTCAAATGATGTCAATTAGCCTATCAGAAGCTTCTAAAGCCATGACATCATTTCTGGAATTTTCCAAGCTTTTTAAAGGCACAGTCAACTTAGTGTATGTAAACTTCTGACCCACTAGAATTGTGATACAGTGAATTATAAGTGAAATAATCTGTCTGTAAACAATTGTTGAAAAAATTACTTGTGTGATGCACAAAGTAGATGTCCTAACCGATTTGCCAAAACTACAGTTTGTTAACAAGAAATTTGTGGAGTGGTTGAAAAACGAGTTTTAATGACTCCAACCTAAGTCTATGTAAACTTCCGACTTCAACTGCATATGGAAGGATGTACAGTAAATTGATGATCTGATCACATTTAATCCTCAATCAATACTTATTTCACTTTTGGTACCATAGAAAAGGGTACCAGAAAATAATCAATCCGACTAGCTTGATTAATCCTCCTCCAATTATATCTCATGAGATCCGTGTTTTTAAGCCTTCAAACATCTGTGAATTCCAACGTGTCCATAAGATTCATAATCTCTTTGAGCGCCAAAGGGTAATAGTTGGTAGTATGATTGCCTTTACAGTGTATTGATCCCCTTCCATTATAATAGAGCTATTTGTATTTGTTCCCTGAATGGAACCCAAGCCTTTTGCCACAGATGCTATTAATTGCCACCAGGAAGCTCATTTAACTTCTGAAGGTAAATCTGAGGATAATTTTGGTCATCGTCGAGGGAGAAGGTCATACACATTTACGGTTGTAGAGTGTGTGAGAACAGAGAAACATCTGTCCGTTTAAGTTGCCAGTTCCACTGCTTTCACGCTCATGAGACTACAGGTAGCTCAGTTCTGATTTTGTGAGGTGGGGGAATTCTCCCCAAACTCTTGGCTCAATGTCACCTGGGTATTTCAGCCAGAGGTGGAACCACAGGTCCCACAGTGGTGTGGCGGTGTGGTCGTAGTTTTTCCTGATCTGGTAACCTAACCAGGTAAAACTCCAGACCTTATATTGTATGATGTGAAATATCTGTTATAAAAAGGTTTAATATAGGCTATGACGGGACCAGAGTTTTTCTAATCGTGTCACACGGTTTAAAAAAATCTGGAAAAACTCCTAGTCTTCGGGACGATGAAAACCCAGTCAAACTGCAGCAACCTTATACTTGTTCATGCTACTTATATATACTGCTCAAAAAAATAAAGGGAACACTTAAACAACACAATGTAACTCCAAGTCAATCACACTTCTGTGAAATCAAACTGTCCACTTAGGAAGCAACACTGATTGACAATAACTTTCACATGCTGTTGTGCAAATGGAATAGACAACAGGTGGAAATGATAGGCAATAAGCAAGACACCCCCAATAAAGGAGTGGTTCTGCAGGTGGAGACCACTTCTCAGTTCCTATGCTTCCTGGCTGATGTTTTGGTCACTTTTGAATGCTGGCGGTGCTTTCACTCTAGTGGTAGCATGGGACGGAGTCTACAACCCACACAAGTGGCTCAGGTAGTGCAGCTCATCCAGGATGGCACGAGCTGTGGCGAGCTGTGGCAAGAAGGTTTGCTGTGTCTGTCAGCGTAGTGTCCAGAGCATGGAGGCACTACCAGGAGACAGGCCAGTACATCAGGAGACGTGGAGGAGGCCGTAGGAGGGCAACAACCCAGCAGCAGGACCGCTACCTCCACCTTTGTGCAAGGAGGAGCAGGAGGAGCACTGCCAGAGCCCTGCAAAATGACCTCCAGCAGGCCACAAATGTGCATGTGTCTGCTCAAACGGTCAGAAACAGACTCCATGAGGGTGGTATGAGGGCCCGACGTCCACAGGTGGGGGTTGTGCTTACAGCCCAACACCGTGCAGGACGTTTGGCATTTGCCAGAGAACACCAAGATTGGCAAATTCGCCACTGGCGCCCTGTGCTCTTCACAGATGAAAGCAGGTTCACACTGAGCACATGTGACAGACGTGACAGTCTGGAGACGCCGTGGAGAACGTTCTGCTGTCTGCAACATCGTCCAGCATGACCGGTTTGGCGGTGGGTCAGTCATGGTGTGGGGTGGCATTTCTTTGGGGGGCCGCACAGCCCTCCATGTGCTCGCCAGAGGTAGCCTGACTGCCATTAGGTACCGAGATGAGATCCTCAGACCCCTTGTGAGACCATATGCTGGTGCGGTTGGCCCTGGGTTCCACCTAATGCAAGACAATGCTAGACCTCATGTGGCTGGAGTGTGTCAGCAGTTCCTGCAAGAGGAAGGCATTGATGCTATGGACTGGCCCGCCCGTTCCCCAGACCTGAATCCAATTGAGCACATCTGGGACATCATGTCTCACTCCATCCACCAACGCCACGTTGCACCACAGACTGTCCAGGAGTTGGCGGATGCTTTAGTCCAGGTCTGGGAGGAGATCCCTCAGGAGACCATCCGCCACCTCATCAGGAGCATGCCCAGGCGTTGTAGGGAGGTCATACAGGCACGTGGAGGCCACACACACTACTGAGCCTCATTTTGACTTGTTTTAAGGACATTACATCAAAGTTGGATTAGCCTGTAGTGTGGTTTTCCACTTTAATTTTGAGTGTGACTCCAAATCCAGACCTCCATGGGTTGATAAATTGGATTTCCATTGATTATTTTTGTGTGATTTTGTTGTCAGGACATTCAACTATGTAAAGAAAAAAGTATTTAATAAGATTATTTCTTTCATTCAGATCTAGGATGTGTTGTTTAAGTGTTCCCTTTATTTTTTTGAGCAGTGTATTTTTAGGACTAGGGGGCTATAAGGACTATACACAGAGAAAGCAACATGATAGGATAATAAAATTCACAGGGCTGAGTTTGCTTTATGTAGGTTTGCATCGTGTAGTCCTGCAACTGTAGGCCTAGTAAAAATGTACTCACAGTCTACGTCAACTATTTTGTTTATTGATAAATTCCAATCAATAATTTTGATTGAAAACGTCTGATCCCATTCACATTTTCTCACAAACAAATGGGCTATAAATACACGTTACCGCTTCCTTTACCCTGGCCAGAAGGACAAGGCGCATAGTAGGCTAGACTACTTGTTAGTAGCCATCCGTTGATCAGACTGAAAAATTGTCTAGTTACCATGCAATACAGCATGTCAGATCGCTAGTGTTTAGGTGTATAGAATGTCACATTTATGTTTTGCTAGTGTCTCGGCAATGATGTGTTTGGTCAAGGCATGCAAAGGGCCTGTAGCAGCACTCTTGACGTGAAGGACAGAAATTGTGCGAGAGTTGGCAAATCGGTAAAGAAAATTGCACTTTGCCCCTCTTTTTAACACTTTGCATCATGATCATGAGGGGGATAGACAATTGCTGTGAGGGTTAAGGGTCAACATGTGTGTTACTTGGTTTTCTTCAAGGGAATACAGCCATTCCATTAATGTTCTTTCATCATTTCCTATTAAACCCATGTCAAATCCAAAGATTATTGCTCTTCGGTACGTGGGACTCCGAAACAACACTCTTCCTGAAAGTTTCTCACACTATTTGATGCTTTCTCCCTCTGTGATTACCTCAAAGGAGGTCTATGTATAACGCATTACGTTCAGCTTGACCCTAACCCACCACAGTCAACCAGATAATTCAATTCATAAATTGGGGTTATGATATTAGCGAAAAAGCCACAGTGTCTGCCAATTAAACAAACAATATTACAGAGGAATACCATTGATTTATTCAGCTGCTATGCTTGAAACAACATTAATTCGGCTTTTATCTTCAGTGGGCCGGTTTCCAATAAACCAGTGAAGAAAGCATATTAGTTTGTAGGTCTTTGTTGTGGGAAAGGACCCATTCTGTGTACAGTAGTTGTTATTTCCTCACTCATGAGTCACGAACTGCTTGTCAAATATGCCCTTTTAACATGGTCTGACTGCGGTTCTCATGTAGCTCCAGCAGATGAGCTCGTTAGACAGACGCTCACGCTCTCACAGCAAACACAGGATATTCCACTCAGCCCTTCCTCCTCATGTGCATAAACTCTACTGTTAACTTTTACTACTTAATGGAAGTGACCTGACGTTAGATGTGGAACCGCATTGCATGGGAAAGTTTGTATGAGGAAATCAGTTCTGCTTGGTTATACGGCTTCCCTTCATAAGGGTCCACCTGGGTGTACTCTGCAGGGCCTGAAATCAGGCATACTTCTCTACTTTTAGGCCTTACCCCATATAAAAAAATACTACAGTTTAATATTGAATACTATACTACACTCTGTAGTATCCCTCGATCATGTGTAGTAATTACTATAGAATTTTGTATTATACTGTGGAATACTACACTACACACTGCAGTATCCCTTGACGTGTAGTGCTTACTATATAATTTTGTATTATATTGTAGAATACTGTATTAAATACTATAGTATTATCTGCAAAAACACTGTAGTAAATAATACAGTAACGTCTGCAAAAACACAATGTTTTTTTAACTATAGTAATACTACATTATTTAATTTGCATATGCTCTACCTATTCCATTCCCCATATCCCAATTTGTGCAACCCATGAGTGTCACGTCCTGACCATAGAGAGCTCGTATTTTTCTATGGTAGAGTAGGTCAGGGCGTGACTGGAGGGTTTTGTCTAGTTTAATTTTTCTATGTTGTGTTCTAGTTTCTTTTTTCTATGTTGGGGTTTTCGTATGATTCCCAATTAGAGGCAGCTGGTCATCGTTGTCTCTAATTGGGGATCATATTTAAGTAGTTGTTTTTCCCACTTGTGTTTGTGGGAGATTATTTTGAGTTAGTGCATGTTGCACCTCTGTCGTCACGGTTTGTTGTTTTGTTTATTGTTTATTGTATGTCTTGCATAGTTTCACATATTATTAAAGATGTGGAACGATACGCACACTGCGCTTTGGTCTCCTTCCTACGACGAACATGACAGAATCTCCCACCACCAAAGTACCAAGCAGCGTGCCCAGGAGGAATCCTGGGCCCGGGAGAAAAGGCAGTGGAGGACATCCTGGACCTGGGAGGAGGTAATGGCAGGGGACAAGACCCTGCCATGGAAGCAGGCGAAGACAGCGAGAGAGGAACGGCGACGATACGATGAATTAGCACGGCAACGACGGAAGCCCGAGAGACAGCTCCACATTTTTTTGGGGGGGGGGGGCACACGGGGAGATTGGCGGGGTCAGGGTTTAGACCTGAGCCAACTCCCCGTGCTTACCGTGGGGAGCGTGTGACCAGGCAGGCACCGTGTTATGCGGTGATGCGCACTGGAGATACATTCATAGCCCGGTGCGCACTGTGCCTGTGCCCCGCATTTGCCGGTCTAAAGTGAGCATTCAGCCAGGACGGGTTGTGCCGGCTCAGCGCTCCTGGTCTCCGGTGCGTCTCCTCGGTCCAGGATATCCTGCGCCAGCTCTACGCACTGTGTCGCCAGTGCGCCTTCACAGCCCAGTGCGTCCGGCACTTGCCGGGCTAAAGTGAGCATTCAGCCAGGACGGGTTGTGCCAGCTCTACGCGACAGTCCGGAGCCTCCAGCAGCAGTCCGGAGCCTCCAGCGGCGGTCCGCGGTCCGGAGTCTCCAGCGACGGTCCGGAGTCTCCAGCGGCGGTCCGGAGTCTCCAGCGGCGGTCCGGAGTTTCCAGCGGCACGCTGCGCTTTGGTCTTCTTCCTACGACAAACGTGACAAATCTACATGCCAAGTATAGACCATATATTGTGTTCCTTACAGGTTATAGAAAAGAGCAGAAGTGCTTAACTATCTGATCAGATGCCATTCCTACCTTCCTATAGGTAATGAAACATTTGCTCTTAGTATTTGCCCTGTAAGTTTCCTCAAGGAGAAAGCCCCCACTTCTATGTCAAAGACAAGAAAAAAAGTTATATAGTAAATCATTTTTTATTAAACCTTTATTTAACTAGGCAAGTCAGTTAAGAACAAATTCTTGTTTACAATGACGGCCTACCCCAGGCAAACCCTAACCCGGACGACGCTGGGCCAATTGTGCGCCGCCCTATGGGACTCCCAATCACGGCCGGTTGTGATACAGCCTGGAATCGAACCAAGGTCTGTAGTGACACCTCTAGCACTAAGATGCAGTGCCTTAGACCACTGTGCCACTCGGGAGCCCAAATACTACAGTAATATCTGCAAAAACACTACAGTAATTACTATAGTACATAATAGTTTTTACAATAGTTGTACTACAGTATTTATACTATAATAAGCTTTACTACAGTATACTACAGTCATGTCCACAAAAACACTACAGTGAATACTATAGTATACTTCCGCAAAAACACTACACTACAGTGAATCCAGTATTTAGAGTATAGTACACTATAATATTTTTTCACATGGGTACCGGCCAATGAAAATAAATAAAGAGGAATGAAAATCTCAGGCAAAATGACTCTGCTGCAACCCCCTTACCCTTAGGTGTCTTTCCCATCTCATCTCACTCTCTGTATAGTTCAACACTGGTTTGGCTGGAGAAGTCTTGCCAGGATCATTTTACTAACATTTGTAGTCAGTGGCAAAATGGGGATGGACACTTCACGCGTCCAGTATATTTAGGGGACATATTTCCACGAAAAGGTTATGGCCGCTCTCAAGCCTTCAACCTGTAGCATCCTGTGTGGCCAATAGTGATAGCAGGGAATAAACCACAACAGATGCTCAAGCAGTGTCCCAGAGGACTTTTGTTTTCGTTAAAGGGCAGCAGACTTGCAGTATGTGTGATACTGTGGACAGGCATTATTGATTTCAAGCTAGTACTTGCTATTAATCCAAATGGTTGTTTTGTAACTGTACTTTCAACCTTTTAGAAACATGGTTAGATAATTCAACAATGTTAGGCCTATTGTCTTTATTATGGCGGTTTTCAATGGTATTTACTACTGAGTTCAGTACATTCAAATCCATTTCAAAGGCCAAACACATCAATCACATCTCAAATCGTTGTTTTGCTGAACCTTCAAGAATATCATCTTTACCTGAAAGTTTAAACAGCGAGAGTTTGTTCTGGGTCAGTCTATTCAGGATGCTTGAAAAGCAGCTAACCTTCCATTCTCTATTAAACGAAACATTCATTTTTCTCCAGGTGGAGAAAATACAGTGGGGCAACTGCAGAACCTTATGTTCTTGCACGTGTTGAAGATCAATTTCAAGGTTAATTTCTGGTGTGATTTATATCTACATACTAGATGACAAAGCAAACAACCTGCTCAATGTTAGTATGTTTCTTGTCATAATAACGGTGTGAACTTGAATTGATCCTCTAGTAAAATGTGTTGACTGGCACAGTACATTTTACCTAGTCAAAACCCAGAGACAAAATCTGTTGTGGAAAAATCTGTAGTGAATATATCTAGCTACTCAAATATTGTCTTGTTTTGATGAAGAAAACCCCTAAGTAATTCAAAGCTCCCAGTACAAACGTATGAAGGGAATCTTTCAAAATTACTGTTTCGTGGCCCCTAATGTTAATGGTTTGTGGATTACAGCTTGTTTGCTATGTTCTCTGGGATCTGCCAGCGCCGGCCCTCTTGCTTTACTCTCATACCACTCAATTACCATTCCCATGGTAATTAGATGTAAATCAGTATACATCCTTGGTAAACATCCTTCCATTAAAGTTGGTCCTCAGCCTTTCTCCAAACTGACTTCTGACTGGCGTGACTGACACCAAGATAGATTAACCAGTTTGTCTCTATCCCCATGTGATCTTCCTTCTACAACAGGATGGATATGGTATCTTATACGGCACTTTGCTGGGGTTCTTTACAGTCTTCTAGAAAATGACTCCTACTAAGACGGAGTCATGACTGTATGGAAAAAGAATGATGGCATCTTAAAATAATCAAACAAAAATGCAGCTTCAACAGCAATGATTCATTGGCATGTAACAGACTACTGATGAAGAGTAGCGGTTTTAACCAATCAGCATTCAGGATTAGACCCACCGGTTGTATAATAGAGGATAAATCACATTGACAGATGAAAAGCCTTGGGAGGAACTGAAGTTATAGGCAGACACACTGTCCCCAGTAACCCATTACTACCCTTAAATAAGTGAGGCAGTTAGCAATGACATATGGATGTCTACTTTTTTATAGTACATCATATAGTATAATACCCATCAAATCATTTATTTTTGTTTTACAGACCGCCATCATGGCACCCAAGCTAACCGTGGGTAACTCACTGAAAGTGTCATTTATCCATCTCTAGTCACATCAAGCTGATCCATCTCCTGGCATTTCAAAGTGCAAGAATAGAGAAGAATCCTGGCTGAGATGACTTATCTGCAGCTGCATGATCAAACACATTGCTGAAATAAAAAGAAATCGTGAACGCTAATAAAAAAGGGTTTGACTCATAGGCTACCACAGCCACAAAGTATTATGGTTTGAGCCCCTGCAATGGAAATGGCAAATATTCTGAGTGTGATCACTACTGTCCAAATTATTACCAGCTATTGGTGTTACCCAAACACGCTATGAGTCAGAGCAAGGCAGACCGCATTTTCTGTATCTAGGT
This sequence comes from Salmo salar, assembly GCF_965601325.2. Lineage (NCBI taxonomy): Eukaryota > Metazoa > Chordata > Actinopteri > Salmoniformes > Salmonidae > Salmo > Salmo salar. The sequence continues at coordinate 70,675,099 of NC_138299.1, read as the reverse complement.
CTTAGTCTCAAATGGCACCCTATTCCCAACATAGTGCACTACTTTTGACCATAACCCAATGATCAAAAGTAGTCTTCTACATCGGGATCTAATGTGGAACCTTCATTCATGTAATCATTTCAAAAACTGCTTGAGATTCTAGTTGTGGTACATTGTTTTCTGTGGAGTTCAAGTGATGTTCAAGCCTAGGAATGTTGCATGCACATGGGCATTTGAGTACAATAAGAGGAGGGGGGAAACATAACATTGATTCAACGTTATACTTCTCAGGAATCAAAGCTGGAAGGTCGTGTAGAAGCTTTCAGGTTTCCATCCCTCCCTCATCATTTAAAATTCATTTGTGGAATCTTTTGTTGCGCTCCTGCAATTGAAAGCAGCTGTCCAACAATCCGGACCATATGTGAGGTGTTTTGTGTAAATATTGTAGCGCTTGATCCGTGTTTTACGTTTTTCAATTACTATATTTATACAGTCAGCAAACATGATACACAGGAAATATGTCAGTAACCTGATTCTGCGCACCAATGCGTGATTTAACATAAAATATTACAGTACATAGGATCACCGCACTATTCCATTGATATACATTGCGGGACTGAATGGTTTTATTCAAAGCCCTATCAAATATATTTTCTTTCAATCCCAAGGCAATTAACTCATTAACTCACTTTCATTTACAGAAAATCGCCCAGCTGATCGCAGAATTCAAAATGTATATGTCTCCTGAGAAGTCCTCTTTCATCATCAGGTCTGGTGTAAGGCCTCATGGTCTCATGCATTACGTCTCCTCTCAGTGGCTTGGATAAATATTGAACTCCAGCAGCTTCTGCCACTGATCCCCTATTGATACTTCCAGCCAATAATGTAGTCCAACTAGTTCAGGAATGTTTCAGAGCAGCACATTGAGGAGGTTGCCACTATGGTGCATAAATTAGATTGAAATTGGAGCAGTATGGCAAAACGTTCACCTATTGCAGTAGGCCTCCTTCCCAAGACAATATTCCAGTAGTACTGCACCTCAACAGTAGTACAGCACCTCGTCAAAACTCACAAGCCACACTTCCATGTGAGAGAACTTCAGTTTCACCGTCCACAGTAATGGGTGAAAGTTCAGTTCAGCATCGTAATTAGTAACAAGTACACGATGAGTTCAGAATGGATTAGGTCAAGTAAGCACTCAATATTTTTACAGTTACCTATTTTAATAGTCTCCAGTGTGCCTTGGCTTCCAAACATGCGATACCTTGACTCTACTTCAATAAAAAACTGCAACTGGTGCCCATGTGTAGCTTTGGACATCGGTGGAGGGTTTTAATCCTTAAGAGTCTATTGACGCACCTGTGCGTCAATCTAAGTAACATAATACAAAAGTCCCCATCAAAATCCGTCAGTTTAAGCAAGAGATATCTGTTTTTTTTGCATGGACTGTGTCTCAATCCACCGCCTCTGCCTATGTCGACCTTCCGCATCTTTGGCAGACAAACTAATATGACCACTCTTCGGAAAGATGAGACTCTCACGAACACGATGGTGTTCTCCCACAAGTGTCACAGGACTCGTTTGAAGGTAACCCATACAAATGAAAGGAAGTATGGAGGTAGTTTAAGGGGTTAAATATGTGTCCCAAAAAACAAAAATATTTCCTGACACTCCAAAACCTTATTCCTTATGATTTTTTTCATATATTCTTTTACCGTTTATGAATGTTTTATTCAATGGGTTTTTATGGGCTATAGTAGTAAAGGCCAAATTCAATATTTTATCAAATAATTTGTAAAAAAAATTTAAATACCAAAAGGGTCCTAAAATTCTAAATCAAATAGCTAAATGATCCATGTACGATCATCTTTAAACAATTCCATATGTTAGCTTAGTAGAACCCTGACACCCATTCAATGTCCCATCTGAAAGACGGCACCCTACACAGGGCAATGTCCCCAATCACTTTCCTGGGGCATTGGGATATTTTTTTTAGACCAGAGGAAAGAGTGCCTCTTACTGGCCCTCCAACACCACTTCCGGCAGCATCTGGTCTCCCATCCAGGGACCGACCAGGACCAACGCTGCTTAGGCAAGCCAGCAGTGGGATGCAGTTCATGTCACTTATCAGCTCATTTCGAGGAAGCCCATTTTTCACCGGTGCGTTATGATTTATTGGAAAAGAGAACTCTTCCTTGTTCGACAGACTGTGCTTGTCAAAAAGAGTGAAAGCTTTATGAACAGAATCATAATATTTTGAGGTTGCTTCGCCTTTCAACATGTGTGGCATTGTTGCCTTTTCACGGGAGCGCAGCCTGTCGTTGGTGCGGGTGAAGCCCTCCGGGTCCCAGCGGAGAACGTGGTGCTCTCTGTGGTTCACAGTAAGGGTGTTCTTGTGCAGGCCTGCTCCGGGGCCTATGTCTAGTCAGCAGATAAACACTAGACGATGTCTCCAAACGATGTCCAAGCTTTTTTTCACAAGCCGTAAATCCTGCAGCAAAACACAGTGGGCATTCCTTATTAATATATCCATATGCGTTCGTACCCACAGTCAATGATTTGTTGTAATGGGATAAACATAGCCCCAGATTTCAAACAAAGCTTGATTGAGAAACAATCTGTGGGGTTCTGAACCCTCTTACAAGAGGCTGGTCCGTCTGGCCGCCTACCTTCGCTGATGCACCTGGAGTTTTATGGCTACCAGAGCATCGATGTTTGAATTTTTATTACTATGATTTGCTTTAGAGTTTATTGCAGGGTAAAATGTAACCTTAAACATAACAAAAGAATATGTTTTTATGCAATATTTTATCTTTTGGCAACCGGATGAAATTCCTCACCATTATGAGCCGGAGATCCAGAACATTATTATTATTAGTGAAGTCCTCTGTGAATGGTAGTCGTTCATGCGTTTTGATGTCCATTTCAACAACGCCAACTACTGTTTCTCTGAGAAACATAGTGTGTGTTTTGACATTTGCTTTCAAGAGTGAGACATTCTCGAAATCTTGAGCTGCTTTGGTTGTATTAGGTGCTAGAAAGCCTAATTCTCCATCCACTGTCTCTGAGGGCTTAAACAGGATATTTTATTGCTTCCCAAAGGTCAGAGACCAGATGTGAATGTGATCTGTATTTATTTATTTTTATTTAACCTTTATTTAACTTGGCAAGTCAGTTAAGAACAAATTCTTATTTATAATGACGGTGATGGAACATTGCTGCACTGATGAGGCTATCTTAATCTCACCTGAAAAATATCTCCTTGTCCTCTCTAATAATGTAGTGTTGAAAAGGCTTTCAACTGAAGAAGCTATTATTAGTTGGCTGACTCTTTCCTAATATGGACACTGTACAGTTATGTTTCTCATCTATAGAGTGTAGTATATGAAAAGAAGACAGATCAATTCATGAGACTGTAATGAAGTGAATCCTTCATTGGACACAGACAAAAATGTGAAATGTTAAAATGTTCAGTTTGAGTCAGTTTGTGACTTTTGGATGTACAAAACATTCCTCCTGTGTCTAGCACACATCTGTAAATAAATGCCTCCACTGTGGTGAGTGTCAAATTATTTAAATGTTTCCTCTTTGAAACTCCAAAACATCCACCATGCTTGTTTGAGAGACCAATTCAATTATTAGTGACTTAATCCAGCATTTATTCCAAGTCAAACATGTCTAACCCATGAAATGCCAGACCCCTGCATGCGATCATTCATACGTCTCTCATATTGTGGCATGCATTATTGACTTTCAATATCAAATAATTCATTCAGAATAATTTCCCCTTGATAATCCATCTTTATAGGCACACAGATAAACTTAAAGTTGACTATGTACTGTAGACATTACATAAGTCCTGACATAAGAGTCCAGGGTCATGACATAAAGCTACCAACAGGTAAAGGACACTCCAAGCCAAGATGGCAATGATGGCTGTTTTGGTTTTGCTACGGTACCACGTGAGAGTTGTACTGTATGAGTTTGCTGACATATTCGACAATCATATCTCAGGGGCCCCCGTTCAATCAAAATCGGAAACCGGGATGACAGGATAAATCAAAAACAACATTCTTCAAGCTGACCTTCCAATAAAGTGTTGCCAAAATATGGTAGTCCAATATGGTAGTCCAAACAATATGTATATAACTGCTTTACTGTATAAGTGCTCTCTGACAAAGGTCAAATATGGGTTTAATCCTTCTACGCTAATATTCTCCGATAACTGAAGTTTTAATGTAAGGATATGAGCCGTTCACATTCCAAGGTTGAGATAAGGTTTCGAGGCCAGTCCCCCTTATCAGCGGGACTAGTAAAAAACGGAAAGCACTCACAACATCCTTGACGAGCTTAGCGGCAACAGCCCACTCAGTACCAATTCACAGTAATAACTTGATCGCCTATTGAGGATAAATATTTTCACAGCCTTTCTATTGCAGTTGACGTTGGACATTTCAAAACCAGTTGTGTTGTGTTACGAGGCTAAGCAGAGGAAGTGCGTTGTCTTCGAGTCTGACACACAAAACAGGCACGCTCATAGGGTGTGTGGGGGCGGCTGTTTTAAATATGTTAGTGGATATTTTTCTTAAGCTATTTTCATGACCAACGAACCCCAAAAAATTGAGTGATTTGCCATGTGTTGGTGCAGCATGATGACAAATGCAGTTGCAGTGCCTTGCTTTTCGGGTTGTGTGAATTTCTATTGAGAGAGGATGTAGGTTTTTACTGCAACCGGTGAAATTTCTGTTGATGACAGCTGGATGTGTTTTACACATTTAAAAGTCCAATGCAATCATTTGTCTCAATATCAAATCATTTCTGGGTAACAACTGAATACGTTACTGTGATTGTTTTCAATTAAAATGGTAAAAAAAAAAGATTAGCTTCTTAGCAAAGAGCAATTTTTCAATAAATCATTTTGCTAGGACTGTCTGAGTGAACTGAACTCTCTTTCTTATTGGTCTATTAACTAATTTACCGCCTGGCTCAAATTTCAGGCGTTTTTTTCAAGCTGCTCTAACACTAAAGGGCATTATCATAATTTTCACAATTTCACAGTATTATTCCAACCTCATAGTGTGGAAATATATAAAACACAGAAAAATCATGTTTTTGACTGCACTGGTCCTTTAATTAATGTCTTAATACAATGGTATCCTTTTAAAAATGCACTCATCTAAAGTATTTCACAGTGAATAGATATGTGTATCATGAGGAAGGAGCCAAAATCGACAAAATATGTTTTGAGTGTATCATTTTGATACTGAAATAATGTATGTGTTTTTACAGGAATCACTCTGACTTTTATGGAGGCCGTTGCTGCAGGTGCAGAAATGATTTTTCCCTCTCTCAGGAAGAGGACTAGTCGATGGAAAGAGATTCAATCTCACACACTTTGTTGAAATGCAGATACACAGAAAATATACATGAATGGCTAAATCCCAGTAGTAACGTTGCCGATACGTCCACCATATGCATATCATGTCTTTGATGGAGCTTTGCACGTACAGTACGACAGCTCATATGATAGGAGGATCAGGAAATGGGACGGAGAATCATTTCCATCTTAGACTTGAACCAGAATGGAGGGGCTGCAAGTGGGGATTTCAAAGTCAGGGGATCTCACAGTGAACTTAATTAAGTGGGAGTCCTGAAGTGACTTTTGATATGCAGAGTGCGAGGTGTAAATCCATTAGGGGCTGCAAGTGGGGATTTCAAAGTCAGGGGATCTCACGGTGAACTTAATTAAGTGGGAGTCCTGAAGTGATTTTTGAAATGCAGAGTTTCACATATCTTCCCATAGCAGATGGGAAGTACTTTAGGCCTCTTTTGATCGATGTATTGTACGGTGCACCTGGACTACTTTTTTAACAGACGCTTGGTGACATGTCCCCTGGTTTTGGCTCTTCGTTTTTTAAACCATAAGTTTTGCTTCTAGCTTAACACAACAAGACAGTTCAGCATAGATGTTAACTGTGAGGTTTGTGGTGAGAAAATATATCATGGTGCCAGTCAGAGGCTTCATTCAACACATTGGAATAATGTATGGAACATTTTTACTTGCTTGTCATTTAGGGACAGATTCAATACTGCTGTACTGCTCTGAAACCACAGTCATATTGGTCCTAGTGATAAGGCTATTGTGAAGCCCACTGTTAATTCCGAAAAACTGGCTCCATGAAAGGAACAATCTCTGAATTCTGCATTTAATCTCTACATTTATGAAATTCAACTATTTATTTTTCCTTTCTGTAAAGTATTAGAAAAATCTATTGCTACAGTCTTCAAAAAGGGGACAAGTTTGTCTCCCAAGATCTCCTGAAATCCATTACTTTTGGGAATGTGTGATGATATCACAGCCAAGCAGTTTCAGATGGCAGAAGCCAGAATTGCTTCCAAATGGGCGTGGGGTTCCAGCCTTATCCCCGGTTCCATTTGTTCCAGGCTTTTTTGGGAAAACCAAACATCGATCTCGAGGCCTGCTGAGGTCATCAGAACCCCGCCAGCTGCTAGCAGGAATCTGGAAACAATATAAAATAACGGCAGAACTGAATGAAGTGTTTTGTTCCCTTCGGGTGTGACTACACTCATCCTGTACTCCTGCGCCAATGAGAGAGCTACAAAATGCAGCCCTCATGGTCAATAGCCAATCCCTGCGAGGCACAGCCAATGGTTCTGCTAGGCAGATGACAATGGGTAACGTCTACATTTTGCGCCTTTCTGAAAAATAAATTTGACTAAACGACTCGTTGTTTCATTGGTTGACAGTGGAGCTCCTGGATGCTTTGTGATGGGTGGTGCTTGGGTTAGCCTGCCAGAGGTATCTCAGAGCTCAAAGAAGAAATTGATGTACTCCAGCGAAACATTCAGCTGTAGCATAGTCTGAAGCTGCTGAACGGACCTCGCTAAATAATCAAAACTTTTTGAAATCATAATTTCAACCTTGCCAATCCTCTACTCAAGATGGCCCTCATTTGTAAAAATAAAATTCATACACAACTTTGCGTATTCATTTTCAGGGTGTCTAAGTTTGTATTTTGGGAAAACTTTTCATAGTCACTTAAACAAAACATTGAAACCAAAATCAAAACACAACTGTTGCTCCACATACACTGCTCAAAAAATAAAGGGAACACTTAAACAACACAATCTAACTCCAAGTCAATCACACTTCTGTTAAATCAAACTGTGCACTTAGGAAGCAACACTGATTGACAATAAATTTCACATGCTGTTGTGCAAATGGAATAGAAAACAGGTGGAAATTATAGGCAATTAGCAAGACACCCCCAATAAAGGAGTGGTTCTGCAGGTGGGGACCACAGACCACTTCTCAGTTCCTATGCTTCCTGGCTGATGTTTTGGTCACTTTTGAATGCTGGCGGTGCTTTCACTCTAGTGGTAGCATGAGATGGAGTTTACAACCCACACAAGTGGCTCAGGTAGTGCAGCTCATCCAAGATGGCACATCAATGCGAGCTGTGGCAAGAAGGTTTGCTATGTCTGTCAGCGTAGTGTCCAGAGCATGGAGGCACTACCAGGAGACAGGCCAGTACATCAGGAGACGTGGAGGAGGCCGTAGGAGGGCAACAACCCAGCAGCAGGACCGCTACCTCTGCCTTTGTCCAAGGAGGAGCAGGAGGAGCACTGCCAGAGCCCTGCAAAATGACCTCCAGCAGGCCACAAATGTGCATGTGTCTGCTCAAACGGTCAGAAACAGACTCCATGAGGGTGGTATGAAGGCCCGACGTCCACAGGTGGGGGTTGTGCTTACAGCCCAACACCATGCAGGACGTTTGGCATTTGCCAGAGAACACCAAGATTGGCAAATTCGCCACTGGCGCCCTGTGCCCTTCACAGATGAAAGCAGGTTCACACTGAGCACATGTGACAGACGTGACAGAGTCTGGAGACGCCGTGGAGAACGTTCTGCTGCCTGCAACATCCTCCAGCATGACCGGTTTGGCGGTGGGTCAGTCATGGTGTGAGGTGGCATTTCTTTGGGGGGCCGCACAGCCCTCCATGTGCTCGCCAGAGGTAGCCTGACTGCCATTAGGTACCGAGATGAGATCCTCAGACCACTTGTGAGACCATATGCTGGTGCGGTTGGCCCTGGGTTCCAAGACAATGCTAGACCTCATGTGGCTGGAGTGTGTCAGCAGTTCCTGCAAGAGGAAGGCATTGATGCTATGGACTGGCCCGTTCCCTGAATCCAATTGAGCACATCTGGGACATCATGTCTCGCTCCATCCACCAACGCCACGTTGCATCACAGACTGTCCAGGAATTGGCGGATGCTTTATTCCAGGTCTGGGAGGAAATCCCTCAGGAGACCATCCGCCACCTCATCAGGAGCATGCCCAGGCGTTGTTGGGTCATACAGGCACATGGAGGCCACACACACTACTGAGCCTCATTTTGACTTGTTTTAAGGACATTACATCAAAGTTGGATCAGCCTGTAGTGTGGTTTTCCACTTTAATTTTGAGTGTGACTCCAAATCCAGACCTCCATGGGTTGATAAATTGGATTTCCATTGATTATTTTTGTGTGATTTTGTTGTCAGCACATTCAACTATGTAAAGAAAAAAGTATTTAATAAGATTATTTCTTTCATTCAGATCTAGGATGTGTTGTTTAAGTGTTCCCTTTATTTTTTTGAGCAGTATATATGATGTGGCTTTTATGCCATTGAAGGCAGAGGAGACATCATTACTAGTGCAGACAGTTCTAACTCCCCAAATTCTTGGTAAAAAGTTAGCTGAGAATTAGCTGTGTTGGTGCATATCTGAAAAATACTGTATGGTTCAATCTGTAAAGACCGATGCTGGAGTCGAGAAGCAGGTATGGGGAGTCAAACATTTAATGAGGGACAGACTTGGAACCAGACAGGAACAGCGTCAGCACACGGGTAACAAAATGACCTATGAACGTTAATGCGGAAGCGGGGAACAAAACTGGGGGACAGACAGATATAGGTAAGGAAATAAAACAGATGATTGAGTCCAGGTGAGTCCAAATGATCGCTGATGCGCATGACGAGGGAAGCAGGTATGTGTAATTATGGTGGCAGGAGTGCGTAATGTTGTGGAGCGCGGTGCCCTCGAGTGCTAGGAGGATTCCCTGTGGCTCAGTTGGTAGAGCATGGTGTTTGCAATGGTGTTTGCAACGCCAGGGTTGTGGGTTTGATTCCCACGGGGGGCCAGTACGAAAAATAAAAAAAATTATGAAATGTATGCATTCACTACTGTAAGTCGCTCTGGATAAGAGCGTCTGCTAAATTACTAAAATGTACATGTAAGAACGGGAGCAGGCGTGACACAATTCAGTTCACTGAATGCTATTGGATAGTGTCCGTCCAACAATAATAACATAATTTTACATGCAAATTAAACGGATATACACACAATCCTACCATCGCTTCAATTCTTAACAAAATATGTTCTCAACCTTTCCTTTGAAACATAACTCTTAAATATTAAGCTACTTAGTTGAAACTGTATCTTCCAAGCAAATTTGGTTCGGCGGTATGCCTTTTAACTTGAAAAGCTCTTTCATATGAAAATGGCCATTCACAGTATTCTTGTCTTACAGCCCGGTATTCCACACTGAATGATAACTTATTCAATAGTAAGAATAACTTCATAAACGCTATGACAATTTTTACATACTTCAAGTTGTTAGATCAACCGCACACCTGCAATGTTCGTCTTCAAGTACAGGTCTCAATTAAATCTTGAATTGATGGTGAGGGGTGAAAAATAGAGCTTTTAGCAAAAGTTAAGATTCTGAAGCCATCAATAGACCCCCTGCTTGACCACACAGCTGAGTAAAATTAGCAATCTGATTCGCTCAGCAACAGATCCAACATCTCCAGTGTTACACTCATTAGCTTTGACAACCATTGAATCCTATCAGGTCCCCAAACCCATCATTATCCATGTTTAGTTAAATATAGGTTCAAATAAAAATACAAAATTGTCATTTTGTCTTCATCCCTTTCCCAGTGATCAACCACAGAGGATTACTATTTTAGATAGACACATCTGTACCCAATTCAAGAGCCTTGTTGTCATGGTCAATGACCCCGAGATGATGATAAACATTATCCAGAGAAGCACTCTGAACATGTAATCCTTTCAAATTTCAGATTTGTACCCCTGAGCTGTTACGACGTATCATGTATCATTCAATTCATTCCCAAAATTGTTTATTGAATAGGTTTGATGTTGGTGAGATAACATTCTTGCGGTGGTAATTCCTCTCCATTGTGGAGACTGCTTGAGGTAAAATCAGGCGAATGCTTCACTTATCGGCTAAAGCCTCGCAACGTCCTGATGAGGTGCAGAGAGAAAACATGTTTACATGTCTGGTCATTAATGGACACAACTATCTTCTTTGGCTTCTTTGGCTCGCTGACACGAATGCCCGCAACGGACCTGCCTTGCATCAAGTATCACCGAAAGTGCACCGAGATTATAATGTTTTCCTGCGAGCTGAATAAAATTAACAAATAAACAAGCCATGATTGGAAACATATGGCTATCCGATTGCACATGGGCTTAGAACTAGGGGGATATTACCTCCGGAAACCATTCATGTACTTAATGAGTACTTAGTGCAACGAAAACAATTTGGTGGAGAGATGTCTGTGTTTGTTAATGATTCCTTTGGTTTGTAGTAGTGTAGAGAGTTTTGAAGACATGGCATATGACCCTAATGTGTTAATGTAACCCTATATGACCCTATGGGTGACGTTAAGCACTATACTGAGTGATTTGTCAGTCATAACCTTGGAGAATTTGGTGAATTGTATTGGATGGGACATACAGTATGTGAAAATCATCACAGGCCTTCCGGAGAGCCTCATAACCCTCACTATATATGGGAAGATATGTTTCATAACTTTCTAGACATTACAAATAGTTTTCACGTATTCAACTTTCACTGTCTTTGGTTGGTACATTAGTAACTTTAAAATATAAAGCAAATTAGAGAAACGGCACATGTTGAACATAAAGTTGAGTTACACATATTTGTTCTCCTTTGGCCAATTTATTTCCAATATGGCCTTATAGACCATATGGTTACTTTGTTTATCTTCTTTACTACCCTTTTTATTTTGTAATACCCAATAAGAAATTATTCATTTTGTGGGCTGTCTGTGTGTGTGCTTGGACAAATGTATAATGCATGTATCAAAGTATATCTGTAATTCACTTGAACACGACTGATGCAATTTTCTCGGAATTGGCCAAGCCAATATTTCAACTTTGAAATGCACCAAAAATTGAGCCATGACATATCTCTTGGTTTTTAATTATCTCCAGTCATGCCTGAAAACCATTAGTGTAGTCATGCCAAAAGAGACACGGGAAAAGCTGGGTTCATCTGCTATATTCCTCATGCTGCCCACATCACAGCAGCTCAAATGGTACGACACCCTCCTTAAGCTTCTTCTCCAGTGCCTCGAAGCACATCTGGAGCTGTGGGGTCTGCTCCAAAGTCCCAGGAGGTCCCTGTCACAGTACAGCACGTATCTCCTGGAGGCCGTCCACGACAGTCTCTGGAATGGAAAAAAAACTGTTTGAATAACCCGTTTGTAATTAATTAGCATCTGTCCAAAAGTGCTGCTCGAAACTCGAATCAAGGCTCTCCATTCATTTCCTGGAACAAAAAGCAGTTATGCTCTGTTTTGTGTTTGTGTCCTAAAGGAACAGTTGTGCTTGAGGACTGTGGCGCACTGCAGCATGGAAAGAGTTTACCCTTGCGGTCGCATCATGGTACAAGAATTAGTGTGATTCATGGTAATTATGCACACATTTCGTGGCAGTCTCTAAGCATACACTGCTGGCTGCTGCTGGATGAAAGGAGAGGCAGTGGGGAAGAGGCACACTTTGTGTTAGTATTATGGCTCTTCTCCATCCTAACCCTTTATATCAATCTTCCTTCTGCTCCCCAGGACCATATCTATGATGTTCTATCAGACCACACTCTTACATAATGCAAGGTTCACCTGTTGCTGTATGTAGATTTGCCAAAGGTTAACAGAGGGGTTGGCCACTAATGCTGCATTGTCAGTCTATTTAGGGCAAGCCTAATTGATCCCTAATGACTAACACCTGATCGATGAGACAATCGTTGATGACTCCCAACAGCTTTCACCTGGACTGGGAGAGAAAGTAGCCGAGGAGGCCTCTGGGAAATGTAGTCTTGGGAGGAGGATAGCAGCCATTCCCAAATTATTTCACTTTGTCTTTGGAGTTGATCATATGTGCCAATTAAGCCATCCATTGGGAGTGTTTGTACACGCAAACCCTTTAATAATGAAAGCAAATTCTTATTAGAATTAAATTAGATATGTATGATGACATATGGCACTTCTCTCCATCTCTTCAAAGCATCAACATTGGACAACAGACATTAATAAATGAATACGTCCCCTCTCTGAAAATGTCAGTATCCCCAGCCTGTCAAAGTTGGAAATAAGGGGAGAAAATGTATTACACTTTAATGTGGTGGACCTCTCGTAGAGGCTGAATCTTAGAGAAGGAATTTCGCCTTGCATCTCTGCCTGACAGCGGGCGTTGGATCGGGAGGTTGTGGGGAAGCCTATGAGTGGAAACTTCACCTCATGTAAAGATAAGATGGGAGGGGGTCTACAGCTGGAAGAGATTACATCCTATTTGGAAAAGAAAAGTGAGAAGAGGGGAGGAGAAAACAAAACAACAAGTTAAGGGACAACTTTCGGATATCCTGGTGTTATTTGTTACAGAAGATGTCCCCGTTTATAACATTTATTGCTGAAAAAGTATCTTGCCTGAAGACAAAGCCGAGTTGAATCGGTTGTTTTTATAAAACACATTTGACATATGCTTTCTATAACTGAAGTTATGTTATGGTGATGTAAGGGCATGTTTCAACATTTCTAGCGAAATGGAAGACTCAGTGTCTTACATTAACTGGTGTCAATGGGAGTTCTCTGCAAGAGAAGGTGGCCCCTGGCACTTTGACAATTTTGCTCAGTGACCTTGTTATTTTAAAATAGCTGCAGAAAAATTGACGGATTATACACCTAGTATTTTTAGCATTTTAAAGCAGTTATCCCAAAACAGTTATCAGAAACAATGCAATATGATGTAACCCTTTGTACAGGGGTGTCTCTGTACCACCAGTCTCTGAATAGTTTCACTGTCTTTATGAATGTCTTCATTTACATGCACCGTTTTATATCGCACTGCAAAAAGTGTGCGCAAGATAACCACCACCAATAGCAATTCATCTGAATTTGACTGGAACTGCAGATGTCAGCACTTCTGCAGTCTTCTGGAAACTCCATGTTTCCACACTTCTCTGCCCGTGTGAAGCCCTAATTATATGGCTTATCCAGATGTACCCACAACACACTGGGAGAGGAAGAGGAACCGCCTCACTCGGATGGGAAGTGTGCGTGGGTGCGACTCTCTCGTAGGTGGGAGCTCAAACACACTTTGTAACACTTCGTAGGCCTACATTTTATACCCGTTAATGTTTCACCCACCATATATTTTCCTTACAAGCCAGCACACCACATTCCATAATCTTTGCGGGAGGTGGGCTACGTGTGACGTGGCAGCTAGTTAAGTTGGGGCATGTCCCAGCCATGTCATGGACAATAGATAGGCATAACACTTCATCATGCATGAATCGAATGGCTGGAATCGATGTCACATAGTTATTCATGGAATGATGCCGACATCCATAATTAGATATGACAGTATTAAGCCAATATGATGTGTAGTCATCACCACCTGTTTATCTATCCCAAATGAGCAGGCCTTGATATGTTTAGATCATCACTTGGAACCAGTCCACTACTCCAGAGAAGTGTTTTAAATATAGAGCCAATTGTGGGAGTGATAAATTACTATGGACAAATCCTCCTCCTGACAGATATTTCTGTCAGTAAACAAGGAGGCTCCATGTAGATAAATTCAACGACTTCCACATCATTAATGTAAGATGGAATTTGTAGCTCTTTGCTCTTCCAATCCTCCTGTACAGGATTTTCCAATTTTGGACAGATAGTGGGAGGGTCAACATAACTGAGACCTTAAAGCAAAGTCTGGGGATACAACACTTTTGGGAGCATCATTTTAGGACTGAAGTGTTGTGTAGCAAGGTCTACTTTTATGACCGCTGATGTCATATTGGCCTATGAGTGTTATGGCTGTGGACATGTAAGGCACCAAACTGCTCACAGGCCGGCTGCAAACCACATTGTATCAAAACAATGTTAACTCAGAGTGAAAATAATGTGGAGCTAACATACTAGCACCAAAGCTAATCGATACTGATCAGTAATTTACCATTTGTTGAACTTATGAACTTCCAGTGGACAAACCTCAGGAAACCTTACCAAATTATGTCATGAATTGGATATGCCCCACGTATGCCCCATCTGTGACATGAATCATAAGCTTTGAACAAAACTCACAGAGTTCTGCTTTGTTAAGGAAAAGTGAGAACATGCTCCCATTCTGCATGCCATATATCTAGCCTTGGGTGGGCTGGTGGCTTCACGCTAAATTACATTCATTCTGCACATCTGTCGCTGAGCTCGCGTTGTCCTTTTAGAAGTCTTCCTGACTCCGCAGTTTGGTTAACCCTGATCTGAATAAAAGTTATTGTGCTTCCCAGTGTGGGGTCCCAGGAGAATATAGTAGGTCTACAGTAGTTACAGTATCATAAGACATGCATGGTCAGAAAATGTCACTTTTAAAGGGGAAAATGCAAAGAAATGCGTTGAATACTTCTATGAGGTATACTGTAATCTCTTAGGTCTGACACTAACGTCACAATTCCTATGTTCGATAAAGCAAATTGGCAAAATGAATTGAAAGACAGATGAGTCATGACAATATGCCCAGTTGAGCTGTCAGCAGAATTATGAGCTAGTATATTTGTGTCAAGCAAAACAATATATTATCCAAAATAAATGTTATTTTTTCCCCTTTGGGTTTCAATTACATTCAATCATGAATATAAACCATTGTTTGTGTTTGACGTAAAGCGATGGGAAAACCAACTTCCTGTCATTTTGAATGAGATTACACAATTGGATTACTACATGTCTCATTTATTACCATATACTGTAATCCCAAAGATTTCACACTTGGCATTCTGTGTTTTCCCAAACAAAAAGGCTGAAAAAAGTAGGACATGGAGGGTAGGCCCTTTCCTGATGATCTGACAAATGACTTCCTAAGGGTTTGAGGCCTAATTATCAACAATGGCAGAAGCATTTTGGTTCTTCTCAATGAGAAAATGTGTAGAATGAAGTGCTCAGCAAGTGTGCAACAAAGTCACTTCTTTTCATGTCGTTATTAAATTGACATTACCATAGTTTGGTGTATTATTCATGTTGGTAATGTTTGACGATAAAAGGTTCTGCATGGGCACAAGTGAACAGTAATGGGCAATGAGCCCATTATATTCCCCCTTTCATGCAAAATATACTCTCTGGCTTATTTTGCATACGGTCTATATGCATTGGCCAGCTTCCACTTCTTGCAGAAATTGGGCACCTCAACGGCCCACATGTGGTCTACTTGGGATAGGTCTGGGTTAATGTTGCTGAGAAGGACCACTGAAATAAAATGAGGATGCAGTGGAAAAGATTTACAATTCAAATGCAAGATTTTGTATACAGTATCTACAGCAATCTGGGTGCTGGAGACATCCAAGACTTTCCAATAAAAACACTAGACCAATTATTGTCTCTGTCAGATTCTATTTCTGAAATGAGTAGTCCGCATTACAAAACAATTGTTATTTCTATAAGCTCTAGATTTACGGTACCACATTTGAATTCTCCAGTGTCATGCTTTGTTTGTACAGTGCTCTTCCATGCTGAAATTTGCAATCTTTTCCCCTAACATTTTCAACCTGGTAACTGAACTGATTTTCCATCCTTATCCACCATGAAGGAAATCACTGGATGGAGTTGGGAATTCCCAGACAGTATATGCCTTCAGAAACGTTAGACCTCTGTTTGCCCTACCTCACTCTTTGTTCCACACGGTAGCTAGTATATCACTTGGGCTTCGTAGAGTTGCGCATTGTGTGGATAACCCAGTACACAGTACAGGGATAAACTTCACAGCCATGGTATGCCCTTTGAGTCAGTAGCCTGTGAGACATTACTTATCATTGCTTTGGTGAAAAACAGACCTTGCCCTTTAATGTGGATTCTGTGATTATGCCAAACTGCGCAAAGCAGCCGTTTTGCCCACAGTAAAGTGTGGTTACAATGGAATCCCTTTACCCTTACCCTTAAGCCCCACATTTTTTGGGGGAGAGGGTAGATGCAATGTTGGTAGCTGGCAAAAGACATGGTGTATGCCTCTGTGGCCTGTAAAAGCTCACTGTAGCAATCAGGGGTGTATTGGGCCGGACTGCAGACACCAAGTGGGTTGCTGCCAGTGCTTTGAACTATGAAAATAAATACTGAATAGGGCTACATTGTGCTGGCCAGGTCCTGAGTCCTATAGTCATCTGTCTTGGAGTACACACCGGTGGGAGTGTTTGGCTTGGACTTTGTCCACCGCATGTGGTAGCTGTAAGATTTTTCTCTCACTGGATCACACTTTTGCGGGTACATTTAATAAAAAGGCTGGCCAAGGAAGAATTCAGACTCATTTCACACATGCGATACCTTTCCTCGGTTTTCTGCAGAGGTGCCTTGTCAAGATGAGACTTGTATGATTACAAACAGCCAAAACTGTCTAGAGTCTGTTAGAGAAGTTTGTCTGAAAGAGGACTGAAAGAGAGCTCACTAAAAATGAAAGGATGTGGGACACACGGAGGAAGGGAAAAACAAAGCACCAGGGATAGGTCTATTTGCATGTTTGGATGAAGGGCGTTTGTATGGTGTCCAGGACTCTGCTTCTCCACACAGAGAATAACCGGTGATAGTTTCCCGGTAATAACACAGTAGTTCCACGAAGAGAGTGAGTAAAGAATACTGGACGCCCAAATAAATCAGCGCATTAAGGAGTTCAATGTCAACTAAATATTTGTTGTGGCTAAAATGTCATTTGATGGCGTGAAAAGATCAAGTTTATGTTGTCGCTAATGGTTGTAAGCCTGTGAAACTTACTCTACAACCAGAAAGCTTTGCTAATGGCTTTGCTAGCTGCTTAGGTGTTAGCCAAGGGGATGTAACCCCTCCCCTATTGCCACAACCCAACGATCCCTCAACTACTACCATGTTTGCTAACCTAACTACTTTTTTTTGTTTCAGGTCAATTGTGGTAGCACTTTGTATCGTTGACCAAGGAGATAGATTACTAACAGATGGATTGTGCCTTTAAATCCAGACTCAGTAAGTCTCAGTTACGTCATTTGTGTTTATGAATTTTCAAACTGTTGGGTAACAGTACATTTATGTAAACAAACTCAGGCAAGATGTCATAACATGATCTACCTGAAAGTTCTCAAGTGGCCACTGGGCCAGTCACCATATTGATCAGTGTCAGACAGCTGCTGGTATTGTAATTTGCTTGTAGACAATTTACAAGTCGAGTCAGCTATGAACACCACAACAGTAAAATGTAATTCTAATTTATGTTCCCACGTTAGCACTGCTATCTGCTTGATCTCTTGCGGTGCAAACACTTGGTGGAAAGTCGACCATCATATAGGACTGAATTTTAAAATAAATTCACCATCCAAAGGTTGCAATAGTAAACTCAACACCCAAGAGGAAAACAATTAGCCAGTTAGCAACTCCAGCAAAGTTTGCAAGTAAGTGCAGGGACATTTATTTGGCTGTATAATCACCCACCGGTATGCTAGCAATGCGTGGATCTATCAGCTGTTTGCTAGCCAGATAAATTAGCTAGCTAGCTTGCATGCTTACGGGTAGACAGGTATAGCTGGCTTTTGTGATTATTATTGGCAAATGTCCAGTGTCCAGCATGCTAGCACTAGTCGTGCTGACTGCTGAGTGAGGAGTCTAAAACATGGTCCAACTAGCATGTGTTACACTAGGAAAATATTCCCAATCCCTTGCTAAATGAAAATCGACCACAATTCCCATTTCATTCAAAAGCACAAGCAACATCAAAGCAACTTTGTAACAGACCCGCTGGTGTTTTCGAATCTGCACTGCTGTGCATCATCAGCTGTTGCACAGACAGACAGACTTACAGCCAGGAGCCAATATATATGTGTGTGGTGTATATATATATATATATATATATATATATATATATATATATATATATATATATATATATATATATATACCACACACATTTGTCAGCAAAAAATTACACTTCCATTCTGTATCACTCAACTCTTATTTATGAGTCTCGTTTATAATGAGAGGGATATACAGTATTGGAAGCCAACATTCTTTGAAAGAAAGGTGCTATCTAAAACCAAAAAGGGTTTTTGACTGTCCCCATAGGAGAACCCTTTGAAGAACCCCTTAAAGTCCCAGGTAGAACCCTTGTGGGTTCCATGTTCAACCCTTTCCACAGAGGGTTCTATATGGAACCCTTTCCACACAGGGTTCTACATGGAACACAAAAATGGTTTTCCTATGGGGACAGCCACAAAACCCTTTGGAACCATTTTTTGTATTGTTGATGTGTTGCTGTCGTCGGAGATGATCAGAGGAACAGATAGGCCTAGAATGGCTGCGAGAGAAATTATCAGTAACATACACTACCGTTCAAAAGTTTGGGGTCACTTAGACATTTCCTTGTTTTTGAAAGAAAAGCTATTTTGTTGTCCATTAAAATAACGTCAAATTGATCAGAAGTGTAGATATTGTTAATGTTGTAAATTACTTTTGTAGCTGGAAACGGCATATTTTTTATGGAATATGTACATAGGCATACAGAGGCCCATTATCAGCAAACATCACTCCTGTGTTCCAATGGCACGTTGTGTTAGCTAATCCAAGTTTATCTGTAATGCGTCTGTGTGTAGCTGGTGTAGATGAGTCAGGCGCAGGACAGCAGATATGAGTAATGTACGCAATTAACTCAACAATAATCACAATACACGTCAAATAAATCCAATGCCACAATAATGGACCGCAATACAATAAACAATCACTCACAAACAAACATGGGCGAACAGAGGGTTAAATAATGAACAAGTAATTGGGGGATTGAAACCAGGTGTGTAAGACAAGGACAAAACAAATGGAAAATGAAAAGTGGATCGGCGATGGCTAGAAGGACGGTGACGTCGACCGCCGAACGCCGCCCGAACAAGGAGAGGGACCGACTTCGGCGGAAGTCGTGACATTATCATTTTAAAAACCTAATTGATCATTGGAAAACCCTTTCTCAATAATGTTAGCACAGCTGAAAACTGTTGTTCTGATTAAAGAAGAAATAAAACTTGCCTTCTTTAGACTAGTTGAGTATCTGGAGCATCATGTTCATAGATGACCAGCAGGGTCAAATAATAATAATCACAGTGGTTGTCGAGGGTGCAACAGGTCAGCACCACAGGAGTAAATGTCAGTTGGCTTTTCATAGCCGATCATTCAGAGTATCTCTACCGCTCCTGCTGTCTCTAGAGAGTTGAAACAGCAGGTCTGAGACAGGTAGCACGTCATGTGAACAGGTTAGGGTTCCATAGCCGCAGGCAGAACAGTTGAAACTAGAGCAGCAGCACGGCCAGGTGGACTGGGGACAGCAAGGAGTCATCAGGCCATGTAGTCCTGAGGCATGGTCCTAGGGCTCAGGTCCTCCGAGAGAAAGAAAGAAAGAAAGAAAGAAAGAAAGAAAGAAAGAAAGAAAGAAAGAAAGAAAGAAGAGAAGAGAGAGAAGAGAGAGAGAATTAGAGAGAGCATACTTACATTCACACAGGAAACCGGATAAGACAGGAGAAATACTCCAGATATAACAGACTGACCCTAGCCCCCTGACACATAAACTACTGCAGCATAAATATTGGAGGCTGAGACAGGAGGGGTCGGGAGATACTGTGGCCCCATCCTACGACACCCCCGGAAAAGGCCAAACAGGCAGGATATAACCCCACCCACTTTGCCAAAGCACAGCCCCCACACCACTAGAGGGATATCTTCAACCACCAACTTACCATCCTGAGACAAGGCTGAGTATAGCCCACAAATATCTCCGCCACGGCACAACCCAAGGGGGGGCGCCAACCCAGACAGGAAGATCACTTCAGTGACTCAACCCACTCAAGTGACGCACCCCTCCTAGTGACGGCATGGAAGAGCACCAGTAAGCCAGTGACTCAGTCCCTGTAATAGGGTTAGAGGCAGAGAATCCCAGTGGAAAGAGGGGAACCGGCCAGGCAGAGACAGCAAGAGCGGTTCGTTGCTCCAGTGCCTTTCCGTTCACCTTCACACTCCTGGGCCAGACTACACTCAATCATAGGACCTACTGAAGAGATGAGTCTTCAATAAAGACTTAAAGGTTGAGACCGAGTCTGCGTCTCTCACATGGGTGATGTACTTGTACTTGTACTTGTACTTCTAATGTACTTGTCCTCTTGCTCAGTTGTGCACCGGGGCCTCCCACCCCTCTTTCTATTAGTACACAGCGTTGTACGAGATCTTCAGTTTCTTGGCAATTTCTCACATGGAATAGCCTTAATTTCTCAGAACAAGAATAGACTGACAAGTTTCAGAAGAAAGTTCTTTGTTTCTGGCTATTTTGAGCCTGTAATCGAACCCACAAATGCTGATGCTCCAGATACTCAACTAGTCTAAAAAAGGCCAGTTTTATTGCTTCTTTAATCAGAACAACAGTTTTCAGCTTGGTTAACATAATTGCAAAAAGGTTTTCCAATGATCAGTTAGCCTTTTAAAATGATAAACTTGGATTAGCTAACACAACGTGCCATTGGAACACAGGAGTGATATTTGCTGATAATGGGCCTCTGTACACCTATGTAGATATTCCATTAAAAAATCTGCCGTTTCCAGCTACAAAAGTCATTTACAACATTAACAATGTCTACATTGTATTTTTGATCAATTTGATGTTATTTTAATGGACGAAAAATGTGCTTTTCTTTCAAAGACAATGACATTTCTAAGTGACCCAAAACATATGAACGGTAGTATATACGTCATCATTAGCTGTAGGAAACTGACCTTCAGTTTGTAAACGAAGCTGCTGTACTTACAATTCGTAAAAACATAATTTGGATCACTTTGAAGTGACACAAATGGTAAATTACGTTTCATCTAAACAACAAAAATAAACTTTCATTATCTCAATAGAGGTCTCAGATCAAGACTGCCCCTCCATTCTGTTCCTGCGTAGGTCTTGAAAGTCTCTTTGTGAAATGCATGCTGATTCTATGATTAGTGCCTTGCCAACAAAAGCCATCAAGTTCATTTGAACAGTGATGGGAACCAGATCGTGTCCTAATTTGAGAACGTTCATATCGAGATCCCAGCAACATTTTGGTATCAAGATGTGGCTTTGAGAAATTAGCCAATTTTGCTTTAGAGTGCGAATCTTGATCCAGGACCAGATTAGCCCAGCTGGCATTCTTTTTCCAGACTATTCTGTTTCCCATCTTCCCTGGATTCCACTTGATCCTGTCTTAGCCATGCGTCATCTTCCATTGAAGATGAAAACTGTAATATTTTGGACACATTTGGAAAATGATCAAAATATCAGCCTTGGTCCAAACCTAACCTAGGTCTGCAGTAAAAGGAATCCATGGCATCCAACCGCAGTGCGACACAATGCTCCTGAGTGAGGTCATGGTTGACCTTCTGAAATGTGAAAAACAACAAGGGGAGAGTGAGATAAGTTGAACCAAAGGGTTAAGTTAAGCCAACCTTGTTTCTAGGAAACTATACACCAAATTAATAATTTGACCAAATATCTGGTGGAGTCTGTGAACACAGAAACCACATGGAAAAAGTCGTAAGCAAATTAACGCATTTATTGTGTCAAATTAAGTCAAATGAATTTATTGTGAGCCAATGACCATGGGGTAAGTTGTGCCAATGGCAAGTTGAACAAATGAAATTTCTTCCCAGGCATAATGCAAAGGATTTCACTGGGATTTGAGGTAACAAGTGTATAAGTGGTAACAAATGCCTGTTAAGTGTATAAAAAAGTACAAAGTGTTTGGTAGGTGTTAAAAGATGCTTAAAATGATTAATAGACCCAAAAAAAACATGATTGTGTTGAATTGTGTTAGGAAAAGAAAGATAGACAAAAGGTAGTGATGATATGTAATTCAGTATAAACATTTGTAGGCAGCTTAACTTGTCCTGTTCCGTGGCTCAATTTATCCCATACCAATATTTTTGGAAAAGCTATGTTTTATCTTTGTTAGAAAGAATACTTATATTTCCCTTGACAGAGTGAAGCTGAATTTAAAAAATGGCTCAACTTACCCCACTCTCCCCTACATCTATGGTTTCTTTCTTGGTACAGTATAAAGTCTGCTTTTATGTAATGTCCCCACTAGACACACACTGGTTTGAATCAACATTGTTTCCACGTCATTTCAATGAAGTGACGTTGCACCAACGTGGTATAGATGTTAAATTGACATCTGTGCCCAGCGGGTCTTTGACATAAACTTCACTCTTAACCAAGCAGTCCAAGCATATATAGAGTACACATTGCCAAGGGTGGTTTCTGTGGTGTGAGGAGGGAATGGAGAGCTTTGAGAGGCAAAAAGGTCAGATTTGATTTGACAAACACTCTCAAAGACCATGCCAACATTTTTTACTCATCAAAAAGGACTTTGATACATTACGCCAAAATAAAAGTCATAACAAAAGTAAGGCTACAATGCTATCTGTTTTAAAGCTGTTTTAATATCGCCATCTCATTGTTGGAATGGAACATCAAGAAATGAATTACAAAAGAGAAAAGCTTTCAAGAAGTGCACATCCATATAATTTCACCCCTACTCTCTCAACAGTTGTCTTTGAAATGATGAGTCCAGTGTGTTTCTCATTATCAGTTGGTGACTTCATATGCTGATTGAGGCCGCATTCAATCTGGTTCACGACAAACAATGATGGTTGGGGGACGAAACTCGATTCGGGCTAAATAGCAGTTTACCAAGATTTCGGATGTTTAGAAATGAATCAAACAGCTGCCCCGTGTTGAGTGACTTCTTTCAATCAGGCCTTGGTTGTTTTACATGCCTGGTGTCAAATGCCAGGCTTGTATGTTTGGCTGAACTTGTTGCACTAACCCTCTGCCATGCACGTGTCTTTGATTCATATGCAAGCGGCTTACTTAGCGACATCTTCTCGACATCACAGATGCTGGTCATTAATACTTAGCACGTGTTTGGCATCTCATTTTTGTTTTAGCCTAATGGACCCAGAACTAGCATCATTTTCTATCACTTGTGCATCTTTTGTGCTTTGGATAGATAGGGTTACAAAGGAAGGTTATATTACTGGAAGCTTTCAAAGTTTACCCGTAAAACTACCCGAATTTTTGTATTTAATCACAAAACATCTTTTGAGTACTTCAGACTATCATAGTTGTCTGTAATTATCTCTGGCCCTCTGAGTAGCCTCATCACATGTAAAATATATTGCACAATTAAATATGACACTTTTAAAATAAAGAATAGAAGGGCAAAGTTGTAAAACATGATCCTAAATACAAACCATCAACTTAGTGAATACCATTGGTGTCGGGGGCAGGATGTGTGTTGTTCTGAATACCTTTTTTATTATCCTACTGGTTGTGTTTTTAGTTTTTACATAATTGCCATGAGGTATGATACTTGAGACAACAGTAATTTAGTGAATTCATACAAACGGTCTGCCTTATTCTGTCAGTTAAGTCAACCCACAGGACTGCAGATGGGTTCGGAAAGCAGTACAATTCTTTATTTTGATTTATTTAGATCAGTATTAGACATTTTCCCAGAAGACACCATTTTTGTATTTTTTTTTTACAACGGATGAGCATTGAGACACATTTTAAAGGGGTCAGAAACTCTGATGATTAAAGTTGTTTGGAAAATAGCATCCACATGCTTGAAATCTTTTAGAGATATTTAGTTGAAATGATGTGGAAACAACGTTGATTCAACCAGCGTGTGCCCAGTGGGTGTGCTTGTATTCCACCAATGGAAAAAGGATTTCACCTTATTTCCTTCTTCAACTTTTGACACAAGTCATAAGTGTAGAAAAACAATCATCCAAACTCCACACCTTTTTAAAGGTCATGTCCTCAGTGTTCACTTGCTGAAACACCATTGTGTCAATGCTTTTACAGCTGATTTACCAGTGAATGCGGTCAATAGCCCTACAGCGTTGATGCCTACACTACTTAGCCTGGGATTCAATGCAAGGCACATTATAGTGCAGCACACTATTAACATACATTTAAAAGGTCATTTATTCTTGAGCTGTAATGCGCAGCATTTATCATGAACGCGATCTCCTTCAAAAGTCACATTGTCGGCTATATGGTGCACTGGGCTATAACGTGCCTTGCATTGAATGCCGGTTTTAGAGATACGTCATATGCTCACATACACCTCTCTCTAATTTCTCTAACAGTTAGAGGGGAAGTTAAAAAAATAAATGTTCAAGTCTGCAGGGACAAACAAAGAGACCTCAGGTATGACTTTTCCTGTTACCTCTTACTGATCTTGAGACGTTGTCGTTTTCTATTTGACTATTTCCTGGCATTCACAGGAGCATAATCTCCCTGACATCCTGAGTAGATGGAGATCAAGTCTTGTTTTTTTTTCTCTCTATCTCTCCCAAATGAAATTTGCTGAAAGGAACCATCTGACAAATTGAGTTGGAGGCAGCTGGCATTTGGATGGAGAGTCTGGCTCGCTGCCCCACTGGGTTGAATGGGCTTCCACTACCGTCACTGAGCAGCCTGTCTCTCTGCTAATAAAGGGTGTGTGTGTGGGGGGGGGGGGGGGGGGGGTGAACGGAGGTCACACAGACCAGAGGAAATGGGACTCTAGAAATGCATGGAAAATATGGCTGTGTTCTGCATTAGTCTCATTTGTAACAACAGAAGAGTTCTTGGGACCAACGTGTTTTTTTTCCTTTTTCGTTTTCAAAATGAGAAAATAAAGCACAGCTCTCGTACTGTTTTTCGTTCTTTGTGGCTCAAGTCTTCACTGCATTCGCAGCCTTTTGGACACAGTATTGGTTCTCACTCAGGGATATTAGAACAACATTGGGGGAATTATTACCCTGCCATGCATGATCCCCGTGCGGTAGGTCCAAGAGGCCTGCCGTGAATCATAGTCTTGATCAGGTGTTCTTGTCGGCTTAATTAAATTAGAAGCAAAATACTCTCTGTTAAAGTAATGGCTTAGCTAAAATCAAACCAGCACTGAACACTCAAACTCATTCTTCATGAAATGCATGCCTGCATGCAATGCCACAAGGACACACGTGCTATGCTATGGTGTGTGGGCATCCCTTTACAAAAATAAGCTCCTCGTCACCCACTGAATGGAAGATGTGAGTATGCGCTCACCAGGGATTTCCTGCGGCCTAGCTGGGGTATATCCCTTCTGGATCAACCGCTCGAGGCCCTAACAATGAAGCATGTGTGAAATCCTAGCCACGCTGGCTTGACTTCAGTAAATTGTGTCAAAAACACATTGTTTTACTTGAGTGGAAGGCAATAAAGAGAGAGCGTTATGGTAGTCATATGGAGCGGCGGCATCACGTGCGTGCGGGGTAACACCTGGCATTGGGTTCCCTCGGGACAGGGGATAAGGGACACGTCATGCCAGGTGTCCGGCAGGGTAAGGCAGGGCAACAGGTGGAATTCAAGTCCTCGCCCGGAGCCACGCTGGGTGGCGTGTTAATGAGAGACAAGTGCTTTTCCCAAAAGTGACTCTCATCACGAACCAGGTCCTTCTGGTTCTCATTCCACCTGGGTAGTTAACCCTTTCATGCATGACTTATTCAACGGCCTCACGTTGATTCAGTTAACGGTTCATTCTGCCCCTGTAAAATTAACGTTGATTCGGCTTAAGGACATAAAATCGGTCTATGCTCCCATGAGTGAAAAAACATTGAATAATCAGGCAGGCCACTTTACCTTGCCTTCCCTGTAAAATGGATAATCTACAGCACATGAGAAGTACAGTAATGACATATCATTCACTACTATGAGCAAAAGTTATCACCCTTTGACTGATGGCTCCATTTCTTTAATGTTGCATGCTGTAAAGAATCATCGGTTTTGACCCTCTGAAATGGGTCCCCAAGTGAAGCGGTCCCTATTGACACATCGAGCTACTGGGTGGTTAGTCAACATGAACTCTATAGACCAAATCATTTTGTAGATGTCCCTCAAATCTCCCGATATTTAGAGAGACCACAAGCATCTACAGAACATTGATTTAATATTGTAGAAGAGAGATGGTCAGCATACCATATGTTTTCTTCTTCTCTCCAAACTCGTCCCTAAAGTGGTATAAAACAAGCCTGTTGAAATGTTAATGAGCCGTGCCATCGGATGCGGAGTTGGTTGATCTTCCGTTGAAGACTACTGCGCTTGGTCATAGCGAGACACAGTAGGACACTCCACACATTGGGTGTTGCTCAGAACATCATAACTAGGTCTCCTCTACGCTGTCTCAGTCAAGCGTGAGCTAATGGGGTGTCATGGTGTGCCTTGTTATTGCTGAAGTTATTCATATCGGTGAAACAACAAACGATGTTGGACTGAAAGACACGCGTTTGCCTTTGTATGCCACATGTCAAGATATTTCACCCTACATCTGACCTTTTTGCTTTCCGTTTTGAAGTGGTTCATCTTAATTGGAAGATATCTATGCTGAACTGCTCTCAAAATATTTGATTGATCCAATATGACATCTCTCTACTATATGACCCCTTGAAGCTTTCTGTGTTGAAAATGCATCTCGCAAGTACAGTACTGCACGTCAGTGGCTAACTGTATCCAAGTTGCACTGGAACCCACCATGTTACGGTCCAGTTGTGTCTGGGCTAAAATTCCTGTCCTTACCAAATAGTACTGAAGTATTTCATGGCCTTTCATTGATTTAAATGATAAACAAACTATTCAAATCCATGAATTGTATGTCATACACAGCTGGCCAGTTGCTGTGGGAAACCTGTGCGCATTAAGCTCTTGTGTCGGGTGGAAGGCCATGTGTTCTGCCAGTGGCCCAAAGACTAGACTGATAAATGACATACGGAACTGAGTGCTACTCCTCTGATTGCACAGTGGAAGTAGTCTGTATAAACTACTTAGACCTGGATCAACTAGAATTAACTTTAAACAATATATCTAAACAGGAGAGAGGTTTAATAGTATAGTAGCTGCATGTACTTACATGTACAACATAGGCTACTCGACTGTAGTTACTAGTATTCACGACAGTACATGAGCTTCTCCCCTGACATACAGTAAAACATTCAAAAGAGCTACTTGTTAGAAGCCAGTTCAACTAGCTAGCTACTGGGTTGAGATCTTTCTCTTAGATCCCAGTTACAGGTTGCATCTACTGTACATGAAGACATATGAAACTAATGGAGAGATTTGTGTCTGCAGCGGTAGCATCTCCAAGCAACCGCCTAATACCCATTATGATACACATCTAGATCCTGATGTCATCCAATTCCTGTGGGATAAGAAATTAGAGTAAAAAATGATCCTGCATGAGAAAGAGCCCCAAGAGTATAATTTCTCGTATAACGTCTTAATTTTGTATGACGTGTGTGTGTGTCTCGAGGGTTTGGTGCAGTTGGATCTGTTGCTCCATGACTTGGTGATACTACATCGGCGTCTATTTTGTACTGTAGGTCTATTCTTGTGGCACATCTCTCACCTTTGAGAGATGTACTGGGCAAACTATCTATAATAGACAATAGACTATGAGCCACTGTCACCCAAGTCTGTAGCTGGGTTAAAAACAGGCAAGTTCATGGTCATAAATATATATTTATTTGTAAATGACAGAAATGTATTTTTTACCCTGTATTGTAGTTGTAAACACAGATGTTGATGCACCACAACTGGTTTAGTAACCCACCGGACCTGGTCGTATCTTCCTCCTACTTACTGTATGTAGTGGGTTATGCGGATGTCGAAACGGAACTACAAAGTCTGTGTACATGAACAATTCAGACTTGAGGCATAAGCCTCCTCCTCTATCACTCTCACAATGTTGCAATTAGGAGAAGAAAGAGCTTTCAATTTCTAGTTCGTAGAGCCAGTAGTCAAGTCTTTGCTTCTGCCCAAGTTAACATGTCTGCTCGAGTTAGAGATCAGCGTGCAGTTCAGAGGACGCCTCAGCAGGAGCCCTCCTGCCATAACAGATCCAAGCCTTTGAACAGATTTGAAACAGTTGAGATGGCACGGAGGAGGAAGTGGAATTGTGCTGGCAGTGCTCTTTCACGTATTCATCCCTATGTCGCTTTTGAAGACTGATGCCTTTTCATCAAGGTTACATCAGTATTATCGATAGGGGACATGTGGCAATATATAGCCAAGCCAAGACATACTGCAGTACATAGGCAATTATAGGTTTGTTTTGCCAAACATTGACACCACCTATTGATGTTTCAGTTCCTCTCTTTGTTGTACCAACAATGAACCTCCAACATCACAACTTCTTCCAGTTCTATCACTAGACAAGTATTTCCTCCCTTAAAATCATCTCCAATAAACAGAGAACTCAGCACTACGTAAATTGAGGTTCAGTGAACAGAGATCAAATCCCATTTCACAGATATCCATATCACACCTGCAAAACAGTTACTGTTTGGAGATCAAGTAGCCATAATAGGTCATTACTGCATACTCCAAAGTGCCTGGGAAGTGTAGAAAACCAACCATGAGTCGGAGCCTACCAGTCACTGTAAACATGTTAGATGAAAAAAGGGAAGTGTTGTTGTTAACACATGAACAGGTGCAGATATTATGTAGTTGGCAGGTTGTGCTAACAAGCTGGAAGGGTTTTTGGAAGGCCAGACTCTGTGTTTCTACCGAAGTTAATTAATCACAGAGCATACAGTGATATATTTAAGGCAAACGGCTCGATTAATCCAGGAACGCACAAATGAATGGGTATGCACATTAATGGATTCTTTATTTTCATGAACTTCAAAAGGAACTCAGTAGTTTTAAATCTGATTAGGTTCAGGGTGGTTGTAATTGTATTGCCCAAATTAAGAAATGCTACATTTGCTCCTGGAGGATTACAGCATTCATCTCAACAACCATAAGAATATAATGACCTTATGCTAATCAACCGAAAGATGTCTGATAAATATGACCCTAGGGTTTTGAGAAATTTTGCTCTCGGTTATAGGATGTTCTATTATGTTTTGCCATTTGTTTGACATTCATCAAAAGGCTAAACTTTTAGAAATGAAAATGCTCCTGCTTAAGTCTTTTGTTGAGTGTAACACACTGCATAACTCAATTTTTCGTAATATGAAACGTAAAGGAAAGAGATTGTAATATTAAAAAGTTTCCCTGTTACAAAATAAATATGACAGCCATACAATTACCAACATGTATGGTCTCCATTTTATTTTACAGCCATGGGAGTTGAGTTGTGTCAAGCTTGGTGTCCATGTCATGAAGAATTGGTGGTGAAGTGTTCATGTGTCATCATGTGTGTTCAGGAGCGGACTGGGACCAAAAATCGTCCCTGGCATTTCTAAAACACCAGCCCATTCTTAAAATTTGAAAAACTAGTTAGACAGGCCCACTGGGCTAGAAATGGACCAGCCAGTCCACCCCTGCTTGTGTTCATGTAAATTATAATTTGGTCATCCTGATGCAGTCCTTTAACTAGGACCGTTAGTGATAGCCAAATACGTCAATGTAGAACAGTACAGAACATTCAGATAACAGCAGTTCAATCAGACTTGGTAATTGTCAACTGACACTTTGAGTGACCAATGAGAAAGACACAAATGACCAATGAATAGACCATTAACCAAAATCATGAAAATAGTTGTAAAACCATTATGTCATACAAACAGTTAGTTTAGTTATATCCTATATTTAAACGTGTTGCTCCGTGACTTTCGAGACAAGCTCTTTGACTTTCTCCCATGTCCATATCTAAAAAGGTATGTCCTGCTTGAGATTATATCAGCACTCATTCTCTGGCGAGTGTGCTGGTTAGAGATCCTATGCTTGTGAGTAACCACCATCAAAGCCCAGCTGTAATATAATTTTCTGTGGGAAAATCCAACAGGGACATGACCTAGATGAATTTAGATTATCAGCATTATTATGTACTTTTTGTTTTTAACTTGGGAAACTTTCAAATGTTGTCAAAATCCGAATATAATTGAATACAGCGAAAGGTTCAAGGGGGTAATTAATAATTGAGAATGAAGAATTGCCAACTTTGAAGTTGAGAGGAATGAAAGTTATTGTGTTTATTGTTCAACTTGGCTACGCTTATGGGTATGAAATCACATGCTAAAAGTAACACATTGAAATGTTGTCTAATTTTAGGGGCAGAAGTAGCTGTGGTATAATATTATTATTAAGAAATTATGTTTTGTTGAGAGTGGCAATTGAGCAAAATAGACCCAACCTGACTAAGCCAGCTTGTGAAAGACGTCATTCCTTCACATTTGACTTGTTTTCATGATTTGATTGGTCACCTTAGCAAAGTTAAATGACATATATGTATTTTTATTTTGGTCACACAACCTGGTCCAATCCCCATGGCTGCTACCACAGTATGCTTGGTATGTCAGAGTTGCCCAGAGCCTAAGCACCACATTCATCGTCTTAGCTGGTAGAGACATAAGCATAACAAACCTCTGAACTCTTCAACCCCACCATTGTATATGCGCCTGTTTTGTCTTCACGGTCAGACAGTTGGTTTTCCACCAAACTATGTTGAAGAACAGCAGGCCCCATTAAGTGTTTTTGAACTATCCACAAGGTGCCCACAAGCATCCATTCTCAAGCCGGAAGAATGTGTGTCTAATCCAAAGCATGGAGTCAAACAAAGGTTCTCTGCAATATTATTACAATAATACATTGTTTTTCTGGATGGATGACTTGCAACAGTCAGCAGCAACAACTCAGCAATCACTAACGTACAAATACGGTGCATATCGTGCCATGTTGTGCTTCTGAAATAAACTTTGATTTTGCCTCGTCCTTATATTATTTTCAACTCTTTCTTTGGCCTGGGAAACCAAGAACATTCAAAAGGATACATTCCTAACTTGAGTTGTAGAATATAGTCGATTCGTTTTCAGGTATATCAGAGTCCTCAATAAAGATTATCCAGTTAAGATGTTACACTCTGAACCAAAGTCAATGAGACATCTTGCTGGTCTAGAAGTGAAAGCAATTTCCCCCAAGACTTTGCTTGACCTCATAACAGAAGAGCCAGAAATCACTTCCACATCCTACATGACATGTGCACGGTCCTCTTGCGATCATATCTCAGCCCTTTTTCCAGGTTCTTGCCATCGTGAACCAATCTTCAGCAAGCTGGAGAATGTTCACTGGAATGACAATTAAATGAACAAAGAGCAACCTGTGCAATGAACCAAGACAAATTGGAGAAGCAAGTTCTTGCCAAGCCCTATAACTGTATTGGGCTGTTTTACATACTGTACAGTCTGTATCCAGTATAGCGATATTAACGAGAGGTTGTGTTAATCATAATAATGCTTAAAACAAAGAACGCACGTAAACCGTTTACTGAATTATTGGTGGTAGGGACAAAAAGAGACTCATGTCGCAGGTGTGTCCCAATAGGTCAAGCCACTTTGTAATGTGTAGAACTCTCCATATAACTCAAATACATGTGCATGTTGTTTTGCTTCTAATATTCCTGATTCCTCTAATTGAATAATCCAATGGGATTAGTATGGAGTCTTTGATGTCCAGTATTATGTGCTTTCGCAAGCTATCAAGACACAGTCCCCCTTTTCATCAATACAATCAGAATCAACTTCAAAGTTGTCATGCTGCGCTGCCCAAGCCCTGAAACCCTACTTCCGCATAGCTTGATACAGTTCAAACGCGGGATTCTCCTGTCTAAAAACGTTCTGTGTGACCTTATGTTGTAAACCTGTTGTCACCTGTTAATTAATCTACACCAAGAACTTTCTTGATGATCCATGTCAACAGAGCCCTTCATCGTCATTTCAATTCAGCTTTTAGTATGCTTTTTTTTTTTACTTTGACCAGCTAGTCCTGCAGGATATCAGTATTCAAATGCAACCACTGCCTTTTTTTCCTCCCCTCAGCATCCCGAGGCGGTGTGGAGCCCTGTAGTGTCCTGGACATCCGAGCTAATTAGAACTCCCTTCCGGAGGCTCTCGATCTGACACTCCATTCACAAACCTCACCTCCGAGGCCATCGTGTGTGAGAACCAGCATCTTAAACTTGTTTTGAGGGTAGTTCAAAGTCATTGAGGGAAGATGGAGCATTGTTTTCCCTTCAGATTGGACTGAAGAGACCAAAATGAAGTGAAAACCATCACCATGACAAGCCTAGTCATGCGTGAAAATAAGTGCCAGTGTCTTATCGCGATAATTAACACCACGCGTTATTAAGCAGCAAAATCATGAAATAATGGATCACGCTGGGCTGTCTGTTAGAAAGCGGGGCTCATTGAGAAATTGAAATAATGAGCTTGTTTTAGTCGAGCTATGTACTTAAACTTTAGACATGGCCCTTATGTACAGTAGGGCTGAGCTCAAGAGTCTGGAGATTCAAGGCGTTTATGCACCACCTTAAGAGTCATTATAGGACAAGAAATCCAAATTAGCAGCACTACTTGTGTGTATGTGTCTCCTTTTATTTTTGACACAGGAGACCATTTCATTTAGGTTTTTATAACAGAAAACATTCTTGACACAAATAGATCCAGCACGTATAGTGTGTAAAATATCAGATCCCCCGTTGAAGAACCAATCATATTTTATAAGAGCCTTTTCAAGTACAGGCACAGTACCGTACATCAAATAAAGTACTAGGAATTCACAAATGGTGGGGAAGCCCTTCTAGCGTTTAATTTTCTGAGCACTTTACAAGCTGATTAGGACTAGTGGTTTATGAGGCCTGTGAAACACAGCGGTTGTCCTTCTATAGAATGTGCAGTGAACAATGCACAGTGCTTTACAGAATACACTTAGTTAAGTAATTCAGGTATTAGCGATGCAGATTTTGTTTCCTGTTCTTGTGTGAATATGTTTTCAAAGCAAATGTATAGGTCAGATCAGAGACCTGTTTAGGATGATGTACACATTTACTAAAGACGTCTTTTCAACGTATCTATTGGTCCATATGGTCTTGTTTAAGTTTCAAATCTGGTCCTTACATAGCTCAGTAATTTATGAAAAAGTTATGAATTAGGCAGTGACATGCAAACAGGTGGGTTCCAATAGAAATATCTCAGCAAAGTTCAAACTGGGAGGAGGCCATTATAGCATTCATAATGATTATCATTCCACTCCCTGTCCAATAATCTGTATGCTTTGGGTTCTATTTAAAGTATTAGCAGTAACAGTAATCATAACAGCCTTCTGTTGACGTTGGGAGAGCAACTCTGAGGAAAAGTATTAGACTGGTTCAATCCCAGATGCAGTTTTAAGGGCTGGGAATGTGAACCAACTTCGGCTTCAATTCAATACTTTTTAGATAAAGTAAATCCACACTGTAGATTCAGTCAGGATGTTTAAGCTGTAAGGAGAGGTGTGATTTTAAGTTAATATCCAATTGTATACCCAACCATGTTATGGTGCACCTCAAAGCTCAGTTTTGCCCCCCTTATTTATTTATTTATTTATTTATGAATTACCTCAAATTTGTGAAAATGATGATGATTTGTATGCTGATGATACAGTTCTCTTTGCATCAAGTTATAATATGTCACAGATATAAGCATGACAAAGTAGATACATGTTTATGCAGCCAATGTTACCTGTGGTAGAACATTTGTTGAACATGTTCTTTTTGGGAGGTGTCAATTCCTCAAAATGTTCTCTATAATTTGAACCTTGATTAATAGGCCTACATTTCCTGCCAATATAGGAAGTAATTTAGCAAGGCACTAAGGTAGATCATGGAGAGGAACCGGTGGAAAAAATTGACTTCTTGTGAAAGATGTGTTTGGCAGATGAGGACAGAAATCCCCCCCAAGAGATTGGTAGAGCAGCCAATTATCAGCCTAAAAATGTCATCCTGGCATGTTTTTGCAAAAAAAAAGGTAAAATGTCACAGCAGCTGAAATTTGAAGTCAACCAATGGTCTTGCAGTTCTAGAAACTAAGATCCTTGTTGTGATTTCTTGAATGAATTCTGAAGAGGATATTGTTCACATATTTAAAAATTTACTTTAAACTGTCTGTCTAACTGCCTGCCTTCCTATCTGCCTGTCTTCCAGGGATGGAAAGGGAGAGAGATTTAATAAAGGAGAAAAAAGTCAAACTTTTAAGACTCATCTTTTCGTATTGACTGCAATGTATTGAGAAAACCATCAGATACAGTGATATTTTACCGTTTTGCATGACGCTTTCCTATGATGTTGCAGATAATGTGTGAAAACAGAAGCAAATAAATAAAACCTTTTATGGTTTCTTGTTATTTTTGATGAATGTTATCAGTTTCCTGGTCAGTTCAATGTCCTTGGTTACTAGGTTCCTATTTAACAAGGTAATCTGTTGGCTTTAACACAATACTGGCCGACAAACTGCGCCTCTGCTTGGCAAGCTGACCCACTGACCTAGACCCACCCTTAGCACCAGTTGTAGGCAGCTACTGTCATTTAGCCACTTGAGTTACAAAGTCAAAATCCAACTCTGGTCTGCAGAGAGGAACCCAGAGAATGTATGCTGCCCAAACAGATGGCCCAGATAAGTCTCCATCATTATGTAAAAATAATTGAGAATAACAAAAAAAATCTACATTTCCCCTTGTTTTTCACCTTATCTGTCGAGACAACATCTTAAACATTTGACAGCTGTTGGATATTTAAAAAAAAAATGTTACCACCTTTTTCTCCACAATTTCTTGATATCCAATTGCGATCCAATTATGATCTTGTCTCATCGCTTATCTGTTGAGACGTCATCTTAAATGTTCTACAGCTGTTGGATTTTTTTTACCTCCTTTTTGTCCCCAATTTTGTGATATCCAATTGTGATCCAATTACGATCTAGTCTCATTGCTGCAAATCCTCAACATGCTCGGGAGAGGTGAAGGTCGAGTCATGCATCCTCCGAAACATAACCCGCCAAACTACGCTTCTTAACACTGGAAGCCAGCCACACCAATATGTTGGAAGAAACACCGTTCCACTGACAACCGAAGTCAGCCTGCAAGTGCCGGCCCACCACAAGGAGTCGCTAGAGCGCGATGAGCCAAGTAAAGCCCCCCCCCATCCAAACCCTCCCCTAGCCCGGACGATGCTTGGCCAAATGTGCACCGCCCTATGGGACTCCCGGTCGCGGCCGGTTGTGACACAGCCTGGGATTGAACTAATGTCTGTAGTATTGTGGAGTAACTATGTTGTAGATCCATCCTCAGTTCTCATATCACAACCATTCAACTCTTTAACAGTTTTAAAATCACCATTGGTCTCGTGATGAAATTCCTAAGCAGTTTCCTTCCTCTCCCACAACTGAGTTAGGAAGGACGCATGTATCTTTGAAGCGACTGGATGTATTGATACACTGTCCAAAGTGTAATTAATAACTTCACCACGCTCAAAGGGATATTCTTCATCTGCTTTTTTTATTTGCCAATACAGTAGGCATTGAAAAACCTCCCTTGCCTTTGTGGTTGAATCTGCACTTGAAATTCACTATTTGAGGGACACACAGATAATTGCATGTGTGGGGTACACAGATGGGGTAGTCATAAAAACATTATATTAACCACTACTGTTGAACACGGAATGAGTCCATGCAACGTATTATATGATCTGTTATGCACATTTTTACTGCTGAATTACAAAATTCCACTTTGACTGTATGGGGTATTGTGTGTAGATCAGTGACACAAAATCTAAATGTAATAAATATTTTAATTCAGGCT
The DNA here is from genome assembly GCF_965601325.2 of Salmo salar. Classification (NCBI taxonomy): domain Eukaryota; kingdom Metazoa; phylum Chordata; class Actinopteri; order Salmoniformes; family Salmonidae; genus Salmo; species Salmo salar. Next base: position 70,639,088 of record NC_138299.1, on the reverse strand, counting down.
GTAACACAGCAAAATGTGGAAAAAGTAAAGGGGTGTGAATACTTTCTGAAGGCACTGTATACAGTGCTTTCCCTATTTAATCCAAGATGGCATAGCAGTCAGACGTCCTTTGTCCTCGTCTTGTCGTGTCCCGTGTGTATATATATATATATATATATATATACATACATCTTTTCTTCGCATATCTTTTTATATCTTTTTTTTCTAAAAACTCAACTTCAAAACACTCTCCTGCAATCTGCCTCACCAATTTAAAAAAAAGTATTATTTACAACAGAAGCTAGCCAGAAGTTAGCCAGAAGTTAGCCAGTTCACTAGCTAACGTTAGAATTCAGCTAACCACGGTTGGCGGTCATCAGCTATCCCTTAGTTCGAAAAGCTATCGCTAGTTTTGTACAACGCGACTCAGACCAGAGCGTACCGGACCTATTTACTCTTCATATTTCTGGATTTCTACCGCAAGCTCTGGACATTTACACCTGGATCTTGCAGCTAGCTAGCTGCTATCCGAGTGACTATTGGCTAACGTCGGTCCCGGAGCTAACATCAATTATTCCGGAGCTAGCCAGCTGAAGAGTTCCATCAGCCACTCCTGGGCTATCACCATCACCTATCTGGACCCGTTTTACTGACGATGCGGAGCCCCATCGGGCCTTCACGACTGGACTACCGACGTTATCTGCCCGAGGGAGTTATCCAACTGGCCCCTCCGTTGCGACGTAACCTGAACGCCCATCTGCGGCCAGCTAATCGTTAGCTGTCTTATCGGCTGCTATCTGAATAGGTCTATCGGCCAATTTTCTTGGGCCACTATAACTATAACTATTTTGCCAATTGGATTGGTCCCCTCTACCACACGGAGCCCCACTAATCTACCGACGGAAACGCATGAGGTGGCTAATAACAGACCATCATCTGCCAACTTGCTACCCATGGCCCGGCTAGCTGTCTGAATCGCCGTGACCGCAACCGACCTCACTACTCACTGGACCCTTTTGATCACTTGGCTAAGCATGCCTCTCCTTAATGTCAATATGCCTTGTCCATTGCTGTTCTGGTTAGTGTTTATTGGCTTATTTCACTGTAGAGCCTCTAGCCCTGCTCATTATACCTTATCCAGCCTCTCAGTTCAACCACTCACACATGCGATGACATCACCTGGTTTCAATGATGTTTCTAGAGACAATATCTCTCTCATCATCACTCAGTGCCTAGGTTTACCTCCACTGTATTCACATCCTACCATACCTTTGTCTGTACATTCAACCTTGAAGCTATTTTATCGCCCCCAGAAACCTGCTCCTTTTACTCTCTGTTCCGGACATCCTAGATGACCAATTATCATAGCTTTTAGCCGTAACCTTATCCTACTCCTCATCTGTACCTCTGGCGATGTAGAGGTGAATCCATGCCCTGCAGTGGCTAGCTCCACTCCTATTCCTCAGGCGCTCTCTTTTGATGACTTATGTAACCGTAATAGTCTTGGTTTCATGCATGTTAACATTAGAAGCCTCCTCCCTAAGTTTGTTTTATTCAATGCTTTAGCACACTCTGCCAACCCGGATGTCCTAGCCGTGTCTGAATCCTGGCTTAGGAAGACCACCAAAAACTCTCCATCCCTAACTACAACATTTTCAGACAAGATAGAAGGGCCAATGCAATCTACTACAGAGATAGCCTGCAGAGTTCTGTCCTACTATCCAGGTCTGTACCCAAACAATTTCAACTTCTACTTTTAAAAATCCACCTCTCTAAAAACAAGTCTCTCACCATTGCTACCTGCTATAGACCACCCTCTGCCCCCAGCTGTGCTGATTGAACTGTGAACTGATTGCCCCCCATCTATCGTCAGGGCTCGTGGTGCTAGGTGACCTAAACTGGGACATGCTTAACACCCCAGCCATCCTACAATCTAAGCTTGATGCTTGATGCTCAATCTCACACAAATTATCAATGAACCTACCAGGTACCACTCCAAAGCCGTAAACACGGGCACCCTCATAGATATCATCCTAACCAACCTGCCCTCTAAATACACCTCTGCTGTTTTCAACCTAGATCTCAGCGATCACTGCCTCATTGCTTGCATTCGTAATGGGTCAGCAGTCAAACGACCTCCACTCATCACTGTCAAACGCTCCCTGAAACACTTCAGCGAGCAGGGCTTTCTAATCAACCTGGCCCGGGTTTCCTGGAATGACATTGACCTCATCCCTTCAGTAGAGGATGCCTGGTTATTTTTTTTTAAATGCCTTCATCACCATCTTAAATAAGCATGCCCCATTCAAGAAATTTAGAACCAGGAACAGATATAGCCTTTGGTTCTCCCCAGACCTGCCTGCCCTTAACCAACACAAAAACATCCTGTGGCGTTCTGCATTAGCATCGAACAGCCCCCGTGATATGCAACTTTTCAGGGAAGTTAGAAACCAATATACACAGGCAGTTAGAAAAGCCAAGGGTAGCTTTTTCAAGCAGAAATTTGCATCCTGCAACACAAACTCAAAAAAGTTCTGGGACACTGTAAAGTCCTTGGAGAATAAGAGCACCTCCTCCCAGCTGCCCACTACACTGAAGATAGGAAACTCTGTCACCACTGATAAATCCACTATAATTGAGAATTTCAATAAGCATTTTTCTACGGCTGGCCATGCTTTCCACCTGGCTACCCCTACCCCGGTCAACAGCACTGCACCCCCCACAGCAACTCGCCCAAGCCTTCCCCATTTCTCCTTCTCCCAAATCCAGTCAGCTGATGTTCTGAAAGAGCTGCAAAATCTGGACCCCTACAAATCAGCCGGGCTAGACAATCTGGACCCTTTCTTTCTAAAATTATCTGCCGAAATTGTTGCAACCCCTATTACTAGCCTGTTCAACCTCTCTTTCGTGTCGTCTGAGATTCCCAAAGATTGGAAAGCAGCTGCGGTCATCCCCCTCTTCAAAGGGGGACACACTCTTGACCCAAACTGCTACAGACCTATATCTATCCTACTCTGCCTCTCTAAAGGCTTTGAAAGCCAAGTCAACAAACAGATTACATACCATTTCTAATCCCACCGCACCTTCTCCACTATGCAATCGGGTTTCAGAACTGGTCATGGGTGCACCTCAGCCACGCTCAAGGTCCTAAACGATATCTTAACCGCCATCGATAAGAAACAATACTGTGCAGCCGTATTCATTGACCTGGCCAAGGCTTTCGACTCTGTCAATCACCACATCCTCATTGGCAGACTCAACAGCCTTGGTTTCTCAAATGATGCCTCGCCTGGTTCACCAACTACTTCTCTGATAGAGTTCAATGTGTCAAATCGGAGGGCCTGTTGTCCGGGCCTCTGGCAGTCTCTATAGGGGTGCCACAGTGTTCAATTGTTGGGCCGACTCTTTTCTCTGTATACATCAATGATGTCGTTCTTGCTGCTGGTGAGTCTCTGATCCACCTCTACGCAGACGACACCATTCTGTATACTTCTGGCCCTTCTTTGGACACTGTGTTAATTACCCTCCAGACGAGCTTCAATGACATACAACTCTCTTTCCGTGGCCTCCAACTGCTCTTAAATACAAGTAAAACTAAATGCATGCTCTTCAACCGATCGCTGCCTGCACCTGCCCGCCCGTCCAGCATCACTACTCTGGACGGTTCTGACTTAGAATATGTGGACAATCACAAATACCTAGGTGTCTGGTTAGACTGTAAACTCTCCTCCCAGACTCACATCAAACATCTCCAATCCAAAGTTAAATCTAGAATTGGCTTCCTATTTCGCAACAAAGCATCTTTCACTCATGCTGCCAAACATACCCTCGTAAAACTGACCATCCTACCGATCCTCGACTTTGGTGATGTCATTTACAAAATAGCCTCCAATACCCTACTCAATAAATTGGATGCAGTCTATCACAGTGCCATCTGTTTTGTCACCAAAGCCCCATATACTACCCACCACTGCGACCTGTAAGCTCTCGTTGGCTGGCCCTTGCTTCATACTCGTCGCCAAACCCACTGGCTCCAGGTCAACTACAAGACCCTGCTAGGTAAAGTTCCCCCTTATCTCAGCTCTCTGGTCACCATAGCAGCACCCACCTGTAGCACGTGCTCCAGCAGGTATGTCTCTCTGGTCACCCCCAAAGCCAATTCCTCCTTCGGCCGCCTCTCCTTCCAGTTCTCTGCTGCCTATGACTGAAACGAACTACAAAAATCTCTAAAACTGGAAACACTTATCTCCCTCACTAGCTTTAAGCACCAGCTGTCAGAGCAGCTCACAGATTACTGCATGTGTACATAGCCCATCTATAATTTAGCCCAAACAACTACCTCTTCCCCTACTGTATTTATTTATTTATTTTGCTCCTTTGCACCCCATTATTTCTATTTCTACTTTGCACTTTCTTCCACTGCAAATCTAACATTCCAGTGTTTTACTTGCTATATTGTATTTACTTTGCCACCATGGCCTTTTTTTGCCTTTACCTCCCATCTCACCTCATTTGCTCACTTTGTATATAGACTTATTTTTCGACTATATTATGTTTGTTTTACTCCATGTGTAACTCTGTGTTGTTGTATGTGTCAAACTGCTTGCTTTATCTTGGCCAGGTCGCAATTGTAAATGAGAACTTGTTCTCAACTTGCCTACCTGGTTAAATAAAGGTGAAATAAAAATGTTTTAAAAAGAAGAGGTCAAAGGTTAATCCCAGGGATAGAGATGAGAGACACATATCCAAACAAAATATTGATTTACTTGTTTTCACTACACAGACCTCTGACTGGCCACATAAACATCATTTAGCATCCCTCCATGCAGTCTTACTTCAAAAAGTTTGTTGATTTCTGCTTTGAATCATTGACATGTTACCCTCTAACTTGTCATTAGAACTGTCTTCGCCCTTGTATTTTTAAATTGTTGCTACTCGGCCAAGGAGATTCTCTCTCCATCAGCCTGTTCCCCTCACTATGGTTGTCCTTGACATTTGGGGAGGCTCTAAGGTTTTTCATGTACTCCTGGGAGAATGCCACAGAGCATCAGACAGGGAGGGCTTCTCCAAGGTGAGGGATGTGATGCGTTTAGCAGGAGTGTCACCCTTTAAACTGTAGAACAGAGATGTCGGCCAGAGAGACTACTCCACAAAACAAAACAAATGCCTCAAAACTGAATGGGTTGTTTTTGTATGGTAAGACAGAGTCATTCAAAGGTCATAGCAGTAAGTTATTCCAATGTGTATGGTTAGACTTCGTGAGATTGATAACGCTCATAGGGCCCTGTTAAATCGAATTCAAGGTGAGGATCTGCACTCACACATGGTCACTGAGAGTGAGTAACCAGGTCGGCATGCCCAATATTCCTGGTATTCTGTTCTCTCCCTCTTTATGTCTTTTCATCATCACAATGGAACTGTTGTAAGAGAGGCAGAAACCAATAAATCCTCTAGAATGGTGGACGAGGCCTTGCTGACTGAGTTTTACCACTTTTTCAGCTTCCATTTATAGTGTGGCAGCGTTTCCTGTCATTGTGTGCCAGGAAAACAGGCCTCTTGGCTGCTCTCAAACTTCCTGCCCCTCTTACACCCCCCCCACACACACACACTTCTCAGAGGTGTACTTCTTACCACCAACTACATTACCAGATTAAGAATCACTTGAACAGTCTTAACCAAGTGTATTCTATCACGGAAAGGCTATGTTGTGGGGAAAGTTGAACGGCTAAAAATAAAAAAAACTCATGACAACAGCAGTCTCTTTTCCTTACAGTGTCTTCATGAGGAAATGTATAATTGCTGTGCCTCATCAGTGTAGACTACTGATTCAGGACTTGGGCCTGGCCTGGTCTGAGTATTCTGCTGGATTATATCTCAGAAGCCAAAGGACCAGAGTTTGGGAAAGCCGCTAAATCTTCAGGGGGCATAGTATCCCCAATTATTGGACCACATATCCATGATTGCATCACTGTGGTCAGTGTGCAACTCAATTTTCTAAGAAGTAAACCACAAAAGGTTGAACGGTCTATTTTTTGTAAACAATTCTCAGATGTCTGTAGAAGATACTGAATGTAGCTACAATCCACTGAACATCTAGTCAAGCAGGTTACTGCAGTTCCAAGGCCAACAGAGAGTATTGATTTGTACACTTTACACATAGTGCCTTGCGAAAGTATTCGGCCCCCTTGAACTTTTCGACCTTTTGCCACATTTCAGGCTTCAAACATAAAGATATAAAACTGTATTTTTTTGTGAAGAATCAACAACAAGTGGGACAATTATGAAGTGGAACGAAATTTATTGGATATTTCAAACTTTTTTAACAAATAAAAAACTGAAAAATTGGTGCAAAATTATTCAGCCCCCTTAAGTTAATACTTTGTAGCGCCACCTTTTGCTGCGATTACAGCTGTAAGTCACTTGGGGTATGTCTCTATCAGTTTTGCACATCGAGAGACTGAAATTTTTGCCCATTCCTCCTTGCAAAACAGCTCGAGCTCAGTGAGGTTGGATGGAGAGCGTTTGTGAACAGCAGTTTTCAGTTCTTTCCACAGATTCTCGATTGTATTCAGGTCTGGACATTGACTTGGCCATTCTAACACTTGGATATGTTTATTTGTGAACCATTCCATTGTAGATTTTGCTTTATGTTTTGGATCATTGTCTTGTTGGAAGACAAATCTCTGTCCCAGTCTCAGGTCTTTTGCAGACTCCATCAGGTTTTCTTCCAGAATGGTCCTGTATTTGGCTCCATCCATCTTCCCATCAATTTTAACCATCTTCCCTGCCCCTGCTGAAGAAAAGCAGGCCCAAACCATGATGCTGCCACCACCATGTTTGACAGTGGGGATGGTGTGTTCAGGGTGATGAGCTGTGTTGCTTTTACGCCAAACATAACGTTTTGCATTGTTGCCAAAAAGTTCGATTTTGGTTTCATCTGACCAGAGCACCTTCTTCCACATGTTTGGTGTGTCTCCCAGGTGGCTAGTGGCAAACTTTAAACAACACTTTTTATGGATATCTTTAAGAAATGGCTTTCTTCTTGCCACTCTTCCATAAAGGCCAGATTTGTGCAGTATACGACTGATTGTTGTCCTATGGACAGAGTCTCCCACCTCAGCTGTAGATCTCTGCAGTTCATCCAGAGTGATCATGGGCCTCTTGGCTGCATCTCTGATCAGTCTTCTCCTTGTATGAGCTGAAAGTTTAGAGGGACGGCCGGGTCTTCGTAGATTTGCAGTGGTCTGATACTCCTTCCATTTCAATATTATCACTTGCACAGTGCTCCTTGGGATGGTTAAAGCTTGGGAAATCTTTTTGTATCCAAATCCGGCTTTAAACTTCTCCACAACAGTATCTCGCACCTGCCTGGTGTGTTCCTTGTTCTTCATGATGCTCTCTGCGCTTTAAACGGACCTCTGAGACTATCACAGAGCAGGTGCATTTATACGGAGACTTGATTACACACAGGTGGATTCTATTTAACATCATTAGTCATTTAGGTCAACATTGGATCATTCAGAGATCCTCACTGAACTTCTGCAGAGAGTTTGCTGCACTGAAAGTAAAGGGGCTGAATAATTTTGCACGCCCAATTTTTCAGTTTTTTATCTGTTAAAAAAGTTTGAAATATCCAATAAATTTCGTTCCACTTCATGATTGTGTCCCACTTGTTGTTGATTCTTCACAAAAAATTACAGTTTTATATCTTTATGTTTGAAGCCTGAAATGTGGCAAAAGGTTGAAAAGTTCAAGGGGGCCGAATACTTTCGCAAGGCACTGTACATGCATTTATTTAGTTATTCACTCTGCAGTGATTATCATAGTGGATATAAGTATGCAGCTTTGAACAAGCGAGCCGGAATGGCTCATAGGAGCAGGAGCCTATCTCCTGGTTCTGTAGCGTGAGGCAGCTTGATGTAAAATTACACCCCCTGAACAGGACGCTAGTCTATTGCAGGGCCTTACCCCCAATCTGTCTCCGTAATGCTGAGTGCCAAGCCGAGACGCACTGGTTCCCGTTTTCACAGTCTTTGGTATGAATCAGCCATGGATCGAACTCCCAACCTTCTGGCGGACACTCTAACCACAAGGACACTGAGTTGGTTTCATAGTGGTTATACACTACCCCATAGACACAAACTATAGGGAGCATAACCAAACTTATTGTACTATCTAACTCAAGATAACAACACCAAGCATCATCATTTAGTGCAATCAGTTAACCTCGGAGCCACTTCCACTAAATGCGAGGGAAATTACAGAGGATCTAAACGGTGACAGACTGATACAGTAATATGTAAATCTCAATTTCTGCATCTTTATGTAAATATGGTGCCATAAATCTTTTGATCTCGGTCTATAAAAATACCTGAACAGACTCAAAGATTTACTTGTTCAAAAAAGCATTAATGTGTCCCATTGATTGTATAGTAACGCAGACATTGTGCGTTTCTGTCTCGTCCGGAACAGTTCTAATGCTGATATTTTGTACACTGAAGCCAAGGCATATAATAAATCACTTTTCCAAATGGTTCAAAATGCTGCTTTCTACCTCGAGACGTCCCCTAAGACACTTTTAAGTATCAGCATGTATTTTATATCTCAAAGAGCTGAAATCAAATAAGAGGAAGATGTGGTGTCCAAAGAAAGCAGATTGTGCAGATGGAATATGAACCAGGTGCAGAGTTTGGAGACTCTTCACAAGAATCTCACCACTGAATTTAATAGCATGGAAATATTCAGGGTAGGCCTCCTTAACTAACCTGTTGAACTTTGAGACACTCCCTGGTAAACCTCTTACTTGCTCATTGCCATTACGTAGTCATTTGATAATTACTGTATGAACGGCTACCTTTCAGAACCATACCACAGCCAAAGACAACACTAATTCCAAAATAATTTTCTCTGCTGTACCTGTGGTATCTTTGTTTTAGTACCCCATTTGGTCCCACTTTACATTAAGTGTCGCTAAATAATTACATAAGTAGGTAGAATGTAACTACAGCACAATGCAGGTACACATGCCAATGTTATTCAAACCGCAAAAAGGTTTCTCAGTTACAAGTAACAATGTCCACATGCAATGTAGTTACATTGTACCTGCCTCGATGTAATAACTATATAAATACATTGTAATTAATGACACTTGCTATGAATTTGGAATTGTTAAGCCATAATTGCTCAATAAAAATGTAGCGAATCAGGGCTTTCTAATGTTGCTGAGGAAATATGAATTGAAATAGAGAAGGCTGTTTCACCTTGCCAAGAGAAGCCAAAATCAGAATATGTTTCAACAGTTCAGTTGGTGAGGAGAGCATTGTGCGGATAAACACGTCAACAAGGATTTCACATTGTTAGCAACCATTCAGGCATGCACACAGTACATCCTCATATCCCTGTTTCATTCTTTAGAACTCTGTGCAACGATTACAATGCGTTTCTAATTGGGACTTTTTATAACCATGTCTTTGATTTATAGCTCAGCGTACTCTTTTGATAAGAGTATCTCCTTGCAGCCCTAACAAAAGATTTATGCTTTTTTTCATGTCATAAAACCTGTGTTATTGAACCATTTCGAGAGGATTTTATTCGTATGCTGTTTTACGGATCTTCTCAAAGCTGCCCGCATAAGCAGTTTGGACGACTGAGTGTTCACAGCTGGAGACATGAAGACCTGATCCAGGACCAGCAGATTGAAGACCAAGCATTGCTCCAAACTGTGTAGTCAAGCCTTAACATTAGTGTTGTGAATCCTGTATGGCTACCAAAATCCACAGAAAGCAATGCTCTTTATAGCACGAGTCTCATTAGCTATTATTAAGTAGTTTCTTCTGTTTTAGTACCACATTGGATATACGTTTATCACCCTCTTCTGAAATAGCAGAGCTATACTATGTCTTGAGAGTCGTCTGTTTATGTTGGCAATCGCGATGGGACAGATTTGAGAAGATCAGCTTCAGGTCAGCCACGGTGGAAGCTACAAGAGACGCATTGAACTTTAAACATCTATACTAGAGCATTAAGACTAATTTATTCACATTATTGTTTGCCTTCATTGATAAACATTTGGAGGTGCTCGTTACGTTCCCCAGCAAGAAAACCAAAAATGTCGCTCAAAAAGATGGGGGAACTAACAAAGAGTCACTGACCAACAACCAAAACAAAAACATACAGGGTTTTAGAAGGGGTTCTGAAAGACACTCATTGGGGTGTCCACTGAAAGTTGACTAGCAACAACACCTGGAAACTAAAAGACACCAACCATGAGTGCCCACTTAATTTGCCCATGAAAGGCAAACAAAAGAAAAACCCACACCAAACTTAAAGACAGGAAGCGAACCAAAAATGTGGAGCAGGGAAATCAGACAAAGAAATGTTTTCCTAGAAATCAAAACAGGAGAGCTAACTAAAGGGGCTGACACCTCCATATCTCTCAAGACCACTGGAGCACTGGGCCAGCCACTCTTAAATAGCACCTGTGCCACCACAGGTGAAACGCCTTCCAACTAACGAGATGGCAACCAGCACATGTGTAACACATACTGACTAACAAGGTGATACCAATTGGTGTGTCCTATGTTCTAAAGAGCTACATGTCCTGAAGTGCTACCTCAAAACATAAATGGAAAAACCAAAACCTGTAACAGTGTCATAGACGCTGTTCACAAGGTCTAACTAACCCCTATTCTATTTCTTAGCTCTTATTTCTGACGCAAAACAAAAGCCATTGTTTATCATTTAAACTCTGTCACTGTTTTAAAGTCACCATTGTCCTCATGGTGAAATCCCTGTTTCCTTCCTCTCCTGTAACTGAGTTAGGAAGCATGCCTGTATCTCTGTAGTGACTGGGTGTATTGATACACCATCCAAAGTGTAATTAATAACTTCACCAGGAACATTCAATGTCTGCTTTTTTGTATTTTTACCCATCTACCAAAAGTTGCCTTTCTTTGCGAGGCGTTGGAAAACCTCCCTTGCCTTAGTGGTTGGATCTGTGTTTGAAATTCACTGCTCGACTGAGGGACTTTACAGATAATTGTATGTGTGGGGTACAGAGGTGAAGTTGTCATTCAGAAATCATGTTAAACACTATTAATGCACATAGAGCGAGTACGTGTTACTTATTTAAGCACATTTCTACTCCTGAACGGCTTGCCATAACACATGGGTTAAGTACTTACTGACTGAAGGCATTTCAGCTTTCCCTTTTCTATTCATTAGGAATATTTTGGAAAAACATAATTCCACTTTGACATCATTTGATATTGTGTGTAGGCCAGTTACACAACATTTTATCAATTTTAAATACAGGCTGTAACACAACAAAATGTGGAAATACTCAAGGGGTGTGAATACTTTCTGAAGGCACTGTATGATATGCATTCTCAACATCTTCATGCTACTTAGAGACATCCCAATTTAGAAAGGCTTTTTTTTTTAACACCACAAAACGACCTGAAATATCGTGTCAGTAGAGCAATAGACAACAGTAAGGATTTCCCGCCAAAGTTGGATAGAAATCACAATGAAGTCATTTTTGGCGTTTTAATGGCACGGTGACTTCAACAGTGACCAAGGAAAACATTCAAACTTGAGAAAAGAATTACGGTTTATTATTGTAACCTTCCATGCTGGAACTGGTTATTATAAATTGGAGTTACATGAATCAGAGTGTGTAATGAAAACTAAACCAAACCCACAAAAGAGAACAAAAGAGACTGGAAGTCAAAGGATCAAACTTCAGCTCACTCCATCTAATTGTGTGGGAGTAGACATTGGACCATCGTTTTAGGTTGAGGTTTCAACCGAAAGGCGTCAAAGGAAGTCTTTATAGAACATAATGCTATTCTCCACGCTTTTTGAGGAGAGCCAACAATATAGCCCTATCATTAATGATATCCAGGTCAATTAATCATCAGGAAATAGAGCTGTTTTCAAAGCTGCTTTATCCATTTTTGGATACGTAGTTTAGTCTGTGAAAACAAGAGGTTACTGAGGATATTTATGTTTGGACAGGCCTTTGTATTTGAAAAAAAAACATATATTATTTTGGTAATCAATAGAATGGGTGTCTTCGCATCCGAAACAAGTAACCCTTCATATACTCTTACTGTCCTCTCCTAGAATGGTCATGACATCATGCTCAACAGAACACATTCATCTCAATAGCTGCCTACAATTAACTTCACACCTACTTCTAGTCTACTTGGTAAGAGAGGTATTTTCCCATTGCTCCATATCTATATTTGGTCAGGTCTCCTGTGCTCTATTAATTAATTGGCAAGAGCTACAATCAGGAACATTTATTGAGTCAACACAGACTCTCTCATAACATTCTAGAATTGCCTCGATGCTCATTACATCAGAGGAGAAATACATCATAGTCACTGAAGTCTCATTGAGTGTTCCCTGATAGGAATCAAAATCAATACCTAACTTCAAATTGTGATAATTTCCCTCGTCGACAACACTCTGACCATGAACCAGAGAAACAAAATCATCTGGTTTTTCCAACTGAGACAACATGAGTTATGTGTCCCAAAAAAACAAAAACAGATGTGGATATTGCAGTAAAGTAAATATTTACCCACCAGTTTTAATTAGGCAGCAATTTCGCTATGAAATTAAGCATCTCCATCATAACGCAAGCAAACATTACACCAACATTGAATTGTTTAAAGCGAACGTTAACCGAAAATTCTGGGAAAAAAACAAGAAATAATATATAATATAAAAATAGCAATAATGTGGGAGCAATTTATGCTAATTAGGCTTTTATTTATGGTCCAATAATTGGGCACATTTGAATTGTTGATGATGTTTTTTCTCTTCTATTTGTTCTATCGCTGTGTGCTCCCCATTGTTCCCTCTGCGAAGATCAAAGGAACTCCAATTGAATGGATGGTAATGGTGCGTGGCTCTAGTCTCAGTGCCGAGTGGTTGAAGAAAAACAGCCAATTTGGGGTCTACGTGGACACAATTAGCACAATTCATGTGTGCCTTTCACTGAGGTACTTTCACTAAACCCACGGAATGGCTGAGCATTCACTTCTGAGCTATGATTTTCATAACCTTAAAACCTCTTGTGTCTTTTCATTACACTGCTAGCAATAGAGTCGTTGTGCTACTTTGTAAGGTGTCATTGAGGATAATGCCAAAAGAAACTGCATGACAGCACTGCCATTTGAACTGACGGGTTTTGTCAATACAAGTGAGTAACTTTAAAAAATATACTCAGATGGTTTGAATACAACGAACACTTTATGGATTAAATTAGAGTATGTCCAGTCTCATCCTTTGAGAATTTCAAAGGAATGTTTTTAAATGAAAATGTATTTGTGTGACTTATGTTCATCTTGTAAAGCACAGCTCAATCCTTAGGAATCGATTGACGCACCCGTGCGTCAGTTGAATTAGCATAATAAGCATAATCCCCATCGAAATCCATCCGTTTAAGCTGGAGATATCAATTTTTTTTGGTTGCATGGGCCGTGTCTCAATCCATTTACCTATGTAGGCCATCTGCATCTGTTGTCGAAAGTGGCAGAGCTACAGCGCTGTTTGTCAGACCAGGAGACTGTCTGTAGCATCTGAACACATTTTGCTGCAAACTAATATGACCCTACTATGGAAATAGGACACTCTCACCAACACGATGGGGTTCTCCGCTTTGCTCTACGAGTGTCTCGTCTGAAGGTGACCGTTACAGGTTTCAAAAATTCATGGAAGTAGTTTTGTGCCAACAAAAAAAAGGGTTAAATATGTGTCAAAAAAACAAAAAGCTTTCTTTTATATAGGATAGGCACTTCAAAACCTTGTTTCTTATAATTTATGTTTGGACTGTCTGACTTGCCATATTATGACCATCTTAAAACATTTCCATTTGTTAGCTTAGTAACCCCCCCAATCATGTGTGTATGTTGCTGTTTATATGTTTACTATATATCTTTGTCTTTATCCTATCCGACTTGCTACAACTGAAGTTCCTTCTGGAGAAATAAAGTAACTCAGTTAAATTCAATGCAGTGATCGACTCCCATCCGAAACTAAGCTACCCGTTTCCCTGAAAAACAAGACCCCTAATCACGTTTTCATTGTATCGTAGTTTACATCAAATGCTCGGGGCATGGCTTATACAGTCTCTTTCTTCTCCCCACCACATTCTAATGAGACCACAAATGGTCCAGTCCAGATTTGAGCTGAGGAAACAAGGTGCATTATGTAGGTGGGAGGTAACCAAACCATTGACACACAATTAGCATGAAGCCCAGACCTTGGAAATAGCATTGAGGCTGCCGAGAGCTCGCTTGACAGAATGAAAAGATTAAGACATGAGGAAAGATATAGGGGGCATGGGAAAGTCCATAGGGGATACGGAGCGACTGAAGTATGCCCAATGAGTGAAGGCCGACAATTAGGCAATGAATGTTATTGTGAAAATGTATGTGCCTGAAACAGCTGTTAAGTGTCTGTGCACTCCTCCATACCAAAGAGATGCATTTATTTGGACATGGCTTTTGTTTACCCCCCTCTATATATACATGCAAGCCTGTCAAAGAAGGACTGATGCAGTAGTAGAAAACTATAGAAGTACAAAATTCCCTCAGGTACAGAATTAGGTCAACTTGGGATGGAAGCCAGTGCAGTCAAATTCAAACGCAGGAAACAAATTATCCATGGTGGTATTTTACATTATCATCCTCACCCAGAGTACAATACTACAAGTCTATAAAATACAAGTGCACAAGAAGTACTGAAAAGTTCCTCTGGAATAGTTGTTGCCCAGAAGGTCATTGTGTGTAAAATCCCCCTACAGAATGATTTCATAAGCATAACAGCCATGCTGAAATATGTGGTAACTACATAGAAGGCAGCTGTTTCTACGTTTCTTACTGTAGCTGAGAGAACGAATCAGCAACACATAATTCAGAGCTGTCGGGTCTGGGCTTCACAATCACTGAAAAAAGGGAATATTGTAAAGATTTGCAATACACTGAGACTGTGTGCACCTCAACTTAAAACTGGTGTCTTCTTTCCCCAGTGTTAGTGTGGAAATAGTTATGGGGAAATGACTAACTGTGAGGGTGATAACTGACACACACCTTTTTCAATTCGCACAATGATTCATGAAATAAACCAATTCCCATAGTGCATTCAGAGTAATTGCTTGTCTTACTTATGGAACTCTGTGAAGCAATTTTTATTGAGTAGTTTCTACAGTTCTGTGTTCTTTGCCAACTTAGGCGAGTCTTGGCACCAGTAGCAGCATTGATTTGGTCTCAGTTGTCTTTCTTTGCTCTATAGCGATTCCATGAAAAGAATTTAGCATACACTCCATAAATGGAGGAATCACTATCAGTATGCATTCAATGTTATATGATGAGGTGGTGGCCTGCAGAGTAAGTAAACATTTAGATAGGCGACCCACCCACAGATGCATACTTGGCAGTGTAAGGACTTGGCCCATGCAGATGTTTGTGTGTGTAATGTTATATGCTGTGGCTTTGGCCTGACTGGGGATTGCTTGTTGACCATTGCTTATAGACAATCACTTTTTCCATGTTTGTGTCTTGAAGCTGAGACCATGGATGATTTGAAGGAGACCTCTCCGTCTGATGAATAGCCGACTCTGAGTAAAACCTCTGAGCTCAAACATTTAGGTCGGAGGCACTGTAAACGTCCACTGTAGTTACCGTAGTCAAATTTGCCTTTATCTCACCCCGAATCAATGTCAACCAGACTATCTTTCCAAATCTAAGACAAGTGTGTTATGTTTTTCCCCAGGGGACAGGACACTTGTTCAACCGTTAGCCAAGCACAGAGAGCAAGGCGACAATTAAGTCAGCATCCCCCTGAAATAGAAAACAAAACAAAATAAAACAAAACGCTGAGCCAGCCGTTAAACATCATAACTCATACCAGATGGGGCGGTGTTGTCCTTTAAGCGTCTGCAGATGAAACAGAGCGTGTAGTGTCACTGCAACGGGACGTTTGATACCAGTTGATGTTTGCTGCTTAGCACTTATCAGATGCTTCTGGTAACGTTTTCAAGAGGGTGGCATATAAGCAGTGGGGTGTCCAGAACATTTTGAATGGGGTGACCAAGGTGGGGCACAGAACCAGTTTAGGGGGGGGGCATAACATTTTGAACCTTAATCGATGCAAGATGGATTTTTTTCAATATAATTATTATAGTTTGATGCTTTAAATGCTTAGGTTTGGTACATTTCCCTGTTGAGGTAAATCATAAATCAACTTGAAAAGTCTTGTTAAAGTGTTAGCGTTCAAGGTCAGGATTTTTTTATGAGGGTATTATCATACAGGAGTAAATTCACTTCGTGAAAGTGCCATCCAGAGTGTGAATTCTACCGTGACATTCGAGGGGACCTTTTTTTTTATGGGACCTCCTATGCGTGCACGTGCACCACCTTTTGTTCATGGGCTTTATAGTAAAGATGTTATTCTAACTGTAAAAATGCATTACCTTTTAATGTGTCATGAACACAACCAGTCATGATGTTCTCATCCGATTGTCAAACTAATCACTTCAAAAAGTAGGCTACCTTTCGCAACTTCATCTACCTCAAAATAAGTCCAGCATCCGAACAGCGCACCGTGCCACCGCCATTTGAATGGAAAGGGACATCAATTACGAACGCCACCAGTGTCATGACGTTCAGCCTACAGAGTGGCATGTATTCACCGATGCCAAGGGAAGCTAGGCTTCCCCTGAAATGTTTGCAAATTTTTTTTTAACAAACGTAAAAAATGATTTCTCGTGCGTGTGTATCCGTGTTTCATAATGTTCCTTCAATTCGCGAGGCAAACAGTGCCGCTCTGTCTTGGTATCTGTAGCCCAGGTATCTGGTGCTGTCTGGCCAAAAATAATATGGCATGTGATACTCTTTTTGTTTTTTTTACATCTTGGTCAAAATTATCAATATATTCATAGACATTCTATCAGATCTCAGAATTCTGGTGGTGGGGGGGGGGGGCACTTGGGTGGCCAATCAGAATTCAGGGGTGGACGTAGCCGCCCTCTGGACACGCCACTGCATACTGTATAAGCCTACATAATCCTTCCTTTTGGACTAGAGAATCTGCCAGAAAGTCATAGAAACAATATATTATATTCCAAAGATGCAGACATACAAAAGTATGTAAACCATTTCTCTCTTTCCCGCAGTTTATTTCATTGATGCTTTCATGTCAGTTGAAAGGCATCGAGTTGGCTGCGTTAAGCACAGCATTGAGGAACACTATTGAAGGCAACGACACAGCTTTGATGCAGATGTGAACTTGAACACTCCTTATTATGAAGACCTCTTTGCTGTTATTTCACATGCAAGTATTTCACCAATGAGCCAGCGATTGTCCTCCATGTATCCATCAAGGTCTTAAGATTCTGTCAGCATAAATGAACACCTGCCTCAAAAAGCTGGTCATTAATGAAGAGTTTAATTGCAAAAAGCTATATATCCATTTTCAGAAATGTTGGTAAATGAGCTTTTATTGTTTAAATAACCTTCTCACTTTCTAATAATGGCATGGGGTTGTTCAATGACAGACATGTATTTGTTTGAAACCTATCACTAGATCATTTAATTTCAAAGAGATAAATAATCAATGTTTTGTTGCAAAACGCTATATATACGCCTCACTCTCAGAGAAAAATGTAGCACTGATAGGTTTGACATAGTCAGACAAATAGTAACATTTTTAACAAAGAACTGTACAAATGATACATTTGTGACATCAATATTTTAACAAAATAATTTATTTAAATGAATCAATACAGTAAAATGAGTTATGTATGTAAAGTATACAGGAAACAAACATTCTATTCCAGCTAAACAATGTATACAGCATATAGCGTTTTGCAACAAAATCCATTTTAATACACATTTCAAATCTATGAATTAAAAATCTGAGAACAGTAATATATTTCACAAACAAAAAAGGTACCCATAAGCAATCATTTCTCATAATAAAAAAAACAAATGTGAAAAGTGAATGGATATAGCGTTTTGGAACTAAATTCTTCGTATGATGTTCCAGTCAGTAGATTATCCTCTTGCGCTTTAACTACATGAAAGATAGGCAGGCCACTTCCCAGAATAGATTTTAGGATCAGCCAACAACTTTGAGTCTTGTTAGTGAATAAAGCTTATGTTCCTCTGACAATGCTTTTAATTAAAAGCCACATCATTTAAGCCTAAGGAAAGCTGTTATAGTTTCATCGTGCCTCATGACGCTGGAGTCTTAGGAATAATCAATCTTTATAAACAAGCTCGGGGAGGATTTTGAACGAACTGGATGATTTAAGAAAGTCAATAATATTGCCACACCACATCCTCTTATAAACATTGAGGACAAGTCAAAGTAAACAGAGTAGATCAAAACCATTTTAATGGCAGTTTCATTCGATGACACTTGTGGACTTTAAAATGGTTTCGCTCACCACTAAGCTGCATGGGAAATTGCCTCTAGCTCCTTTCGCGCCTTCAGTCAAGACAAAAAGGTTTTGGCATGGGGAGATACAGAACATTAGGAACGCCTTGTTGGCATCTCCGTCATTATCACTCGCTTGGAAAACAATTTGTTCCAATTTTAACTTGACACGTTGATAACTTCATGTAGCGAATGTTGATAACTTAGTCACCCTGCACTGCTAAACTAACAAATGTGATCATGTGAAGTTGTGCTTGACTAGGGGCTCTATTAAATCTGTATCTCTGAAGCGCTACGGATTGCGCGTTAGAAATGTAAAAGGTCATTTCAGATTGAGCCGACATCTATAGCGCTTACTGTGAACGCGGTCTCCGCTAACGCGGGAACATTGCCTATTCAATCCTTATCGCGGAAATTCAGACATAAAGCCCAATTGAAATTTAAAGCCAATGTTTTAGCGGAGACGGCATTCACAGTAAATGCTGCATTTGTCATCTCAATCGGAAATGCTCTTCACATTTCTATCGCGAAATCTGTAACGCGTCACCGTTAAGGGTTGGATTAACCCCTAATTTTCAATCACGCTGTAACGCTGAACTTCTGCGATACGGATTGAATAAAGCCCTATGAGTGTTTGTCCATTTGACTCCATTGAAATAACATTAACTGTGTTTATCCAGTGTTATATATTACGTTCCTCAGAAATATACAGTATACACTGTAGCAATTCCATTTCATAACCAGCTAATGGCAATTATTACGATAAGACAATTCAACAACACAATTTTGGCAACTTTTCAACTACAACAAATCCTTCTACGACAAGTATACAGTGTCTACCCATATCTCTAGTTTCATTTAGTAGGACAAGACTCCCTTTATGCAGCCCTGTTTCCCTATCCCCTATCGGGGTTTGTCTCCCTTTCTAATTCACATATAGTTGGAGTGCATGCTATGCAATCTTTGACTCCTCTATTCATTTTGATACCCTGCCATGCCAATCTCACAAACAGTAAAGAGAGAGAGATGCTGTGAGGTTCATTTTAATTCACCTTCTCTTGTATTTACTCAAGGTTCTTTTTCACTTACTGTCATTATCATTATGAGTGTTATTATTATTTCAGCATCAGCATGGTACAGCATTCCCAAGCAGGCTTCGTCAACATTGGTCTCGGCAGGACAGAACCTCTCCAGGAGCCCACAGTAATCCACCAGATTTGGGTTGTCACTCCTCGCTTGGTTCATGGCCTCTCTCTCTCTTTCTCGATGACAGAGAAGATAAGCATGTTGCATACCGGATCACCAGGCTACGAAAAAATTGTTCTGCTGAATAAGCCAGATGTAAATAATTGTTGAAAGCAATACGGGGCCCTGCGTCGCAGTGTCCGCTGGATGTTGTGCTTGGCTGCCAGCACCGTGGCTCAGTTTCATTTAGGTCCTCAATGGCCTTTTCAAATGTTTTGTTCAATTCAGCCCAAGCTTTATTTAAACTCTGCCCACAACAGGCTTAGAGTCCTTAGAGTATAAAATACCTTACCACCCACATTATTGAGCTGCTATATGAGCTCAAAGGTTCCTATTTTAAGTTTGCGTTATTTTTAGACAGCCCCCATAGGATTGCAGTGAGATTGCTTACCGCATGGTGTGCTCACTTTGTATTGAAAGAGACCTTTAAATAAATACTTTTTATTCTGTTATTGGCTTTTTACATTTACAAAGCATGTTATAGTTTTATCAAAAGTGGAAAATACTGATGTTACATACGTAACAAATGTAAAAAATAAGTCTTCGATCTTACTTTCCCTGAAAGTAAGAACATACACTTGAGCATGTGAAAATATCCATAAAACACTGCTTAAGTCATTTAAGTTAATAAACAGTACAAAAAGTAGAAACCAAACATAGATTTAAAAAGAAGGGACAAAAACACTGACAACTATAACTTCCATGATTTCCCATGAATAAAAAAAATGTACACAAGTTCATAGTCTTAGTAGGGCGGGGTTCACGTCAAGATAGGATGGATCAGCTAGCTTTGCCCAAACCTTTTGGCTGGTCGAATAACACTCCAGCTCGAAGGATTGTGACCCAGACTATTCACCCCAGAACCTTCCCTTCCCACCCCCCGCCAACAGAACCAACAGTATCCTCCCCATTCTCCATCCTCAAATGTCGATAAGGCAGGGACTTGATTAATCCTAGCTCTTGGAGTGCTTCGCCAGTCATCTGTGAGCACATACAGCCAGAGAAAGTGGTTACCGTGCTCGTGTCATAACATTGGCAGGCCTCGATTACCGTGCGAACATAGTGGTGTGCTCATTTTCACACCACGGGCTGTATCTTGATGCTTACAGGTGCAGTAGGATCAAAACACACATGCTTCCTTTTAAAAATGAGAATCGGGACAAAAAAAGACACAGGCTGGGGTTACTATTGCTATGGCCTTTGGAATTTCTCCTGCAAAGTGTTTCAACGTTATCACTCCTCTTATCTCTCACAAGTGAATGTAACAGAAGTTTTGCAAAGGAGTGGCATTATTGGTAATACAGACCAGCTACATTTTGATTAAGATAAAATGGAGCTTTGCAGTTCCTAAACTGGATTCAGACACAGGCTCTTTGTTCCAACCATTTGGTGTTAATGTATTTCGCATAATGACGCCTTAAAGAGATGAATGATTGTACAGTTACAGTATGAGGTCTGGAAAGGACTGGTAAACTCTTCCAAGAGGTTTTAACTCTGTTCGAAGTAATATTACAGGTGTCCCTTTCTGCCTTACTGCACAAAGACATTAATGGAGACTGCTAGTCCAATGTTCTCTGCTTCTTATATACATTGTCTTCGTTTGCCTTTCAGAGAACATACCATATTGTACGGGGATTGTAATAAACAGTCTCATACATATTGCTCGGCCTCCCCTTCATTCAGAATGGTCACTGACCCGTCCCCACTGTTCATCTCAATGTCCATCTCTTTTGCAGCTGCGTTCTCCGGCAGCAGGGCCAGGTCCTTGAACACATCCACGTAATGGCCGAAGCCGGGGCCCCAGTTCAACAGGTTGTCCCAGTTGAAGCCCCCGGCTTGCTGGCCCAGTTTATGGGGCAAAGTGTAATGGTCCGTCATTGGCGCCTGTGCAGCGGGCCCGCCCTCGGCCCACCGGCTGGAGTAACGCCTCTGCTTGAGCCGCCCGCCGTAGTCCTCGTCGTCGGCATCCGACTCGTTGACCTGCGACAGCTTGGGCACCCTGGAGCTGTATGCCACTGGCTTCTCCCGGTCGTACTCCATCTCTGAGCAGGTGAAGGAGTCGTGCGAGTCACTCTCAGATGATGACTCCGGGGGGGCGGGGATGCCATCGGCCGGGTTGCGGACCCGTGACATGGGCCTGCGGCATTCCTCCTCGGATGAGGAGCGGCCGTGGTCGGCGCTGCAGATGCTGGGGTTGCGGGGCCGCGGCGTGTTGAGCCGCTCCACCTCCTCGATGGATAGCCCCACAGGGGGCCCCGTTTCCAGAGGGATCTGCTCAATGGGCTGCTTGAGCCGGCTGCTCGGCCGGGAGCCGTGGCCCGCCATGGTCTGGGGGCTCTTGCTGCGGCGGCCCAGCCGGGTGGCGTAGTTGAACATGGCGCCCGGCTGGCCCATCTCGTTGTGGTGCAGGTCCAGTGGGCTTCCATCCCGGCGGGCCAGGTTCAGCTCCCTAGTGGGGGTGTTGCGGTAGAAGGACGAGGGCTTGGTGAAGGGGGCCGGGCTGTGCCTTGAGAGGGGGTTGGGTGTGGGGCAGGCTGAGTGGCTGAGAGGGGTGGACCTCAGGGCCTGGCTGTACTGAGGCTGGTAGGTGTAGCTGGTGGCCCCCAAGGGCAGGGGAGACTGTCTGGCGAAGCCCAGAGGGCTGTGTCTCTGGATGGAGAACTTGGGCGTGTGGCTGCGGAACTGCTTGTAATGCTGGATGATGTCGGCGTCGGACGGGGCGATGCTGCTGGCGTTGTCTATGTCATAGTGCTCGATGTCTGCCTCAGGCATCTGGCAGGGGGCACATGGGGCGCTGGGGATGGTCTCGTTGTTGTGGGGGATGTCTGTCTCGTCGTAGATCAGGTAGGGGTTCTCCCTCTCGATGATGTCTGGCTTGGGGTTCCCCTCAGGCTGCTTCCTCACCGTCATGTCGTCGCCATACGGCGGGATGTTATCTGGGTCATCAAACGCCACGTTCTCGCTCCCTTTCTTCTTCTTCTTCTTCTTCTTCTTCTCCTTGGGCTGCTTCTCCTCCTTTGGCACGTTGGTCTTGTTGCGGCCCTTGCAGTGGTTGCAGAGGATCAGACTGAGCACCACCAGGGCCAGGGCTGTGGCACAGCTGCCCACAATGGCCGGTACCGCCCAGATGGGCAAGGTCAGCTCCTTGGCCGTGGGGCTCGGGCTGCAGATGAAGCCGCCGTTGTTGGCTGTCTTGCAGAGTGTGCCCTGAGGGCACTGAACCCCCAGGCACGCCACCAGGGTCTCGCAGGTCTTGCCAGTGTAGAATTCAGAGCAGACGCAGGTGTAACTAGAGTGGGGGCCAGGGACGCAGCTCCCTCGGTTCTGGCAGGGGTTCGAGGCGCATTCGCCGGGCGGGAGGCACTGGTAGGTGTACCACTGGTTGACGCACATCAGACCGTCCCAGCATGGGCTGCTGTCACACAGGTTGGGCCCTCTGCAGCCGATCTTGACGGCTGGGCTGGTCTTGGAGATGGTGACAGTGCTGTGATCTCCGCTGAAGGGAAGATTTTCCCCATTGTACTTCACATAGGCCAGGCAGCCGTCGAAGCCTGTGGGAAGAATAGGGAGAGGAAGAGGTGTTCAAATAACAGGAAGCACTTCTGGATGGCTATTAAGACAACACAGTGATAATTTCCGAATTAAGTTTGAGCGTTTTTCAGAATGTGCCAAGTGGCTGGGATAGCCAACTTGTAAATAACAGGAACTGAAAGCTATAATCAGAACTGGAGGAATTTTGTTTAGTCGGCAAATTGGTTAAGCATCGGCCAAAATCTCAATGAAATGTCCTCATGGAAAACACCTCGACAAATCCCATTCTCAAACGCGTAAATAAATCATTGGCAACTCTGAGAGAAGCCAATGTAATTATTTTCAAAAACATAGGTGGATGCCAGACAATCTTCAGACCTCGTATCGCTTCAAGACATCCATCTGGAAGAAATGTTTTGGTGACTAATTCAAACCTTCGCTTTCATTTTGCTTCACAAAGTTCCCTCACAGATGTAAACACATGTTTATTGAATTTATCCCATTTTGTTCTATTCATTAGATCCTTACTAGTTAAATGCACACCAGACCACAAATGCTTCTACATGCATATTAAGCGAGGGTCAGTTCCTACTTGGTGTAGGTGTGGCACCAAGAAACCGGGACCAGATAACCTTCGTGCTAGGCAAGACAGCCTGCCATAGGCATGTGCGTTTATTTTGAAGTATATCCGTACCTTATTGTGTGAAAGAGGCCAACAAATCATTAAAATTGCTTTTTTGTTTTACCATGTCAGTCCATAGTATTAAGTAATTTTCTTTCCATTAAAAGTCTGACATTTACAGTGAGGTATCCCTTCCCTCTGGAAGCCCTCTCGTTCACCCTATCAAAACTATTTTTAAGTCAGAAAACATTTAATATGTGACATCTGATCTGATTTAGATCTAATCCAACACAAGATTCCATGGGAATAAGATGAAAACATGAAAGCATCAAAAGCGGGACTCCCCACCTAATCAAACTACTTTCACATTAGCTATTGTCTAGAAATGATCTGTAAAAGAGAGCAACATTAACTCTCTTCTACAATTCGTCCAATGTCAAATAAAAACACAATTTACACTACCCCTAGAGAGCAGGACTGCAACATCACCTAATATGGTCTGATTCAACCTTATATTCATTGAAAAAGGTGTCTACCATTTACATACTGTATGACAATAACAGCAACTTCACACATCACCACCTCACCTGATGCAATTTTCTGCTGGGTGGGCCCGGAGGGGACTCCACCGAGGGACATGGTCAGGACGTTAAGACCCCCGAAGTCCTGTGTGGGGTGCTGGATGAGCTTGAGGAGTGCCCCGTCCACGTGGAGGGAGGTGACAGAGCCGTTCTTGAAGACCTGCAGGATGTGCCACTGGCCGTCCGATAGGACCATCTCTCCCAGGGTCCTCTCCACCTTACCCCCCACACCCGCATCAGATATGTAGTGGACATTGCCGTTTTTCAGCTGGGGGGGGGGGGGGGGGGGGAGAGAGACAGAGACTGAGTTAGATGGATGGACAGATAGGCAGACGTGGACAGACGGATGGATTGGACAGATGGATGGACACAGACAGACAGGAATGCAGGCCGGCAGACAGACTGATACTGTATTGTACATGTTTGTTGAGAAGGAAAGAGTGGAGAAATGTGATAAGCATGATGATATGATTATATGCTCAGATAATTCTCCACTCAGAGATGTTGTTGCTGTTTTGTTTCAGTTGGAGAGCTGTTCTTGTTTTGTAATACTAATAATCTATTTATTTACAGTACCGTTATTATACCAGTTCAGTTGACTGAAAACACATTTTCCTTTACAACAACGACTGTTGCAGTGCAGAGGTAAAGGTTGCATATGCCAAATACCAGTAAACCAGCTATTATTATGATCATGTTAGGTATGCAGGAACTTTCATAGTATTACCTTCAATATGCTTAAACTATATCCATATGCAGAGTTAATCATATAGAAGTAATTAATCAAAATGACAGTGTGCCAGGCATTGTATATGGTAATCTCATATATTTCAGCCTAAAGTGGAAAAGTAAACTCTTTTGCCTCCCCTTCAAAGAAACAAAACATCAGCAATGGTATGTAGCTTCAGGAAGAATTGATTTTAAAGGCCCACGACGAAATCTGGAAACGGAAAAGAAATCACACGAGCCAAAAACACAGGAAACAAGATCTGGAGAACCAATTTAACGTATCTCTTTTACATCACGTTATTTATACCCTACGCATATATATTTTTTGGGGGGTGGGGGTCAAGCAGTACATTCAATATTGTTCTTTGGGCCGTATAGTAGTAATGGTAGGGGGGATTCTGGGGGCACGCACTGCACCGGAAAACACAACCAGAGAGACCCGGTGTGTCCTAGAGGAAAGGAAACGGACTGCGGGGAAAATGGAAAAGGATGAATGAGAGCTTGGGCCCTCGGACAGCTGCCCCAGATCAGTCAAAGCCTTGAACTCTATATCAGCAGAATGAAGGAGCGTATGGAGTGTATATGTAAGGGTAATGAGAGGAGGTGATAAAGACACAGATCCCCTTATAGCTTTGACTCAGGCGGTGGGGGTTAAAAGGGGGGATTGTGCATACGTGTGACATGTTTAAGTGGGGACCGAGTGGCAGATGGAGAAACAGACACAAACGAACGTGTGTGTGTGACAAATCTAAGTATAGAAACCTCAGAATGGTTTGGGAACAGCAAACAGACAAACACATTAACACTAGAAGCGCGTCTCTGCATGCATACAGTATTTGTACTGTGTGTGGCTTGTTACCCGCAAGGGTTTCGCTCCGTGGAGACTTCCTTTACCTTGATGGTGGTGTAGTTGCTGCTCTCCTGGACATGGAGCAGAGTGCCACTCTTGCTGCGGGTGCGGAACTTAACCTTGAGGCTGCTGGGCCCAGAGAGGTCAGAGGTCAAGCCCATGAGGCTCTGGCGCAGCAGGATGTCCCGTTTGGGGCTCTGCCGCATGGCGTAGTCAAGGCGTCCAGTCCCGTCCAGTGAGAGAGCCGTGTCAGCCGTGATGTCTATGAAAGAATGAAAAGCACAATTCTGGGTAAGTCAAAGGAAATGATACCATCTGCCTTCTGAGTGATGGTCAAATTCAGAAGAATAGTATGACAAAATTCCTCTCCAAATTATTCTTACATTTCTCGCAGTATTTGCCAGTGAAGCCCTCCATGCATTTGCACTGCTGCCAAGACCAGTAGTCAATACAGGTGCCCCCATGTCTGCAGGGGTTGGCTGTGCAGGCTCCCTCCAGTCTGGGACATCTACAGACAAACAGACAGTCAGACAGGCACACACAAGTCAGCCCCCCTGGTGGACAGCCGGCCCTCAATAGGACACGGCAGATGAGATTCCCGCAATACAAAAACCATAAAAGATCCAGGGAATTAGCATATTAAAAGATCTGTCCTCGTCACTATTCACAACCAACTAAAAGAATTTCCATTCTACGATTACTATTCCAAAAAACTGTACATCTGCTATTTATATCAAAGATGGCTCTTCAGCTGTTCTTGAGGGTTGAGAGCTTCAGAGAATGACAAGATATCCTGCTGGGAGAGTTTGGGGTTTTAGGAGGATGGAGGGGGTGTAGGGAAAGACAGAAAAGAAGAAGAGAAGGAGGGAGGGAACCAGACCTGTCAAGGATGTCATGAGATACCAGGGCCTGACTGGGCTCCAGCGGGCGGCCGTTGACGGCAAACTCCATGATGCAGCCCACAAAGTCGTGGGTGGCAACCTGGCCGCGGCGGTGAAGGACGGGCTCTATTGACCTGACGCCTCCCACCGAGAGCCTGTTGGGCCCAACGTCCAGGATCCTGCGAGGAGGAGAAGGAGAAGCCGCTGGAGGTCAGCACCTCTCACAATGACATGGTCCCACGGGGCCTCGGACTCTCCGCAAAATAAACTGGACCCTCCCGGACTATTCCTCATCTGCCAGATCGCTCGCTCAGAGTCTTGCCCCTCCCCCGCCCCCCCATGGGTCCAGACGGCTTTTCACTCTGGGTCTTCACAATGCTAAACGGTACATGTGATGTCCATGTATGTGTTTACATACACTATGATTTACACTAGGCTAGGTAGATATGCAAGGGTTCATGGAGAACAGTCAAGGTGATGGATGTGCCCACAGATTGTTCCATTCTTTGCAGAGATATGAGATATTGGTGCATTGTTTAGATAGTGACTAATGATGATATTTGTATACATTGAAGGTGGTAAGCCACTCTGAAAGTAAACAGCTTCAAATGGAATTCTGTTTTTCTCGCTCATTACTATAGATACAGTATACAATGGAAATGTGCATATGGAAATAAATACTTCCCCCTATACCCAAATTCTCTTCTGTGTGTACTCTGCCAGGATGGACTGTGTGCTAAGCTCTACTTTATGTGTTCTTACCAGTCAGTATGCACAGCCACGTTGCTCACAGCACAGTAACCTGGCTCCTGATCGTCTCCACACAGGTCGACTGTCAGGGACGCAGCCTGCATGACGAGGGGAGCAGAGACACACACGTTATTCTCCTTGGACTGTACAGTACATATAATAGCACACAACAAATCACCACACACGTTGTGCCTTCCTGATAGTTGTACCAGCTCAGACCGTCATATCTTAGTCAGATGAGCATACCAGTTTACAGATAACAGTAAATACAACTACATGACTGATTTTGTACATCACAATCAATGTTGTTTGATAGCATACTGTATTTGAAACCATCATTATGAAGATGGGAGATACAGTAGGCCTAAATATTAATCTGAGATATGACTTTCACCCTTAGCCAACGCTAATAGTTGTTCTACTTTCCCTTTCCCTATGTGGTCTCTGAAGCTTGACTGATGTGGAAAAAAGAGGTGGCAAGAGAAATGGAAAGTGCGTGAACGTGTTGAAAAACCATGACAGCATGCTCCACCTACACCAGGATCTTAGGTAAACACGGAGCGGCCTGCTTGGAGCGTGAGCACAAATCATCCAAGCGATGGCGGAGAGCGTGACCCCTCCCCTTCTCGGTCTCCAGAGGTAATTGCTAACACAGAAACGTTTTACGAAGCAAAAAAAGCAACAAGGGAAACAAGAGTCATTTGTCTCTGGGCTTTGTCGCTATTGTTGAAGGGCTAGGCCTACACGTCATAGCCAGATGGGCATTTTATTAATGCCTTTCTCTCAGATCAAAGTCCCTGCAGCCAAACCGCAGCATACACACACTGTCAAGTGTCTCACACGACCGGCGAAGGGTTTTTCTCAAGGAAACACCCTTTGAAAAAAAAAAAAAACAGGAGCATTGTTTTTGTTTGGTTATCTTGGAACAAGGTAAACAAAACAGGGTAAACGAAATCAGTGATGTCACTGGACAGCATCATTTTCTCATGACCAACCTTCTAGATGACAAATCCAGAAAGATGGCTGCTGTTGGAACACTACAGAAACATGCTATTGTCTACAGAAACACACGATTGTTGGATTATTTGTGTGCCAAGGTCAAGTTCAACACTTGTTGAGGATGGAAACAACAGAATGTAGATGCTAAAGGGTGTAAACCAGTTGTAAATTATTTATGTGCGGCCTAAAACCACTCTCATTCATGACAAGACAAACAGAAATAAGGCAAACATAGCCTTGAGAAGAATGAGACCACAATTGCAGTTAAATTGAGACAGGACTATATTACAAATGTAAACTACATTAGTGTTCTTAACTTAGTGTTCTTAACTTGCTGTAATAATAAAGCTATAATAACAGAGTATAAACAATTGAAATAATGCTTGTTGGGGTGCCTATTTCAGTAGGGTGATCTAAAATATGCTTCTCACATAAACAAAAGTGTCCTTGACTCTCGGTGCGTCATTCATTTCTATGAATGGTGTCTGGTTTTCATCTGCTCAGAATCCAAAAGTGGAGGATCTGAAAAAAAGGCCTTCACGGGACAACCTCAATGACCCACATCACCTTCTCCAAACACACTGATCAGGTTCGCTTTACACCGCCTCAGGGACTTGGTACTTCAGGCATGACACATGCCCGCTCTGCTTCCGTTCTTCTAGCTCGGCTAAGAGCCTCAACATGGTAATTCCTCAACCCACACGTAATATTTGCAGTGCAGTAAGGGCAGCGTCGCATTTCTCAATGCATGTTGTGTACCGTTCCATTCTGTCCCTCTGCACATCTCAAAGCTGACAATTTAACGATTTGACCAGTTTCCTATGAAATCCCAGTGCAGGGTGAGAAATTACAGATTTGATGTCCAGCAG
Source organism: Salmo salar (assembly GCF_965601325.2). Classification (NCBI taxonomy): domain Eukaryota; kingdom Metazoa; phylum Chordata; class Actinopteri; order Salmoniformes; family Salmonidae; genus Salmo; species Salmo salar. The sequence continues at coordinate 70,609,599 of NC_138299.1, read as the reverse complement.
GAGACTTACATAATACAACTTTGGACAGGCTGCTGATTTTTTTTTCTCCCCGAAAAACTGGCAGAGAAATTACTAGATTCAAATACAAGGAATTTCAGTGTCTGACGCTATTTTGGAGGTCATATTGTAAATCACAACAAGCAATCAAATATAATTACAAACTATGAAAACCCTATACAGAATTACCAATGTGTGGGCAGTTTAATTATCATCTTATGGTGCAAAAAAGACGATGAGGCCAAATGTGGACGCTGCTCTCGGCTATAAAAACCCAGGAGGTGATAACTGCTATTGAATCAGAAACTAATCTTCTATGTACATGTGGTGGCTTTAGGATTTTCCCTCTATATTTTTGCAATTATGGTCCCATCAACCATTCAAACGTACAATAAAATATATTTTCCAACCGTTTATGGTGCAAAACAAATAAAGACAGCTTGGTAAAGCCATATATAACATAGAAATGACTCTCACCATTCCAGCTCTCCTTGCAATAACCGTGTGGAACTGTCCATCTGCAACCTTTATCATGGTCATTAGTTTATAGGTCCCGCTACCCAAGTTAAACGAGAAGCGCATCTGTCCCTCAAAGATCTCCAGAGCCAAGAATTCCGCCTTGTCTCCGGTCTGGTTGTCATGGTTGTACATGAGGAGAGCGTTGCTCTTCAGTGTGGCAAACTTGATGTAGATGTAGTTGTTGTTGAGATCCAGGCTAGGAAACTCCATGTAGGACAGCTCCTCAAAGCCGTAGCTGTTGAGTTCACAGTGTTTTCCAAAGACCCCTGAGGACGAAAGGAATGAATACAAATCAAACAGGGAAGTCATGAATAATTCACCATACCGCATCTACTAAATCAGCACATAGCTGGGAATCTGTTGCCATCTGTCATCATAGGCTAACCCTAATCATGCTAAGAAGAGAGAAACTGTTAAACAACATGTGAATAAATGTGACATGGAGACATACAATAAATGACAATGGGGATAGCAACAGTTATTTTTGCCAATCCAGATAGTTTTCAATCATCTAGCGGTTGCCCCTAAGTTAATACTCACCAAATGGACAATGACAGTAATATCCATCCACTCTGTTCTGGCAGGAGCCGCCATTAAAACATGGGTTACACTCACAGTGATTGATGATGGAATCACACGTTTTGCCTGGGTTCACAAAACAACACAAATTCAAATGAACGAGGTGGGGATGACAAAGGAAAATGTGGGGGGGGAACTTAAAATCACAGGGGGTCTATGCTATTGTAAACTTAGGAGAATTTATTTGAAACTTACATGAGTGAAAAAGTACATAAATTGGGAGATTATATATAGATTGTACAACTATAGCCTCTTTATTGGATCTCTGAGGCCAAGAGACATGATGAAAATATGACGACTTAAGGAGAAAAAGTATTAATAGACACAGACAGAACAAGGTATGCAAGGGGCGAGACTGACAATGACTTGCAGCGTCATGTATTTTTAGGTACTGACTCCTGCAACATGAGACAAACAGCTTAAAGGAGATAAATTCTTTCACCACAACCAGGCAGGGAAAACAGGAAGTGTGGAGTTCAATGTGAGGGCATGCAAACTACTGTAAGTCAATATGTGCAATTCTTCAAGAGGGCCATTTGTCTTGATGAAACGCAAAGGTTTGTGGTCATTTGTTAAGGTCATAGTAAAAAAGGCAAAACATCTGCTGTTGATCATTGGAAATGTCTTTCAGCAGCTACAGCCAGCAGCTGACCAAACAGACATGATTCAAACTACTGTTCTCGTTTTGCTTCTCCATGTGCACTCCCTTCACTAAGAGTAATGTTACGTTATTTATCATAACATCAACTTAGCATTACATTCAAGCAGGTAGGGAGTGATTTACACAGTGGCTAGTACTATTTAATTCACTTTTTGAAATTAGGGAGAGCAACCTTCAATACATATTAAACCTCTAAATGCTTGACCAACAGAAAGATAGGCAGAACCTTAAACATCTCAAATATGCAGTACTGTAGAAAGAAAGACATGCAGAGGAATATGAGACTATATTAGACTAAGGCCCTTACTGGGTTCAATTTCGCATCATCCTTTTTATTAAAGTAAACATGACAAGATGATATGCATCAAAGCTGATACCCCCCAACTAGTAATCGTAAAACCCAAAAATGTTTGGCAGTCAGGCCTGTATGCTAGGGTTACAACACCTCTTGCAATCGTTTGGAGGCAAATATTTTACTTGGACAAGCAGGATTCATGTGCAGTGTGTGTATACTTGAGCCTAGCTCAACATCTGTGGTTGTGTTGCTCATAAAATCCAAATGACTCCTAAGGCGTTGTACGGTACCTGCAAATCCGGATTTGCAGAGGCAGTTGAAGCCACCGGGGTAGTTCTGGCAGAGCGCCCCGTTCTTGCAGGGGTTGGAGAGGCATTCGTTTACGTCCCTCTCGCAGGCCATGCCCGTGAATCCCTCGGGGCAGGTGCAGGAGAATCCCCCCACCAGGTTGTGGCAGGTCCCACTGTTGTGGCACGGGGACGGCAGGCACTCGTCTATATCCGTCTCGCACAACGCCCCTGCATACCCTGGTCTGCAACTGCAAGCGTATGGCTGGAGGGGGTGGTTTGTGACAAGGATCACCGGGACACTCTCCTCTGTCTTCATATCTGGCCCAACGCTAAGGCGCTTCTTGCAGCTGCCCCCGTTCTGACATGGGTTACGTGTGCAGGGGTCATGATCCACTGAGTCTACCTGTACCCCGCTCTGCCTGTGCAGAACTTCTTTGATGCTCTGAAAGAAGGTGGCCACTCCACTGGGGTTGACATACTGTCCATGGCTGCGCTTTATGGCGGCCATCAGGAAAGTCTGGTTGTTGAGTTCAAACGCACCATACAGCTGTACTCCAGTGCCTAGCCCCGCCAGCTGCGAGTTTGCGATGCGGACAAAGCTGAGGTAGTGATTGGTGAGGAAGGTGGTGACCCCCTGGGTGCGGAGCCGAATCAGGATACTGTTGTCCACAGTGGCGTTTGTGAACCCCATGAAGAAGACACGGACGTTACTGCTGACAGAGCCATGGACACCATCACTACTCCGGACAGCTAATTCGAATGTTCCGTCTGTTGAGCGGGCCTTGGAGTTGAGGTCACAGGTGCCTGTTGGGATGCTGAACAGACTGGATGAAGGAGGGGTCAAGGAGCAGTGGAAGCTGTCCTGGATGTCTGGGTCTTGGGGCTTCACAACCCCAAGGGACCCTCCGGGGAACATGTTTCCGAAATAGTGGACATAGATCTCCACTGAGCGCGGCTCTGACGGGTTATCATTCTGATCATTGACTTTTATGTGGACTGTTCCAGTGGAGGACATCTGAGGGACGCCGGAGTCCTTGATCACCACCGAGAGGTAAAAGTCACTGATCTGCTCTCTGTCGATCTCTCGACTGGTGGTCAGCACTCCAGCGGGGCTGAGGCTGAAGTAGTTGCTGGCTGAGCCAGCGCTGAGCAGACTGTATGAGAACGGACCTTGATTCGGTGAAAGGTCTGGGTCGGTTGAGGTAAGAGTTGCAACGTCTGTCCCGGCTCGCTGGTTCTCCATTACCTCTGCATTCACCGTCATCAGAGTAGGACCGTTATCATTAATGTCTTCCAGATTCACGATCAGGGTTGCACTTCCAGTTGCGGAGGGTGAGCCAGAGTCCACAGCTAGCAGAGTCAGGCTGAACAGAGGAGTGGTTTCTCTGTCCAGCTCAGCTGCAACAGACACTTGGCCAGTCTGGGGGTTGATGTTGAAGACATTTTTCTTGAAATCTGAGGCTATGGAGTAAGAGAATCTGCTCCAGCTTGGGACAGAGTCAGAGTCTTGGGCAGTAACGAAGGTGACCAAGCCACCAGGGGAGAGGCCCTCACTGATCTGAACATCATACACTTCCTGGCTAAAAACAGGAGGATCATTGGCATCCAGGATCGTGATGTTCACAAAGACCTCGTCGATATCCGCCCCACGGATGCTTCCCGCGTTCTTCGCCAGGACTTTGAGGGAGATCTTCTCCTCTTTCTCACGATCAAGGGGACCTGTGACGTAGATCTGGCCTGTTTTCCTGTTGATGCTGAAGCCCTTTCTTCTGCTCTTCCCAAAAATCAGGTAGTAAACCACTCCGTCATGTCCTTGGTCGCGGTCACTGGCGAACACCTCTCCCACCACTGTGCCTCTTGGAGCTGCTTCAGAGACTTCAAAGTAATACTGCTTGGAGACAAAGCGGGGAACGTATTCATTGGCCCCCTTGAGCTGAATGTTGACGTTGGCGAAGCTGCAGCGCTCCTCATCTGGGACATTGAAGGCCTTCACTGTTAAGTGGTAGATCTGCTTGGCCTCATAATCCAGGAAACCCTGGGTGGTGATTACGCCTGTGTTTGGATCAATTACAAAGAGGTCACTGTCTGAAGACTGGATCACGTAAGCCATGACGGCATTGGGCCCAGAATCTCTGTCTGTGGCATTCATTTTCACCACTGTGGTGCCACTGGGAACGTTCTCCTGTACCACAGGGAAATACTCATCAGGTTCAAATATAGGTGGGTTATCGTTCACATCGGTCACATGGATTGTAACCATGACGTAGCTGGTCTTTGCGATCCATCCCCCGTCGGTGGCTGTCACTCTGAGCTCATATCTTTGCCTTTCTTCAAAGTCCAGATGATTGGCCAGAGACAGGATTCCTGTTTTACTGTTCACGGCAAATAAGCCCTTGTCATTGCCCGAAGTGATGTTGTATGCGATGAGCCCGTTCATCTCTTTGTCCTTGTCCCTGGCAGAGAGAGTCCTGATGGCTGTCCCCACAGCAAGGCTCTCCGGTATGGTAGCTGTGACTTGGCTTTGGGAGAACTCTGGTGTGTGGTGGTTCTCCTCAGTGACTGCCACTTTTACAGTGGTTCTAGCAGTCAGAGGGGGGTTCCCTTTGTCTCTGGCTGTAATATCCACGAGGAACACCTTGTTCATATCTGAGGTGAGTGAGGCGGCGACAGTGACCCATCCACTCTGCTTATCCAGTTTGAACTTGCTAGAGCTGTTCCCTCCTGATATTATGTACTCCACCTCAGAGTTGAGGCCAAAATCTTTCTTGTCAAGAGCTATGACCATGATAAGTTTGGTGCCAACTTTGACGCTTTTAGTGACAGGTGTAAAGTAGCTAGAGGATTCAAACTTGGGTGGATTGTCATTACTATCTACTATGTTTACAATGACTGTAGTTTCACTCATCAATGGCTTTGGCGCACGGTCTGAAGCAGTAACGATGAAACTATGGCGATTTATGTTTATGTTGCTGCCAGTTGAGTTTTTATATTTTAAATGCTGCTTGATAAAGATTTCTCCAGAGCTTGAATTGATTCTGAAGTATTCTGACTGGGACCTGATGAAATAGAATATTTTGCCATTGAAGCCCTCGTCAGGGTCTGCTGCAGACACCTGAGTAACAAGTGACCCCACATCTGTAAGTTCAGGGTAGTCCAGATAGTAAGATGGCCGACTGAATCGGGGGGTATTATCATTGACATCTGTTACAAATATTGTGACATCCGTGCTAACTGTCCAGCCAGAATCATGGGCAGAGACTTTGGCAATGTAATGGTCAGTGTCTTCTCTATTGAGAGGTCTACTGATTGTTATGTCTCCTGTACTTGGATTGATAGTGAATGGTAGACTTGTGTCTGTGATTGAATACTTGCTTATAGCATTAGCACCTGCGTCCTCGTCTGTGGTTGTAACCCTGGTGACAGTGTACCCCACTGGGGCGTTTTCGGCCACTGTGGCACTAAAGATCTTAGAGAACCTGGGAGCATTATCATTCACATCTAGCACGTTGATCAGGACTTTAACAGCCGTGCTTTTGGGAGGGTTGCCACGGTCGGTGGCCTTCACTTTAAGGGCATATTGAGCTACTTTTTCCCTGTCAAGAGGCCTGGTCGTTCGGATTTCACCAGTGGCCCGGTTGACGCTGAAGCTGTTCTCCTTGTTGCCATCGATAATGGCGTATTCCAGCTGGCCGTTAAGGCCACTGTCCTGATCCACAGCAGACACAATGAGCACCCGCTGAGGGGACAGGTTCTCCAGTATCTCTGCATGTAATGGTTCCCTGTCAAATACGGGGTGGTTGTCGTTTACATCCAGCACTGTGATCTCCACTTTCTCATATGAGGAATATGGGGGGAATCCTTGGTCCCTGGCCTCAATCCAGAGCACATATTTCTGAATGTGTTCAAAGTCCAGTGAATGTTTGATTGACAGCTCTCCAGTCAACTGGTCGATGTGAAAGGCATTATCCAGGTTTCCACTGGCGATGTAGTATGATAGGGCCCCGCCACGTGTCGAGGACCCGGTCACTATGGTAATGATCGTGTTTGTGGGTTGGCTCTCTGGAAATGTGAAAGTAGTATCCTTCAGCTTGATGACAGGGAAGTCTCCCCCAGTCACAAACCGGACGGTCACAGTGGTCAAGTCTGTTTTGGGATTGGTTCCGCCGTCTTTCACTCGGACAGTGAGGGTAACCTCCGAGCTGCCTGTCAACCTCTCATTGGCTGTGATAGCTCCTCTTAAGGGGTCAATCTTGAACTTGTCAGAGTTGCGGCCGGTTAGAGAGTAGTGGAGCTGAGCATTGGGTCCCGCGTCCTCATCCGTCACTGTCACAGCGAATACCAAGTTGCCTGAAAAATACAAAATGAGACCAAATGCTTCAGAACAACTTTTACAGCAGATATATACCATATCATCAATATTCTCCGCGAAAGTAATAATTTCATAGGAAGAAAAATAAATACGGTATATACTTTAGTTATATAATCACATATTATACAAGCATAATTAGCATCATTAAGTAAGTGCATGAATATTTGAAATGAATATTAATTAATACAATCTGAACCCACCTGCTGAGATGAAGGCAGGGATGTGTGTGACGTAGGGGTGGTGGTGGAAGTGGGGAGGGTTGTCATTGATGTCTGCCACCACCACCGACACAGTGGCAGAGCTGGACATGCCCAGGGGCTGCCCTCCATCTGTGGCCACAACTAGGAGCTGGTAGTTGGCTCTGGCCTCCCGGTCCAGTAGGGAGCTGGTGATGATCTGGCCTGTGGCTGGGTTGATGGAGAACTGACCGTTGCCTCCAGTCAAACTGTAACTGTAGGGATACATGTAAAAGGACACGTTTTAGGTACACACAGGGGGGAAATTATAGGATTTGTACAGCATGGTTTTAGATGAGATGTTTCATTTATTTTCAATGGAACATATATGTATATACGTTATACACTACTTCGAGACAATATTTGAACATTAGTTTTAGTCAATACAATCTTAATACTGTTACTATACTGTTGCCAGGAACAGCAGTTTCCTACATACATTACATTCGATATTGTGATAATATGCAGCACATACTGGTAAGCTTTCTACTGCCTATACATGCCCAGATTAAAATATCTTGATCAGCATTGCCAAAATAATCCTATGGAGGGCACTGTTTTAAGCTTTAAAGAGGCAGAGAGTATATTCCATAGGAAAACACAGACATAAAATAACTTCATACATTTTCTGTGGTCTTTGTTTGATGAAAGCACCATCTATCATTTATTGGCAAAGCATTACCCAATTCTTAAGGTATTCTTCTTAATATTGTATCTCATTCCATTTTCTCCTGTGTTTTTTTGCTTCTCACAGAGGCTTTAATTCAAACAGCTCACAAGGGCACATATTTTGAACGCTTCCTATAAAAACGGGGACAAATTATGGAATAAAGTGTGAACACAGATGGAACACAGACTCATTGGGACCACAGACAACCAAGCTGTCTACAACCAGAAGTGGTTCAAACAGTCCAGAAGCAGAAGTAAAAAAGGCCAAGTTAATGGGCTGTGACAATGGAAACGAATAACTGATGGCAACTGGTTATGCTCTCCATTAAAGCCTAGAACCCATGGAACCCCTGATACTAATTCTGTCATAGCCAATTAACATCCTCATTATGATGTTTTGGGAAAGTGGGGCAAACTGACGTACCCCCCTGCGCCTCCCCATTGGAGGTACCAGGGCGAGGGGGGGGATCCGAGTCAAATGTTCGGCTTTGGGTACAGGAGCCACCCTATGACCCTAGGGATGGTATGGGGTGGGGGACAGTACCCTATGACACCGTTGAGGCCCACGTCTGCGTCGGAGCTGTTGACCAGGAGCACGTCGGTGCCGGTGGGGGAGTCCTCGGGGATGGTGGTGTGGAAGGTGGCCGAGGTGAACACAGGGACGTTGTCGTTGACGTCATCTACCAGGACAGTGACCGTACCCGTTCCACTCAGGGGAGGAGAGCCTGGTCATAAAAGGAGAGAAAAAAAGAACGAGGGAATGAGAGCATATCAAAGGACCAAGAGCTTTATTTGAAAGACCTAAGGGATAAGTGCAGACCAACAAAGTTCCATATGAGATGACTTATTGTGCGGGCTTATCATTTACATGCTGAAGCAATTTATGTCCTTACAGGGACTCAAGCACAAGATCCCTGCATTTAATCCAGCAAACGTCTTCGGTCACCACAAGTCCGACTTCCTGAGCCATACTGCCACATCAACACAAAACACGTCAAAAGAGTTCAATAACTCTGAAACAGAATCTTTAGAACGTGTCCTTCATGGGGTCTTGCATATCATAGATTCAATCTGGTTGCTGAGGTACCGGTATCTATTTTGAGGCAAGCAGCACTCGGTGAGTTACTCTGTGGAATTCGAGAACAGAAAATGGTATTTTCAGCAGAAATCTAACCGTTCTTTCCCCAAGCGAGTGACGAAATAAGGCTCTCTGTGCCCTGAGGGATGGATTTAAATCAATAGCAGATGAAAACGAACTCCAATGCAGAAATTCTAAAAGATTCAAACATCTGCTGGCTTGAAGTGCCACTTCACAAACCCTTCTTTAGATGGCACGTTCATTTAAAGTGTTACCAATGAATTTGCGGCTCACATGCAGATGTATATTCAGCTGTTAATAGCATCAAATACTTGAACCTTGCATACTGTGCGGAGGCACAGATTAATAAGAAAATAATAAAAAACATTTGGAAAGTGACCATGAATAATCTCTCTTGGTCTGGAACCTGTGCATAATCAAAACATCAAGAGACTCCAGAATCTCATGCAGAGGGACAAGATGGAGTCTATCCCTTAGAGCCAGGAGGGCTCTCCTGATTTGTAAAGATCAGGATAATTCAAAACATCTGCTCATAAACTCTTTGCCGCATAACTAACACTTAACTGCTCATTTGGATGACATAGGGATTATGGTCCGGTGAAGAGCCTTATGTTTAGCTAATGAGTGGTGGGGTGATATCTGCTGTCATAGAACCTTCTTGTGAGAAAAAATCCTTTCCAAATAATTCCAAAGACAGAACTTGCATTTCATTCCTGCAGATTTAACTAAATCCTTAATGCATCCAGCTGAAATGATTAGCACAGCAGTTAGCACAAACACACTTAAAATAGTTCAACGCCCCAAACAAAAAAATGCATTCCAGCACAAAATAAATTATACATACACAGGGGAAAAAGTAAACAGGTTTTACCCCAAAATACCGGGCTCAGAAACCACAAGCTCTAATCTTCATACTGGTGAGTCATTACAAAGATGAGTCATCCGTTGTTGTCCCTTCAGAAAAGTAAAACATTTTCACAATTTTGTATTTATTACCAACTATAGGCCTGAGACTTTGAAAGGAACATATGACAAGGTAATTTACGATCATACGGTGCATCATTTCAAGGAAGGTGTTTCAAAGTATAAAATAAGGCAGCCTTTGTTTACATATTCGCTCATTCAAAGGCAATACATTTTTTAAGAACCCCCCCAAGGCCCAAATGAAATGCATGGAACACTGAATACTATAAATATCATTAAGTTGGATTGTCCTCATTAAATTACATAACCAGTGGCACCAGTATCAAAACATATGAGTCAGCAAACTGCTTAGTAGTGGTGCAATGTGATTTACACGTCTGTCTTTATGCTCAGTGTCATCAGCTATACAACGTGATGAGATTAACAGGAATGAGTCATCATTTCATTTTCGCGGGTTGTTATGGAAGCAGAGGGTGGTGAGTACGGCCCGGTAAATCACTGGGGCCGAGCTCCCTGCCATTCAGGACCTCTATACCAGGCCCAAAATTGTTTTCAAAGACTCCAGCCACCCAAGCCATAGACTGTTCTCTCTGCTACCGCACGGCAAGTGGTACCAACGCACCAGGCCCTGAACCATCATGACCCTGAACAGCTTCCAACGCCAAGCCTTAAGACTGCTAAACAAGGCTGCTAAATAGCTAATCAAATGGCTAACCGGACTACCTGCATTGACCCTTTTTTGAACTAACTCTCATACATTGGACTCCACCCACACATACACTGACACCTCAAAATACACTACATAAGCCCACACAGATAACATGTGCATGCATGCACACTGACGCTACACACACACACACACACACACACACACACACACACACACACACACACACACACACACACACACACACACACACACACACACACACACACACACACACACACACACACACACGTTGCTGCTACAGCTCAGTCTATTATCTATCCTGTGGCCTAGTCACTTTACCCCTACCTATATGTACATAGTTGCCTCAATTACCTTGATCTCCTGCACATCAACTCGGTACTGGTACTCCCTGTATATAACCATATTAGTTTTACTCGTTATTGTTATTCATTAAATCACTGTGTATTTATTCCTCGTGTCACTATTTAAATTTGTATTTGGTATTTTTTTCATCTTTATTTCCAACTCCAATTGTTGGAAAAAGACCCATAAGTAAGCATTTCACTGTTAGTCAACACCTGTTGTTTACATAGCATGTGACAAATACAATTTGATTGACTGATTGATTGAAGCAGATTAAATGGCCGCCACTCTATAACTGATCCTCTTAATCAAGGAGGTTATTAAGCAGCATTCCATGTCAGATAGTATCTGTATCAGTTTAAGGTAGCGAACGCTGAGCCACTGTTATCAGGAAAGCTCTGACAGACAACTTGCGAGGGCCCTGCAATGTTGCCGGCTAAGGATGTTCTGGTCTGCAGCTCCTCGACCGAAAGCCAATTGGCTTTGTCTCCGAGTCATTAACACAGTGAAGCATGGATATCTGTTTAACTTATCGAGAAGAAGTTCAATGCAGACATGTTAAGTTGAAATACACAGTGTTCTCCGAAGCCAAGGTGGGTGCATGTTTTCTCAGCACATAGAATTGGCCCCTGATGGTCAGAGTGTAGCCACTGCAGTGCAATCGCATTGTTCCCCTTTTGGAAAAAACGGAAGCCAATGGGGTTGGAGCAGCGTGTTTTTGTTTTTAGGTGGGATACTTTTGGCCTCCGTCCAAACGTTTCACTTTTTTGGTAGGATGTGAAGTCACAACTTGTTTACTCGCTCAGGAGAGAAGAAAGACTCGGCCTGCCGCCCCGCCACCGGAGAACCGAAGCAGCCGTTGCACTTGTGTGACCCTTGACCCCATTCCAAGCGCCCAGCTCATCAGGGGCTGGGCGCTAGGGACAGACTCTGTTACCCCAGCTAATCTGTGGGTAAGCCTGAAGGAAGCCCACCCCCCAGCCTTAAACCCCATGAAACACTCCTCTCTCTGACCCTGACACTGCACTGAACTCACCCTTGTTGACAGCCAGGGTTCAAACAAGGCATTTTCCACATCTTTCTGTGTGGATCAGTCTCACACCATCCTACTCTCTCCAGAGTCTGCTTCTTAACCTCCCGGGGATCATCGCGATCACATAACAAGAGCAGCTGTTTCTCGGATCTGCTGTCAAAATGTGTACATAGTTCTAAATCTCTCTTGTTACATTCTGTGGGCTCACAGATTCAGTCATCACGGAATACAATATCTTAGCCGGTATGCACATGTACGCAAATAATGGTGATTATGCATAGTTTTGGTTAGGAGGAAACGTTCCATGAATGCTTATGTGACAGAAGAGACCATAGATATCAACCACACCCATACTTTAAGTTCCTAATTCTCACCCATATTTGGTAACAAGACAAGTTAATAATTGGACTCCATTAGTTTGACTGTGACTGCCGAATAAAACAACGAGAAGGTAATGCAGTTTTAAAGGAAAGCTCTTTCACCCCAACATTTTTGTAGTTGAAAATATCAGCATCTCATCCAAACAGCCTGCACTGGAATCTGGCAATCTCCCTCCATTAGCGTGTAAAGGTCAATGATTTCTTTTGTAGCTGACTTGTATGGCGAACGTTACCACCACTTGTGACCACTTGTATGGCTGGAGGCAGGGGAGACATGGCAGAGCTAGACATACAGTAGGTTTGGCTGCAAGCAAACCTTGTCTCGCCCACCGATATATGACAAATGCAATCATTGTTCCATGGAAAGAAAGCTGGTGGAAAGTATCACTGGGACGTCTGCAGAACCGGTTGTGCTGCCATGCATTGTGGTTAAAAAGTATTGTTTCCATAGGCAAAACGTGTTCCCAGAAAGCTCTTTCTTCCTGCTGCACCAGCAGTTCTGTGTATTTGACACTATTTACGAGTTAGTATGAAACCGCAACATGTTTTTTCCTGCCATCTCCGGTGATACCCCAGGGCAGGCCCTAACTTCATTACATCCACTGGAAAAAAGGCTTGAAAATCTATCACATGGTGCATATTTAGAGGAACACACTGTTTCGGTAGACATGATCCCAAAAAATGTCTTTACTAAAAAAATGTAAAAGAAATTAAAACACGGCTGAAATGGAGCTTCAGGAACCATGGGTACACTTGAGCAGCTGGAAAGGTGCCTGATAAGGTACCAGATAGAGCCATCTGACACCACTTCTGCTCTATTTGAATCGAGTTTGACTCGTTAGCATAATCTTCTATAGGGGTTAATCTTAGGTTGTGTAGGAAAACAAACTCCTCTGACCCGATGTGCCACTGTCCTGATGATTACGCTTGTATACATCAGTATTTACCTCACACTGGGACATATCAACAACACAGCGATACATTGTATATGTTACATGGGGGACTTTGCTGTGATTACAAAATGTTTTGCCAGCAAGCGCTGACTGGCTCAAAGTGTATATATTTAATCAAAATATGTCTTGAAGATTACAACATGAGGAAATGGTGTTTGGACCCAAGAAATGTGCTCTTTCAATCAGTAAAGAAAATATTTCATCTCGTGGTACCGTGTTTCCAAGACAAAGATTGCCCCCTGAGACTCGTAGTGGAGTTAGCAAGCTCTGCAATAGTGTTGAGACACGATGAACCCAAGCTAAGTCCTGACGAGAGACCCGTCTCCACAGTTAACTTTTTATTTTCCAACGGAAGAATTCAGACTGATGATATTCAGATAACCTTGTAGATGCCATTACAGTACGGGAGAAAAAAAACAAAAGATAGAGACATTGTGTCATTACGGCCCATTTCACACTCAGAAACAAAACACCTCAGCTAAATACCTTAAGCACTAACGCAGTATGAGGATTCCTCACCCCTTTAATTCAATCAAAAAAAGCAATACCATTTAGCGTAACGCATACTCCCCTAGGCTTGTTCAATGACAAAATGTGGGCAGCTGAGACCAAAACATAACTGTCTATCTGATATTTCTAAATTATACCTAGTGGTCATGAGAAGAACAATGTTCAGTTCCTCCTTAATATGCAATTATTCCATTTGAGCCTGGGCTCCTTAAAGGTTTGTTATTGGTGGGGTCAAATGAGCGAATGGGAGAACCCTAAATAACCCTAAGTGTCAGCGTCCAAAATAACAAGCTCTGAAGACTCACTGGAAGTGCTGTGTTCCATCTGCTCAGCCTGCTCGGTCTTAAACACACACAGACAGTTTTCCTTGTAAGCCGGCCATAAGTCCTCCCCTGTAAGCAATGTCTCGCATAAACATATGGCTGAGTATAAGCACCTTATTAGTGTACATTACCACTGGACAAATCACATTAGCCCTGGAAAAGGTGGCATGGGCCATACTTTCGGAGCTGGAGGGGGTACAAAAGACATATGTAATTACAATTAAACTATCTGAAGATGGTGGGCGAGCATATGCCACACATGGAGATCTGTGCAGGGGGTTGACTTGGAGGAAATGGCTGCATCACGCTGAGAAGTGTTGTAACCTCCAGGGATTGGCCAGTCTGAGCTGTGGTAAGAGATAGGTTTGGGTGTCTTACTGGCACTGTGGATTAATCTCTTCCTTCAATATCATCCAGTGATCTATTGTTGAACACTTCATCAGAACAATAGCATCGTTGTCCAAACTCTTGGGTTCATTAAAGTTGGAAGTTCCCGGACAGGTTGGCTTAGGAAGATGGATGAATGTGTAAATTTATGAGACAGCCATCTGTAGCTGGGAGCTTAAGGCTAAACGGTTAATTACGCTTTATGGACTGCAGCTAGATTGTGTTCTTTTGGGACAGCGTAAATAAAACACATCATTACTCACAGTGAATTGGCCGCCATCTCGCCCGAAATTGACATTTTTCTCCTTCTGAGAACCTGTTGCTTTGCGACAAAGCTCCTTTTAATGCGCCCGCTCCAACACGCCTGAATGGGGATGGTGAGGCTGTGTGTGTAGGTTGCGAGCTATCCCACTGCTGCGTTTGCCAGACGTAACAAAGTAAACAGGGATTTTTCTCACAGCTAATGAGCGAGAGAATATAAAAGGCTATTCCCAGCTATAAAACAACAGAACATGCCACTCCCTGTTTCAAAAACCCAATTTCAATCTCAGAAGTATTCATCAAATTATACCTAAAATGTTATAGAACTTTCCAATTATTTATGGAGTGCCGTGTCTGAACGGTTTGACATAATTTCCCCCATATGTTAAGCATAGGGGTTGGCGTTTTGCAGACAGACAGACAGACAGGAAACGTCCATTCACAGACAAACTGCCATTTTCTACTTCTGCAGGACACATACTAAGAGTTTATGAAAGGATTTTCCTTTTGTGCTGTTATGACCATAGCATGTTTAGTTTTTGCTGAACTGTTCAATGGTTTTGACATTGCTGTCGACCAGTAGGCCCGTACAGAGGTTCCCCCCATTCTATTGTAACACAACCATACCAATACATCTTAGTGCAAATGACAATGACTGTTGTTTTCAAAAGTAAAAAAGAAAGAGTGACAACAACTGAAAAAGATCTGTCTATGCCACTAATTTCTAATTCCTATTGGCATAAATTGTATGCCAATGCATTATTTTGGCAGCTAATTGCTCATTTGAGATTAACTGTTTATTTATTTTACCCTTATTTTACCAGTAAGTTGACTGAGAACACATTCTCATTTACAGCAACGACCTGGGGAATAGTTACAGGGGAGAGGGGGGGGGGGGGGGGTGAATGAGCCAATTGGAAGCTGGGGATGATTAGGTGGCCATGATGGTATGAGGGCCAGATTGGGAATTTAGCCAGGACACTAGAATCTTACGACAAGTACCATGGACCACAGAGTGTCAGGACAACCGTTTAACGTCCCATCCGAATGACGGCACTCTACACAGGGCAATGTTCCCAATCACTGCCCTGGGGCATTGGGATATTTTCTTAGACCACGTAACACAAACTGTGATCACGGTTGAAAAGACCTGCTCAGGGTCACAGAGAGCCAGAGTTTTTAAAACATGGATCTCCTGGCTGCCTCGGAGCGCTAATTATTTAACCCACACCACCTCTATAAAACTCTTATCAGACACGAAAGCTATTTACACAAACATTAAGTTCCAGAAATTGTTAAGCGGACCATAAACCATGATTGGAAAAAGAGGCATAGGGAAAAAGCTCCTCCACATTGTTACTGCGCTGGTTTTTAAGAGTTGATATAGAATGTTACAGGTCTGTTAAAGTTCATTTGGGGGGGCCTGATGTTTTATTTGGCCTCGTCTTGTGTTGCCACTAGTCTGCATGGCTGAGGACTTCAGAAATGGTCCCATTAAAGATTTATTGTGGCAAGATTTGGACAGTGATTTGGCAAGGTCCCTGCTAAGCTTTTACAACACCTATTACTTATCAGTCATTCTAAAGACTTTGTCAGCTTCACTTTCTGTTGAAATCAGTCTAAGGAGCTAAACACTAATGCGGTCAAGCAAGGTAAGGACAAAGGTGAGAGATATTTCTCAACAAAAAATAGAAAACGTTTTTAAAAAAAGAACTAGAAATAAATCCAAGATGGAGATAATTTTTAAGACGACCAGACCGCTCATTCCTAATGGATGAATCCTATGCTGGACATAGTTAAGACACCTAAGAAAATGTACAGACGAGATTCACGAGAAGCCATTGAACAACATAAAAGATCCTGTCTTCAAATGGGATGGTCATTACAATCCTTTATCTACTAAGGCGTGATTTAGCCCTGAAAAGGAGAAAGTACAAACATTTTGGCCCTATGGCGAGATGTGAAAGAGGGGATCTCTATGCGACGGTAATTGCCACCATAGGCATGGGCCGGGGGATTTACTGTGCCTCTTTAATAAACGGGACCAAACGTTGTGCATGCCAATGTTCCTCCGGGGACGTTTTACCACACGCACATGCACTAGACTAGTCCAACTCCCAGCACTGTTGCCCCCACTGACAGCTTGATCCTCAAGGCAATGGAGATATTCTTGAGTATGAGGGTGAGCACAACTAGCTAACTAGGGAGTAGTCTAATGGGCATTATAATTATTGCTTTAAGCATTCATAACGGAGCACGGCTCGACGGACAGCCTAAATTAATGCATGTACAGTGCCTTCAGAAAGTATTCACACCACTTGACTTTTTCGAAATTTTCTTGTGTTACAGCCTGAATGTAAAATGTATTAAATTGAGATGTATAGGCCAGTGACAAAACACAATACCACATAATGTCAAAGTGGAATTATGTTTTTGGACATTTTTACAAATGAATTCAGAATCAGTCAACAAGTATTCAACTCCTTTGTTATGACAAGACTAAGTACAAATGGGCAAGACTAAGTAAAAATGTGCTTAACAAGTCACATAATAAGTTGCATTGACTCTGTGCAATAATAGTGATTCACATTATTTTAGAATGGGTACATCATCACCTATACCTCACATACAATTATTTTCAAGATCCCTCAGTCGAGCAGTGAATTTCAAACACAGATTCAATCACAAAGACCAGGGAGGTTTGCTAATGCCTTGCAAAGAAGGGCACCTATTGGTAGATCGGTAAAAAAATAAAAGAAATAAACAGACACTGAATTTCCCTTTGAGCATGGTGAAGTTATTAATTATACTTTGGATGGTGTAGCAATACAACATTGTAGTTACACCACAATACAATTGACAGACTGAAAAAAAGGAAGCCTGTACAGAATACAAATATTCCAAAGCATGGATCCTGTCTGCAACAAGGCACTTCATTAATACTTCAAAACATGTGGCAAAGCAATTAACTTTTTGTCCTGAATATAAAGTGTTATGTTTGGGGAAAACCCTATTTCAACACATTACTGAGTACCACTCTCCATTGCATAGTGGTGACTGCATCATGTTATGGGTATGGTTGTAATTGTTAAGGACTGGGAAGTTTTACAGGATAAAAAGAAACAGAATGGAGCTGAGCACAGGCAAAATCCTAGAGAAAACCCTGGTTCAATCTGCTTTCCACCAGACACTGGGAGATGAATTCACCTTTCAGAAAGGACAATAACCTAAAACACAAGGCCAAATCTACACTGGATTTCCTTATCAAGAAGACACTGAATGTTCCAGAGTGGCCGAGTTACAGTTTCGACTTAAATCTGTGGCAAGACCTGAAAATGGTTGTCTGGCAATGATCAACAACCAATTTCACTGAGCTTGAAGAATTTTGAAAAGAATAATTGGGCAAATGTTGCACAATCCAGGTGTGGAAAGCTCTTAGAGACTTACCCAGAAAGACTCACAGCTGTAATCACTGCCAGAGGTGACTCCAACATTCTTTTTTTCATCCATTTTTTACAAATGTTCAAATTTTTCTTCCACGTTCACATTACAGAGTATTTTGTGTAGAGCGTTGACAAAAAGTGACAATTAAATCCATTGAATCCCACTTTGCAACAACAAAATGTGGAAAAAGTCAAGGGGTGTGAATACTTTCTGAAAACACTGAATAATGCATTCAGGTTGAATCAATGGTTAGAAACTGCTAGCATCAAACCCTGCAGACGGCACGGCTATAGTTTGATGTAAATTACTTTAGGAGATGTTTAACATCTGCAGAGTTAATATACGTACTGCACTGTAAACATATGGCCTTCTAAAATATATTTTGGCGGGTGAGAAGCAATGCTATGACAGTTCACGATGCATACACAAGGCCAACATGTCATACATAAAATGTGCATTTTTTTTGTGTAGTGTGTACACGTGTCACGTGTGTACCTCCTTTTTACGATTTTCTATTGTCCGACAGTCTTCTATGTGGGGGAATTACTTGTACAGGTATGTTGGTAGGCAGTGGGTTACAAATCGGATTTTCCTTCAGTTGATCCCAGATGTTTGCCCCATATAGCTATTACAGTTGCCTGAGACTCAACAGTTCTATTATCTCTCTTTTTTTGGTCACACTTTTCCCTCAGAAATTATGCCAACAACTTTCCACTGCAAGCGGATCTGATCTTCAAGTTTCCCTTCAACAAGCCTCCTTGTAAAACACCTTTATGCAGCTTGTATTTGTGCCACATTTCAGGCCGGAGTGCAGATTTCCAAATAATGACAGGAGCGTGCCAAACTCCCTGCTCCCCCAGCCAGGAACCGTTATGAGAACCAGGACCAGAGAGCTCTTTTGTTTCCATCCATTTCATGACAGATTTCACTCAACAGAGTCAGGCCTGAAACTCCACTCAGCCACTGGTTAACGAGTTTACCTTCGTCGAAACCCTCAGACAGGCCCTGGAACAGTGGCAGCCACAGGATAGAGCAGCAACACAAGCCCTTCCAAATAAGTGGAATTCATTCCATGATCCACATCAACCATATTTCAACTACACAACAATTATTAGGCCTACTGTATGTCACCCAAAGACATCATTGATTTGACAAGACAGCTAGCTCTGAAATGTGCAATAAAAAAAAAACGTTAAAAAACTACTGTCTTTTTTTTCTTCTTTTTTTTTTCTTGCAGTAAACAAAGAGTTCAAATGCAAGTGTTAAAATGAGCTGTACTTGACAGTGATAACATGGGATAAAGTCTTCAACATCTACTGTAACTTAAAGATGTCCTGCCAGATAGTAAATGAGATAACAATTTCCCTCCCTGTCTCAGCCTCAAAAATGTGAGGGTAATTTAGACTGCACTATGATTATGGGTTTTTCGATATTTTGATATTCTACTCAAATCTCTCTTCATGCATAATTTTTTCTTCATGGGGAAACTTCCAAAGTGTTCTATCAAATATTTTGGATTTGTTGAGTAATGGAATCTTGTGGAGCATTCAAAAAGGACCACAATAATTGTCATAATTCGTTTAGAATTGTCTATAATGGAATCATAGTATTCAATGTCTCTGAATTTGAGAGTAAGTCACAAATCAAACAAAATCAGCAAGGTTGTGTTACATTTCGTGACTTTGACCATTTTGACTGGAGATGAAAGGTACAGATTGTGCTTTTAAGCCCTTTGCACTTCCAAAACAACCACGAGGGCAAGATGACACCCAGGTCTGACACCATATATATTTGAGACCTTGCAATCAGGAAAGCCCCGATTATAATCCAATATCCCAATACACACACATTATCACGGAGTACAGAGAGTGAACCTCAACTTTAATTTCTCACCAAAGTCTACACCAAGTCAAAAAATACCCAGCATTACTGCTGGTCACATGGTCAGTCCAGGAATGAAACAGAACCACCCTCTGACCATGACGACCATCCCAGAGTAGCCCAAAGAAACATATGCTTAACTAACCATACCATGTGATTTGGCTCCAACAAGGATACGCATGTACCCACTTAACTGCACATTTACTGACCTCTATGGAATGACAACCTGACTTATCTGGATAAAACAAGCTCCATCAACAAACAGAGAAGGGCCCTATTCTATCAAATGCAGGATATACACTGAGTATACCAAACATTAGGATCATACCCCCGTCCTTTTGCCCTCAGAACAGACTCATTTCGCCGGCGCATGGACTCTACAAGGTGTCGAAAGCATTCCACAGGGATGCTGGCCCATGTTGACTCCAATGCTTCCCACAGTTGTGTCAAGTTGGCTGGATGTCCTTTGGGTGGTGGACCATTTCTTGATACACACAGGAAACTGTCAAATGTGAAAAACCCAGCAGCGTTGCAGTTCTTGACACAAACCGGTGCACCTGGCACCTACTACCATACCCCGTTCAAAGGCACTTAAATCTTTTGTCTTGCCCATTCACCCTCTGATTGGCACATATACAATTGTCTCAAGGCTTAAAAATCCTTCTTTGACCTGTCACCTCCATCTACACCGATTGAAGTCAATTAAACAAGCGTCATCAATAAGGGGTCATAACTTTCACCTGGATTCTCCTGGTCAGTTTATGTCATGGAAAGAGTAGGCGTTCCTAATGTTTTGTTCACTCGGCGTCATAAAAAGCCTGAAAGAATGCATGTTTAGATGAATTTACTCAAAAATAAACGATGCGTAGCTTCGAGTGTGAAATCCAGTCTGTTCAGATAGGTGTTCTATGTCAGGATATTTTGCTCTATGACCATGTGATGCAACACAGACGCATCCTAAAGAGTAGCGCTCTTCCTTCGCCAGATATATGCTCCCTTTTCAAGGAGATGATAGACACTAACATGTTGAATATGGTATGCATTTGCACAGGAGAACACCAATGAGACGTAATAAAACATTGCAGTCGCTATCCATCTTCATGTTGTCTTGTTACTAGAAACATTTCACAATGATTTTACTTTGACCGCCCCTCACAGGTTTCTCTGCTGTGTTCTTACCTGAGTCGGTTGCCGTGATGACGAGGGTGTATTTTCCCTGCGCCTCGCGGTCCAGGGTGTGGGTGAGGATCAGCTGACCATTGGACGACAGACTAAAGGCTCCTTCCTCGTTCCCACCGCTCAGCATGTAATTCAGCTGGCCATTGGAACCCAGGTCATCATCCCTCGCCATAACCTAGAGTAAAAATAGAAACTATTTCAGAGATTCAAAAAAATATGACAATACCTAATATTGCCTGAAAAATGGTACCATTCAAATCTGATATTGGTCTTTCACAACCCCCTCTCCTATTGCTGCGAGGTTAGGTATAAATCTTGAGACTGAAAGGACTCATTAGTGAGTGCCAGCGCAGTATGGGCGCTGCCTGCCGGGGCACAGATAGAGGGCCACAGCCAGGTTGGCACAGGGATGTGTTCTTGGGTGGCGACCCTCCCCGCTGGAGCTGTTCCCACATAGCTGCAGTCTCATTTCCTCGTAGGTACTGTACAGAATACAGGCAAACTACACTTCATTTTTGTGGCTGCTCACTGAAGTGGAGACAGGTTGTTTCGAGAACTCATTTAGTTCAATTTGGTTTTTAGATCGTAATGGGTCCAACAGGTTAATTCTGTACAATTTCATATACCAATGATATTTTCTTAGGCAATTATTTTTTTATCTAAAAAGAGTGAAACAAGAAAACTGATTGGTATCATATATCATTTATTTAATTCCCAAAAACAGGACCACCATGCTTGATGTTTTTGTAAATGGATACCATACACATAGTTATTGAGTTAATATTCCTACAAATGTAGTTAAACGAGCTAATGGCTTAAGGTCTTAGGCCTGGCATATCAATTAGTGCTTTGTTTACGGCTCAAAAGTCCAGTCCAGAAATGTTAATAATGTTTGACCATAACCGTTTAGAATGGTTGACTGAAAGTGAAAGACCACACTGACCTGTAGTATGTTCCTGGGGAGAGTCCCCACGTTCTCCTGAACGCTCACAGAGTAAGGAGAGAGCTCGAACACCGGCGGGCAGTCGTTCATATCCAACAGCACGATGTTGACCGTGGAGCGGTCCACCCTTGGGCTGCTTCCGCGGTCGGCCGCCTGGACCACCAACGAATAAGACGACTGGGTCTCGCGGTCCAGCTGCTTGGCCACTGAGATCACCCCGGTGACAGAATCAATCCGGAAATCTGAGTTCGTGTTGCCCCCAGCAATGGAGAAGCGGATCTGCCCGTTGGTTCCATCATCAGCGTCGCTGGCAAACACCTGGATGACGTCGGTGCCCGTCAGCATGTTCTCCTCGATCTCAATGTCGTAGATGTTCTGCGAGAAACTGGGCGTATTATCGTTAACGTCCAGCACCAGCATTGTCACATCCATGGCTGAAGACAGCGGCGGCTCGCCTTTATCCGTGGCCACCACCGTCAGCGTATAATTCGACATCTCTTCCCGGTCCAGTTCGCCCACCAGCCTCACGTCTCCATCGATAGTTCCTATGCTGAACGTATTCCCAAAGGGGCCTTTCAGGGAGTACTCCACGTAGCTGTTGGGCCCGCTGTCTGCATCAATGGCGTGGGCTGTGAAGACCACCGTGTCGACCGGAGTATTCTCCTGGATATAGGTCCTCTTCTGGGAGGTGAAGGTTGGCGGGCAGTCGTTGACGTCAAGCAGGATGATGGACACCTGGGCCGTGCTGGTGTAGCGGGTCATGGGGGCAGGGGCCAGGTCGTGGACAGTAACCACCAGGTTGTAGAAGGACTGGACCTCCCGGTCCAAGGCCTTTCTGGTCTGGAGTACCCCCGCTTTGGTGACATCAAACTGGCCCTGAGGATCTCCTGATGCAATGGTGTAGAGCAGCTGGGCATTTGGACCTGGAAGACAAGCAACAGCAATCGATTTTGAGTCAGTGATCTTGAGGTAGTTCCTTGTACTAGAAAATGTGAAGTTCTGAAGAAGCTTTGTGTGCTTGCTTCAGTTTGATTTTGATAGAAGGGGGGTCGTTACAGTATAATGGACCCTTATGTTTCAAGATAAAGTATTCATCTGGAAAAGGTAGGACTAGATTATTTTAAAATAGCCCCAAGAACATGTCACGTGATATACTGCGCTGTTCCTAGAACAAATCGATTGTAGATCATTTTGAATGGCATCTACTGATATTGGGTTGCTTAGATATGACTGTTACATACTGTGTGTCTGAATTAGAATTGTATATTTAAGCAATAATGCATGAGGAGGTGTGGTATATGGCCAATATACCACGGCTAAGGGACTGTTCTTAAGCACGACGCAACATGGAGTGCCTGCATACAGCCCTTAGCCGTGGTATATTGGCCATATATCACAAACCCCCGAGGTGCCTTATTGCTATTATAAACTGGTAACCAACGTAATTTGAGCAGTAAAAATATTTTGGCATACCCATGCTATGAGGCCTGATCTACCACGGCTGTCAGCCAACCAGCACTCAGGGCTCGAACCACCCAGTTTATAATTGCTATCGACATGCATTTCCACAAATTGTCTTCACACAAACAACTGCAGCTCAGCAGCCTTGCACTTTCTTCCTCCAAACAGACAATGCTTTTTTTATGCAGCATGAGACACAGCACAGCAACTTAAAATCATCTCCTTTACTGAAAGGCCGCATTCTATAATTTCGGATTTTCCTCACAATCGAAACATTCATTTCAATTACATCATTAACTACAGTAACTGCACAAATGCAAACTATCAGACCTTGAAATCTAGTCTAATCCTCAGTCCTCCCCTGGAGCCGGGAAAACTGAACTTAAATTGAGCGGCTGTAATTCAAGTCATTGGGGTATTCATGTGGAGAGCGACCTGGCACCTTCCCACACTCCAGCTGAGTTTACTGTACACAAGCAATCCCTTATCAAAAGGCCAAGTCTACTTCCATCCCCAGTTTACAACCACGTCTACAGGGGTCAACGATTGAGGAACTTCAGGAAGTGCTAACAATGACATTTAGTGGTGCTGATAACACAGAGAGAACATTGAGAAAACACTGACTATCAAAAGTGAGGGTCAATGAGAGCGAGTGGACAGTGGAATAGAGGAAGCCTGACTTTGGGAGAAACAAGACAGACTTCTGCCTCAGGAATGTGGGTTACAGTAACCACATTAGGCCTGGTCTGGTTGGAGCGGTAATTGCAGTCGGAGAGGGACGGTAGGGCTGTTATAATAGCATGAAGCAGCCTAACCGTAACCACCTGAAATGGACGAATACCTCAAGCCACTTGATTATAGGCCTACTGAAACATATTTCACAATGTGATTCTAATGTGACAGGAAATAAAAAATGTTAAATAAATGTATGGCTAATATTTTGTTTAGTGAACTGCCTTATCATTACAGCATTATCATTACAGGTGTTGATGTCACACAAAAAGAGTTACGGGCCTTACATAGTATATGCAATTGTGGTTTATATATTTCCCCCTAGAGTGGATGAAATTGCATCAGCAATCGTAACACAGCTACAATGACCAACATGCTGGAGAACCATGTGAACATTACAAAAGCCGAGGCCATCGGTTGTGGACACAAAACTCATTTACATTTTGAATTACTCTGCCATTTTTAAAGTCATGCTCCCCTCCGTCGTTGACTTTTCATAAATAAGTCTATATAACACACTGTCATTGTTAGAATCTTAATATCATGCCGTTTTTAGAGGACGTGTCATTTTTTTCTGCCCCTCATTCAACACCAGTCATTCAACGGCAGTACGCCTGCACAGCTGATGGCCCATCAAAACTAAACCTAAACTATATCGACACCTATTTCACATATATAATAATAGTAAGCACAAAGAACAGAGGCTCTATTCAATCTGTATAGCCAAAGAGTTATAGATTCCTCGATTGAAATTTTAAGGGAATTTCAGATTGAGTTGACATATTTGAATTTTTTACCTTTATATAACTAGGCAAGTCAGTTAAGAACAGGGCCTAGGGCCTAGAAACAGTGGGTTAACTGCCTTGTTCTAGGGCAGAACGACATATTTTTACCTTGTCAGCTTGGGGATTTGATCTTGCAACCTTTCGGTTACTAGTCCAACGCTCTAACCACTAGGCTACCTGCCGCCCACATGCAGTGTTTATCGTGAATGCATTCTCCGCTAAAGCAGAAACATTGCCTTTAAATTTCAATCATCACGCTGTAACACTGAACATCCGCGATGTGGCTGGAATAGAGCCCAATAATACATTGACAATAGTCTGATGGGTGACAATTTGTCAATTGTTTGTTCTCAGGACACTATTGACAAAGAGACCCTGGTCTCAATTGGGCCGCCCTGAATAAACAAAGTGAAATAAATAAATAAAATGATATTATCAATTGTCAAATTGTATATGAAGAGATGGGCACTGCTTGGAATTGACACAGTGGCAGAAAACAGAGCACCACAAATATACTTTTTCAAATCCTCCTACAGAGTCAAATCGTGTATAGTATAAGAGCAGATTCTGCAATTCCTAAACCACTTACCTTTGTCAACTGTCAAAATTCAAGAGGTGAGCTCTATTTCAGAATATCACCTCCAAGAATTACCGCTGTTCCATGCGCTCCACACATGAGCATGCGTCAGAAAATACTAGTAATATAATACAACTTAAAGGGGCAGTCAGCAGTTGCTACATCTATTTTTGGACTTATAAATTAGTTTTTGTGCCCATTGATTCTTGAAGACTATAACATATAAATGCCTCATGAGCTGATATCAACTGTCGTACCCCATCAGAACACAAAATATAAGCTTGTTTTACTCCAATGTTCGTAAAAAAAAAAAAAAGTTAATGTAAACAAACACTGTATAGCCTAACAACATAATTTTGATATCATGGATGGTCAGACCTTGCATCCACAGTCTTTGAATTTGAGAGTGTTTACATTTCTCCAGCCCCATCCCCCTGTTTTTTTTTGCTAGAATGCTTTATTATTGTTTTAACTGCTGAATGCCACTTTAAAATATGCTATTCTGTTCTTTTGAAATGTCTTATTTCCATGGTTCTCAAAGCCCCCATGCAGTCTTTGTATGTTTAAATCATAACTGTTCATGAAAATAACAAATATATTTTTTATCATTTATTTCCCCAAGCTTCCTTAGCCATTGAAATACTCAGTTTGATCGTGTGGGCGTGTTGATACAATTGTAAATATATTTACATATACAGCCCAGATAGAATTGTCTAGACTCTAGAGCATATCCCCCTTACCCCTTCAAAGCAAGAAACACATGAAAATAAAAGATGACTGGTCAATGGTAAGAAAAACATAGAAGTAGGAATGATAATAATCAGTCATTTTATAGGACCTCTATGCAGAATAATCAGATCAGATTGTGTTTTTTGCTGTGGGACAAAAACTCCATTCCACCTGAACAGGATGAAATTCCAAGGCATTTTTTCTCCAAAAAGCTCTTACACTAAAAGGGCATTATCATAATTTTCACAATTTCAGAGTGTTATTTCAACCTCATAGAGAGGAAATATCATCCTAAAAAAGGGGGGAATCACGTTTTTGACTGCACTGCCCCTTTAAGACCTGCCAAAATGAAATGCTAATGTTTTCTTTGTGATGGATTCAACTTTTGAATTGTGGTGTTTTTAGTTTTCCATATAACCTACAGTATCTATTGAAAATACTGTTATGTTCTTTGAAGTAATTGTATTTTCGTAGTCCAATGTTACCTAAGACCTTCATAAACACCACCAAAGGATAATTTTTCTGATAGCATATATGCCTGTTAGAATGTTGACTTCCAAAAGAGGCATGATTGTCTCGAATGCGGGTTCCTCAAGGCCAGGCTTTTATAGTGTTTTCAGTGAACCATCCATTTACGTCATTGCTGTGACAAATTACCCACTTGTGGACATTAGCAACTGACACAAAGTACAAACATACCATCATCTTCATCACTGGCCCCTACAGTGATGATACTGGAGCCAGGGGGGAGGCTCTCGGTGACCGAGGTACTGTAAGCGGTGGTGTTGAAGACGGGCGGGTTGTCATTGACGTCCAGGACGTTGAAGTAGACCCTAACCGTGCTGGCCTGACCACCGCCATCCTGGGCCCTCACGGTCAGGATGTAGTACTGCTGGGATTCGTAGTCCAGGGGCCTCGTGACGTTGAAGACCCCCGTGACGGGGTTGAGCAGGAAGGTCTTGTACCCATCGTCGTCCTCCAGGGAGTACGTGATCTCACCGTTCACCCCCGAGTCCAAGTCACTGGCCAGGATCGCCGCCACGATGGAGCCTGACAAGTCAATACGCAGTCAGTCAGACAGTGAGGATTTGAGAGGCTTTTTGAATTGCTGGATTGGGATTCCCTCACGTTTGCCAACCAACCCTTTCAACTGCCATATTGAAAAAAATACATATTTCATACTTCAAAGTGCCACATTTTGATTCCCTGTTGACCTAGCTAACTAGAAAATGCCCTGCATTAAAAGCCTTTTAGAAACAGATACACCGCATTCAAGAGGAATGGCATAACATTTTGCAGAAATTCATTTGGGACCTTTCACAATTTGAGTAAGCATGAAATAACCTGGTAGTTACAAGCAACGCCATGTGACAGTAAGCCTTTTACCTGGCGCCATATCCTCGGGAATGTCGAAAGAGTAAGTTCCACGGGAGAATTTCGGCGTGTGATCGTTGACGTCACTGATGGTGATGTTCAGCTTCATATCCGAGGATTGCTTCCCATCGTCAGCTCGAACCAGCAGGGAATACTTGGAGCGACGTTCCCGGTCCAGCCTCTTGGTGGCAATCAGGTCTCCCGATTCCGGGTCGATCCGGAAACTGTCATCAGCACCGCTGATAATGGTGTAGGTCACCAGCGCATTAGGACCCTGAAGAAATACAAACGTGAATTATTATTTCCTATGATGGCCTAGGAACAGTGGGTTAACTGCCTTGTTCAGGGGAAGAGCAACAGATTTTTACCTTGTCAGCTCGGGGATTCAATCTTGCAACATTTACATTTACATTTACGTCATTTAGCAGACGCTCTCATCCATAGCGACTTACAAATTGGTGCATTCACCTTATGATATCGGTTACTAGTCCAACACTCTAACCACTAGGCTACCTGCCGGCCCCATATTATGAGGTTTTAACGTGAGACATGATTAACATAGGGTTAGTCGTTCAACCCCAAAGGGAGAGGGACATCATACTACTACTCTTAGTGAGAGTGAAATTCATGTTCACAACCACCCACTACTTGCTTTCACACTTGAATCAAATACTTTATTCTAAGGATAAATGCAGAGTAGACATTATAATACTATACATCTCAATGATGTATATATAAACACTATAACATTGTAGTTTACGCAAATGCTTCCACTTAGCAAGCTCCCCTCAGAATACAATGGTCATACTGGTGAAAACTCACAGGAGCTGAATGGCAGTATTCTCTTGGGGCCTTACTCTTTGAACTCTGGGGCTATAGAGTTCTTCTATAAATGCAACTAATAGATCCCTTGATACTTTAGACAAGTACAACCCAGTACACATGTGAAAGCCATAGCGGTCCTTTGCAATTGGAGTAGAGGACCGAACGCGATATGAAAACTCAATAACAGCGGTGACAGATCTTGACATTTAGGTTTGTGCTGAGGACAATACCAGAGCGGACAACTATCTCCTGATGTCTGATGCTAAGTGAGGGGGGGGGGGGGGGGGAAAGGTCCACTTCAAAAGCTACTGCTTTTCAACAGAGGTCTTTAGTTTCGACTGGTCAAAAGCTAAAAGCATTTTTAATTTCATGTGTACTTTTGATCTTGCCAATATACAATAAAAAGAAGTTCCACCACTTCTCATATCTCCCATTTAGTAAGTAGTTATAGTTAATTACTAGTTTACCAAGGACAAAACCCCCATAATTGTGAGTTAGATTCATTTCCAGAGAGCCCATCCTCAGACCCAGAGAGTGTGTTTATTTTTTTATATTTTTTTATCTAAACAGGCCTTTCAATCAGAACGCTGGATCTGGGATTCCCATCAGCCACCTGGGCTGCAAAACGGAACCCGACACCCTTTGTCTGCCAATTAATTATCCGATAGGATTAAAAAGGAGAGAGAGGAGGACAGGGGAAAAGAGGAGGAGAGGGAAAGGAGTAGAGAGTTCATCGTCTCCCCCTGACACTGACCGTTCCCCTGACCTTCCCTAGTAAACACTTTGACTAGTTTACAAGGCACAGTGGGACGAAAGGGTGGGGGGGGGGGGACCAACCAATTAAAGAGCAGAGTTCCGGGCCAGACTTGGGCACAAGGAAACTCATTTAGCAGATACGTTTCAGCAGCAGCAGCTCAGGGGGAGGTGAGAGGCTCATAGAGCTGTCGGGAGACTGAGCTTCCTGAAACACGACTAGGCCGTTTGAGCCAGCCACAACACAGGTGTTAAAAGTCTGACTCACAGTAACGTGTTGAGAGGTGATGTGTACTAATGCCCCTATTTACAAGGCATCAATCTAATGATGTACATATAGCATAACGATGTACTCTGAAACTGTTGTTTTAGAAAATGAGTCTTCGTATTTAAATTTGGGGTGCATCATACAAGGCCACAGTAACTGTGTCTCGTAGCAACCCACTTCAGTCACACTCGTTTGTATTTTCAGCAGTCTTTTTGGCTGTTCCGTTGTTGTTTTGCTTCTTTAGCACCCATTGTTCTAGATACTTTTCTTAGTTAAGCTCGCTCCTGGTACCTGCATATTTTTCCACTATGTCAGAATGCTAATAAAACGAGAATGTTCTCTCCAAAAAGACAAAAAGTGCATTTTTTTTCTCTTTTCTTCTCCTAGAGAGGCCTCCACTATGGGAGCGAGCAAAGCTCTCATATTTTTTTTCCCAAACTGAATGCAACCCAGGGTGGAAATGGGTGTAGCAAAAAACGGATGCGTAGAAACAGCATTTTAATACGCTCACACATGAATCCCACATGTAGCACTGTTAAATTGGATGGGATCATTATGATGTCTGAAATCAGCCAGTCAGCTGGCCAACAGCTTGCTGCGCTTGGCTACGCCTCCGTGGATCACACATGTGGCTTTCTGAATCGGGCCCGAATGCGTTCCGTACGCTTAGTGTCAGGGCAACTTAAGTTTCCTGCGTTAGGATGTGGGCAGAAATTGGCCGGCCCTATCTGGACCGAAATAGCTGGAACCGAAATGTTATGTTCCTACTATTTAGTGACCTATTCATTTCTGTCTTTAAGTTCTGGATAAACATCTCTTTCGCCATAGTAATTCCATATTGTATCGAAGTTCGTTTAATGATCATAGCTGAGTACAACTACTTCGTCTGAGGCTGCGTCCCAATACTCTAAACTTTTCCATTCTATAATTGTCTGCATGACCCATAATAGGTAAAAGCACCGGATAGGTTTCATCATATGGCTTTTCCCTGAAGATACTTTTGGATCAGTGGTCGAGAGGAGAGGAAGCAAGGGAAGGAAGCTATTCGATACTTCTGAAACACAGCTCAAGTCCTTCTTCCCCTTTGATTTTGACTATGAGGAAAAAGTGAGAAAGAAACTCACTCAACCGTCCGTCCAAGTCGATACCATATATCACATCCTTCAAGATTAGAGCTCTGAGGTCAAGTTCACTTGAGTCCAAAACAATGTACTCAAATGATGCCCTTAAAATGCTCTATTAGTCAAAATATTGACCTAAATCTAGGATTTACAGTCAATGCTATATTCTGAATTACAATGACCATTCCAGAAATGGATTGTGCATGATTTGTCTCACATTCTAACTGGCAAGGTTGGTGAGGTAACAGCTGTGCAATAAAAACGTGTGGCCTCATAAGTTAACGTTAAGTATGAGTCCATATTCTCTCACACACTAATCCCTCCTCACAATGGCCCCAGTTCTTTCCATTCAGTTCCCTTGTCTCATTGGCAGGGCTGAGTAACCGCAGGCCTTGGAGATGCTGGGAGGGCCTGATTTTCGCTCAGAGCTGGATTTTATGTCCACATCCTGCCTAAGCTGTGAAAGATGGAGCCTTTTTCTAATCGAGGGCGAAGCCAATGATGTAATGTGAACTACAGAGGCCGCGGAGGGACAATCTGCCCGGTGTGAGGAGACAATCTTTAGCCGTTCTCCTCAGGGCTTTGTGACACTCGTGGCCCCTCTTAGGTAACGTCAAAACTCACGATCACTGGGGACCGTGTGTGTGTGTGTGTGTGTGTGTGTGTGAGAGAGAGAGAGAGAGAGAGAAAGCAAAAGTTCTCAGACTGCTTCAAGAGAACTTCAAGCTGTGGTCAAATACTTGGTAGGAGAAATGCAGAGCGCATGACTTGGACAGAAAAATAATGACGGGTATCAGAAGAAAAAAATTAATTCTTCCTGCAGCCACTTTCTTTTGTCTCTTTGAAAATCCCCTAACAGAGGATCACATCAGCTCATTTCCAGATTTGAGGTCAATACACGCAGATAAGAGCACTGGAATGTATTTAGGAGGTTGGGCGCTGTACATGTAAGTACGCCACCCATGCACCCTTAAGCCCTGGTCGTCTTTACACACTAGTCATAATATACATCAGAAAACCCATTTTGTTGGTAACACAGAGATAACGATGGTATCTCTTGTAAAGGAGACAGGGGGAACGTATCTCCCAGAGCTGTATTCAAACAAGGAACTGACAGAATATAAAAAAAAGGCCAATCCTGGGAGACTTTACCTCATCTGCGTCTGTGGCTGTCAGCTGCATTATCTTGAAGCCGTCGCTGACGTTCTCCTCGACGGTCACGTCAAGAAGGTCGTTTGGGAAAACAGGTGGGTTGTCATTGACGTCCTGGAGCGTAATTTCCACCTGGAGGAAAACAAAAAACAACAACCATTCCCATGAACAGAAACGCCTGCTACAGCCGGTCGGTTCACTGCGACACGTCCTAGCTGGCTTTTCCGACAGATACGCGCCCAGCAGGGACAAATCCTCCTTCTCCCACTCTTCAGAACACTGCAGAGGGCTCGGGAGAGAGGAGAGCTGCTGAAATGTCACTGTAGAGATCAACGCTAGATTGGTGCCAAGAGTAGA